>NC_072796.1:100420463-101021921 GCF_028583425.1 Eublepharis macularius
TTTGTATGTTAATAAAAGAGTAGTTGCCTTTGTATGTAATGGCAGAAGAAAGTGTAAGAGAAGCAGAACTGACAGAAATGTAACTTCGGTAGATTGTTCAAAAAGGTGGTTTTAAATGTAGAAGTACTGGATCATAGAAGTATTGTTTACCTAGATGTGATAGTATATATGGGTATGTTATTACCAGTTTTTCCTATCACTGCTGCTAAACAACATTTTCGTAAACAACTTTTCCCAAACTTAAAAATGTGGAGACTAGATGCAATACTTTCCAATCTTTCTGCCTGGTGTTAGTGTGTTTTGTAAGCTAGAAATGATGCAGTATTAGAGAGTTCCACTACTCTGGAATCACTGGGACTTTGGGATTTAAACCAGGAAACACATGGCCTACAGCTGTGTGCTTGCACAGTGAGCAGCCCGGTACTGCTTATGACTATGCATCAGAACTATTGTTGGGCACAGATGAGAGTGAAAGGAGCAACAGCCGGTTTTCTGCTGAAGATGGAACTGCTACATTTCCAGTTGGGGCTTCAAATATATGAATGGCATATCATTAGTTTTCTCATAACAAGATGAAACTTCATGAACCCTAATGCCAAACTGAAAAGTGTCCATTTATATTTTAATTTTTATGAACTGTTAGTGTCAGCAGTGATATATGTTGAATAAGAACAGTTATTTTGAACTCTCACATACTTATAATGAAAACTTTGCTTAATTTTTTTAAAAAAACCCTTCACTCACAGGAATCTTGGCTAGGCAGAGTTGGCTGGGGTCACAGCAACTTTGGGAAAGGTACCAGCCATCACGGTGTTTTGTGTGTGTAGTTTGATGATCTAACATTTTCCGTTATTTATTTATAGACCAGCTTTCTGGTAAAGAACCAAGGCGGATTACTGGATAAAGCAATGCAATCAGACAGCATAAGACAAACAATAAACAGTGCAGTAAAACCAGGATGACAGAATTAGAGAGCCATGGAAACAATAAATTATCAAAGGTAAACTATACTATAAACAATACAGAAAATGGCCACATTCTTGGCTCATAAAGCTGGTAGAACCGCTTCTAGCTCTTAATTGAAGAGAAAAAGTATAAAAATTAAAAAAATAAAATAAAAAGGAGTCTTTTTTCACATTTGTATTTATTTGTTTCTCCAGTAACAGTTGAGAATTCAGGGGTTGATTTCAAGATCTTTGAGCTAAGAACTTTCTACCAGCCATGACCAAGCATGAGACCCTGAAAACAGTGGACACATTTCCTTTTTTCATTTGTAAATCAAACTTCTTTGTAGCTCTTCTAAGAATACATATTAGTAGGAGTTAAGACAGAATTTTCCAATAAACAACAGCTTTACTTCCGGGGAATAAGAAGACTTGCTGCTTCTGGACATTATTCAAGAGTGTTTTAAGGGTGCATACAGATGTGCATAGTTTCAACAATAAGCCTGCTGTAGAAGCATGTGCACTATATTTTTACAAATGTGGTGCTCTTTTGCCCCTGATTAAACTACTGAGGAAACCTATTCATCTGGATTGGAGGAGAAACTAGATTTGCTCAGTGCTGATTAATCAGCACTTGCATTAGTCAAGAAGCCACTTGCCTCTTTCTCAAAGCAGAGTTCTTTAAATTGCTGATTTGTTGGCCCTTCTGCCACAAAGCCCCCTACCCCCCGTTTTCATAAAAGAAATTATTACAATGTTAAATAAATAGTGAAAACTACAAAAAAAAGTTTGGAACAATATTTGCACAGATGCTTCAACAAAACCATATAAAAACAATGGCCATCTAAAACACAGGGCTGTATTATTCATAAGGCTGACTAGGCTGAAGCCTAGGGCATCTGCAGGGACTAGGGGCCTGTCAATTTTTTTTGCTGATGCACTGTTACCTGTGCCCTAGAGCTTCAAAGGTTAAAAGCACTTTGTACTCTGTGAATAGAATTTTTCAGGAGATCCTCAAAATGGATAGGGCTATGTACTGTGGTCAAGTATCTACTAGGGGTGTGCAATTTGGGTTTCCAATTCGGGTAAAATACCCAAATCAGACATGATCCGCAAAGATCCAGAATTTCTGGATCGAGCTGGGCCCGATTTGGAAACCCCGAATCTAAGCTTCCCAAGGCAATTTGTATCGCTTCGGGAAGCTTTGGATCAAGGGGTTTAAATGCCCCTTGTCACCCTGCGAAGCAGTATGGAAAGGGGCATTTAAACTCCTGGATCAGTTGCTTGGCAGGGAAATCCCCTCCAAATAGCTGATCCAAGCTGGCAGGGGGGGTTAAATGTTCTTTTCCATGCCGCTTCAGAGCAGCACAGAAAGGGGCATTTAAACCTCTGGATCCGCTGTTGGGAGGGGAAATCCCCGGCAAGCAGCTGATCCAAGCCAGTGGAGGCCACACTTCTGGGCCCTCTCTGATGCCCTGGAGGCGGCAGTGCAGTGGCCCAAGTAGTGGCTCTTGGCCTTCCTGCTGCCCTGCTGGCCACCGCACCAGTGGAGGCTGCACTTCCAGGCTCTTCCTGCCATCCAGCTGGCCCCAGAGGCAGTGGTGCAGCAGCCCAGGTGGCAGCTCCCAGCCCTTCCTGCCACCCTGCCAGCTGGCCAGCGCAGCAGCAGAACGGGCAGCAGAGGAACCGGCTCTGGGCCTTCTCCCCTCCCACCTTTCTGGTACTGCGACAGAGACGGCAACAGTGCACTCTCCTGCCACCCAGCTGGGTTTCCCTGCTGTCGGAGAGGTAAGTGGGGTGGGTTGTGGGCGTGGGCTAAGTGGGATGGAGGGGCTGGGACAACGCTTCCCCCCTCTCTTTGGTATGCTCCAAATGTTTACGGAGCATACTGAAGCGATTGAAAGAGCCGAATCCTGAAGCAGCTTGCCACTTCGGAGTCTAGGATATTCTGGAACAGTTTTCCCCTTCAGGTAAACCTGAAGCCGGAAACCCGAATTTTTCCCCAGAGCACACCTCTAGTATGTACCGTACCAGGGTCAGGCTGTCAGCTGTAGTGGGGTAAAAGATCAAAGTGTCAGGGGGGGGGCTCAAAATATCTGAAAGCCTAGGTGCCTGGCCATGGGTTAATATGGCCCCTCAGTGCATACACAGTGCATATGAAAGCTATTGGGGTGAGCAAAAACAAAAACAAGCTGGAACTACACCCAGAAATTGCTGGTTTGATTTTTAAAGTGGCTTCTGGAATGGTGAAACAAATTTGGAAAATGAAGCCATACCCTCCCACACACACATACACACATACTGAAACATTTACATGTTTCAGTTTGGTTCTAATTACACAGCAGCAGCACAGGTTGGCAGAGCAGTACTGGGCCAACAGTGGCAGGTGGCAGCATCTGTAACTGTTTTTCCTAATAGCAATCAACCAATTGGACCCCAAGGTGAAAGACTGAGCCTAGCACTGCATAACTCCATTATGCAGGGGAATCTGTACATTGCGCATGAGTGCATTTTTTATTTAGCACTTCCCGGGCAATGGCATTGGCACTGAGTGGCTCATAGATATCAATTCACAAAAGGCATGTTCTGCACAGGAGAAGATAACAGAAAAAGGCAAAGCACCACTGGCATCACTGATCCCTTTCCATGTGCTTTTATTCACAATGCAAGGAAAGACCAGCAATCAACCAACGTCCATGCAGGCATGCACACACAGGTTCGAGGAGAGAGGGGTCTCCTCCAGTCCTCAAGTCCTAGGCTGCCACAAAGCTCATGTTATGCAGAAAATTGGACTTAATAATAGAGGAGGACTGGGTTACCCATTCAGTGGCCTTCTGCTGCTGTCCTTTGCTTAGCTGTTACTTGACTAAAGATCTTGAAGATAAGGGATCAAAGCATCAGGAAGAACGTCACCCTGTTAAGAAAGACTTCCAGTCTTTTCTAGCCTTTTCTGATTAAAAATGTTAGCCCTGGGTTAAAAAACAGGAAATAAGTGGCTTAGCAGCAGGTTCATGTGCAGTCTCAGCAAACCCAAATCTTTCCAGATCCGTATTGCACATGGAGGACTGATATGGTTAAATTTTCTTGTTTTCCATCAAGCTTCACTTTGCCTTTAATTCAACTGCTCCCCCTCCGATATCCTACCTTTATTGGTAAAAAATAGAGAAAAGAGAGAGAGTCATCCCTCATTCTCGCAACAACTCATTAACAAAACCAAAGACGCCTCTTCCTCTGCTCCCAATCTCACTATGGTAGCCTACTTTAGAAAGGATAAGAATCACTATTGTAGGAGGCTATCAGTGAAACATAATAATAAATAATAATAAAAACAACATTCAATTTATATACTGCCCTTCAGGACAACTTAACACCCACTTAGAGTGGTTTACAAAGTGTGTTATTATTGTCCTCACAACAATCACTCTGTGAAGTGGGTGGGGCTGAGAGAGCTGTGACTGACCCAAGGTCACCCAGCTGGCTTCAAGCAGAGGAGTAGGGAATCAAACCCAGTTCTCCAGATTGTGTCCTGCTGCTCTTAACCATTACACCAAACTGGCTCAACTCCAGTGTTGATGGCACGGCAGCAGCCCCCGACATTTTCCTGCCGGTGCTCTATCACATTTTGGGTATGGCGCGAAACAACATTATGATCCTGTCAAGTCAAGGGAGCTCATGGGCCAAACACAAAGGATCATGTTAATGTGGTCTTCATGGTCTACTCTGGTCAGAAGCACAGTAATTTTCAAAGAACAAGAGGCAATCAGAGGCACAGGGCATTGAGTTAAGTGCCGGTCACAGTTCCAGTAGGTTTCTCCAATATGATAGCACTGTGACAAGAAATCTGATGCTGAGATTAAGGTCTTTATAGGAACACTCTTAATTTTAAAACCTGGGAAGAGCTCTACAATGCTCTTTCTGGGCTTTTTTTGATTCTGGAGTTCAGTGATCAGAACTGAGGATGGAGCTTGGTCAGATCCACCCACATTGACTCTTGGTGGGAAGCTCCTCCTGAGCGTCAAAAGGAAGGATTCGTCCCTCATTGTGGGAACATAACTACATTGTACAGGAAAAGATGGCATCAACTGGCAACAGCAAGATGCAAAGGAAATTCATTAGCATTATTATAAAGCAGGTTCTTTTGTTTAAAATTTGCTGTGATGTACTGTGCTGTTTGGTAATGGAGTGCTCTCCTGCTTGGGTGCCAGCCTACTGCTTCCATGTTGCCAGCTAGTTTCCTGCCACTGTGTGCACCTGCTGACACTAGCCTTCTTCAGGGTCTGTGTTCAGAAGGCAAGAGCATTGGGTGGCACAAGGCATCTGGACAGACAGACAGGAGAACCTTGAGGTAAATTTGTTCGAACAACTTTTGGAGAGCAGCAGGCAAGCAGGGGAGCACAATTTGGCACAGCAGGGCAAAATTCCATCTAGATTTGCCATCCTCCTGCCTCCCCATCCTTCTGCCTCCCCACCCCAACTCACCTAGGTGGGGGTGGGGGGGAGGCACGTGACATCATTTCCCAGCTTGACATGGAAGCTATGGGTCACACTGAAGGACAAGTCACTACAAATAGCCCCAAACACTAAGTTTGGGAGTGATTTTTAGTGACTTGTCCCCCAGCATGACCTGTAGCTTCCATGTCGCATAGGAAATTGATGTCATTTTTCAGTGTGATAGGCGGCATGGGAGTAAAGATCCTGCTGCCCTCCTGGGTTGGCCCCTGGGGGACCTGGCACCCCTATTCCATCCCATACTTTTCACAATCAGAATGCCTCACACATGTATGCCTAGTGTCTACAGCTTGTAGTCAAATAAGAACCCCCTAGAGCTTCTCTCCCCCCCTTCTGGTGAAGGAACACAGCTTATGCACTTGTTCAGAAAATGCTTTTTTTTTTTTGAAGCCATGTTGGATCAGGGCCAATTGAATGGGCCAATTGGGCCAATTGATCAGGGCCAATTGAATGGGCCAATGGCCCATTCAATACAACACTGTGTCACACAGTGGCCAAAAACCAGGTGTCATCAAGAGGTCTGCCAATGGGGAAGGGACACTAGAAGCCCTCCCACTGATTGCCCCCCCAAACACCAAGAATACAGAGCATCACTGCCCTAGACAGAGACTTCCATCTTTACCTTGTGGCTAACAGCCACTGATGGACCTCTGTTCTATATGTTTATCCAATCCCCTCTTGAAGCTGTCTATGCTTGAAGCTGCCACCACCTCCTGTGGCAGTGAATTCCATGTGTTAATCACTCTTTGAGTGAAGAAATACTTCCTATTATCCATTCTAACCCAACTGCTCAGCAACTTCATTGAGTGCCCACGAGTTCTTGTATTGTGAGAAAGGGAGAAAAATACTTCTTTCTCTACCTTCTCTATCCCATGCATAATCTTGTAAACCTCTATCATGTCACCCCTCATTCATTGTTTCTCCAAGCTAAAGAGACCCAAGCGCTTTAACCTTTCTTCATAGGGGAAGTGTTCCATCTCTTTAATCATTCTAGTTGCCCTTTTCTGCACTTTTTCCAGTGCTATAATATCTTTTTTGAGGTGTGGTGACCAGAATTGTACACAATATTCCAAATGAGGCCATACCATTGATTTATACAGGGGCATTAGGATACTAGCTGATTTGTTTTCAATTCCCTTCTTAATAATCTCCAGCATAGCGTTGGCCTTTTTTATTGCCATCGCACACTGTATTGACATTTTCAGTGAGTTATCCACCATGACTCCAAAATCTCTCTCTTGGTCAGTCTCTGCCAGTTTAGACCCCATCATTGTGTATTTATATTTGGGATTTTTGGCCCCAATGTGCATTACTTTGCACCTGGCCACATTGAACCTCATTTTCCACATTGACGCCCACTGGCCGAGCCTCGACAGATCCCTTTGGAGTGCCTCACAATCCTCCCTGGTTCTCACCACTCTGAACAATTTAGTGTCATCAGCAAACTTAGCCACTTCACAGCTTACTCCCAACTCCAATTCAATAATGAACAAGTTAAAAAGCCCAATACTGAGCCCTGTGGTACCCCACTGCTTACCACCCTCCACTGTGAATATTGCCCATTTATACTCACTCTGTTTCCTATTCATTAGCCAGTTTTTGATCCATGAGAGGACTTGTCCTTTTACCCCATGATTATTGAGCTTACTTAGCAGCCTTTGATGAGGAACTTTATCAAAAGCTTTCTGGAAGTCCAGGTAGACAACATCTATTGGTTCCCCCTTGTCCACATGTTTGTTCATTCCCTCAAAGAACTCTAACAGGTTTGTGAGACAAGATCTTCCCTTACAGAACCCATGCTGTCTTCCTCAATACCTTTTGTTCATCAATGTGCCTACTCATTCTCTCTTTAATAACGGTTTCCACCAGCTTACCTGGTATTGACGTTAGACTGACTGGCCTGTAATTTCCCAGATCTCCTCTGGAACCCTTTTTAAAGATGGGGGTGACATTAGCTACCTTCCAGTCCTCAGGAATGGAGGCAGATGTTAATGAAAGTTTATACATCTTTGTCAGGAGATCCACAAGTTACCATTTGAGTTCTTTCAGAACTCTTAAATGTATGCCATCCGG
Source organism: Eublepharis macularius (assembly GCF_028583425.1). Lineage (NCBI taxonomy): Eukaryota > Metazoa > Chordata > Lepidosauria > Squamata > Eublepharidae > Eublepharis > Eublepharis macularius. The sequence goes on from NC_072796.1 coordinate 100,427,990, forward strand.
GCCTGGTGATTTGTTAGTTTTTAAATTGTCTATCAGTCATAAGATCTCCTCTCTCATCACCTCAATCTGACTCAGGTCGTTCAACACTCCTCCTGAAATCAGTGGTTATGGAGTGGGCAAGTAATTCTCATCTTCTACAGTGAAGACAGAGGTAAAAATGCATTTAGTTCCCTATTGTCCTTCAGTAATCCTTTTACCCCTTGATTATCCAGGGCCCCCACTGCCTAACTGGCTGTTTCCTGCTTCTTGCCTTACAAAAATGAAACAAGTAGAGTCAGAGAGAGGCAAGACTGCAACAACACAAGAATCAAAGCAAAATGAAAGAAAATCAAGTTTTTTTCACTATAGGCTGTTTCGATGGAGAATTTGTTTCATTTTCATATTAATTTTAATAATTACAACCCTTCCCCATTTTTTATCTGGCACAAGAGAATAGAGGTTCATGCACGTGCCTGCTGTGCTTCTCACCTGTAAATGCGGAACAGCAATCTGCCTTACCTTCTGTAGTGATTTCCAGAGCTTAAAAAGCCCCGTAAGTCAGTTACTTGCACAAATTTGGCACTATATGTGGAGTATTCCAAGTACATGCAGCTCCAGTTATGTACCTTAGCCTCCTAATAAAGAATATCACTGCATCACAGAGGAAACCAAGCCACAGTCCCCAAAATTCTTTTAAAAAGCATTCAGTAAAATATTTGATTATAAATATTTTGTGTGTGCATGTGATAAGGTTTGGGTGGCAGGAACAGGCACTATTATATCTTACCAGTGCCACTGTCCTCATGAGGGTAGAGTACGTTGATTTTGGGATTAACTGAGGGCTATCTGCCCACACTATACTTCCCCGTCACAATACCAACCATACCTGTGAAAGAGACCAAAGCACTGTTTATTTACTGGCATGCCAGTGTTTGACACTCTTTACTGGCTGCAAGCCACCCTGGGTGAATATTGTGATGGTGTTCCTGAGATAGCCTCTCTTCTGCCATGGCAAGTACAATTATAACCTTTTCTGCCCTTAACATCTAAGAAGAAGAACAGAGATTGAACAAGGGAGGGCATAAACAGAAGAGCTTTGGCACCAGAGAGTGGAGAGTGAGCCAGGAACTGCCAAATTCCCCTCAGGTTTCTTAATTTTTCAGATGACCACTAGAGCCTTTTTAAAGACCTCAGCTTGCCCCAGTAGCTTTCCAAGACTACATGAGATCCATATACATTGTGCGCCATACCAGACCACTACACTAAACAGTCCACTTTCACCTCAAGTATCTAGAGGCTGAGCAAGATCCCTTCCCTGCCTAAGGAACCTCTAAAGCCTATCTGACTCATACAATTAAATGGCTCTTTCCACCTCTGATGCTCCCTCCTCATCTGTCCTCCAAGGGCCATAACTGATCCAAGTGTTCCAAGGGCCCTGTTTCTGACTTTGCCTCCAGACTACCTGGATACAAAGGGGACGGGCAGATACTGGAAAATATGATGGACTTGATTCTGTCCGTCATACCAAGTTTTTACATTGCTTTCCTGAAATGGTCCTAGTCCCCCATGTCACCTGGCTTTAAAAAAAAGTTACCAACAAGATGCTTTCATGTTATCTCAATCTTGCTTAGGGAGGTACAAGACTTGTCTTTTTAGTATTCCAGCCTTGCTGATTCTGCTGTCTGAGCATATTTATGTTCATCAAGTGTTTTTCTACATTGGATCAAAATGATTGTTCAATACATTCATTCTGAGCATGTGCAAAGAATTGTCCTGGCTGATAAATGCCATCAATTGTGCAGTTACAAAACCAGCACATACATTTGAAATATACCTGATTTTTAAGTGATGCTTCATCTTCCCATGATAATCTGAGCAAGCCAATAAACGGTAAGCATGCACCAAAGGCAGCTACCCATTCATTCACCATGCCCAAGGCAGCCAATTGTGCAGATACAAATACAGTGAACATACAGCTAAATTTAAATTGCAAACAAAGCATCAGAGCCAATGTACGGGGTGCTTGAGGTGAGAAAATAAGCATTGTAAGCAAAAGAAGTTTGATTTTAAATATCTTGTTTGCAAATGTTGAATCAGCCCACACACAGAATGGAATGTTTGGCTTTTGGAATGACTGCCCCCCATACACATGAATCATGCGAGAGCTGCAGAACTAGCGCTTCCAACAGCAGGAATACATTTGCAGAATGTTTGTATTATTTAGAATTTTTATATATGTATTGATGCCATTTTGTAATACTTAGATCCAAATATCCACTAAACAGCATTATCAAAATATGAAGGTCAAAAGAATGTTCAGATAAAAAGGAAGGCATTTACTGTAACTTAATACTTTCCATTGGGTTATCCTCTGTAAATCCACAGTAACTCCAGATGTCACTGTGTGGAGTTTTTCAGAGACTGTTTAGCTGGATCAATACATGCTGATAACAGACGGCTATGGAACGTTATATACCTTCTCATTCACAATGTGTTTGCCATGGGCTGGTCTCAGGAGAAATGGTTCAAAAGTTTGAATTCCCTGGAATACCCCTGAGTCTTGTGTACAAGTCTTTATAACCCATGAACGTGGGTCTATGCAGCTGGAATAATAAGCATATTTATTTTCTGACTTCACACAACTGCTTCACTGAGCTTCAGAGAGCTAAACTTCCATGTAATTCTGAGGATTCTTAGAGCAGATGTGTACATTATGTAGAAGCAGAGAAAAAGTAAGCACAACAGATGTATTCTCTCCTTCTGTACTTCTGCTACCATGTGAGAAGTGAGACTTCAGCAAGTCACCTGTGGTAATACCAGCAAGCTATAGAAATAATGTATTTTTTTCTACAAATCTCATCGTGGGTGAGGTCCAAGTCCCATTTCCCACAACACAAGTGTGAGTGACTCACTTGTCTCCTTTCCTCGCTGCTGAGCTGAGTAATTTCCTCAGCCACTTGTTTGGGGAGGACTACTTTGAAGATGAAATGATGGTGGGTGGGCCACACTTCCTCTCAAGTCAACTTCCAGCAAGTCCTGTTGCCATAACAACTTCTCCCCCTGCACATATCTCCTCTTGGTGCATTTGTTTGGAGCCTGTTTCACTTATGCCTTATTAAGTTGTATTGTTTGCATAAATGATACTTAAAGTGGCATATATATTTTTAAAAGAATGTAAACAAAAGTGGCAGCAGGCAGTAAAAAGATACAACCAACCAAATAAAAAAGCTGCAGTGATGCAACCAGGTAGCAGAGTAACAGAACAATCTTATACCCTAACCCTGCGTTAAACTGAACAGGATTTCCTCCAGTACTAAAGGAACCTCCAAATATGTGCCAGTGCTGACACATTCATTCATTCATTCATTCATTCATTCATTCATTCATTCATTCATTCATTCATTCATTCATTCATTCATTCATTCATATTCTGCCTTTCTCACTGAGACTCAAGGCGGATTACATAGTGTGAGATTAGTACAATTAGTGGCAAGGACAAGAGCAGGCATTTCCATACAGTGTCAAGAACATTTCCATAAACAATGTCATAGAGCGGAACTACAAGTGACAAAAGGCACAGGTTGGACACTTGTCAGCTTCCCTCAAGTTTTGATGGGAAATGTAGGCAGCTTGGCGGAATGTTGGACAAGTGACAGTTGAAAAGTCCATTGGACAGCAGTCGGAGAGCGAAGCTGCAAGACTAGGATGCCTACATTTCCCATCAAAACTTGAGGGAAGCTGACAAGTGTCCAACCTGTGCCTTTTGTCACTTGTAATTCCGCTGATAGAGTAAATGAATACTGTTTCAAGAACATTTCCATAAACAATGTCATGGGGGTAAAAGAATATATGTTTACAAAGATATAGTATTAGCAAGGATCCAGTACGGGGTTGAGGAATTGCTGAAACAGAACATAATCAATTCTAGGACTTACACTGAACAACATAAAGCACAGGTAGGATATAGGAGTACATATTTAAAGCAACAGATAATATGTAAGGCAACATAATGGTGAAATCTATGGTTTCTAACTCATTAGCGAAACATCTGGGATCCCTTTCCTACAATACCACCCTCTTAGCTGAGCAAAAAGGCCTTTTTGAATAATTCAGTTTTGCATTGTTTGCCGAAAGCTAGGTGGGTGCGGGCTCTCCTGACCTCCTCAGGCAGGCCATTCCATAGGGAAGGGCCCACCACAGAGAAAGCCCGTGTATGGGCTGTTGTTGATTTCACCCATGTACAGGCTGGCACCTGCAAGAGACCCTGTTCAGATGAGCGAAGCTGCAGTGGCAAGACATAGGGAGAGAGGCGGTCTCGTAGGTATGCAGTGGCACCGTTCTGGGTGAGGCACTAATCTGTCTAGAAGAGCGGTATATAAGCTCTGTTGTTGTTGTTGTTGTTGTTGTTGTTGTTGTTGTTGTTATTATTATTATTATTAAAAACTACAATGGCATATCCTGACCCTTATACTTGAAGTACACCTCAAGCATCTTAGTGGGCTGTGTGGATTGTAGTGAGGAGGAATGGAACTCTGGAAAATTCCTTTGCTTTCCCAAGGCTCATTCTACCTGTCTGTGATTGTACATATGGAGTCAGCAGCAAAAAACGCTTACGCTAAAACTGTTGAGGTTGATAATGAGATCAGGAGTACAATCCGAAGTAGAGATGGGCACAAACAGCAATACGAACAAAAAGAAGCCACAAACAGCCCAATCTTCTGTTCGAGAACAAGCTGTTCGTGAGGCCCCATTCTAAATAAACAGGTGGCCACTGCAAGCCTCGTTCACTGCTGTTCGTCAAGCCAGACAGTCTGGCACCTGCAATCAATTCCCTTGGCAACGTAGGCAGGGATTGTCTGAACTCTGTCTGAACTCCTGCTGTTGCCCTGGAAACCCCAATCTAAGGCCAATTTAGCTTGATAGGCAGGTCTTCCTTTCAAGTATGGAGCTTCAAACTTGTTACATGGGAGCAAAGACCATTGGGGGGGGCGGGCTCCCAGCTCTGGCTAGTCTTTGCAGACAAGGAGAGACAGCTGCTGTTGGCATTTTGATAAAGAGACAGGGAGAGTGCATTGGAGCTTGAATTTTCTTTGTGTGTGGTGCAGTAGGGATAAACCCCTTCAAGTTCCAGGGCTGCTGCCAGGCTCTGGGGCCAAGCTATTTTTTATTATTGGTACCTTTCCTGGTGCCTGCTCAGGTCAGGTTTCTGGGAGTGGTGCAGTAGGGATCTTGACTAAACTTGGATGATAGCTGGAGGAGAGCCTGCTGGCCCCCACGAACAGCCAACCACGAACATGTTTGTGAACAGAGCCATGTTTGTGGTGGTTTGTGAGTCCCTGTTCATGGATGGCAATGAATAACAAACATCAAGTTTGTTTTTTCTGTTCGTCCCCATCTCTAATCCTAAACACAGTTACATTCTTCTAAGTCATTTGAAATCAATAGCTTTAGAAAGTTGTAACCTTGCTTAGGATTGTACTGGAAATTTATTACCTCTCTGCCCTGCCAAACATGACCAGAAGAAGGAATGCAAATTAGGGGTGTACGCTTCAAAAATTAATTTAACTTCTTATTGCAAAGTCAGAAAGGGCATGATTATTGTTTTCATGAAATATCAGGACTATTGATGGCATATAAGAAAGTTGTGTCTGGAAAAAAAATTTAATATCTGAAAAAATAACAATTTACACTCAAAACTGAGTGAAAGACCTTTCCAAAATTACAAAAAGAAATTGAAACAATTTTTAAAGTGCTGCAGACAGCAGGAACTGGAGGGAGATGAACACCCCCGATGGTCAGGGAAAACGGATCCTTTAAATAAAAGGCCACTGTTTCTATAGTCCAGATTCTAAGAGACCAGGTCTACCACCCAGGGAAATAGTGGCCCATTAAAATTTAAATGTCCAGCATGCCACCTGCAGAACAGTAGGAAGGCTTCTTCAACCAGTACCACATATTTCCAATTTTATTGGGAGTGAAATACAGGAACTGGGAATTATTGGGAATAACTTTTGCAGTATTGGATTGGATATTGCCAATCCAATCCAATCCTGGAAGTATGAGTCATTTTATTGGGTCAGGAATATCTGATTGTGCACCCCTAATGCCTGTTACAGCTTACTACTAGAAGCATTAAGACTCAGTTAGGGAACACATATCTTTTGTGTATCAAGATGTGCAGCATTGGGAGTGTATATTCAGAAGCTATTAATTTCTGATTCAAACATTCTCTGCTTGTTAACTTTGCAAGGGTACCTAATCTGAACAAAATTTCTTTCAACTTTCAAGTTCCAAGTAGGACAGCTCTAAACATTCTTTGGGTAGAACTACAATATCTGTGGCTGCACTCTGCTTTGTTTCCATTTCTTTGTACTATCATTTTTTTTATTTCTCAGGAGCAATGAAAGGTCAGAGAGGTAATGTAAGCGACTCAGCATGCAATAGGGACCTGATAGGCATGGTACCAGCCAAAGCACTCAGGCTGTGTTTGCACCATACAGCATTGATGGGAGTTTCTATGCTCATTTCCTTCAATCATATTGCTGACTCCCTGGCTCAGGAGGGCCATCATTCTACAAAACCAGGAACATTCCTTCCTACGGTTATTTCAGCTACCTGAGCAAATGCTTTGGTTGGGAAGCATAGGGCAGGAGAGCAGGATGAATCATCTCTCTCTGTACAAGAGATGTCTGGTTGAGGAGCCAAGATTTCATAAGGTTCTAAAAACAATTTGAGAGATTGTGATCAAGCAGAAATCTGCCTGTTCATCAACAATATGTATGTGAGATTCTATGATTTTTACAGAACTGTGTCAGACGGGGGTAGGCTTGCTGTCTCCTTGCCCAGGATGTGGGAACCCCTGCCTGCAACTTCTGCCTCTGGTCCCGCTCACCTGGCTGGCAGGGAGGAAAAGGGGAGGAGGAGAAGCATATGTGTGTGCTCCCTCATTTCCCCCTTGTGCTGGAATATATCATTTTCCAGCACGATGGAGGAGCCGCAGGGCACACTGAATCCAAATACAGTAAAAATTGCATATTTGGAGGCAATTTTTACTGAACTAGTCTTCAGCGTGCCCTGTCGCTCATCTGACACCACTTTCTAGTGCAACAGGGAGCACAGGAGCACATGTGTGGGAAGAAAGCACCCCTAGCCCACAGCACCCTGCACCCCACTTTGGCCCCTAGGGTCCCTGGCAACTCTACCTGGGGGTGCAGAGGCAAATGATGCTTCCCCCTATGGTTTTACCTCATTGTGCTGAACCCTCTTTAAAAAACATTCCCCCTATCAGTCTGGTCTGCAGATGAGAATTACAATGGCTTCTAGAACCAGGATGCTTTCCCCTATCTGCCTGAAAGTTGGGGGAAACCTGACCTGAGTGAGAGATACAATCTTTGATTGGTTTGGAGGCAAAACGGTTATGGGTGATCACATGTTTCCTCTTGAAACCAATATAACCATTATTATCTAGATACTGTTAAAAAAAACCCCATATGCCTCCTGACAAGCACAATGGGATACTTTGCACAGAACACACACACAAGCTGAGAACAAATAACAGCCGGGGATAACCACAATGCATCAAAAATAAAGGAAAGACTGAATGCTTACAGCAGTCAAAATTCTTGAAACAGCCACCATCAACATCCAGGTGCTGCGAACGGGTTTGCAAAGAGAAAGCACCTGGCTTAGATAAGCTACAGAGGACACTCACTGAAGAAGGGGAGACCATAATCCAATGGCAGGGTCCCTCTGTCTGTTACCTACCTCCCCTATAAATATGCTGGATAAGCAGAATATTCAAATACCCGTGCCTCTGCTCCTGTCTATTGCTTAGCTATTTGTTGCAGTGTTTTCAAAAAACAAATACAGAGGGAGAGGGAATGCTAACCTGTCCCTTGCTTCTGACTGAGTGTCTTGCCCCACACATGATCCTCTGAATGTGGTCACATGATTTACACATGCTGCATCAAAGTCCCTCCTCACAGGAGGATGCAGGGACATAAGCAGTACATTTGTTCCTGTTCTCCCTTGAGGTACATTACCCTGTCAGGGTGGTATTAGTGATTCTAGGAATCTGGGCAAAAGTACAGGTTGGAGCCCCAGAATCATCACCATCTTTTTGTGCCTTCTTCCCCAGACCAAGCAAGGGATGGCCCTCACCCTGTGCAAGATGGGTAGGAACTGCCTGAGTCGCAGCTGTCAGCTGCCTGAGGTTCAAACAGGGCTGATGCAAGTGATGGCAAGAACCTCCTCCTCCTCTTCCTCTTTCCTTCCACCTTCAGGGGCTGTGGGAAACCCCCCAGTCTTGAGTCCTGGGGTAGCTGCTCTGTTGCCTCTTGGCTTAAACTGTCCTTCTACCCTGTATACAAATATGTATATCTAGAGTAAGTAGGCATTGTGTAGCAAGTGGGAAGCTGTCTTGTGTATATTTTCCTATATCTCTGATGGGGAAAATTATTTACGTAAATTGAGGTTATATTTTTACAGTGTCTTTTATAGGGGCTGCTTTAGAAGATGGGAAAAATCAGTTGGTCCAAAATGCAGCACTGCAATTGCTGACAGAAACAAGATATTTGGAATGCATCTTGTCAGTTCCAAAATAACTCCACCGGCTTCTAATTAATTTCTCAGCACAATTCAGTGTGCTGGTTCTTATTTTAAAAGAAATAAATAGCCTGAAAACAGGATATCAGAAAAACCATGTTATATGAACTGTCTTCTGTGGAAGCCCTGATGTGCGTGCTCTTCCAAAGCAAGTGTGTTTTCTGCTCAGGAATCCAGTTTTACTTCCTTCTTGCATGGCACCTTCTGAGTTTTTGGCCCCAGGTGAAAATATTCTTATTTTCCTGGGCAATAAGTGAGTGGTTCTTAGTGTTGTTTATTTTATAGTTCAGTTTCTTGATAGATTATTTGTTTTAATATTATTGTCTTTCTTTTATGCTATATTTTATTAATCTTATAGTGCTGCTATTATCGATTTTACTATTTTATTGTATGCTGTCTGGGGAACATTTGTGGAGACTCAGCATAATAAATAAACAAGAACTAGAAAAGGAATGTTGGCTGAACCTAAAGTTCTTTCCCCCCCCCCTACTTATGGGTGGGTCCCACATGTAGATATAACTATATATTATACATAATTATCTTTAGAATGATTTTCTTCATAATACTGAGTATTCGAACATCTCTTTATAAGGCTCTTAAATTGGCCAACCTAATGGGAAGAAGTCCTCCAAAAGAACTTCCATTAATAGACTGGCTATTAGCATGAGGAACCTATTAGACGGCAGGTTTCAGTAGTTCTGAGTTCTAAGATTTGATTTTTAAATGATGAAACATCCAATAACCCAAATGACCCTGTGCAAACACATACATGGAATAAATTATTTCAAATGAAAGCACGAAAGTTATTTGTTCAGCTGCTTTTGTGGCTGGAAGGCTAGGAACAAAAGCTATTATTGTTCAGTGTATTTTTTCACAGGAAATAGACAGTGGCAAACATACAGTAGTTCAACACATGAGATCAGAGACACAGTTTTCATAGTAAACTAAAAACAGATGTTCCAAGGGCTCAAGACCTTTGCAGAAATTATTAGTTATGTTTGCCTTTGAAAGCAGAGAAAGTTTACAGAGACTCATGTACCTGATTAAGAAAAAGACGGGTTATACAAGCTCTGAGAGCATTAACTCATTCAAGTAAAAATATTTGTCATGTAGATCTGACTATTTTATGTAATACAGTATCATGTATAAAAAGTAAGGATGGTAGTCTAAGCTTTCTAAAAGCAACTGTTTTTTCTCTCTTCCAAACTCTCCATTCCATATGCAGTTTACCTCATGGCAAATGAATGCTAGGAAACAATATGTTTAATTCTTTTTAATGAAATGAAAGAGCCATATTTATATTTATAAGGCAGCATGTGAGGAAGAGCTGTTCTTTAGTAAACAATAGCTGTAAATAGGATTATTTCAATGAGTTAAATAATTGCTTAAAGCAATCATTTTAATTCAACAAATGAATGCCTCTAATTTGCATATGCTAAATAGAACCATCTGGTGTTTAAAAATATTACAAAACAGAAGTTAAAGCTTATTAGGTAGGGACGTTGCAGCCCTTTGTGCCAGATGCTCCATAATTATTCAACTAGTAGGATGCCTATCAGATACTGACTGCACATGTAAACAAGGCCACAAAGAGATGTTGTAGTGGGTTATTTGACATGCCCAACGTACCTGTCCTGCTTTCAAAGTGGATCCCCTCCCCCCAGCCTACTGACTCCTTGTCCCCACTTCTCAGGTAAGAGGGACCGGCAACTCTACTTCTATCTCTCATTCATTTTTATTTTTTGACTCTGCCCACTACCTCATCAATCCATTACCTCATACTTCTGATGCTTCTGTCCCATAGCATTGCTTCGCATCTTTTCATTCCTTGACCCCAATCTTCTCATTTGTTCTCCCTATTTATTTGTTCTCACCCTTGACTAGGTCATCTACTTTAACAACTCCACTGTCTCATTTCCTGCTTTGCTCTACCCATTTCCTTTTACTTTATCATCTGGCCCTTGTTTCCTTCCCTTCTGGTTTTAGCCATAGCTCATCCCTAGAGGGGTTTTAACCATGTAAATAGGTGTGTATAAAAGGAAAGGATTGGTGTCAGGGCTTCTAATGTCACAGCAGCATGTAACCATTCTTTCTTATATAGGGTATCTTTATGTTCTCCACTGCAATTCCTAGGGAGAAAGATGAGGTAGGTTGTCTTTCTTCCAGGTAAAAGGCTGGAGGTTCCACAAGCACAGCTTATTCTCTTTCTTCTCCTTTTCAGCTTTCTAACAATTGCCCTTCCCAGTGAGTATATAACATAACAATACTGTCAAAAATCACTGATACACAAGTGAAACTGAAAATTCATAAGCTACAGTTGGTATTCATCATCCTTTTAGTGCTGATCAGATTTTAAGTGCAGTCTGTGTCCTTCCATTTTGAATAGATATGAGCAAATGATAAAAACGTGTGTGTGGGGGATTTAATTCTTTTCACTGGTAACAATTCATCCTCTTTCTGGCAACAGGCCTACACAACTTGCTCCTGCCCTAGCTGAATACCATGTAGTGTCAATATTCTGACAATCATCTTTTTCTGAGGTAGGCAGCAAAATCAAGAGGCCTGTTAACCTTCTGGTAGGCTGCTGTACATGTCTTCTTGATACTAGTACAAATGTGAATGTGAATTCTTTGTAAAACTGATGGCAGTCAAACCCTATTTGTTTTGATCTGGTTTCAAAAATTCACAAAATATTTACATTTATTGTGACCCAATATCAACATAACAAAAGCACGACTGCTGGAACAAATGGCAATACATTTTATAAGAATTCTTTGTTGACAAACTAGAGCATGTGCTAAAAATATTTTAGAAGGAAGAAACTTAATTTGCAACACAAGCACATAGAATATTGAGTCAAACCTTAACTGGGAAAGACTTCAATAGATCTTTCAAAATTTCTTGTGAATAGCTTCTTGGCTACTGGTTTCTTGTTTATTTCTCTGTTATCTATATTGCCATTTTTTGGTTTCTGTTTTTTAATCAGGTCTTAATTCATGTTACTGCCAACAAGACTTAGTGGCCCACAATGAGTGCTAGGTCAAAGTAAATTGTCTATTATGACAAAATTTTTTTTGTAAGACTGACAAAAGCTGTTCTCAAGGAATGGGACAGGATACAGGATATAGGATTAACCATCACCCCAGCAGCTGCTTTTCACTCCTGTGGGGGAAATCCCTAGATTACTAGACTTGGGGATACCGTTGTGCATGGGCAAGCCTATCTTCCTGGACTCTGGTTCCCTTGCTCCAGTGTGAAGGGACAAAATTGGGGGAAAGAGGGAAACGTTTCTTTGTGTGCTGAGTGCACAGACATGCATTGCATATCTCCCAGATATACTTTCTTTGCCTATCATTACAACTATAGGCATTATGATGGTACAGAGTCTCTCTTAACCCAATAAATAGAAGACCAATGATTCCATTGAATTCCAATCATTGATGTGAACCTTGCATAGAATTTCTGAAGATGCAGCTGGAGGGGGCAGTTTCACTGATTCCTCCTTTCATGGCTGGCCTGAATCATTGCTCCTCAGGACAGGGGCATGTTGAGTGAACGGAAGACGCAGGAGATGGGAAGATGCTCGCAACAGTTTACTGAGTTACACAGAGCCATGCTCTGAGTCTGGTATATCACCAGGTCCTAGTATCCTCTTGCCTTCCAGCTGCTCTGACTAGTCCTTTTCTGCTCTTTCCTGATGCTCCTTGGGCAACTTTCTTTCTAAGGCACCTCCCATTTCCTCCGTCACTACTTTTATGGCAGGACCTATTTCCAGCTCGCCCCTTTGCTCCTCCTAGGCTGTCTTCTCTCATCCCATTCCCAGGACTCCTGCCAGACCTCCAGCATTAAAGACAGACCCTGCCTGTGCTATTGGTGGTACTTCACAACCCAGTTTGCTTGGGAGCCAGGCTGCTGGCAGGATTCCCAGGTGAGGCCAGTCTGCCATGTTCAAAGACCACTTTGGTGCCTTTGTTGCTGCACCCCTATGCAGGTTGTTCCACAACTGCTGCACCTTAGGGCTGCCTTAGAGGTGCAGGGGTCTCAGCCTCATGAACCTCTACTATCCCCACCAGGTCCACCTTTCTCAGTTATCTTGACCTCCTGGTGTGTCCCCTGTGGTCCAGAAGTGGACTTCATAGAGGATCTCAAGAATACCTTGGGTGAATCAATGAAAATTCCTCCTAACATAAACCAAGGTCTTCAAGGAATGTGAAAACAGCTGGGGATCATTATTTAGTTATCAGGAAACTTAATGCATTTTTTAAATTGAAGGGAAATAATAAGTCTCCTGGTCCCTTTTGCTCCTGCAGGGATATGATAGGATAATGTCAAAGGCCTTGTTTAACTGTGACTTTGGACCTTGTTTTCTCTATAAATTGAACAGGGAGCAGGGGATTCTGGTTGGCTATAACATTATGGAATCTACCAGCTAACAGGAGGGTTGAATTCAAAGGATCGTGAGAGTTTCACTTGTTGAATGCATCTTCCTGCTTTTCAATGCAGCCTTTTGTACTCCCTCTAAATTGGCTCCGGAAGTTGGAAGATCCCCAAGAATAGTCTGGGATAGTCTGGAATGGGGTGGTCTTTTTGGGGATTGTGGAAATTGGCCAAAATTGCCCTACCTGCTTCTATAAGTGAAAGTTCCCTTCTGCTCATGGCTGAAAACTTGGGAATCAACCCAGTCTCTAGGGATGAGCTTAGGACAATGACAATGGACCAGTACAGTCCCATTTTACATAAGAAGGAATTATTTGTAATGAAGATTGATTTCTGTAGAGTTTCTGCTTGATAATGGCACCTATTTAAACAGTCCTCAAAATGATTACAGTGTAGGGTTGACATGCTTGCTGACTGACATATTTGAACAAGCATTTCTTACAAAATGTTTTTTCATAAATCAAAAGAAGTAGAAATAAGTGCACTTTGATAAACTATATATAAATATATAACATTATCAGGCCTTAAAATCATAAATTTGACAGCATACAGATCTCTCAGGGGTTTATTGCAGTCTGTGAAAAGTTATTAACTGTGATTTCATTGCCAATGGCAAAACATTTCAAGTATTCTTTAAATCAAAGCACTTGGCCATGGTTACCGAAAAATCATATATTAAAAACTTTCATTCCACCCTGCTTCCTACAACATATACTACATTTCAGTGTTCAATATGGGACTCCATTTTTTTGTTCTTTTCTCTTAAAGTCTGGGATTTATAGTAACAGCTTCATAGTAATGATATATGACCATGAATGCCTAGTTATATAGCCTGATCTCATCAGATCTCAGAAGCAAAGGAGGGTTGGTACTTGGATGGTCAACCACCAAGAAAGACTCTGCAGAGGAGGGCACTGGCAAACCATCTCTGCTTCTTACATGTCAACTGTGACTTGATGACACATCTCTATGCACACACACACACACATATATATAAGCAGGGCTTTTCTTCAGCCAGAATGTGGTGAAATAGCATTCCAGCATCTCCTGAAAACAGTCATGTGTCCTGTGGCTCCATCCCCAGCTGGCCCATGGGGAGATCCCATCTCCCCACTGACCAGCTGAAGGAAGGAAAGAGCCTTTTTGCTGCCATATCCATGGCAGAGAAAGGGCCCTTTAAATGCCAGCTGGCCTGCGGGGAGATGCCATCTCCCTGTGGGCCAGCTGAGGGCAGGAAAGGGCCCTTTCCCTGCTGCCATATGGCAGGGAAAGGGCACTTTCAATGCCAGCAGGCCCATGGGGAGATGCCATCTCCCTGCGGGTTGGCTGAGGGCAGGAAAGGGCAGCTAAAGCTGGGGTTTAAATTCCCCTTTCTGTGCCGCTATGGAGCAGCACAGAAAGGGGCATTTAAACCATGCTGCTCGTTTGGGCTGCCTGTCTGGGAAGACCCCAACAAGCAGCTGAAGCACAGGGATTTAAAATTTAAAGAGCCCCTTGCCGTGGAACCCTGTGTGATGACTTCACTTCCTGGAAGTGACTTCATTGTGCGGTCCCGGGAGCACACGCGTGCAGTGGCAGGGTAGCCACCTCCTGTGGGGAGTTGCCTCAGGTGCTGGCAACCGCTACTCTGAGTTCCACCACCTGTTTCCCCAGAAAAAAAAGCCCTGCATATAATTTCAATTCTCCTAGTAGCCTGAGGGGGACTCCCCTTAAGGTGCCTTCAGTTCTTGTGATATACTGCTGGGTAAACCTCAGAAAAGGGAATGAGAGGAGTTTATTATTTTTATTTATTTATTTTATTCGATTTATACCCCGCCCTCCCCACAGATGGGCTCAGGGTGGCTTTACAGCACCTTTGTATCCTCTATCTGTGGTCTCTCCCCCAATGGCCACAGAGCTGTCTTCCTTCTCCTCTCTGGCTTCCTGCACTAGTTCCCCTTTTAGAGGCTTGCCTTGGGTGTGGCTCTGTCTCCCTTTCAGGCTCCACTTGCTCCTGGGTGTTTCCGTGCCCCTGGGGTTGATTGCTACGGCCAGAGGCCTATATCTGTGCATCATGGGATTGTCCCTGTCCCTATCTCCTCTTGAATCCTTAAGGCCTGGCTATAGAGTGAGGCTGACTGGCCCTTTCCAAGCCACATGGCTTGGACAGCACGGCTACATTGCCTGCTCATTATGGGCCTACCCTGCCCTGTGCCTTGAAATACTGCTACTTTCTGGGGCTTGTCTCCTTCCTGCCATACCCTGCTGTTACCAAAAGCAGGAGCAGCAGGCTTGGTTGCAACTGATGCTACAGCAGTGGTGCAGAGAAATGCGGCACTCCCAGCATTGTCTGGGGCCAGCTCGCTCCATTTTGGTGGCCTTCCTGTCCTGGCTGGTGTGGCTGTTGCTGAGGAGGGCTGTGATGCAGGCTAAGGTTGGGGTCAGAGGGCCCTCCAACCCTGGATATGCTTCTTTTCTAACTGCATCTTTTTAAAAAAAGTATTGTTTTAGGGATTTTAAAGATGGTTATGGGGGGCGGGGTGTAACAAAAATCCCAAGTCATAAAAAACATGAAAATAACTTTTTCAGGCCTTAGTTGCAACTCTTCAGAAGGAAAACACTGATCTGGGCTGCTTGGTAGTCATGGAAACTCCTCCCCAACATTCTGTGATATTTCTTGATTTTGCATGCTTTTGTGTGCCACTTCATACAGCAGCATGTAGGCACTTCTTGGTTATTGCAGGGTTTTTTTCTTAATAGTTTCCCCAGGCAACCCACTGCATTTATTCCTTTCAATGTGATAATAGAGTACAGAGCTATTCCAGCCAATCACCAAAGCCCCAGGGAGGGCATGTGGAAGGCAGCTTGTTTTTCTATGTTTTTTTTCTGGGCAACTAGCCTCAGAGAAATTGGCAGAACTGTGTCAGCCAATCACCAAGCCTTAGGTGAGTTTGGAAGCCAAAGCACATCTTCTTTTTCTGTTCTGATTTCCCAGGCAACCAGCAGCATTTCTCCCTCCCAATCAGATCCTTGCATGAGGAGGAGCTTTGTTACTTTTGTGTTTTTGGCTCCTTCCTTTCCCCTCTTCCAGTCAGGGTCATCCAAGGGAAACCAGGAAGACTGGTCTCCCATCCACAATGTTTAATAGCAGCAAGAAGGAAAATCTCCCAAGAGACAGGAGGAGTCAGGAGGAGGTATTCCCACCTTAGACAAAAAGAAGCAGCTTACTATCAAGAGTTACACATATACACAGAGAGACATGCAGCGCCCCCTAATGTCCAAGGCATGCTGAGTCGCCTATTCCATCACCTACCAACAACAGTAATTCCAAATGTTTAGTGGCCTGTCATAGAATCATGGTCAGCAGCTGACAAAATTGCTTGCAACCAGTGCTATGCCTATCTCTTTTTCTGTACAGCCCCACAATCCTGCCTATCTGGGTGGGTCTGCCTCCAAGCATCATTTACACAAACAAAGTGGGAAATTGCCATGAAAACATCATAGAGTGCTGTAAGTCTCCAGAAAAGAAGACACATGGGACGGGTGGTAAGCTAAGCACCTGGTTTCCTTTTCCTTCAGTGCACTTAGACAGTCACAGAACACAGCCTCTGTAAGGAAAAGAGATGCTGGCCAGGGTCAGCATAACCTGGTTGTCAATCAGTTTCCTATTAAAGCCCAGAAAGACTTCATAATAATAGTATTTCTGGGCTCTTTCTCTCTCTGAATAAAATTGCAATGTACCCCAATGAAAATTTCATCCTTCTCCATCTTATTTCAAGTGCCCTGCCTCCTATCCAAAATAAAGAATAAGGGAAAAGCCGTCATGGTACAATCCTCTGTCAAGTCCAGCATCCCTCAGTGTCTGTGCCCTTCCACAAAAGATAATCATCATCATGCCTTGAGTTTAATTTAATTTAAACAAAAGGTTAATGTGAAGTTCCTTACACATACACACACACGCACACCAAAAAAATGTTGGAAAAGACATGGAGGTGTGTTGGGGGGGATGTTTGTTTTGGGGGGAAGACCCAGACATGCTGGCAAGTCTGTGACTGAGTGGTGAATGGCAAGAATGAGAGAATGGATGCCCCCATTTGGTGCACTGAATCACATGCAAGAACCATAGACAGGAACTTTTCTGCACTCTTAAAGGTACATCAGCAACAGGACACAAAGGTAATTAATCACTTTCTTGTCACTATCACAGTACAACAACAACAAGAAAAAACATAAAGCAGGAACTCTTTTGCAAATGTCACTAGCTAGTACAAGTCAGTGGTGCTCTGGTCTCATCCTTAAGTGCCGGCCTGCTGCGGTTTGTTATCGGTTTCCTGCCATAGGAGTTAGTGAACCGACAAGCAAGCTTCACCAACATTCGCTTACTTCAGGGTTTGTTAACACTGACTCCCCTTGCTTGGTAAGTAGAAACTAGGTGAGTAGATGTTTCAGAGGGAGGACTGTATTCTGTGTGATTTTGGTGCTGTTGAGTACAAAAACAGCTGGTCCAGAGCCTCCAATTTGTCCCCCTCCCCTTCTCCATTAAAAAGAAAATCACAAGGACAAAAAAAAAAGAATTTTGACCTCAACCTGGCAATGCCCTATTGGAAAACTACTTAATCACAGTAAACATTTCACTTGACACAACAAAAAAATTCTGAATGTACACTTCTAGTGGTTATGTGTTACTTTACATTGGCCGTTTTCACACTGTCTATAAATAGCATGAGATTCATGGAAGGCTGCTGGCTTTCTCGTGCGATTTTTGACGCCATCTGTTTACAAAATGCCACAAACAGTAATTTATGGTGTTTTGTAATCGAATGGTGTTAAAAATCGCACAAGGAAGCCAGCAGCCTTCCGTGAGTCTCGTGCTATTTATAGACAGCGTGAAAACGGCCATTGTTGGCTACCCTGAGCATGAAGAGAATGAAACACAAATTGGTCAAATAAGTAAATGAGAGTCATCAAAAAGGAGCAAATCAAATGCTGTGTTCATGTCTCTCCCCTTCAAGACTGCGGCTTCTGAATATAAGCAATTTCCCTGATGGAAAGCCATTTGTAGCCACATGAGTCTTGATGGTGAATGGCATCCTTCTTCAGACCGTTCTTCAATAAATAAACAACAAAGAGTAGAACTTGACTGGTGGAAGATCTGTTTTGTTTAGTTTCCACAAAGAATGAGATGGTTTTGTGCCGCACCACTGAAACATTGGAATGAATCCTGGATGTTGGAATTAGAGATGGGCACGAACCGCATTATGAACTTTAAAACCCCACGAAATTGGCGATCGCGCGATCGTGATCCGGCAGTTCGTGATCGTCCATGGCAAACGAACCAGCATTTGGGAGAGGACTGATTCGGTGCATTCAGCCATGGTTCGGGAAGCCAGACAGTCAGGCTCCAGCAATCAATTCCCCTGGCAACAGAGCCGGGGGAACGCCTGAACTCTGTCTGCACTCCTTCTGTCACCCTGGAAACCCAAATGGAAGCCCAGCTTACCTTGATCGGCAGGTCTTCCTTCCAACCATGGAGCTGTAAAGCGGTTACAAGTTGGGAGAAGACACCCAGGGGAGGGAGGGGGAGGGTGTCTCCTGTAGCCACGGGCACTCCAATCTCATCTCTGCAAACCCTGATAGGCAGCTCTGATGGCCAAACACAGACCTCCTACATTGCTCAATGGGACCTGTGCTTATAAATAGCCGTGGGCTCCCAGGATGGATTTCACTTTCAGCGAGCAGTGGAGTGGGACAGAGCTCTTGCTTGCCACTTGCTAGCCTTTGGGGACAGAGACTGAGAGTATAATTGAGCTTGGATTTTTGTGGGAGTTTCCTGGGGGCCTTGGATTGGAGAGGGTATAACTCCAAGATCCCTTTTGCAATCTTGTCCAAACTTGAGTGATGGCTGTAGGAGAGCTTGCAAAACACTCCCCAGGAATATGGGCTCTCTAAGTGCCACGGGGGCCGTTCCGTGCCCCACGAACCACGAACCGGTTTGGCAACGGAAAATGTTCGTTGCGGTCCACGACCTTGGGATCATCATTGGCACCGAACCATGAACCGCTGGTTCATTAATTTTTTTTGGTTTGTACCCATGTCTAGTTGGAATGGCTTCCAAGAATTACTGTAACCTAATGAAGAAAAGTTAATACAAATACTTTCTCCCTGAACTGGAGACCTTACAATGTTAGGAAAGTCCTGCAAAGTCTCTGTGTATTCTAAAGATTCTGTCAGACATACTTCTATAAACTAGGCATTAATTAGAAGATGTGGGCCAAGCTGATATAAAGATAGTCTGATCCAAAAAGTGCCCTTTATCATGCAACAGCCAGTTTGGTGTAGTGGTTAAGAGTGCGGGACTCTAATCTGGAGAGCCGGGTTTGATTCCCCACTCCTCTGCTTGAAGCCAGCTGGGTGACCTTGGGCTAGTCACAGTTCTCTGGAGTTCTCTCAGCTGCAGCCACCTCACAGGGTGTTTTGTTGTAGGGATAATAACCACATACTTTGTAAACTGCTCTGAGTGGGCATTAAGTTGTCCTGAAGGGTATATAAATCAAATGTTATTATTATTATTTATATTTTGTGATGGTGGTGGCAGTGGTGGGGTTACTTTATGCTGGAAATTGCACTAAATCCAAATAGGCTCTTCTGCCTGTGAAGTTTCTTATATGATTTCTTGCACAATTGATGACTAAGAAATGCTATAGAATCTACCTATTATTATAATCCATAAACTCCTCTGCAATCATGTCTCCACTTAGATACCAGCACCTATTTTTCTCTTTCTCCTGGTTTTGGATACACATAGTGTATGTGTGTGCCTCATTTAAAAAATAAATAAATTGTGATTAAGATACAACATTGTTAAAAGGTTATTGTGGATTGGAAACTAATTTTGAAATTTGGTATAGTACTTAAAAAAGCCAGTCATTTGAAAACTGAAATTTAGTTGTCATTCTCAGGGTCTGAAATGTCTGTCTTTTAGAAAATACAGAAAATACAAAAAATATAATTTTATGAATTATCTATTCCCTTGCTTATATGGTAGGGAAATACTGGGAAGCTAGAAGACAGGTGTCTCCATAAATTGTTTTATAAATACTTGATCATCTACCTTTTCCATGTTCGGTAGATGTCCTATAAACATGTAATTTAAAAAAAAAGCATATCGTGGAAAAATCATGAAATGGTTATCCTATGCCTATAGTATGGTGCGCTTCCATTTGTAAGAAATACTTGAAAGAAATAAAGACCACCATCAAAATAAGCACTGTTTCATAACAGAAGAGATCTCATGATCCTACTGCATCAGTGGCTTCTTAAAATATGGGAATAGTCTTGAGTGAAGGAAATATTTTCCATCTTGACTTTGTATGCATAAGAATATATATGTGATAGGGATAATACATTCATAATAAGATGGTTGTTTTTTAATTAAATGTTGTTGGAAACAATATAGGGTTAGATTAACCAAAGTACTAAGAGTGAGATACAGCTCATAGAACAGAATTTTCAAACTTCTGTCTCCTTCTGCAGTCCTCCTGACCCCCACCCCCAGTTTTCCTCATGGTAATCAGGTGTGTTGGATGATAATCCACATTAGAAAAGATAATTGGCAAAAAAAATCCCACTCTCCACTTCCACCAATGAAAGTGTTCTCATAAACATCATGTGCCAACAGAACAGCACCTTTGGATCCAACCGATGCTGATTGTTATAATAATCTTTACCTGACATAGCTTTTATAAACATATATAAATTTCCCCACCTTTATTTGCTGTGCCTGATGAAATATATATAAGAAAATGAGCCATGAAACCCTACAGTTTTGGCTCTAGGTAAGAGCAGAAGAGGTACATTCATGACAAGAAGCATTTTCAGTGAGTAATTTTTCCTTACTTTCAACTTATATGGTTGGCAGTATGTATTGCATTTCTTTCCAGTGAAGTGTTACATAATTGAAAAATGGTACAACGATCAATATACAATACACTTCTTGTTTCCCACAAGCCTTGTGAAAGTTTAACAATTGTTTTTTAACATCTCAACTTCACTTCTTTCTAGTTGTGCCGAATGACAATTATACCGGTGAGCTTTTTTTAGAAAAGCAAGCACTTCACTGGTTTTTTAAAAAATATAATGTGCATCCTTAACAGACAGTAATTAATTAGAAAAGAATTTTTTGTGTGCATTTGTAAGGTTTGACCTTGACGTTGTTTGTGTAGACCTCCAAAGCAATTATTCCAGGAAACTAAGATGGAAAACAATAGCAAGAAAGCAGAAAGAAATGCTTGACAATTGTCGCTGAACAGGATTAGATAGCAGTCTACTTTTAATGAGGGAAGACATGCAGTAATTAAATCTTGACAAACAATTATGAAAAATATCAGGTAACAAGTCCACAATGCAATATAAAATAAGAAAAGACGTTTTCAGAAAATTTGCCTGATGCTCTGTCATCTGAGACTGTTCTTTATGAGTGCAGGGTGAAGGTCAAGGAGGTATCTCAACTCCATCAATCGTTTGGACAGTTACAAATGACCTTTCACTTTCCATAAGACATTCAATATTCTGAATTGGAGGGATGCATTTTTCTGTGTTTAGAAAATGGCAAAATTGAAACCTTTCGGACTGTGTAAGGTATCTTTATGTCTAAATCTTTTCGGTGGTTCACTCATTCTTGATACACATTAGAAAATAATATATCATTTACATGAAAGTAGTGATACAAAGTATCTGTGTCAAGAGGCAATTCACTCATTTTCTGTATTTACTTTGGAGAGAATCCATACACATCAAATGTCAAATGCTATGTGTGTTCTATGAGTATTAAAAATTTCATTAAGGTATGTTAGATGCAGGATACCATATTCAATGCAGACCATATTCAAAATATCACACACTCAGCTGTAATATATTTGAAAAAGCAACCTCAGTACAACATTGAAGGTCAATGATAAGATCTCCATCTCTCTAAATGTCTATACATAGCAGGCGGGGCTATTTGGAGCCAGGCAATGGTGCTTAGAAAGAGGGAGTGGCTAGCCCATATCCATGTGCATTTTTCTTGAAAATTGCCATAGAACTGCTATATGTCTTAGAAGAGTAGAAATGGTTTGTAGATGTCTTCTCTAAGAGAGCAAATAATACCTCCAGGAAACTGATTCATATTGGAAAAAAGAATATAGGGAGGAAACATTAAATATCTCCAGTCCAGACAGGGGCGCAAACCAAAAAAAATTAATGAACCAGCAGTTCGTGGTTCGGTGCCGATGATGATCCTGTGATCGCGAACCGCAAAGAACATTTCCTGTTACCAAACTGATTCACGGTTTGTGGTTCGTGGAGTGCGGAACAGCCCCCATAGCACTTACAGAGCCCATATTCCCGGGGAGTCTTTTTCAGGCTCTCCCCTACAGCCATCACCCAAGTTTGGACAAGATTGCAAAAGGGATCTTGGAGTTATACCCTCTCCAATCCAAGGCCCCCAGGAAACTCCCATTCGACACAATTAGAGCCATCGGTTGATGTTGGCCCAGTGTACAGAAGGTGGGTGTTGACGGTGGCCGCTGGGCCTGGTGGCCACGGGGAAATAGTAACAAGCCACCTTCCCTTTAGGAGGCAGGGGGTCTGGCTGCTCACCGGCAGCACCCTTCATGTGCCCGCCCGACAGGCCAATGAGGAGCACACTGGTATTCCCGGCGTGGGTGGGAGAGGACATGTCATTCAGACGGGGGCCTGATCCCCCAGCAAGCGAAGGTCCTCACCTGAGGGTCCCACTGAAGAACAGTGCAGCAGCAGCACACACCTTCCTGCCTTGCTGGAAAGGACGGGAGGAAGAGGAGATGTCATTTGGAGGGGAAGTGGGAAGATCCACCAACAGCCGCGAAGCTTCCACTGAGCTACTCTGTGGTGGCAGCCGACAGTACCCACCATCCTGCCTTGCCAGAAAGGATGGGAGGGAGAGGACCTGTCATGTAGGGGTAAGTGGGAAGATCCCCCTGCAACCGCCAGTCCAAGGTGGAGTGCGCTGGTATTCCCGGCGCAGGCTAGAAGAAGGGTTGTGATGGCAGCCGCCAGGCCTGGCGGCCATGGGGAACCAGCAACAAGCCACTTCCCCTTTAGGGGGCGGGGGGGGGGTCTGGCCGTTCACCGGTGGCACCCCCCCATGGAAGGACTGGAGGGAGAGGAGATGACGTTTGGAGGGGTTGGAGTGCTCCAGAGAGGGACAGGTCGAAAGAGGGTCTGTGAAGTCAGAAGATCCTAACAGCTGCGAGGCCTCCAAGGATCCCACTGAGGAACTCTGTGGCAGCAGCCAGCATCAACCACCTTCTTGCCTTTGCGGAAAGGATGGAATAGGACAGAACCGGAGAGGTTGTTGGGAGGGGACTGAGTGTTCCACAGAGGGCGAGGTGAGAAGAGGGACCGTGTACTTGTGTGGGAGAGGAGGGCCAAGCCCAAGGCTTCCTGGCTGCATTGCGCAGCAGGACTGGGACAGAGGGATCCCCCATCCACCCTGAAGGAGTGCGCAGACTGTTGTGGCAGAGGTTTGTCTGCTCCCCCTGTGTCACAGTAGAGGCTGTCGCCAGCATCACTCACCTTCCTGCCTTTGCGGAAAGGATGTGACTGGTCGTGGCGACATTATCCATTCACCCCTGCCCAGAGGGGACTGCTTCTGCTGTTGGCAGGAGCCACTGTGATATGCAATTTTATGAGCAACAGCAGTTGATCTGTCCCTCGTGGCCCAAAGCCGAAGCATCATACAGCACCCACCATCCGGCCTCCATGGAAAGGGTGTGAGGGCAAGGGACCCATTCCCCCCTGCTCAGAGGGGGCAGCAGGTGCCCATGGAAAGGGGGGGTACTGTGCAGTGCCATGCTAACACCAGCAACAGCAGCAGAGCTGCTCCTTGTGGCAGAAAGCGGCATCAGCTCGCAGCACCACACCTTTCTGCCTTCGGGGAAAGGACATGATTGGTCATAGCAGCATTACCCATTTACCCCTGCCCAGAGGGGACAGCCACTGCTGTTGGCAGGGGTCACCGTGACATACAAACTTATGTGCAACAGTAGTTGATCTGTCCCTCGTGGCCCAAAGCTGAAGCATCATACAGCACCCACCGTCCAGCCTTCACGGAAAGGGTGTGAGGCCGAGGGACCCATTCCCCCCTGCTCAGAGGGGGCAGCAGGTGACCATGGAAAGGGGGGGTACTGTGCAGTGCCACACTAACACCAGCAACAGCTCTTGAGCTGCCTCTCATGCCCAAAAGCAGCAGTGGCAGACCTCAACCACCTTCCTGCCTTCGCGGAAAGGACACGTGACTGGTCGTGGGTCCCATTCCCCCCATGCACAGAGAGGACAGCAGGTACACGTGGATAGGGGTGCAATATGCAGCTCAAACCTGTCAAGCTCAGCAAAAGCTTCTGAGCTGCCCCTCGGGGTCCAAAGCGGTGGCAGCAGACAGCGACCAACTTCCTGCCTTCATGGAAAGGGTGGGAGGGACCCATTCCCCCCTGCTCAGTAGGGACACCAGGTGCCATGGAAGGGGGGGTACCGTACGGTGCCACTCTCACATCGGCAACAGCAGCAGAACTGTTCCTCATGCCCAAAAGCGGCATCAGCTGGCAGGACCACACCTTCCTGCCTTTGCGGAAAGGACGGGATGGGGAAGACAGGAGAGGTTGGGAGGCATCTGAGCAGATCCAAAGAGGGAGAGGTGTGAAGAGGGAATGGGAACTTGTCTGGGAGAGGAGGGCAAAGGGTCACCAGCCATGGAAGCAGCCCCGAGAACTGAGGGAGGCTTGAACCCACTGTGGACGAGCTGGGCCAGCTACAACCCCTGGGTGGCTCAGAGCCCGGGTACGTGCAGGTCCATGGGAGGGTGCCCCAGTAGGTTGAGGTTCACCTTGATGAACGTCCACATGTCCACCAGGTCTGGGTGCAGACGTGCACAGTGGGGACGGAGGAGGTCTCCCAGGTGGGAGAACACCCGCTCGCTCTACACGCTGATGGGAGGGCAGGACAGGATGTTTATTGCCATGATGGTTTCTTGCCATCGGTCAGATTTCCTCACCCAGCACTGCAACGGATTGGCATGGAGGGGCTCAGTGGACTCAGAAAGGTACTCATGCACCATGGCCCCCGCTGAGTCCTCCACTGAGAGGGACGTGCCCGCCGTGCAGCAGCCAACCACGCAGCCCACCGACGAGGGAGCCAACATGTTGGCAGCACTGAAAGAGGCATCCCTCCCGGGCCTGGTGTGCATGGCGCACAAGCTGCACCTTGTGATGTGGGACGTGCTTGGGCTGGGGAGCAAGCTGAGGGACAGCTGGGACGAGGGAACCTTGCAGACCTGCAATTTGCTGGACAGCTGCCGTCGCATCGCTTCCCACTTCTCCCTCAGCATAAACTCTTCCCGCGAGCTGTTCCAGAGGCAGGGGGAGGCAGGGGACCCCGAGCACCAACTCTTCCAGGACCTGCCCACCCACTGGAACTCCACCTATGACATGATAGGTGGAGCAGAAGGATGCGTTGGAAGACATCCTGTCCTCCTCGGATGTGCTGAGGAGGGGAGAGGAGTTGAGCCTCAGCTCCATGGACTGGAGAGTCCTTGCCCAGATGTCCCAGATCCTGAAACCCTTCAAGGATGCCACTGAGCTCTTATGCTCCTACCAGGCCAGCCTGGGTCAGGTTCTCCCTCTGATCCACGGCCTAGACCAGTTTCTGGCCCAGGAGCACACCAGGCCCGGGAGGGATGCCTCTTTCAGTGCTGCCAACATGTTGGCTCCCGTGTCCATGACCATGAAGCCACGGACAAACCCTTCTACCTCGGATGTCCACTCCCTCAGAGCCGCCTTGATGGTGGCAGTGATGTTCTTCCCGGTGTGGACCTCGTCCATCCTCCGGGCCTGAAGTAGAACCACCCTGTAGCCCGGTGTCAAGCTGGGCACCTTTTTACAGCTGACAGATCTTGGCCTGACGAGGCGGAGGTCCTCTGTTTGCCACCAGTGGGTGGTGATGACAAGGTCGGCCGTGAAGTACACTGTTCTGCCTTGGGCAGCCAACAGGGCTCTGCGCACCATGTCTCTCACTGCCTCGTACAGGGCGAGCACGACTTGATGCCCAACGGTGTGCCGTGACGGCATGGAGAACCGTGGGGCAAAGTTCTGGAGCAGCAGTTGGAAGCCCACGCCCTCTATGACCAATAGGGGGAAGCCTTGCAGGGCAATCATCTGAGCCACCACGTGAATGCCCGCCTCCTGAGCCCTTGACCTCACCCTTTTCAGTGGAGCCACCCCCGACCCCGATGGAACAACTTCCTCCAAGGCGGCCTGCCTGACCCTTCCGCTCCCACCAGCTGCACCCTTGAGGCAAGGCTTCTTGCTCAGGGTGCATTCCGGAGACCCTCCCATCGATCCTGGATCAGACGAGCTGATGGCCCTTGGTCACCCCCTGACAGATGTTATGCTGGCTGAGGAAGGAAACCACAGGCTCGAGTGGTGCCTCTTCAGGTGCCTCTTCAGGGCTGTTGATGACAGGTGCTTCGGGTCATTGCCCCTGCGCACCAGGCCCTCACACACACAGCACCGCACCACACGGGGGTCAGTAGGAAGGGATCTAAAGTGCTTCCAAATGTTGAACTGTGGCCCACTAACGGTTCCAGGGGAGGGAGGATGAAGGGTTGCTGCTGGATGTGCCATGGAGCTGGCAATGGAAGATGGAGTGATGGGTGGACTGCAGGCAGGAACAGCACCACCGGTAGTTTGGGATGGAGATGGGCTGGATGTTTCCTCGAACCCCAACCATTCCTCCAAGGATCCCTTGGCCTCCTCCTCCCCAAAAATTTTCAGGAGTTCCTCTTCCGCCGCCGGCAAGACCTCTTTGGTCTCCTCCACAGCCGCAACTGGTGATTTTGGGGGAGTGGGAGTCTCTGCTGCTCCAGAATTCTGCACAACACTGTTTCCCATGCTGCAACTGGGACAATCTCTGCACTTCCCCCCACAACCACTCTTGTCCCCCCCCCCGAAGCCTCATCGTGCCAGCAAACAACAATTGAGAAGAAGAATAGAGATGACACTGTGGATCCTCAGCTTAGGTGCCCACCGAGCTTGGCCCCAGGGCCAGGCAGCAGCTCTGGCACCAGAGAGAGGGAGGGACTAGAGCCCCAACCCACCATTCCCACAGACCTGACCAGATCAGGCACTAATGTGAGCCCTCAGCTGAGATACCCACCCAGCTTGGCGTCAGGGCCTGGCAGCAGCCCTGGCATCAGAGGGAGGGAGGGAGGGACTAGAGGCCTAGCCCACCACTCCCACAGACCTGAACAGATCAGGCACTAATGTGAGCCCTCAGCCGAGGTACCCACCGAGCTTGGCCCCAGGGCCTGGAAGCAGCCCTGGCACCAGAGGGAAGGAGGGACTACAGCCCTAGCCCACCACTCCCACAGACCTGACCCGATCAGGCACTGATCAATAATCAATGAGAGCCCTCAGCCGAGGTGCTCACTGAGCTTGGCCCCAGAGCCAGGCAGCAGCCCTGGAACCAGAGGAGATAGATCCCTATCCCCCAAATCCAAGCTGAATTATACTCTCAGTCTCTCCCCACAAAGGCTAGCAAGTGGCAAGCAAGAGCTCTGTCCCACTCCACTGCTCGCTGAAAGTGAAACCAGCCTGAGAGCCCACGGCTATTTATAAGCACAGGTCCCATTGAGCAATGCAGGAGGTCTGTGGTTGGCCATCAGAGCTGCCTATCAGGGTTTGCAGAGATGAGTTTGAAGTGCCCGTGGCTACAGGAGACCCCTTCCCCCTCCCTCCCCTGGGTGTCTTCTCCCAACTTGTAACCACTTTGCAGCTCTGTGGTTGGAAGGAAGACCTGCCGATCAAGGTAAGATGGGCTTCCATCCGGGTTTCCAGGGTGACAGAAGGAGCGCAGACAGAGTTCAGGCATTCCCCCGGCTCCGTTGCCAGGGGAATTGATTGCTGGCACCTGAGTGTCTGCCTTCCCGAACTGCAGCCGAATGCACTGAACCAGGCTTTTACCAACCGCTGGTTCGTTGGCCGTGGCCGATAACGAACTGCTAGATCGCGATCGCACAATCGCCATTTTTGTGGGTTTTTGAAGTTCGTAATGCGGTTCGTGCCCATCTTTACTCCAGTCAGGCACCATAGTTCTAGTTTAAAGTAGGCTTTCCCATGCTGTTACTTAATTCTAAATGCTAAAACATTGTGCTCTCCCATGAGAAATGTCCATATCATCAGTAACATTATTCAACTGAACAAGTATTTAATACTTCAGTCATAACATATAGCAGTAGCAAATAAGAACAGAAAGGGGAGGGGGGTCACTGCCTACTATACCACTGGATTCCTGACTAGTGAAATTGTGCAGATATGTTAAATGAGTATGTACAGATATGTTGGCACATCCTTTTTGGACTCAAAATAATGGCTTAGGGCTTTAATAGGTCTCCTTAGAATCTACTGAAGTCTACTCAATGTGGTTTACACCCAGGAAAGTGGTCTTAGAATCTGACATTTCCCCCCCTAAAAATAACCAAAGCCAACTGATGACTTGCCTTTCTTATTTACTGCAAATTTGAATGCCGAATCTAGTATTTATTGTACAAGGACTGCACAAAATTTGTATCTGAGTAATGTATGAATTGGGATGGAAACTGCCTAATAAGAAAATGTCCCTTTACTCCCTCATTTGGTTAATAAAAAGTTCACCCTCTTAATTTTCAGTCTGTTTTCCAGATAAACAAGAAAAGAACACATTGGAGCCTGCAGAATCAGCAGAATATGGGAACAAATATGGCTCATGCTACGATGAGATGATCCTTTTCCTAATTAGGCTTATTTTTGGTTACAGAGATAATGAAAAAGACATATGCATATATGTAAATATTGTTGTTAATTAAAGGATAATAATCACTTAGTTCAAGTTTACAAACAATATTGATTATTCCTGGGTTGTTGTGGAAGATGTAAAATGAGAAAGGAAATGATAGCTAAGCTGGGAAAACCAGTATAATGGAAAGACATGCATGGGTTGTTTGCTTGTTTGTTGTGTTTTATTTTACTTCATTTACACCCTATCTTTTCTCCTAATGGGATCCCAACGCAGTTTATATTGTTGCCCTGTTTTGTCCCCAATACCACCTTATGACGCAAGCTAGGCTGATAAAGTGGCTAGCCCAAGATCACTCAGCAATCTTCCATAGTCTAGTGTGGATTCAAATCTGGGTCTCCCAGATCCTAACCCACTACAGCACATTAGCCTTAGGGTAGTGTACTAAGAACAGGAAGACACAAGTTCAAATTTCCAAGCATGGAAATTACTATGAATTGTAACTGTGAATACCAAAGGGTTTCATCGTGTGACTATCACGTGGTAGAAATTTGAGGCTTAAATTTGAGGATTAAAAAAAACTATTATATAAGTCAACTCTGTTTCCTTAAAGATCACTTAGTTAATTTGTCCTTGAAAATAGCAGAAAATAGCAGATTGTGCTTACAAGTAGAAAGTGTAACAACAGGAAACAATCACTGACAGACTAATCCATAATCTTCTCATTGGCTGCCAGTTAGCCAATGGTCATTCAGCACAATATAGTCATACATTGCTTCTCCAGTAAGATAGACATGAATTGGTCAACAGGATGAATGCCAATTCCTGTCACTTGTCATCACTTTATTTTTAAAAATGTTATCTTCTATAAGAAGTGTGCAAAAAAAAATCAGTATCCCTGAAATCCATGTAAAATTATTTAATCTGGTCTGACAAGATTAGAGAATCCCAAATTTATCTGACCTCTGAACATCATTTCCTATAGGGAAAACTATCAGGGAGTGTGGGAGGTGAATTTTTCAAGAAAACTCCACCAAATCTGCAGGGAACCTACTGGTCAGTAAAGACCCCATGTTCAGGAAGATTCACCCCAGGGCCCAATTCTATAGGCCCCTGAACAAGGTGGCCCCAGACACTCTCCATTGCTTCCTATGTTGGGAAAAAATTCCAAGCTGGCTCTTAGGCAAAACACACACACACAAGGACAAGACAGCCACTGGCCAAAGGCATGGTCTCAAATGCAAGAGAAAGCCCAACAGAACCAAGCTGAAACAAGGGACTGACCTCATAAAAGCTGGATGGGAAAGCTAGATAGTACATTCTTGTCTTCTACCATTGCTTGACAATCATGCTTGCTGATACACAACATTTGCAAAAGGAGTTTTTGATGCCTTGCAAATAATAATCTTCCAGTCTAATACAATCTTTGAATTTAAGGTAATATCACTTTATGATAGACCAATGGAAGGTGCATCTTTGAGGGGGCCAACAAACAGCCTTGTAATAAATGGCTTCATAAGCAATGTATCAGTTTTGAAAAATGTTCAGACCACCAATAGTCCTCATGAATGAAGCCTGAACCAAGACAGGTTTCTATAAATGGTAAAGAACTGTATGCTAAGTGATGAGAAAAGAGATTTTTTTAAAAACCCTATTGCTCAGGCTTGCTCTAAGCTAGCATTTGAGAACAACAAAATTACTCTAGCTAATTAGATCTATTTTCTGATATAGTGGAGGACATTTGAAGTTGAGACCATGGAAGAAAAAACGTCAGTATATCAGGAAGCCAGTATGGTGGAGCACAGCTCCATGGTGCCCGCTGACCCCTTTCCTTGCGCCCACCAAGTGTTTTTAG
Source organism: Eublepharis macularius (assembly GCF_028583425.1). Classification (NCBI taxonomy): domain Eukaryota; kingdom Metazoa; phylum Chordata; class Lepidosauria; order Squamata; family Eublepharidae; genus Eublepharis; species Eublepharis macularius. The sequence goes on from NC_072796.1 coordinate 100,458,690, forward strand.
GAAGTTGGCGGTGCTAATGGGGTTTCTGCCCAGCAAGGCTTCTGATTGGCCATTTTATATCTGGTTGGCTTTAAAAAGCATTGCATTTCAACAGCTGTGTAACTGAAGGTAAGCTATATCTATGCAAGAAAATATTTTAAAACAGTGTATTCATTTTAAATGGCATTCTATTAACAGAGTTTCTGCCTGAAATACTGAAGAGTTACTGTTAGAGTTATGTTTGACTTCATACCATGACATTTTGGAGTTCACCTCAGTCAGTCTACCAACCTGTTTCAGAATTCCAAAGATTGGCGTTCTCAAAAAGGCTCAAAAAGTTTGGGAACCCCAGTGTACTGGTTAGGGTGGTGGACTAAGACCACAGAGACACTGAATTCTTGGAGGACAGCTGAGGTAAATGTGATGTGAATCCCCCCCCCCACTTTTTAAAACTTTTGAAATAAGAAAATGTGCTATAGAAAGCAGAACATTGGTTATCTTTATTAACCCAGTGAAGCTATTATATGGCAGAATGAATGGCACAGATGTGAGCATGCCAACTTAAGAAGTACTAATTAATTTTGCATTCTCACAATGCCAATTGATACTATCTAGCTTATTACACAAGGCAGTCAAATCAAAACTGGCATTTTAATGAAGTTACATATGTTACAATGGGGCCCATGCCAGTAAGCAGAACCAACAGGAGACTTGCCAAGTAGATTTATAGGCTGATCCCAGAACGTTTTTGTTGGCTCTCTTCATTTTTTCCCCACAGGGCTCTTGTCATTGTAATAAACTTATCATGTGGCAACTTGCTTCAAATAATAGATGTTTCATTTATAAAGCAAGCATGCACACACACACAGAGAAAGAGCGAGTAGTATAGTTATTTGGTGATAAACAGATTTTATTGTTGTGTACAGTACAAGTCATTAATTATCTGTATTCATTCTTATGGACAGAGATTTGCCTATCATATTTATATTCCGCTCTTACTTCGGATTTCCAGGGTTTTTTAAAAAATCTGTGTTGGTCCAAATCCTAATAGGTCAACACACATTAGATTTGTTTCTTGGGCACAAATCAGGATTCTTAAATAAGATTACATCATCTTGATTTCCAGACAAGAAAAAATACTGGTTGATTGAAACCAGGGCTCATTTCAAGGGAGAATGTGCAGGAACACAGTTCCAGCAGTTCCTCAAAGAGGTCACATGTCAGGTGGCCCTGTCCACCTGACTTTCAGCCATTTTGGGCCTGTTTCAGCCTGGATTGGTGCCGAAACGGCCCAGATTGGGCCTCTGATGGGTGGTAGAGCACTCTCCTGCTCATCAGTGGCCTGATCCTGACCATTTTGGGCCCAATTTCGGCCCTGAATGGCCAGGATTGGGTCCAAAACAGCCAGAATAGATGATGTCAGGGGGTGTGCCATATGCAAATCCGTTATACTAATGACACACTTCCGGTGATGGCAAGAGGTGTGGCATATGCTAATGAGTTATGCTAATGAGTTATGCTAATGAGTTCCTCCAGCTCTTTTTCTACGAAATGACCCGATTGAAACATTTGAATATGGATATCACAACAAATTTACATTACATTTTTCTAAGCCAGAAAGTCTTCAACCTTGGCACTATGTGAGCAGCAAAGGGCAGAAGCTCGCAAGCACCAGGATAATTGAGACTCAAGCTCCTTACAAACAAACGAGTGTGTTCATGAAATCTGCAAGCCTCCAGAGTAATTTACACAATAACTTCTTGCATAAGCAACCCTAGACTTCCTACCCTCCAACACTCTATCCACCATGTTGACTTAACAAGATAGATCACATCAACACATCTTACATATGATAAGGCTGAAAACAACACAGAACTCAATTTTATTAAAAGGCATCTGTTTGCCCATGTTGAAACTACATGTTTCAAACAATGGATTAAAATCATCATTTTGTAAGGTTATTTTGATAGAAATAGTAAGAACATCACTAATATCCATCTCATTACCTTGGCAATAGACCCAGAAGCAAACTATAGCTGGAAGAAAACTAATAAACTTCAGCTTTAAAAGTGACTGATGATATAGCTGCATTTAATTAGTCTTATATGTTCTTATGTTTTTATATGTTCTTAGATTTTCAGTAATACAACGGCTAGCACAAGTGTTTTCACAAACCAAAAATGACTCTTTCAGAAATTATTGCTGGTGATGAGCAGTATTTATTTATTTAGCTATTTATAGCCGGTATTTAGACATAATAGAGACCCAAGGCAGCTTACAATATTTTCTTGTCCTCCATTTTATACTCACAAAAGTCCTCTGAAGCAGAATAGGCTGATAAAGAGACACTGTCTCAAGGTTACTCAATGAGTTTCCATGGAAGAGCAGAGATCTGAACTGAGGTTTCCCATATCTTAGTCCACACTCTAACCACTACTAGGGCACCCTGGTGCCAACTGGTGGCAGGCAAACTCCCGGGGGTTTGCCTCCTTGTCTGCTGCCCTGCCAGTGATTGACGGGAGGTGGCAAGCTCCATGAGGTCGTCCACCACTGGCAGGCACTCAGGGAACATGTGTGGTGCGTGGGCTCCCGGGGGAGTGACAACATCATTTCCAGGGATGACATTGTCATGCCAACCATGTGAACACTCCCATGCATCGTTTGGGCCCAATTTTGGCTCCAAATGGGCTGAATTGGCCCCACACAGACCATGAGAGCGCTCGCATATCCGGTATGATAATGTCACCCCAGAAGTGACACCATCGCACATGCCTGGGAGTGCATGTGCCCTACATGCACACATGAAGGACAACATGATGCCAGCATGAGGTATATGTCAGGTCCTCTCATCTGCCAGAAGGGTAGAGGGTCCTGGCAACCCCAACCATTACACCATGCTGGCTGTCTTTCCATAATTTTGTGAAAGTGCTCTTCAGTTGCAGGATAACACAGAAAATGAGTCAAACATGGATAGCTGATGCATTTTGGAAATTATCTTATATAATAATAGTCAAGTGGCCTTGATCTGAGTATACTTAAATCCAGAGATTGGGGTCAGGAATTGACAAGACAGATCTTCTTACACACTTGAAAAATCCCCCAGGTTTGCAGAAAAATTTGAAATGATAAAAGGAGCCCCTGTAGCTTTAAGAATCAGATATCCTCAGTGGCTGTTGTTAGGCAACCATAACAGTATTCCAGGCTTGGTTTTTGTCAGTAAACAGCAAGGGCAGGGCCCTTTCCAGTGCTGTTTAGGTCTTTGAGGGAGAACTTATTGGGGCCAGACCCAGAAGCAACCACCTGATGACTTGATACTACTTGATTTGCATGACTTGCTGAGACCCAGCTTCTTGCTACTGTTCAACAGCACCCCCCACAAAAAAGACAGCATTAGCATTTCAGAGTAGGATGTGAGAGACCCACTGCTCTGCTGTGGAAGTTCACTGGGTCACTTTGATCCAGGCACACTCTCTCAGCCTAACTTACCTCTCAAGGTTGTTGTGAGGTTAATATGGAGGCAAAGAGAATGATGGAAGCTTCTTTGGATCCCCATTATGGAAAAAGTAAGTATATCAATGAAGTTAATTAAGAAATATAGTTAAAAGATGGAGGGCAGATGAAAGATTAGTTGTTTAATGGGTTTGAAAGGTTATAGGGAAAGTTGGCTTCCAGGGAACATCAGGAGGAGAGAAAGAGGAAATAGTATAGGGAATGGGGTACAGGGGAAAGTAGATTCACCACATACAAGTCCTTGCAGGTTCCCCACCATGCAACTGGGCCTGGCTCATCCAGCACCATGTAACTGGGCCATAGGGGAGAGGCTGCCTGCGGTGGAAGGGGGAAAGGTAAAAACAGGGAGACAGCCAAAGGGAAGTTGGAAGGAGAGAAGGAATCAGGAAAAGAACAGAAGCTATGAGGGGGCAGGAAAAAGGACATGATGTGGGAGGGGAACGTGAGATTTCTCCCCCCCCCCACAAGTTCTTGCTGGTCCTTCACTTGTCAATGTATGTAATTCTCAAAATATCCTTATTTGTCAATATTTAAATCCAAAGACTGGACATGGGGAGGAGGCAGGGTGCTTTTCCAGGGCTGTTTGGGCTTCTCTTTCCATGTCTGCTCTCCTCTCTCCTGTCTGGAGGGAGGGCTCAACAGGCTCTGGCCCAGCTACAACCACCAGAAAACTTGCTACTATGCAATTTACAAAGCTCACCCAGGCGCAGCAGAGGCTACAATTTGATTTCACACAAATTGTTTGGGCCAAGTGGCAGCCTCTGCACAACTTGCATGACTTGGCTAGGCTCAGCAACGGCATTGGCCACCATACAGCTCACCTGAGCAACTTGCTAATGCATGAGTTTTGCAGCTTGATCAGATTTTTCCTAGAAAGAGGCTGCCAGAGGAAAGAAGGAAGGAAAGCTGAGAGCCAGTGTGGTGTAGCACTTGGAATGTCAAATCAGGACCTGGGAGAGACAGGTTCAAATCTTTGCTCTGCCATGGGTGATCTTGGGCCAATCTAAGGCCGAATCCACATTACCTCCGCGTGTCCCGGTGTTGCACTAAATGTCCGTGAAACACCCGGAAGTATAGCGTCTTTCAAGCGCGATTTCTGAATCGCGCTTGAAAGACGCTATACTTCCGGGTGTTTCGTGGACATTTAGTGCAACACCGGGACGCGTGGAGGTAATGTGGATTCAGCCCAGATGTGCTTCTAGAGAACTCACAGCTACACAGGCACAGATTAATAGTTTCAAAGTGTGAATGAAAAAGTGGTGCTGGGAAGAATGTTTTTGATTTGTTAGGCATTGTGGAACTTTCTGGGAGGTGCTAAAGCTGTATAAAAGAGGCAGGCTTAATTTGAACCAAAAAGGAACAACACTGGCGGCACTTCATATCAAAAAGATGGCAGAACAGCTTTAAACTAATCCCATGGGGAAAGCCAACAGGAGCTGGGGAGCCTCCAGTATGGGACAAGTCAGTCCAAGCAGATGATAGTGAAAATACTCAGGGTAATACTGGCAGGAGCGCAATAGAATTTGGGAGGGAAAGTAGGATGGCAAAATGGGGCTATGTGTGGAAACAAAGAGGCCAAGGGAGGTGAGTGTCTGTATACCAATGCTAGACACCTACAATCCAAGATGAGGGCACTGGAGTGCTTGATGCTAAATTACAGTTTAGGTATAGTGGGTGCCTCAAAAAAAAAATTGGGAAAAATCAGTAGGATACCCCTGGCTATAAGCTCTATAGGAAGGATTGTGAGGGCCAAGTGGAGGGAGCTGTTGCATTGCATACCAAAAAGGAAATAGAATCAAATAAGTTAGAAAACATTAGGGAAATGAACTCTTCAAAAGAAGGCATATGGGCAGAAATAGACAGCCCTAAGGTTATTTAAAAGTGTGTGTGTGGTGGGGGGGAAGAGTATCATCCACTTCAGCAAATCCTTGAGGCTGATCTCAAGATGGAGAAGAAAATAGAGGAGATGACTAAAATACATAACATTGTGATACTGGATGAGTTCAACTACCATTACATTGTCTGAATCAACATATGCTTGAGTCATACTATGAAGTTTGTTAACATCCTATTATATAAAAGGCTAACCATATACCTGACAACTCACTTCCTACCCTGGTGTGCCTCCAGAGGATGCTACCATGGAGAGATACCCACACAAGGCAGATTGTTCCTCCAGAGAGCATGCTGCGGTGGGAAGCCCAAGCTGAGATGAGGTGCAGAGCAGGTGGCAACGCCTGCCCCCTTGTCTTCACCCAGCTGGGATCAGGAGCAGAGCAGATGGCAATGCTGCTCCACACAGGGAAGCGGTATCCCTTTGGGAAAACACATTTTACCCCTTTTTTATCTCCTCAGGGGGCGAACTTCTTAAAATCCCTTCTTAGTGAGTGTTACATCATGGAAGGAATGTTCTCCATAAATTTCATGTTTCTAGGTCCAGGGTTTGGGCTGGGCATTGATGAGACAGGACACTTGTCTTTATATATAAAGATGATGAAAATCAATGCCAATTTTGAAGAGTGCCAGGAGCATCTCACCACATTGGATGAGTCGACAACAATGTAACAAAAGAATTTCAATGTAGGCAAGTATATGGTGGTGCACATCAGAATAAAACATCCCAGCTTCAAGTATATGCTAATGAGGTCTGAACTTGCTAAGATGGAGAGGGAAAGAGACCTTGGAGTCATGGTGGATAGCTCAATGAAAGTGTCAACTCAGTGTACTGCAGGAGTGAAGAAGGCAAACTCTATACTTGGATTGAGAAAGGGATTTTGAAAATAAAATATCCAATATTATAATGTCCCTATATAGATCTATGGTACAGCCTCATTTGGAATACTGCATGCAGTCCTAGCTCAAAAAGGACATTGGAGAGCTAGAAAAGGTACAGAAGAGGCCATCCAAGATGATTAGAGGGTTGAAGAAACTTTCCTATGTGAAAAAGCTTGAGTCTGGGACTTTTCAGTGCAAAAAAGAGATGACTAATGAAAGACATGATAGAGTTTTATAAAATTATGCATGAGATGAAGAGAGTGGACAGAGAGAACTTCTTTTCCCTCTCCCAAAATACTAGAACTCAAGGGTATTCAATGTATTTGATGGGCAGTAAATTCAAGATAGATAAAAGGCAATACTTCTTTACTCAGCAACTGATTAAAATGTGGAATTTGCTGTGAGAGGATTTAGTGATGGCCACAGGCGCAGATGACTTTAAAAGGGGATTAGACAAATTTATGGAGGATATGTCTATAAATAGCCACTAACCATGTGAATAAAAGCAGTAAACCTACCAGTGGCAGGAGGCAACAGCAAGAAAAGGCCTCAGCCTCTATGTCCTGCTGTTGACCCTCCAGAGTAATCAGTTGGCCACTGTATGACACGGGAAACTGGAATAGAGGACCATTGGTCTGACTCAGCACGGTTCATCTTATGCTCTTTTAAATCACTCTCCTCAATCTAGGGTGTTTCTTCACAGTCAGCTTACTCCTGATTTTCATAGCAGTCAACCCTCAGGTATTGGAATCAGTTTGGGTATGGTTCTTCTGCATGTCTGCCCTACCTTTGCATTTTTACAGTTGTAGAGTGAGTTTATTTTGTTCTGATGTGCTTCAGATAATCAGGATTTTCAAGTGGGGTGTGTGTCATCATCAGTGACATAATCAGTGACATCACAGCACCCCCTTTTTATTTTTTGTGCATGCTTATAATGTTATATCAATATAAGTACTGATTTTTTTAAAGTTCAAAAATGAACACACAGGCTAAAAGGGGACCAGCTCCTGTCCTGACACCCCAGCAGTCTGAACCAAAGAGCCCTGCCTGGGCTTACCTAGAGCCAAGAAGTGGAGGCTGGTACCAGCAGGGCAAACCAACATCTGTTGGAATGGATCCCAGAACAGCAGCGGCTGTGTGGTTTTCAAACTATGCTGCTTTTTCTGGCACCAGAAGTGCTCAACCTCCCTTCCCCTGGGACTCCAGGGCTTTTTCAATTTCTTTTAAAAATTGTCATTTTCATAGCATTATATCAACCTACTATTGTAAGCATACACACAGCAGATTCTCTGGATGCCTAGCTTTCATTATTTAAAAAAAGTGTATCTCTAGCCCCTTTCCTTGCAGAGATGGAAGAAAAAAGGCGTATCTCCACAACAGTCAACATAATGCTATGAAAATTGTTTCAGGAAGGTACCTGTGATGGTCTGCACTCTGCAACAGTACAGCAGGACATTGCACTGGCACCATCGAATTCAACAAACCACCCCTGAACATCTTGTTGGTCTGTAAGGTGCTACTGGGCCCAAACCCTGGTATGAAAATGACGATTAACAAAAGATAGAAATAAAACCAGGAAGGGGGTGAAAGGAAGGTAGAGGGAGGAGTGGTTTGATAAAGCTGAACAAGTAGGTGAGAGTGGGTGGGACAGCAAAACCAAAAGAACATTATGTACAATGAAAGAAATCAATATAAAGCCAGCTTCCAGAAAAAGATTGGGATAAAGGTGGTATTAAAAGAACTGGAAAAAAGGAGGTGCAACCCAAAAAACCCAAAGAGAAAACTAAAGAAAAAAAAATACTTGCAGAAATCAGGGGATAAATCAAAGCACTATGGGATCAGAACCAATGGGGAAAAACACAGAGAACCCCCCTAATTCACTTCATAGGGTTGTTATGAGGATAAAATGGCAAGAGAAGGATGATGTAAAATGCCTTGTGAGCAGAAAGGTGGGATATAAATTTTGAAAATGAATGAATGAATGAATGATGGGAATATTCAGGCTGAAATCCCCACTTCCCATGAAACTCAGGGCCAAGCTACACATGACGAATGACACTTGAACAGCAAGTGTATTTCTCCCTGTTCACTTGCCCTCCACTCAATCCACTTGCCATTCAAGTGTCATTCGTCATGTGTAGCTTGGCCCTCATTCAATGATTTTGGTCTGTCTATGCTTAACCTACCTCATAATATTATTGTTAGGAAGATAAAATGGGGGAAGGGAGAACCATGGGAAGGGCAAGACAAAAACGTACTGAATGAAAAAAAACACCTCATAATATCCTAAACTTAATTCTCTCAAACATTTTCATAAGGGCATGGGAATTAGGAAGGAGGGCTTAAAGAGGTTAAATACTGGTTTCCTCACATGATTTTTTAGACATGTCACTGGAGAGGCAGTGTATAATTTTCCTAAATAAATAAACAAACAGCTTTTAAAATGAAATATGAATGTATAATTGTGCCTTTGATTTTTTTTTATTTTACCCAGCTTGAATGAGCTCTGGATGATAGTCTTCACCACCGTATCGGTAGACATTACTGGCCACAAGGTATACTAGAACCGAGGGGGGTTTCATCATTTTATTTTTGCAAGGCATTTTTTCTCAAAAGGTGTTCTGTTCCACTTTAAATTCTATGGTACATCAAAACAAAGAATTTGATGTATGTTTCTCTACTGACTAATCTTGTATGAAGTTATATTACTCATCAAGAACCCAAAGATTTAAAGATTGTTTTTAAAGTGTAGTTGCTTTGTAACATGGACCTCTATATGTTTTCTATTTAACATTCTCTGTTGAATTTTCTTTTAAGACTACAGCACATGTGAAACCACACTTTTAAAAAAAACAACCCACACATACACATCCAGGTGTTGTAACCGTGCTGGTACTTCATGCAACCTTTAAGAAAAAATAGGGATCTCTTGAATTATAGTAAGCTGCCAGATCTTCCAAATCATCAAAGTATTTCTCTGTCTTTCTATTGCTATTCCTTACAGCCATCTTTATCATAAACTAAAGCCAGCCATGTTTCTACTAAGGTTTATCCGCCAATGACGCCCAGCCATCTCTGCTGACATCTTGCTGAATAAAGCAGTGGGCCTTTGAGTCTCAATGGCATGCACCACACATCTCTTTGACCAAAGACCATGTTGCTAATGACGATCACCTTGCTGCAGCTTCTGTTCTGCTCCATTTCTACATTTTTGAGTGGGAAGATTTGACTCATGAGATCTTAATGATACTTTGTCAAAAGGCACCACCTATTTTGTAATTGGTTATGATTGTGCAGAGCCGAGACCCCCATTCAACAGTTCCACATTGTGCTGTCCGAAGCTTTGTGAATGACCACTTCTTTATCCTTCCTTGCTTGCAGTCACCTCTGCACTGCTATCATCTTTTTTTTCTGAATTCCAGATCCACATGCTCTGGGTGTGGTGACCTAGTTCAATATCTAACTTAGAAACCTTTCTTTCTCTGCAGTGCTGTGTAGTTATTGCATTTCAGCTGTCAAGATCATCACGTTTGCTCTTCAGGCACATGTACTTCTTTTTAGATGTTTTCATCTATGAAGCACCACATCTTATTCTGCCCAGAGATCATAAGATTTCTCCTCGGTTTAGGTCCCTAATCCCTCCAACTCATGCTCCCTTTCAACTTAGAAGAATAACTCTGAAAAGGAAAAAGACAATAAAATTGAATGTAATGACAGCCAATCAGTCAGTAAACCCCACTCTCTCTACTTACAATCAGTGCCAGATGCAGAGCAATTAAACTCAGCAGGTGTTCACAGGAATTTCTTTTACACCCATCCCCCCCATCATCCCTGTAAAATATATAGTCTTTCAGATATCTAACAGCAGTAACCTATTTCACGTGCAAGCAGAAAGGGAGATATCTAGAACTGGATTATTTTTTTTTTACATTAGCAATCAAATGTTTCAATTGTTTTCACACAAATTAGATTGTCCTGAATAGTTCAGGGCACAAGTGTTGCTTCATGAATATCACTTTCAACAGGAAAAAATGAAAAATGTCTGGAAGTAGTTTTATAATTAAAAAAACAGATGTAAAGAAACAACTGACTTATCTACCAGAAAATTTTATCAACATACTCCAATACTGCTTTACAATAAAGGGAACTAAATGATTCTTCCTTGTGGAGTTCCTTTTGCAATCTGTAAGCAGATTTTTTACTTTAAACAGACATTAGTAACAAGTATGGCTAAAAATCTCAGCATGAACTGACATGCAGTCATCAAAAGTTTAACTGATTAGCCCTCACTTCAGAAAATATATTCATGTGTTCTGTGGCAGTTTTATTCAATTTTTAAAGAAATATTTATATTCCACTTCTCTGTTATGCACCATTTTGTTAGTGCTACATGTGCCATGGAACCATGTGCCCTGCATCACTGACCATCAGTGATAACTATAACAATAACAACAAACTGCCCAGAGTTTGATCTCTGTACCTATAAAGATCTATCTCTGGAGTTTTGGAGAGGGTTAGGATCCTTTTCTAATTTATAAAGTGAAGAATACTTGCAAATTTGGCCTATGACAGAATCCAAGAACAACTGTCTTTGGAGCATGGTATTCCAGCACTGAGGTACTGAGATCCAAGGAACATCCCTGTCTTGCACAGGAATTGACATTAGCTAAATTAACACTGAAACCACAGAATACATGTTGGTTAAAATCAAAGTTAGATAACTTTGATAATTTCTTAAGAAAAGAACTGATTGTACATGGAAAGGAGGAAAGGCAAACTGCAGAGAATGTTTCAGCATATTCATGGAGATAAGATATATATAAGACATTCTAAATCAGACGGCTGTTTTATGGTTATTGGCACAACCTGTTGACTATAGATTTTCATTAGGAGTTGAAAATGTACTACATGGATTTTGACTTGTACCGCATATTAAGTGTAATCAAGTTTAGCAGCTGAAAGTTCAAGAGATGGAGGCAACTATATTTAACTAGAAAAAGTCTAAGAATGAGGTACATGAGGAGTGGGGGTGGGGGAAGCAGTGAGCAGGAAGATTGATGAAATCAAGCTGAGAAAGTGAACCAGCAACTAGAGCATGAACAGGAGATTCATATAAAACAGGTATTATATACTTCAGTGGGGCATCAAAGAGATTATTGTAATACTTTCTGCTCTGTTCCCTCATCATAGCAAAAGATAAGGGTGTATATTTTTAAATCTGGATGATCTTGCCTAAGTGCCAATGGGAGGCAAGGTCTTGTTGAGGTTAGTTTATTGTTTTTTTGTGCAAGCTTTATTTTTCTCTCTTAATTCATCAAATCTTAATTTCTAAGGAATCAATACATAGGGTTTTTTAAAAATCATGGTACCATTTAAATCAGTATTTATTGCAAAGCCTTTACATGAATGATTGATGGATATGATCTCTCTACCTAAGATTGCCAGGACAAACAAGCACATTTAAATCCATAATGTTCCATTCCTATAAACTTTTACCAGTACCAATCAAGCTTGTGTTGGCATGATATGCTGTTTCTGGAATTGCCCCCCCCCGCCCCCAGATGGAATGAAGACACGGACACGTATGTTGGGAACTAAGGGCCAATTTTGTTATGGCAACAACAGAACATTTAACATAACACAGCAAGGACCTAACTAGTGGTACAAGGCAAGCCCTGGGGTCCCTGGAACTCCACCTTGATCTGTCTGGGCGAGCCCTTCTGTCCCGAACACAAGCCATCCAAAGACATGGATGGGACCCAGCCGGCCAAGCATGTGGAACTTTGACCAAGCTTATTAACACCCCCCCCCCCCCGCCATCAAACGTGAGGGGCCATACTTGTACAGGAGGCCCCACGCAGCAGTCTGCCCTCTCAGCTGGCAGCCGTCAAACAATACCAGCGATCCTGACAGACCCCGCATTCCCCGTCAAATGGGGACATGCCAAGGGTGCTCACTGGCCCGCTCATCTCTCCCAAACCCTATCCTGTCACCACTAGGGCTAAGCCTCTGCTTAGGCCCTTGTGCCCCACAGGTGGTCTGCTACCAACCTGAGCCCTTGCCACAGATCATTAGAAAAATGTTGCCCTTCACCAAAAGGTGAACCCCATCCCCTCTATAGAGGTCAGTAAATTTGGCCTGTATTTGCGGATGGAGGAGATAAATCCCAAGCCCGCCCTCCAAGACTCGAAATAGAGCTCTATTGGCCTTGCGCCTAGCCCTCTTCCATGGCAGCTGGGTCTCTGCCTTCCCACCACACACGGTGCAGAAGCATTTCTGACCACACAATCAAAACTCCGAGCCACTGTTGACTGATGAATTGTAAACCTGTCTGTGTTTGAATGGAAAGGGCCCTTCCTTGCACCAGGCCAAGATCATTACGGCTGAGGTGAATGGCCAAAACCTGAGGTGGAGGATCACTCCTCCCCTCAAACAAGAGTGGCAAGAGGCTAGGCCATCTGAGGCCTCTGCGCCCCTGCCATTCCACCGTAGCCTGATCACTTAAACCAAACTGGGACCCGATCTGTGTCCTCTTGGCCTGATGAGCAGCCCAGAAAACCATGCTGTGCCCACAGATGAGGATCAGCCTCTCCTGGTGAAACACAGCTCCTAAAACAAAACAAAATCAGAAGAGGTTACAACCCAGGCAAAGGGCGTATGTAGGAATGGTATGTGGGGGACTGTCACCTACCCATCTTCTGAATGGCAGGCCCGGAGTAACCCATTGCCACTGCCGTAGAGGCCACCCCAATCCTAAAAGAATGGGTTCCAAACTTTACTCCTGCCAAACCTAATTTTGACAGTGCACGACTGGTCACTGCCCAAAATTGATATTTGGTAAGCGGTGAGCCATTGCTGTGGTGAAAAAGCACCATGGCATCATCACCACGGGCTGGACATAACACTTCAGCACCTGCATGGGGCATAACTCCCTGATCACACAGGGGCCAAGCTCAATTACCACCCCCTTCCTCTTCTGGTCAGTTTTAGAATGTCGTAACTTAAGGATGACTTTGTCCGTGAGAACTTAACATCCTGTGCCATTAAGGCCCTGCCCGATGCATCCCTGCAGGACTGGGTGACCAATTCACTCACCTGCAATGCACCAAAAAATGCAATAAAGAAGTCACATGGAAGATGCAAATGGGGAGCTGCAAACTTTGCTCCAGACATACTTTAGCCCACGAAGGACCGCTGGGGAAATGGGCTGCCTCTTATCCTGAGGAGGCACAGCCTCCCAAAATCAGCCCTCCAGCATTTTCCAAATTCTGAAATCTCCCATGTATTCAGGATTCCCAAGGGCTTTGTTGGCAAATGCAAGTGCCACCAGTTGACGTCTAATAGACTTAGGCCGTTTCCATACTGTCTATAAATAGTGCGAGACTCACGGAAGGCTGCCGGCTTTCTCGTGCGATTTTTAACACCATACGACTACAAAATGCCATAAATCACCGTTTGTGGCGTTTTGTAAACAGATGGTGTCAAAAATTGTGCGAGGAAGCCAGCAGCCTTCCGTGAGTCTCACACTACTTATAGACAGTGTGGAAATGGCCTTAATTGCTAATCCCTTACCTCTCCGATTTACATAAAATTGCATCAGGTGTTCCACAGGAACCGGCCAAGCCTGCTGCAGTCCAGCCTCATGCCTAAACCCAACAAACTGGCATACTGACCGATTGTATGCCGTCTGAGTGCTGGGTGCCATGGCTAGGTGAATAGCCCTGTATTCCTTCCAAGGTCCCATAGCTCCGGATGCATTCAGGCTGGCTGATAGTTGGCCCCAGGGGCAAGCTGCTGAAAACGCTCCATCTGCAGGCAAGACAGAGCATCTGCCATGCTATTGTCGATACCTGGGACATGCTTAGCCACACACAAAATGTTCAGTTTCAAACAACAGAGCATAAGCAGCCGAACTAATCACATGACTAAGGGGGACTTGGATGAGAGGGAGTTAATAATGTGTACTACTGCCTGGTTGTCACATCAGAAATGTACTGTGTGATTGGCCAGGTCACCGCCCCACAGGTAAACTGCCACTAAGATTGGGAATAGTTCTAAAAAGGTGAGATCCCTATTCAGACCCCCTTCATTCCAATTGAGGGGCCAATGCTCAGCACACCAGTGGCCTCAGAATTATGCTCCAAAAACAGTGATCCTGAGGCAACAGTGGTAACCTGGAGTTCAACTTCCAACAGCAAGTCCTCCCTCCAAAAGGTTACACCATTGAAGGAATCCAGAAAGTGATCCCAAACTTCCAAGTCCTCCTGCATGCCCCTAAATCTATGATGGGGAAGCCAAAGGGTCCCCATTGCATTGCTTAGGCATTGCAAAAACGCTCTCCCAGGCACAACCACATGTCATGTGAAGTTTAAGTGACCTACTACCTCTGCGTAAAGTGGTCACCCAGAGGAAGTGCCACGTCCCCAAAGGGAAAGGCATTAAAGGGGACTGAACCATAAAAGGGCCATATATAGAACCAGCCTAAGGGGAGCATGGAAAGGCCTGCCAAGGTGCCACAGAGCCTTTTGGAAACTGCCCATCACTTGCCTGCCACATAGTGGCAGTGTGTGGACTATTAAGTGCCCCCCCCCATCCTGGCTGGGCAATGTTTGTTGAGGCCCAAAAGACCACAAACCAGATTGACTCCTGCCCTGAGATGTGCTAGGCTGCGAATCAGCCGAATGAGAGGCACCCGTGAGGGTAGGTGCCGCGGCTGGAGCCCATGGCTCCCAAGGCCAGGCATATGTGTGCTGTGGTGCAGTGAGCTTTCCTTCACTTTCAATGGGGTCCACAGCCACAGCTAGCGGGCAGGATTCAGCCATAATATCTGGTATGTCAGGCTCCACGGTCACAGCAGTGCCCTCAACTGCCAGAACAGCACCCCTTCTACTGTCGCCTGCACTAGAGGTTCTTGGTGCAGAGAGATGGGCAAGAATTTCATGTTGAAATGTAGCGTTAGATGTTGTCTTAACTGCTCTCTGACTTTTAGCTCTAACGGGCGCAGGCCCCTGGGCCCCCCTGGCCTGCTCAAGCGCGGTTATGCATGCAAGGATCTCCTGCATGCCAGCAGTGTCATCATCCTCTGATGATGAGGAAGCATGTGCTGCAGTTTGGGATGCCAGCTTCTTGGCTGCCTGTTTCCCTTTAGACTTGCCCCCACCCTTCTTTGGAGGCATGCTGATGCAGAAATCAAAACCAAATAGCTCAAGAGAATCAAACTGAAGCATCCTGCTCAGAAAACAGCTCCACTGTGTGTAAAGCCAATACCCCCACAAAATGGCCACCCTGAGTAAGACATAAAATGGCTGCCCTGGAAAGGCACAAAATGGCTGCCCAGAGGAAGGCGCAAAATGGCCACTGCACCTGAGTTTGAATTAGCAGGGGCCTCCACCTATATTAGACCCCAGGAGAAAGCAAAGAAGAGGACAAGCTAAGCACCCAGTGGCAAGAAAGTCAACCGGGCTGCAGCTAGAAAAGGGGTTTTTAAAGCTCCCACTGCCCGCAGTGCCTATTGCCCTCAGAGCCTTAATTACCAGTGCCCCACCAAACCTAGGCAAGCCCAGGCCCAAAACCGGGGTGTGACGATGGCCCACACAAAGCGCTCCAGTGAGGAAGAAGTGGGAAGGATGGAGCAGGGACAAAACCAATTCCTCGTCCCCCCTCGCTCAGTACTGAGCCTGCGGCCGCAAGCCCACCAATACCCTTCACAGAGGGCCTTAACCAAGGAAAAAAGGGAACAGGGGCTAGACTGCTGTCTTCCCCCTGCTCTGTACGGCACTAGCAGCTGCAAGCCCCACAAGCCCTCTGAAGAGGGCCTTCGCTAACAGCTGCCGGGCCCGATGTGCTGCTGCTTTTTGCACCGCTGTGCCTTGCTTATGCCGCCATGCCTCGTTCGTGCCGTCGTGCCACATCTTCCTGCTGCCCATGCCGCCTCTGAAATATACTGATATATTTCTGAAAGTTCTGAAATATACAAAGATTAAACTGTTCAACAACATTCATACAGTGTCCAACCATTAATTTTACAGAGGAGTATTTTACAACATCAAAACAAACATAATACCAAACTTTATGACATTGTGCCACTCAATCTCTCAACAAAAGCCTGCATCTCTTCTGAAGTTGGCTATAATTAATTACACCATTCAAGGTGGTTTACTAATTGTGTTATTATTATCCTCACAACAATCGCCCTGTGAGGTGGGTAGGGCTGAGAGAGTTCTGAGAGAGCTGTGACTGACCCAAGGTCACCCAGCTGGCTTAAAGAGGAAGAGTGGGGAATTAAACCCAGCTCTCCAGATTCGAGTTCTGTCACTCTTAACTGCTACACCAAACTGGTGATCAGTGTTATTACCCCTACAATATAACTGGAGAGCTGAGGCTGAGAGAAATAGCTTACCCAAGACCATCTAGTGAATTCATGGCAGTAGTGAGATTCAAACCAGCAAATTGCTGCATCACAGTTCAATTATTTAACTATCACATTACATCAGCCTTATATATCACTCTTCTAGACAGATTACTCACTCAAAACAGTAAACAAGGTCAGTGTTATTATTACTCACACAATATAGCTGGGGATCTGGGACTAAGAGGAGTGGCTTACCCAAGGCCACCTGCTGAGCTCATGGCAGTAGTGGGATGTGAACCAGCAGAATGCTGATTTGCAGTCCAACCACTTAACAGCTACATTAGCTGTCTTCTGTAATGGTGCACACATTCACAGCTGCCCACTGAGCCATCACAGTATTTCGGCAAGGTGGGAATAGCTGGTCACTTTAGGGTCAAGCAGGAATTTTTGGACTCTTTCAGATTGGCCAATAAAGAAGCCTTTTCCCAGATAAGATTGCTCATTTGTTTTTAGTTTGCATGAATGAACATTCAAATATTGTTTGCATTAATTAACATTCAAAATGGCAACCCCCAATTACAGTCTGAACTTTTAACCACCTTTGGACTTATTGCTTTACTCTGCTGTATGTCACCAGGCTTCCATTTTCCCTACCACCTCCAAAATAAAGATGATACACAGAGTAAGTGGTTCAACTAGGATTTATTTATAAACTGGTCAGAGTTTTATTAACACCCAATCCACAGTGCAAGCTGTCTACCTTCTTGGCTGCCAGAGGCATGCCAGTGCTAATGGGAATCCCATGCAGCATGGTAGGCTTAATCTGCCAATTGCTTTTCCTGGCCCATGTACTAAGCTGTTACTCCACTACCTCCCATGCTGACAAATACTGGTGTTTGAACTAGTGAAGCCCCAGCCCCAACCTTCCTTCCTGGTAAGCCATGAGAAGCTGGTTTGGGACGCCTCCCTCCATCACGAGATACGTCAAGGTGCTCACCATAGATCCAAAAGCCTGGACTGTTCCAGCCAACTGCAGTAGGGCCCAGTGAATCTTAGTTATGCCCAATTAAACAACCCAACCCTGACAAAGTGGCAAAGTGAAGTAGGCCAAAAAGAACCCTTTCTCGGCCAATCTGACAGAGTCCAGAATTTCTTGCTTGTCCCTGAAACAGCCAGCTATTTCCACCTTGCCAAAATACAATGATGGGTGGGTTGGCAGCTCTGAATGGCAAGTACCATTACAGGGGAGGAGCAAGTTAATAAGATTTGTTTTCTTCCCTTTGATGCGTGGGAATCATGTTCAATCAAACATCGCTGATTCATATATCTTCTCATGAATAAGTAGATTTAGTATGCATTCTACATTTGTAATCATACTATTCATTTTGAGCATGGAGAGCACCGTTTCACATTACTACTAGAATCCTCGATGCTCCTGTATTTCCAGCAGAAGCTGATGCTTTCCCATAAGACATTAAACAATGATTACAGTCACCATAGCACTGGGTGGATCCAATCATCCTATAAATAGGCTTCCTCCAACTTTAGTAGCTCTTCAATGGAAGAGCCACTTAAGGGGAGGAAGATTCCTTAGGTTGGAGGAAGGTCTGCATATTGATTCAAGAGAAAAAGTGGGTATAAATATTTTATATCCACTTTTGGGAGGAGAAGGGCCCTCAAAGGCCAGGTGGGCTGCTGCCTGCCACTGCCTCATTATCCCTGCGCCTCACGCCTGCTTCGGAGCCCGCAAAGGCAGGGCAGGCAGAGTTGGGGTAGGCATGGGGCACGTGAGCCGCAGCGCGGATGAGGAAGCTTAGCTTCTGCTGCCAGCAGAGCGCTCCCTACAGTCCCGACTGCCAGTAGCTTTGCCAGCCGGTGGTGAAATGGCGTAAAGGGGCTTGGAGCAGTGGCAACTGCAAGGGGATCCCTTGAGCCAGCAGAAGGTGAGCTCCCTGTACCCCCTGCTGCCACCAGCTCATCTCTGGCAAAGATGCCCCCTGAAGACCCCCTCAATGAACTGGGAATTGATAGAGCAGTATAGGGCGCATGAATTGAGAGATTTGCTGATGGGGATGCCTACACTTCCCGTCAAACCTTTTGGGAAACTGTCATGTGTCCTCCTCATGTCAGGTTTCACTTCTAGCTTCGCTCTGTGGTTTGTAGGTATTCATAAGCACCATTACCTGCTTGTTGGGATTCCAGGGCCAGTTGGTTGGCCACAGTGTAGAATATGTTTACATGTAAGTGTAGAATATGTTTACATGTAAGTAAACTTACAATTGGTATCAGCCTTCCTCAAATAGTTTTTTCCCAACAGCTTTCCTCTGAAATCAGCCTAAAAATGGTTATGGTAGGATTAAGTATTCCCAGTTTGTGTGGTTATAGAACACTGTGATGCCCCATTGCTTTACAATAGCATCGGAAGTCTTCTTTGTATAATCTGCCTTAGCATATACTTGGAGATCCCCACCTCCCACCAGGTAATAAATTCTAAATGACTGTTGGGTGCATTTTGTATTTGATCCGTTGGAAGCAGTGGTTTCCAACTGCTTCAGAGACTGCACCTCCTCAGTAACCACAGTCAGAGCAATACATGTACAATTCAGTAACAGATGCCTCCCCTGTGCAGCTCTTGTCAGCCCCTAGATAACAATGCATATTGGATGGATTTACTGAGCTTAGCATCTCCTTGGAACATGCTCTCCCTATTGTGTTTGGCAACTTTCCATCCTCTTCACTACCATGTGTTTGGCTTCTTTGCAAAGCTTGTTATCACCTTGGAGTACTCTGCATGCAAGTAGCAACTTGTTTTCTCACACCTTGCCATTTTTTGGGGACTATAGCTTGGATATATATGTGTCAGGATATCTAATTGTTCATTTATCTTGAAAATACTGATTTCATTGTCACCTACAGATTTAGCATCCACACCGTGGATGGATTGCTCAGAGTTGTGTAGAGTACACAAAAATGATAGCTAGTCATCATGAACATGGGTTTGTGTCTGAATTTCTGTTGATGATGATCACAATTCAACATACTACTAAGCTTATGCAGCAGGGATTTCTCACTTTTTCTTTCTCCACTCCACAGTCTTAATTAGATGAAGATAATGTAGTTCTAAATTGAGATGGATCATTTGCTGGAATAGTAGTTTAAAGCCAGGATAACAATTCATAGGGCACACAGCACAAAAGATGCAAAACCAAGAGAACCACCAGCAGGGCAATAAGAATTGGTTAGGGTCGGAAAATCCTTACTGTACATTCTTGCAGGCTAGGCAAGAAATAACCTGGGAAGTACTTTCTCAAAGCTGATTTAAACATGGTGGGCTTTATGTGAGGGCTGTCCAAATATGCTTATGCACCCAACCTTATGAAATACTGAAAATGCAACCCAGGACAGCTGTTTCCTGAGCCATGCAAAGCTGCCACGCAGATGCATATGAAGCAGCACACAGTGTAAGTCCTAACCTCTCTGTGAAGCATCAAGTTGCTTTCCCATTCACAGGAGGTTGTTGTGTTTCAATCATCCCCCAAATAGGGAAGCATGGCAGGAATTGCAGCTCTATATGGACAGGAGTAATTGGGCATCACCTGCTCCATTCCTACACTCAGCTGAGCAGTACTGCCATAGCTTGGCAGAAGGGCAGCTGCATGAAAGGTGTGTTGTAATATCACCCCAGTTAATGCATGAACCGAAGGAATAACTTAGTTCCTTTTAGAGAGTCTGGATAAAGGATTGACAGAGGCAGTTTCAGTGTTTGTCCTGAGACTCTAATGATGCAGTTGGTAAGAACAACAGACAGCAGCCTCATAGTCAATGTTAGAATCCCGAAGTAGCATGCCCCTACTTTCTTCCACCACCACCATCTTATTCCCAGATCTTTGGAGATTGGTAGAAAAATTACTAATGTAGGAAGTGTTATGTACATAAATATACAAAACTGCCTTTTTCTGAGTCAAACTGTTGGCCCTTGGTCTATCAAAATCAAGATCAGTTGTGACTTCTCTGACTGGCTCACAAGTGTCTCAGGGAGAGCCAAGTCATTCACATGGCTTACTCTCTAATCCTTTCTTAAGTGGAGGGGTCAGAGACTGAACTGGGATGCTCTACATACAAAGGATATGCTATACCACTGAGCCACAGGGATCAATGTGGGCATGGAGCTAATTACCTAACCAGCATTCCAGTCCCTAAGCACCAGGAGAAATGCCCAGGTGATAGCTAGACCAAAGAAATTGTCCTCAATTTAGGATTGACCTGTTGAATACAAAATGGCAATCTCGACAAAATTATAATAGAAACAGTATAGTATAATAGACCTATAGTGTCTAGAACATTTCCATTCTAATAGGTTGAATGTCATATCTGTTTATGTGCCATCACTGTAAACTCCTTAAATATGGTTTAAAATTCCCATAGCCAATTATGTAGGTGTTTATATGATAGATTTCACCATTAGAACAGGCACCAAATGACCACTTTCCACTAAGACAATAGCAAAATTTACACAGTGGCAAATTGTTTAATTGGCATTCCCCCCCCCCCAAGCATGCTTATTATCTCCACAAGAGAGTCTCTGTGCTTAGTCTATTCTCCCTTAGTTTGCAGTTCTGCTAATTAAACTGTATTAATGTGGCTATTTTCCTGTAGATTGAACAATACAGTGAAACTGTCAGAAAGAAGAGCTAGGAAGTTGCAATTTCGAAGTATCTTTGAATCTTTGAAAAGAAGATGAAGGAAGAAGGTGGTTGAAAAATAGTTGCGGCTCCTGCGACCGGAATTTTAAAACAGAAATGTCAGGCCAGAGATTCTGTTCAGAAGACTGAGAAAAGGTGATGTATTGAAGCAGCAGCAATGCACTCTAGATTCAAGGCACAATTCTGTAAGAGTTAATTAGTTTTGAAACTACATGGATGATTCTGAACTACACAATAAAAACAGTCCTCCTTTAAAACAGGTTTATGGCTAGTAATGAGTTCTAACTACATATCCATATATTAGAAACTAAACAACTAAAAGGATGTACAACATAATCTCTCAACATTTTAGAACAGTGATATTTACGGTTAATATTTTAAAATGAATTGCTAAACGTCTTCAATAAAGTTGCATTCATGGGTGGGGTAGGGTGGAGAAAAGTATCTATTTGTGATTTGCAAACTCTCCATGGCTCAAATCATAGTTGGTTGTGAATTAAAAGTGTTCTGTAAATGCTTTAAAAAAGGAGATAGCTTTGCATTGTGAATTCTAAATTGGATTTTAAAAAATCAGCAAAACCTTGCACTGCAACATGTGAATTATAGTGCAGAGGTAGTGTGCACTATGTGCACTAAATGGTTGCTAGATAGGCTTGCCATTCTCCTTCCTGGGGCAGGGGATCCCCTGCTCCCATCTTCCCCACCCCCACTTATCAGGCCAGCAGGGGGTGCACCCCCAGGGCAGCACGGCACCCTCCCGTGCTGCACAGTGGCATGCTCCCACGCCCTGCAGCAGGCCTGTTTTGGGCTGAATCGGGCCCCGTGGGGGGCAATTCAATCCTTTGGCGGCACAGGAGCACTCCCGGGGCCACCCTTTTGACCCGTATGATGATGTCACTTCCCAGAAGTGATGTTATCACGCCAGCTAGGATTGCACACATATGAAGCAGATGAAGGGGAGGTAAAAGCCAGCATTCCAATCTCCCACTGAGGGAGTGAAGGGACCTGGCAACCATATTGCTAGAATAAAGGGCTTTTGTTTTCTGCCCCTCTTTATTTGCTTTTGCACATGACAATTTTATTTATTTATTTAAATTATATATTAGTCGCCTTTCCATTGTAGAGGAACTCAAGGCAGCTTCCAGTATAAAACAATAACGAAATCCAGGTTAAAAACTATCAATACTTTAAGAAGTGGATAAACAAAAGTCATCCTAAATAAAACAGTCTTAAGCTGCTTCATGAAGATCAAGAGTGAGGGGGCCAAGCTCATTTTCCTGGGGAGATTGTTCCATAATCATGTGGCTGCCATCAAAAGGCCCTCTCTTGTTTACCCACCAACTAAGCTTCTTTGGTTGACAGACTGACAGGAGGGCCCTTCCTGTGATCTTAACTCCCAGGCAGGAACGTATAGAAGAAGATGATCCTTCAGATACCCTGGTCCCAGCACCTTGAACTGGGCTTGGTAGCAGATCAATAGCCAGCGATATTGCTATTATATTGGGTGGGGAGATCTCATGTTCCCAGTAGCTGGCCCCAACAAGCAGTATAGTCACAGCATTCTGTACAATCTGCAACTTCCAAACACTCTTCAAGGGTATAGCACATTGAAATAGTCCAGTTGAGATGTAACTAAGGGATGGATCACAGTGGCTAAATCTAACTGACCCAGGAATGGGTGCAGAGGATGTACATCCAAAGCTGGGCAAATGCACTCCAAGCCAGCTCAGCCACCCAGCTTCCCAAGGTGACCACTGTATCAAGAAGTACTCTTCAGCTGTAAACTTTTAGGGGTAGTGTTAACCCCATCCAAGGCATGGAGATCCTACATTGCTGGCCAGTGTTTCTACTAACCTAGAGAATCTTTTTTCTCTGGTGATGATGATGATGATGATGATGATGATGACAATCCCCTGTCTCTTTCCTTGAAGCCCCACATCACTTTGTTCTGTATGATGCATTCCCTTTTTAAGAAAGCTCGTCAATTTCAGTTTTCAGAAAACTTTCATTCAGCTGCCTAGTCTGAGGAATGCCAACTGCAAAGTCACAAATATGCTTGAGAAATACATGTCTGTGTGTCAGAAACCAGCTATTCTTAAAGAGAGATTGAAAATAAGGAAGTCTGGAGAGATGGGAAACAAAGAGATAAATAGACCTGAGTTATAATATGAGTTTTTAGCAACTGAGGAGGGGGGGATTTAGGGGCATATTATTGAAAAAGATGCCACAGAGTGTGCAAGAAACTGAATATAAATGCAGAAAGAGAAGTTTAAAACATACCTCTTTTTGTATATGTTTCTGGAAAGGAAACATTTTGTCTATTATTTTTCTTGATGTCTTTATTATCTGATAAAATCTAGCCCTGTATACATGATGTACTCATCATGGACAGAGACAGCACACTGATAAGGAAGCAGAATAAGCACATTGGCCCTTTCTCTACCTACATGTATTTGCCTCATGTGGGCACTAAATGAATGTCCATGAATTCTTTCTCATTAGGAATGCTCAAAAAGCAGTTTTCTTGATCATGGGGACAGATCTGGAGAGTGTACAATTTGGGTCTTCTTTCAGGCCGATTTCCTCTTTCTGTTCAAGGCAATATGGGAAGACAGGCAAATATATAACTTGAGGAAAGATCTTCATATAACGCCAAATTCCATATGGATGGATTCTCTTATCGCTGTTCCTGGCCAGGACAATACACCAAAGCTTGACCTGGCTTGGTCAGACTAATGGTGGCTTCTTGTTGGTGCTAGAGGACAGTAAGTGGATGAGTTGCTATACATACCTATCAGCATTTGACATCTTAGTCTATGCTACAGCCTTACAAGATGTTGCTAAAAGCTGGCAGAACAAAAGGAGTAGTATTTTGGGGGACAACCTGCTAGCACTTGGAATAATTTCTGGACCTTAATCATAGCAAAAATAACACTGGAGAGCCTTGATCTTCCAAATCAGACCCAAACATTTATTTGGCTCACAAAAATTCATACACATGGCAATCACTTCCGAGATTGCATTGGATCCTGTTCTTTTAAATAAACAATGAGGATGATTTTATTTTATTGCATTTTTTTATTTTAAGTAGAATAAGTAGAAATAAGTATGAAAATGTCAGATAGCAGGTTTTATTCATTTTGTTCACTAATTTTATATATACAACTCAAGCTTCACCGGACTTTCATCTTAGTTAATTTGCATAGATTGAACCATGAAACAGAAAAGGAAATTATGTATTTTTTCCTCCCATGGTAGCTATGTACTAGCTTTATTGTTTTATTATTTTAAGGGAGATCTACATTAAATCTCAACAAACCCTTTCATATTTATATTAATTTTAATGTGAATGTCACTTAAATATGCTTTTTTGTGATTGGGAAAGCAATTTGTCTCTGTGTTGTGCACTGCGTGCATGAAAACACAGATAATGTAGGTGTTTAAGGCATTGCTCAACTGTTTATGGAACCACATGAGGTGCTATTTTTATTCCAGTTTCTTGAAATACAGCATTGCATAGTGGTTAGACTAGGATCTGGAATACTCAGGTTTTTATCTCTGTCCTGGAAGAAAGTAATGCTGAATATAATTTTTCTATAGTAATATTAAAAGCCATAAGAGATGTGATGAAGACTACAGTGAAACCCAAATGTTAAGCATGAAGGAACCTGATTTAGAATGGGGCTGATTGGAGAGAAAATCTGCAGCCTGCTTTTGGAAGCAACAAGCCGAAGTTCATCTCCCTCTGAGTAGACCTCATGGCTGAAAAGGACACTACCATCACATTTTGCATAAAATGGTGCAGTTCTTCTTTACAACTAATTTCATGGGCAACGAAAAGCAGGCTAATAGATCTGCCAGTAGATTGCAACCAGATGGGCATAAGCCTGTGAGCCAGCATGGTGTAGTGGTAAGAGTGTTGAACTAAGATCCAGGAGACCAAGGTTTGAATCCCCACTCTCCCCACTCTCACTGGGTGACCTTGGGCCAGTCACTCTCTCCAAGTGTAACTTAACCTCCTCCGGGGACTATTGTGAAGATAAAATGGAGAACAATGTTGCAAGTCACTTTGAGTATCCACTGAGGAGAGAATATGGGAACGAAAGAGGTGTTTAGCCCTGCATAACCTGCATTGTTTCACCATTTAAAAACTCTCCCCCCAATTTTGTTGTGAGCAGTTTCTAGGAGAAAAAAAATCCTTTCCTTGAAAGTGCAAATACGAGTATGGGTTGTGTAAGTGTATGTAGTTTCAGTTAGCAAAACTGTGCAGGGATTGAAAACTTAAGCCCTGTTTTCCTCTGCACAGTGCCCTGCTCCAAATTAAGGCTATGCACACTTGCAAATTTCCTTTTCAAGATGCTTGGAGATCCATAACTTTCTTTCTTGACTTGAAGGATGGGCACATTCTTGAGCAATGCCTTTGCTGATGTCACACTAGACAATATGCAAGGCCCAGTAGATGAGCAGCAACCAACTCAAAATATTTTTATGGCTTGTCCTCCTTAGTAGAAATTGTCAGGAGGAAATTACACCATCTTTAAGGGATATCATTCAAGAAATGCTAAGTATACATGACTACATTACTGCTTGTTCATTGTGACAAAAGCAAGCATCATCCTCTCTTATACTAAGTGCATTATAGAAGAAGGGGGGAAATGTAATTAAGAAACAGCCATAACAGATTTCTGGCATTAACTGTATTGGTGGCCCTTGCATAGTATCCTTAGAGAGAACTTAACATCTTTGGAAAGGGACTTGATTTCACATTGATCTTTTTATTTACAGTGTCTTGAAGTCTTCCCCATACACATGTCTTTGGCTTGTTAACAAACCTTGTCAGAGGGCAGAAAATCCATTAATCTTTGCACATGAAGTAAGAACATTTCTCCCCTTCTCTAGTCTGTTTTTTATTGCTAAAGAGCATTTTTGCATTTACTATTTTTTGTGGGTAAGGAGAAACATTAAAAATAAAGTGACACCGTACAGATACTTTGTCCCAAAGTATCTATATTCAGAGAAAGTGTACATTATTATAACTTACATCTGTACCCCATACCATCTCCAAGGAACTCAAAAGTAGTGTACCTGGGGTTGTGTTGTTTTATTCTTGGAACCATACACTGCCTAACAATACCTGCCATTTTAGACATTTAAAAAAACCCTAACATGCATGCTTGATCTAAACGTATCAGCCACTAAATTTTAAATGTGTGGGATAGTTTTTAATTTTTTTAAAAGGATTTTTGAGGGTCAGAGGCAATGATAACAATCTTATCATTTTCATTACAATAACATTACTCAAACGTCTTGGCAGGAAAGGTTACAACTGAAGATAATAATAATAATAATAATAATAATAATAATAATAATAATAATAATAATAATAATAATAATAAAACTATACCAAATTAAATCATTTGTATTTTTAAAAGGGTGTTTAAATGGTGTTTTTACTGGTAAAAGAGCAAAATTAAAGGATCTGTCATTTAGAAAAGAAATCAAAATATAAAAACAATTCTACCTTTCCTGTTCAGCCTCTATATTGATGGCAATTTTCTGAGCGGATACTTAAGACATGGAAAGTGAGGGATCCCTTTCATGCAGGCTTTTTAACCCACCTGGTTTCTGAAGGCAAATAGAATTTTTAAAGGTTTCACACACCTTAAGGGTACAGTGCTGTCTGCTTGCAGTTAGTGAACATTAATCCAGGTTTTCCATAACATGTTTTGATCCAGTTTTTGTTGTTTATCTATTATCTATTAGGTGTGCAAAACCTTAAAAATCTTTTTGTTTTCAGAAGCCAAAGAAAGTTCAAAGAGCTCGTATGAGAGCAGCCTTGGCCAATAAATACAGAACTTGATTAGAATCCTGATAGGTGATTTTCTTATTATTTATTTAAAACATTTATTAGCTGTCTTTCTACCTTGCAGGAACTGAAGGTAGCTAACAATAGAAATAACAATCATCAAATGAATAAAAACAAAGTTTAAAAACACAGTTTAGAACTGCCAATTAACACACAATTAATTAAAAGCAGTTCTGGATAAAAATGTCTTCAGCTGCCTCTTGATAATTAACAGCTCTAGGAAGATGCTGTTGCATAATTGTGGGACTGCCACCAAAAAGGCCCTCTCTTGTGTACCCACCAGTAGACATGGGCACGGATGGAAAAAAAAAACCCAAACACCCTGTTCATCGTTCGGTGCCATCCACGAACAATGAACAGCGAACATGGATGAACATGGACTGTTCCCGGACATGTTTGTTGTTCATTGTTCGTGGGGACCAGAACCCCACCCCCACCCCCCACTTAGCCCCCCTCCCCTCAAACCCACTTACCTGGACCTTTAAAGATCCCTTTAACTATCAGCTGGCAGGCGGCAGGGGGGAATCCCCTCCTGCCGCCTGCCAGCTGATAGTTTAAAGGGCCCTTTCCTGCCACGTGCAAGGAGCAGGGCCCTTTAAACATCCCACAAACTGACCTTCCCAATGTCCAATACCCACCAAATTTTCAGGGGACATAGTCCACACTGTCCCTTAAGACCCCCCAAGTTTCAGAGATTGCACCCCGGGAAAGGCATGATCCACGGGTCTCCCAGTTGGCTGTCATTTTCTCTTCACAGTGGCAAAAATGGGACTCTGCTGGAAGTACTTTGAAGGGTTAAAGCCAGCAGGAAAGCCAGAAGGAGTTCAGACAGAGTTCAGTCCCTCCCTCCCTCTGGTTGCCAAGGGGATTGATTGCAGCAGGCAGCAGACTGTCTGGCTTTCCAAATGGCTGCTGAAGGCAACGAACAAGGCTTTTAACAACCACCTGTTCATTTAGAATGGGGGCCCACAAACAGCTTGCTTGCGAACAGCAGATTGGGCTGTTCGTGGGTTTTTTCTGTTCGTAATGCTGTTTGTGCAAATGTCTACCCATGACCAGATTAGCTTCTTTAGTTGGAGATAGTCAGGAAGGCTTCTCCCTGTGATCTTGGTTCCAGTGCATGGACATATGGACGATGATGGTCCTTCAGATATCCAAGGACCAAGCCATGTAGGGCTTTATTGACCAAATCCAGCACCTTGAATTGTGATAGGGAGTGAATTGGTAGCAGGATTAATTGCTGTTATATAGGGGTCACATACTCCTGATAGCTAGCCTCAACCAGCAGTCTAGCCACAGCATTCTGCTGCGTAGCTGCAGCTTCTGATCTATCTTCAAGGGTAGCTCCAAGTAGAGAACTTGGAACAGTCTAGTCTACATGTATCTGAGGCATGGATCACTGTAGTTAGATCTGACTGAGCCAGGAACAGGCACAGCTGACACATCAGCCAAAGTTTGTCTAACACATTCCGAGCCACCACAACCACCAGGTTTTCTATCTGTCAAGCAGTACTCCTAAGCTATGAACCTATTTTTTCAAGGGAAGTATAACCTCATTCAAGAGAGGAGAGATCTCATGTTCCTGGTCTGCCTTTCTACTAGCCTAGAGAAACTCCATCTTGTCAGGATTCCGTTACTACTCCCATTTTATTGAAAATGACACATTCTGAAGCAATATTTTGCTTTGGGACTCATGGCCAATGAAGTCTGAGCTGGGAATTAGTGTCACTTTGGAAACAGCCAGTGGGAATTTGCCAGTGTTATTATGGGGCAGGATAGGAATCTGCCAAGACAAAGATGCTTCTAATAATTACTACTTAACTGGATGCATCTGTCTGTATAGTACTGTGAGTGAAGAGTAATGGGCATGAGAGAGCTCTCAGGTCATGGGTGCTGCCTGGAAGATGACACATCAGTCTGTTTTCATGGTAATCTCAGGATCAGTTTTTAATGTGTAGATAGCTGAGATCTCAAAATGTAACCAGAACAGGATTTCTTCATCACAACCCCTTGTTTCCCACCTTCAATTAAAATGAACTATGCTGCACTGCCAGCAATATAGGTGTGTGTGTGTGCACTCGTGTAATGTGCCATGAAGTCACTTCTGACTTATGATGGGCATAAATAATAAAGACAGATCTTCTGGGTGGGGTGGTTGTCTCCCATTTCGGGTATTCTCTTTGACACTGGATTTTTGCTAAAGCCTGAATGTCTTTTAGTTTAAGCTGGTTTGGTTTAAGGAAAAAGAGGACTTGTTTCCTTACTGCTTGTTGGAATTTTGATTAGGTTCCCATTTTTTATGATATATCTGCACTGAAAAGATTCCAGTTAACAAAGGCAAATTCTCTTGCTCAGCCATTTGCTGGTATTAGAATCCTATTCTTTGTGAGACTTTCATAGGAGAATTAGCATTTGCTGCTATTATTCATAATGTGTAAAGCAACTCTATTTTGTTAAGGAAAAAACATATTCCATGCTTACACTAGAAATAATGCCTTGATCTTCTGTGCATGGAGCAGGGGTCACTGGGGATGTGGGAGGGAGGGAGTTATGAATTTCCTGCACTGTGCAGGAGGTTAGACTAGATGACCCTGGAGGTTCCTTCCAACCCTATGATTCCATCTTGATTGGATTCCTGCCAGTTCAGTCCACATCCCCTTTGACACCAGGTAGGGGCAGCACTGTGGGCTAGCCAATTACTCAATGGCCAAAATAATCTGTGTGCTATAAATCAAGGTTTGGGATTCAGAAACATGATACGTGAATTCAAAACTAGAGAGTGACACAAATAGCAGTACGAACGCAAAAAAGCTCATGAACAGACTGTTTGGCTGTTCGCGAACAAGGTGTTTGGGAGGCCCCATTCTAAATGAACAGGTGGTCATTGCAAGCCCCATTCATTGATGTTCGTCAAGCCAGACAGTCTGGCACCTGCAATCAATTCCCATGGCAACTCAGGCAGGGATTGTCTGAACTCTGTCTGAACTCCTGCTGTTGCCCTGGAAATCCCAGTCTAAGCCCAATTTAGATTGATAGGCAGGTCTTCCTTCCAAGTGTGGACTGGAGCTCCAAATTTGTTACAAGAGGAAAAGACCAGCAGGGAGGAGGACTCCCAGCTCTGGCTTTCAGGGAGAGACAGCTGCTGTTAGAGAGACAGGGTGAGTGCATTGGAGCTTGAATTTTCTTTGTGTGAGGTGGGATAGGGATCTACCCCTTCAGGTTCCAGGGCTGCTGCCAGGCTCTGAGGCCAAGCTATTATTTATTATTGGTACCTTTCCTGCTGCCTGATCAGGTAGGGTTTCTGGGAGTGGTGTAGTAGGGAGCTTGATGGCTGGGGGAGAGCCTGCTGGCCACCACGAACAACAAACAACAAACATGTTTGTGACACGATCATGTTTGTCAGTGTTTGTTGTTTGTGGATGGCAACGAACAATGAACACCATGTTCATTTTTTTTCTGTTCATGCCCATGTCTATTCAAAACTGGCTTCATTTCTTTTTGCATGTGCACCCAACAGTAGGAGAGGCTGAAAATCACTTTAAGCAGCAGTTGTGAACTCAGTCTGGCATGAATGTACAGAGACTCCAGGCTCTCTTCCCATCTCCTCCTGCCTCTGGCCTCCCACCCCTCTGTGTATGTGAAGTCATGTTCCTCCTGTTAGTCATTAAGAAGCTGGGTTACTGGGCCTGCATCATCAAACTACAGCTCGAATTCAGATAGAACCACACTTAATTAAAACAATGGACATAAACATCGATAGAAGTAATGACGCTCTAGAGATCTTAAATGAAAATCTGGTCTAACAAACTTTGTTGTAAAGAAAAATTCTATCCTAGCACAAAAATAAAAATTAATCTTCCTCTGGATTAACAAGAACATCCCAAAATTAAAATGGAGGTTTGAGCAGCGCACACAGAGTGGGCAGGTAGGTGTTCCTTCTTTCTCAAAAACACAAGCCTTGGGTTTTCTGTTTCATGAGAGAGAGAGAGGTTTTCCAGTGTCTTCCCCACGCTCATGGGTAAAGCATTCCCTCTCTGAAATCAATGTTGTAGAAAGCAACTCTGAAATATTCTAAATATTACATTGCAATAGTTAATGCCAGTTTGTTCACTTTGGGAAATTTTACTGTTGTTAATTTTCTTATGTGACAGTTGATTGAATATATGATATAATGAACTGTATTTTCTTTGACTATAAAAGCAAAAATAAAAGTTCTGGAACAATAACAGCAATAAAATGTTTCTGAAGTGGAAGAGGGGAAATGGAAACTACAGGAAGAAAACCTGGAAACTGCTAATATACCTCATAACCCAAGGAAACCTGTTTTTAAGATTCAAAATCTAGGAAAAACCTTGCAGTCCTTGCATCTGAATGTAATAGGTTTCCGGGAGAAACACAAAATGGTTCTTGCTCAGCTAGAACAGCAGATAACACAGCTTGAAAGGGACCTTACAGATGCCAGGAAACTTTGTAGTCAGAAAGATCAGGTATGCTCTTGTGATGAGAAAAAAACCCGAGCAAAACAGCTATCTCTTTAAAAAAATCACATTGCAAAGGAGAGTGAGAGAAGCAGGGATGTACACCACTTCATACATATTTGTTATGAATTCCAAAGAAGGAGAGAAAAAAGCCACCCAATTTTATCACAAATTTTGTAAGTGCTTATTTCTTTGGTGTTTGTCTTGAAACTCGAGATATGTTTACATTTGTGATAACAATTCTATCCAAAAAGCATGTTGATACAAAATAAAATGAATACAGCCATATAAATGTCTGCAGAGATTTTAGAAACTGCATTTCCCATTTTAGCAGTGAATATGCTCAATATCAGAGACCAAGCTGGAGGCATTTTTCCTCTATAAAAATGTACAGAGGCCTGGAGCTTTTTATGTTATAGTCATGTGAAAGGTATCTGTATAATATACGGGGGGCGGGGGGGGGGGAGACATGTTACTTTGTAGGGATGTCTGTATTATTATTATTTTTTTTAAAAAATCATATAAATTAAGCTTCTAGTGAAATTCTTTAGGACCTACTCAACATTTTGGTTTTGTTAAACTGCTGGTTCTAAAAATAATTAAAAAGCAAAATTGAAATGGTATGATGGCCATCTCTTTTTTTTTTTTTAACTTTCTACAGAATAACAAGTACATTTTGTACTCATTTGTCAAAGGGTTATAATTTTAAGTATTTGTCATTTGTTACTGAAGATTATTTCTAAAACATTCAGAAGAGAAGAACTCAACCTCCTAAAAATAATGTTTACATATTTATATGTTACTGACAATGAAAGCAATATAAAACCATTTTTATACTGAAACCAATTTCAATATGAAACCATAATGGGGTATTATGTATGGTCTAAGTTTTTAGACACCTGAAAAAATATGTTAATATAAATAATTGTTGTCATGTTAACATCACAGCCAAACATATCTGCAGGTTTTAAGCTGTCTAAAAATATGTTACCTTCTCAATGAAGAAAGTTTAACATTTGAACCAAATACAGTACAGCACGAGTAATTAAAGGCTTAAGTTAAATACATAGACAGTCATTTAAATTTAGATCTGCAATAACATTTACTATTATTCTCCAAGGCTTTGAATGTGCTTGACAGAAACAAAGTACTCTGGGATTAATTTCAAGAAATGGTGCCAACTGTGTGCAATTTGCTGTAATTAAGACATGAAAGAGTACTAAATATTCAGATTAAAAGAAGCATGATGGAGCATGATAGAGAATCAAGGTGTGGCACCAAGCCAATGAAGCAAAGACACTTGAGTATCCACTTCTGCATGATATGAAAGTGAAACTTACTGGCTGAACTTTGCTTTTTTCACAACTGGTTATTCATTAATAACAGGATATTTATGAGGATTGGAAAACTAGAAGTCCACAAGATGCAGGATATGTTTTAAAATAGCTATCCCGATGTTTAAACCTGTAATTGCAATGAAAATTGTGCTGTCTTAAAATTACCAAAAGTCTGATACCATCTATTTTCGGTCTTGAAATAATGTTGAAGTCGGAGATTTATTTTAAGATTAAAGTTTCAGATATTAACAAAATAGGATGGTCACTTTCCTATTTCTTTCTAATTTTCACTATCTGCTTATTTGTTGTTTTCTTGCCAGTTTTAATGAGAATTGTTCATGGTTCTAAAACTATTAAATTTCTTTGTATTCAGCAAACCACATTAAAAACATCAGAAGCCTGCACATTTAGATCAAACACCTGTTTCTTTTCTTCCTTCTGCATTGTAAAATTCTATGAAATATTTCTCATGAGCCCCTAATTATTTTAATAAAGTATGTCTCATAAAGTTGTTCTAACAGAAACATCTCTTTTAATGTAAAATATGCAGAACTTTACAATATAATGTATGACTATTTTTTTTTTTACTTCTAGTAGGGATGCCAGCTCTTGATTGAGAATGAGAAACTGTATAATCTTCCATATCCTATAGCTCAAAAGATCGGAATGCAGTATTTTTAAAAATCCATTTTGGGAGACTCTGTTGGCATGTTAGGTGTGGGTTTCTTCTTCTGGTCTTCACAGGCAATATGCAAAAAAGATGACCTTCTCGAAAATCCAAAGCGCCTCTCCTGCAGGCAAGGCAAGATATCAAAGCTGAAGTGGCTGTAAGGTGGAGCACTTTGACAGGCTGGTCAAGCAGCTGAAAGCAACTACTGAGGACACACAGAGAGAAGGATTCAGAAAGCCGGAAAAGCCATCATATTTAAAACCAAGATCTGGCAGGTAAATCAGGAACTGCAAAGATGTGTGGGAGCAGTGCAGAGGGACAAGGCAATAATGTAGGCAACGAGTAATATTACTGCACTGTGGATTTGGCACAGTCTAATAGAATAGAAATATCAATCATAAGGACAAAAGATTGCAGTAATCAAATGAACACAAAAGGTTCCCTGTCCAGCGTTAAGAGGGAATTTGGAGCCGGAGAAAGCAGCTCTATCAGACAGACGGAGTTCCTTTGTTTCTGCACACTATTGGAGAGTGTGAAAAATGAAGGGGGGAAGCCTATTTCTGCCTTAGAGAGCTTTGCACACTTACCGACTGCAGAAACAGTGCATTGTATGGAATGCAGAGAAATACATGTATCAGACACATATATACCACATGCAATGTTTCTGACTGAATGAAGTCACGCAATTAATTGCCAGGAAGCAAATGTTACGGCTCAAAAAGGCATACTTGAATAGCATCAAGACAAAAGAACTGTTTTCACATGCACCATAGCCATACACTCAGAGAGAGAATTTCCCATTTCATTTTGCTAGACATTCAAAGAGGCATTCAACCACAGCCAATAATTTCCTATCTCCCCCCCCCCTTTTTGCCTAGTACCTGTAGCCTTGGTTTATGTGTTGGAAGGTGTTTTTCAGAATCTAGTCAATATCAAAAGGACACAGCCTTATTATCATCTTTTAATGTTATAGATTCACCCCTATAGTAAAGTTTTGAAAGATATGATTTTTTGTAAATAAAATATTAATGAAGTCATTTGGAACGTAATGGACAGCTTGTGTCAAACCCTTAATTTTCTCTTCCACTATTCACAACATTGCCAGACACCATGTTTCTGGATAAAACCCCCTAGAGGTTTGCTGCAAATTCTTTTTCAATACAACCAGATCATTGCAGATAATTGTATTACACAGGGTATTGATCCAAA
Organism: Eublepharis macularius; assembly: GCF_028583425.1. NCBI lineage: Eukaryota > Metazoa > Chordata > Lepidosauria > Squamata > Eublepharidae > Eublepharis > Eublepharis macularius. The sequence continues at coordinate 100,493,568 of NC_072796.1, forward strand.
ATCGTTGTGCACCGGAAACATCTGAAAAAACATGATTATAGCTTTCTGTTTATTGTTTGTACATCATATAAGCAGGCTTTTGTGTGAATCACCTGTAAGAAAGGCAAGGTGGAAACATCAGAGAAATTACCTCTTTACAAGAATCTATTGATCACTTTAAATCAAAGAAGTATGTTTGACATAAGATTACCTGCCAGTTTGAACATTAGGTACACTATGTTATAGCCTGAGGCAGTTGTAAGTCTGACAAAGGGATTGTAAATAAAGCATGCAGCTGCTAGTGCCTCTGGCTTGGGATCAGCCAAGGCTCAAGTCCAAGGCATAGGTAAACTTAAAATAATTTAACCCTTTTCAACCAGCACCTTGTGAATGAGAGGAGATTCTTTAGAGAATTGAGGGGGGAAACATAAATGAACTTAATCAATTTGAAGAGCAGAGTCCCTTAGATTGTTTATATCCATAGGTTTGCTCTATGGGGAAAAATAAGAGAACTGGCAGTACTTTCAATAAGCTTCATTACAGGGCAACTAATGCACATATCCATCGGCAAGCTTTGAAAACTCCCCCCCCCCCCCCCCGCAAAAGTGCATTATTTACAAGTATAAAGATCAATATTGTTATACTTTTTCTAAAAGGAATAAAATGGACAGTACCTGTTGTGAATTTTATTTTTAAAAAGCATGCAAAGCGTTGTCTTTTGAAAATAAAAATATGAAAGCTAAAATCGAGGTATCCGACGTACAAGAAATAAAGTTTACCTTTATGGTCATTTCTGGCATGGAATATTTTAAACACAACAGAGGCCTGGGTTGCAGAACGTTAAAACAAATTGCTTAATATTATTGAAGGTGACAGTTCATGCTACTAGTTCTGTGCATGATGTTTCTCAGCTACTGATTTATTTGCATTGTTAGGACTTAAAAATCATCTACCCTTTTATTAAACAGTGGCAATGAAAGCATCTCTATGAGATCTCAAGAAATGTGTAAAATTTGTTAAACTGATGTACAAAATATGTTCCTTAGAATTTTTCAGACTATATGAATGTTTAGCAGTTTCTGTCACAGACATACAGGTTCAGACACTTACTGAGGCTACTCCAAAATCAAACACACACACACACATACAGATGTTGTAAAATAGTAAGAGTAACAGGTAATAACAATAGTGTCTCTTGTTGTGAGATTAGAAGATATATTGGCTGGATGTTCCAAAATGTTATTGATTGTTAATTAAATACTTTTATTTAGATTTAGCTCATCAGAGCAACAAAGATTGATTTCAAGTGCATAAGATAAATGTACGCTATTTGCAGAGACTAGTGTGCCAATTTTTTTATGACAATATTAGTTTTATAAGGCTGCAGTCCCTTTGCTTCAAATTAATTGAAGTCTAATTTATACATCATTCTTCCAACATAAACCAGGGCTATTAAAAGGAAGATGTTTGAAGAGATTTGCTCTCTATGAGAATGTGACCTTCTTGATTTTGATGCTTTCTTTGCAAGGTGCCTCAGCTTTTTTATTTTTAAAAAGGCTTGAGTTGAATATATAGAATTCAGTATTAGACCTTGGTTTTGGAAAGAAAGCAGTCGTCACTAATAGATGTTTATTCTGAAATTTAATTCTGTACCTCATTAAACTTGGTCCACATTGCTGAGTAAACATTTGTATGTCTGGGGATGTATATTTGCCAATAGCTTAAAAAAACCCAGCAAAACCCCAGATATATATCAGTGCTAAAGGACAAATATTTAAATGAACACCTATATATGTATATTTCTTAGAATATGGTCAACAAAAGAACAAAGGAAAAATGTCTTTGTCTTAAATTGCCTATTTTTCTGAGGAGGCTTGAAGCTTACTGCCCTAGATTCTTTGCTCTAATGAAAGAGTGCCATCTATTGGATGACCTTGGGAAATATTCTGCTTATACTATAGAGATAGTCTGCTTGGAACTAATATAATGAAATAGAAGTTTTTGGCTTATATGTTAATTTTATTCAAGGTGAAATATGTAGACAAGAACCTGCTGAAAAAGAGAAGTTGTTAATCACAAACAAAATTGCCATTTGAAATCTTATGACGAATATTGCACACTTTTGAGAAATCCTGCTGAATATTCTTTCATGTAGTTAAACATTAGGGATTTTTTCAATTGATAAACAATTTAGTATCTTTAAAATACATATTAAAGCATCTAAATAATCTCCTTATACATATATTAGTTTTGTTTTTGTGTTGTTTTTAAACGCCTGTAGGCAGAATTGATTTTTTAAAAAAATCTGTAATTTCATATTCAACAAGTTCATATAAAACAGGCTTACCACTTCATGAAATATAAAACAAAACAAAAAGTAAAGCATTGGGTTTGTTTGAAGCTGCAATGCTGTTATTATCTTTCAGCCTAAGAATTTGCCAGCCAGGATGAAAAACTTCTAATGGAATCCAGCTTGAAAGCCAGTCAAGAGCTGCTAAGTGAGCAAGAGACAGAAACACTTCGCCCAGACCAGTAGAAAAATCACAGGCAGAGCTGAAGCCACTGAGAGAACGCATTATAGATTCTCATGGAGAAATTAGTGATTACAAGTGAGTTACTGTTTGTTTTGATGTTACAAGAAGGTTGAAAGCTAGCCAGAATTCAACAATAATTCTTTTAGCTCTGTGCTGTAGGGTTTGTTGTGTTCAGGTGGGGTGTTTGTCTTTGATTAATTTATTGACTAAATCAAGTATCAAGTAATTGATAAATTCAGTTTACAAACATCTTTTTAGTTTTAAAAAAATCAAAATAATGTGCTAATCAGTATTATTATTTTTATCCCTCCTAGAAATATATGAAAATCTGGAGTGGAGAGTTTCCTTTATTGTCTATCTGCCAGTGGCATTCTCCTCTTCCTCTCTTTTTTTAGGGTCTGAAGGTTACATATGGCTCTTATTGTCTGTCTTTTTTGGTTCAAGAAGCCGCCTCAAAGCAAGACGCTACCAAATTAAAGCAAACTTAAGAGTTTGAGCTTCTAGTCAGAGTAACGAGTAACATATGAAGTTGCTAAAATGAAGTCAAGTACTAATCCTAATAACTATTTTTTTTTCTTTAAGGAAAAAGTTAAAACACTGAAAGAAGTTTGTTCATGTTTATGAATCATAAATTGATTCATTGTTCAGTTTTCCAGTGAATGTTATGAAAGGTATTCATCTCATCTAAATGCTTTTGTCTCTTCTGCATTATATAAACACTCTGAATGATGCATTCTTCTTGCTGAATTTGGTACATTGTGCATTCAGTTTAGACAGCCAGTTTTGCAATATCGCAAAGTAAATGTGAACTTTGTAAGTTCTAAGATACAGTTTGCTGAATGATTGCTCAATCAGGACATTTATTAATCAAAAATTGGTGGCAAGCATCTCAATATTTCTCCAAGATACCCACCTTGCTGATTACAGTGTTAGGTAAAAAACAACAACAGTTTCTTAGATGCTTAGAGGAGATGGTGGTGGTCCATTTACTTGGCACCCTGACCCCCCGCCAAGCTAAATTCCATAATAGGTAAGCAGTGACAATGTTGCCAGACATGGATTCATGCAATAGTTGTGAGTAAATAACTATGGTCCTGCTCTTATGTCCACAGAACTGTTGATTCTGTAGGACCAAGCTACAGTTTATATTGTCACTCTTGTACTTTTTACAACAGACCTTTGTATCATAGCATCTTGTGTGACAGGAGTTCAAAATAATATAGAACCCAGTTATAACATTGTAATGCAACTTTATAAGTGTAAAACAAAGTCATCTTTGAACACGACAAATAGACTAATCTAGAATGTGAGGGAGAACAGTTAATAGATAGTTCTAATATAGTTATATAGAGAAACATGTGGAAAGTACCTACCAAGTAAAGCATTTCATCTCACCTTTCTCCTTAAAATGCTTCAATTCAGTTCTGGTGTAATAAGTTATGATGTCAGTTATTTTATGAAGACCATGCTTCACTTGTGAAAAAAATGCACAAAGTAGAAAAAGACTGATATTTTGGCAGTTAGTGTTAAAAGTGTCCAGTGTTATCTGACTTTATCTAACAAAATAAACAATTGAACTGATTTTCAGTCATTTACCAAATGCAAATATTTTCCCCTTATTAAGGCAGAAAGATTTCTCACAATATTAGAATTAGAGGAAGAAAGGGGGGGGGCGGTTATTATGGAACCTTAACACTCAGATCTTCTTGAATCCAGAGGAGATGTAGAGTTGTTCACACTGTCAAATAGGGTTTGCCTGTGTGTTTCCAGTTTAGGAATGCCTTCTTTCAGATGTAGCACAAGACATGTAAACGTTCTTAGTTGCTGATGGACAACTCATATTTTTGCAAAGCACCAATGTGTGGCTGACTTATGCTAGTAATACTGCTGTGTCTGATGGGCCATCCTCACGTGCAATTCATTTCAGTGACATAGATGGAGAAGAAAATGTACTCACAGAGGGGGAAAGCAGGCAAATAAGCACTTTGTAAGCTGACTATCTGGAATGTCTTCTCAAGCTCTAAAGAGAATGTTGCCATACCACACTTCTATGGATTTCTGATGGGATGCTGATGTGTGGCAAAATTCCCTTAGTTTTGGAATATAGACATAGGCTTTCCAAAAGGTAATGCGGACATCCCAATAAGTAAACAGTTCACCTTTTCCACCCAGTAAGTGGTTATTGCACAAGAAGCACTACCAACCTGGTTTCATGTAATGCCTGATTTGAGGATTGTAGTCACCATGCGGAGGTTTCTGAATACATTTCTGCATGACATTATCTCTATGAAAAACACCATTTGAAAGCTGTTCACCAGATGGATTCCCCCAATCATGAGAGCCTCTGCACCAACCAGAGGTGTGTTGTGTTAGCATGCAGGCTCTTCTTACAACTAGGGTAATCCCTGCGATGAATGTCTTTCTGATTCTGTTACTTCTCAATGCAAATCTGGAAGCACTTTTAACAGCCTACATGCTGTGACCAGATTTGAACTGGCCCTTACACTCACTAGGCTACAACACTTTCTACATTATCATCATCATACTTAACATTTAACTAGCTAGTATCATTACCACCAGATTGCAGATGGGATATTGAGGTTTGCCTAAGACCCTCTTTCAGGGACTTTAGGGTTGAGATGAGGTTAGAATCTCAGATCCCAGTTTTCAGTGCAATCCTAAGTATTCAATGAGAAATGTGCTACTCTGCTTCTGAGTGCACTGTTAAGCCACTACGCTGCATCATGAGCAGCCATTCCTCAGTTGCAGCTAGCTTTAAAATGCAACAGAATATGCAGCTAGCATATTCTGTTGCTCAAAATTTCAGTGTAGTTACACTGGCTGGTAGGATCTGGCATGTCTAGATACTAAAGAGAATATGTACAATGTAGCAGTTGAAGTGGCCTAGGACCCAAGAGACCTGGGTTCAAATTCCTGCTGTACCTTGAAGATCACTGAGTGATCTTGGCTGCTCATTGACTTTCACCCTAACCTACCTTTCTGCATTGTTATGAAAATACGTCTGGACAGGGAGAATCATGTATGCTGGCTGGAGTTCCTTAGGAAAAGATATTGAAAGTAATCCTCATAGCAAGGAACTGAATTCTGCCCTTTCTTGCCCATCTATGGCCCTTTCTTGCCACTAAGGAGATATGCACAAACTGAAGATAGTCAGCACAGGAGAAAGAACTTCCCTGTGTCAATGTAATAAAAGGAACCCTTCATGGAAGGATATGCAATGTTATCTTAACTGTTTTATGCACCAACACATGAGTCTGCTAAGGATTTGGATCCCAGTGTGGCAACTGGCAAACATAACACAGAGATAGTTATGGGGGAGGGGGGAGAGTTTGGTCTGTAGAAAACTAGGCAAATAGGAAAGAAAGGCAGGTGACAGTTTCTTTATACTGTTATGTTTCTTAGAAAGTATACCTCTTACATGTATAAAAACAAGTGCAAAGTTATTTGTTCTGTAGGTTTCACACTACAAGTTCCTAAAGCAAGCACAAGCAGCAATTTATCTTAGCTATTGGACTAAAACTGAAGAATGCATGAAACAAGGCATAGCTGGAAATAAAATATTTAACAGTTGTACAAAATTCACGTTTTAAGATTTTATTACCACTTATTCTGGATGAGCTACATGTAAAGTCTGAAAGGGGGAAAAAAACAACTACAACAACCCCACTATGTAAGCCTGTTACACTTGAAAGATTTGTTCAGAATGTCCAGTGGGAACCTGGAAATCGTAATAATTTGTAGTATCGATTGTGTGAAGCTATGCAGCTGCGGCCCCTAGTGAATAGACAGGAATAGACATTTTATTGATTAACTTTTACAGTCATATTTTCAAGACTCTGCTGCAACATAATTTTCACTTCCCAGCTTTGTGCTGCTGCATCATGAAACTTGGATTCTTCTCTCTTAACATTTACCCACTTGAGAAAAACAGTATGGACTTGTCTGTTTCGGGGCTGGCCATGGAGCGATGCATATGCTTTGTGTAGAAAGTCTTCCGTTTTGGCTTTTCCATTCCCTGCATTTAAAGCGGGCCATCAGAAAAGGAAAGCAAGAGCTCTTAGACATAACGTTTTCGGTAACAAACTAACTTGCAATAGCTTTTAAATCTTGATCCTAGTATTGCTGTCTTCTGCTTAAATCAATGACTGCAAGCTAAACGTTTTGCATAAAAAGTGAATTGACCCACTACGGTTCAGCTTCTTCATAAACTTTTAATTTTTTAAAAAAGAATTAGATACTGAAAATCTAAAACATAGCCTCTGGAAAAAGTTGTTTCAGATATTTAGTGACTATTTTAAAAGTTATGAGCTGAATTCTTTAATCATCTACAGCACTGGTTGCTTAGTTTTCATTGAATTACATTTCTGAAAAACTCAAATATTGCTTTATTGCTTTGTGTTGTTATGTGTACTGAATTTTTATAAATGTCCTGAGATATGGCATAGAAAATTTCAGTCCCTTTTCATGACATTGCCATGTTTAACACATTTGAAAAAAATTCTTTTTATTTCTTTTGCCACACTTGCAATGATATGAAAAAGCATTGATTTCAAAGGGCTTAGGCAGGAGTAACTCTGCATAGGACAAACAGTAGGAATATGTTACAGGCTGTACTAAAGCAACAACCAAAAGCATTAGATTGTGATAATTCTGAACTCCTGCTCTTAATGGATGCTGAGACACTTCTGTCTCTGTCCACTTGCTAAATGCTTTGAGGGAGTAGACTGGGCTGGGTGCCTTGTTTGTCTTAGAGCCAAGCTACAAGTGACGCCTTACACAGGTTAGACACTTGTCAGCTTCCCTCAAGTTTTGATAGGAAATGTAGGCGTCCTGGTTTTACAGCTTGGCTTTCCATTATAGCTGCAAGACCAGGATGCCTACATTTCCCATCAAAACTTGAGGGAAGCTGACAAGTGTCCAACCTGTGTCAGGCATCACTTGTAGCTTGGCTCTTAGATGAGGGAGGGGGCAGGGAATGGTCAGCAGGTCTGTTACTACAGCAACAGTCCATATAGGCAGTGTGGAAGTAGCTGATCATCATTGGGGCCAAACAGGAATTTTTTGGGATTATTTCAAATTGGCTTGAGAAGGGAACCTATTTGGCCTGCTCCACAGTGTTTGACAGGGTTGGGATTTAGCCTGGTCCCTAGAGATTAATTAAGCACTAACTAGGAATGGCAAGAATAGTGCAGGTTGCTATGGAATAGGCAGGGATAATTGGCAAGCACCTTGAAACATCTAAAGAGAGGTTACCCAAGCCAGCCACTCAGTAGCAGTGCAGGTGGGAGAATTAAGGAGGGGACTCCCTCAACTCAGTATCTGCTGAACCTCAGTATAGCCAGGGGGTGAAGGATGAGCCTTGGTATCTTTTGGGCACATGTATGTGATCAGAACAAATAAGCAGAGCCTGGCCATGATGCTGGCTGCATTTGTAGTGGTTGTTGGATTGCCAAATACAGGCACTCCTCACAGGCTGACCATAGGAGGCAACCAGGATGATTAAGGGATTGAAGCACCCTACGCTCCAATCTCTATGAGGAAAGGCTGAATAACCTGGGACTTTTAGAAAAGAGACGACTAAGGGGTGGGAGGGTATGACAGATAATTTTTTAAAATCATGCAAGGGGTAGAGAGAGAATGTACAGAGACATTTTTTCTCCCTCTCCCCAAATGGTAGAAGTTGAGGGCATTTAAAGAAGCTGATGGGCAGCAGATTCCGGATGGATAAAAGGACATACTTCTTTACTCAACAAGTGATTAAGATGTGGAGTTCCATGACTATGCTAGAGGAGGTAGTAATGGCCACAGGCATAGACAGCTTTGAAAGGGGATTAGACAGTGTCATGGAGGATAAGTCTCTCAGTGGCTACTAGCCATGGTGACTAAAGGGAACTTCCACATTCAGAGGTAGTGAATACCAGTGCCAGGAGGGAACATTGGGGGGAAGGCCTCAGCCTTTCTATAGCAACTGGTTGGACCTCCATAGCAACTGGTTGGCCTCCATGTGATACAAGATGCTGAACTAAATGGATCACTCATGTGATCCAGCAGAACACTTCTTCTAACCCATACAGTAAGGGGGAGAAAGTTGTTAATAATGCAGACCAGTAGTTAATAAAGTTAAAGCAAATTAACTTATCTGCTGGTGTTTAATTCTTTCTTGGGGAGTATGGGGCAATATTGATAATAATAACAATCCATTTATATACTGCCCTTCAGGATGACTAAAGATAACACCCACTCAGAGCGGTTTTCAAAGTATGTCATTATTATCCCAACAACAATCACCCTGTGAGGTGGGTGGGGCTGAGAGAGCTCCTAGAAGCTGCGACTGACCCTAGGTCACCAGCTGGCTTCAAGTGGAAGAGCTGGGAATGGAACCCGGTTCTCCAGATTAGAGTCCCACACTCTTAACCACTATACCAAACTGGCTTGCATATCTGCTGTGCTGCTATCAAATCAGCCAACAAGGAAATCTTCATTGCTTTCATGTTCATAACATGTATTGTATATTCTAATAATATCTGCATATAGTAATTTTATCGTTAGATTGCTGGCAACATGTATGCACATGAAGTCTGGTTCTTGTTGTAATTTTTTTAGTTTTCCCTGCCAAACCTGTAATCTTGCCTACCCATCTGACCTTAGCCAAAATATTATAGCACCAATATCCTGTTATTTCTTTGAATTTTTACTCCAATCAATTATGCTACAACAATGCCATGGTGTAGTGAGTGACCCTGACAAATGTGTCCAAACAATAACTGGAATTCTATGCAAATATTCTGAACAAAATCTATTCTATGATTCAGCAGAACTCAGTGTGAATTTGAGGTTGCCCTAGAATGTCAGAAAGTTTCCCCCCACCCCCAATCTGGTTATGTTATGCTGACAGAGATATTTGCCATCAAACAACATAACATTCCAATCATGGAAACAACTCAATTTTCTAAAATCAAATATTATTAATTTGTAATTCTAATTTGCCGTTTAAACTTCAGTGTAGCATCAGCTCACATTATATTTTTCTTGTAAAGAGGAGCTAACTTGGAGAACTGAGCATATATACCAGTTTCATTACATCAGACACAATATATTTAGTTAAGTTTGCCTTTTGGACTTAATGTGGAGTAAATGTTTTTGCTTTAATTTTGGATAAATCCTGAATTATTAGAGAGGGGCTCGCGAACTTGCTGGTGGGAACTGTTGCAGCTGGGAGGTGAGGCTGGGAGGAAAACAAAGGGCTCTCACACACAGCAAGGAGTGCATGCTGGGAGGAGTAGGGGAGGCGTGTAGGAAGGGGCCTGGCTCCACTCTACCAGCCCCTCGTGGTCTGCATTACCATTCCTGTGGAACAGCAGAAGTGGACTGAAAGTCTTCTTCCCGACCTCCCTCCCTCAAATCCAGCTGTAGCTGTGGTTGCTTGTCACAACTTGATGGTTTTGAGACATTGGGCCAGATCTATTGGTGTGAGTTGTGCTGCTAACTGGGCAGTTCATCCCTCATTTGGGGTTCCCTTAAGGGATCTAGAGGAAGCTGAAGGGTATGCACCTGGGTAGCTGTTGCAGGCTTCATATTGGGTGTCAGGGCCACCAGAGTCACGCCTGGATGGGTATTACATCCCCTGCCATCCTGTGGAGCCCAGCAGATGTGCTGAGGAATGCATGACATCAAGCCATGCAAAGTAGGGGATCCCTTGCCCTATGTTGCTCCAATGCTCCAGCATCTGTAATCAATAAAATTGTGTCCTGTTTTCATCCAAAAAAGATGGTCATGCATTCTTTGCCTAGGCATCAGCCTCACAATTAGCCTATATAAATGCAATGGACATTATTAGAATATAGAAATGCCCGAACTGAACCAAGATTAACTTAGTACAGTGATAGAGGGCTTACTAGATGCATCTGGAGGGTGAAAACTGATATTTCTTGTTGTTCATCTGGTATTCAGAAATATATTGCATTGGAACATTGACTACACAATACTTTTGACACATGTTCTTCACATGTCAGGAGATGCAATATTAATCGGGAAATGTAGTATTGAAAGACAGAGCCAACGGAGATTGCTCCAGAGAGGACAGATTCTCTCATAGCCCTCCACTGCCTCTGGCATGCCAGACTCTCTCTCCTTCCAGAGCTTTTACCCTACCAACCTTGCTGCTTAACACTTTGAATTAACCAAGCTTCAGCAGGGCAAAGGCTCCAGAAGGGGAAACACCAGAGGCGGCAGAGGGCTGGGAGAGAATCCATCCCCTCTGCAGTGATCACCGTTAGTTCTGCCTTTCTAAACTATGCTTCCTGGCTAACATTGCATCTCCTGACACTTGATGAATATGCATCCAGGCATCTTATCTAGAATGACTCTCAGTTATAATGGGTAATAGCCATAGAGAGAGACCAATCTCTGTGAGATGCCTAATCTTTTAAAAAGTTTTAAGCTATTTTAGCTTTAAGCAAAAAAGCTTTATGATGCATTCATAATTTAACAGAGCTATGATCTAGATTGCATTGGGGAGTGGGATTGGAATATATCAGGATATGACCATAAGAAAATAGGGTCTTTTTCTAGAAGGATAAAGAGAGTGAAGTCATTAGGAGCACGTTGCACTGCCTTGAAAAAAAATCTATAATTTTGATAGATTTTTGTGTTTGATCCATTTGTTATCTCCTTTATTTTTTGCTATCTTTACACATGTCCAGATGATATCATAAGTGGTCATGACAGCTTTCTGAGTTGCATCAGATGTTGGTTGCTACAAAGTGAGGTACATTCTTTTTCACTCTTGAGCAGAACATGTACATATGTGCCATCAAGTTGTGACTGACTTACGACTACCCCACTAATGGGCTTTCAAGGCAAGTGAGAAGCAGAGTTGGTTTATCATTGCTTTCCTCTGCAGTCTTCCTTGGTGGACTTTCATTCAAGTACCAACTGTGCTTAGCCTCCAGTATCTGATCGCGCTATATGAAACTGCTTTCACCCCCTGCTTAAGTAGTACACTGTGGAAAATATTTCAGTTGATTTGAATTTTTACAACTGGTTACACTTTTGTGCAATACATTTGGTTTACTTCAAATCTTTTGATGCTTTCATGAATGAATTTTTACTGATGGGCATAATGCTTACACACTGCATCATAGGTCCTGTTGTCTTGATGGTGTATAAACATTTTGCAATTCTTATAAATTAATATTTAGGGAAGCAACATTTTGGAAAGTTGGAAGAAAAATATTCAATCTGGATTTCAGTTTTCCAAGTATCAGCAGCTGATCTACTCATTATGCTTTGAGACATGTTGAGAAAGTTTGAGGAAACTGCTGATTCAATGAGAATATCTCATTCAAAATTAGCTTTCTAAGTATATCTGATTAAAAAAAAAACTAGAGAGTTGCCTAGAAGTGCCAAGCTGCTAGGTGTACTTCTAAAATAACTATACATGGAATGAGTGTTCTAGAGTACAACTACAGCAAGCTTTTATATAGCCATAGACATGTAACTTCAAAGCAACCTTAAGTGATTTGTATAGAATAAAGTCCTGATCATTTTCACAAATAATATTCTTGAGGTAAAATTTTCACCCTGCTTCACTCACCTAAGGCACTTCACTCACCTGAGGCACTCACTCTTCCCTAATCAGCACTTCCCTCACAATACCCCGCCCCCGCCACTGTATCTTTTAGAGGACAGAGAAGGAGCCACCAAGAGCAAGAGTAGAGAAAGAATGCTACTGTGACACTGTCTTTGTACCTTTGTACCTTTCCCAGGATGTAAAGAGGAAGCAGGCCTTGTACACTGTTTTTAGATCTCTGTTTACCCATACCCCCGTCACAAAAAAACAACATCATTTTCGGCATGACATGGAAGCTATGGATCGTGCCAGTGGTCAGTCCCATAGCTTCCATGTTGTACTGGAAAATTATGTCATTTTTGGGTGCAATGAAGAAGCATGTGCACATTTCACCTGTGTGCCTCCCATCCAGGTGCCTTCCCCTTCCACTGGCCAAGGGAGTGGAGGTGAGGGGCAAGGGCTAGGGGCAGGGGATACCCCACCCTTAGTGGAGGGATGGCAACTCTATTCACAATAGAGATAAGATGTTGCTGTTTTCCTATAGAATAACTTCATTTTTAACATTCACTCAGACAGATCAAACTGTCCTGGTGAAGCATATTGGATCAATGAAAACAAAAGAGAAATTGGGCTAATTTCTGCTTTACATATGACACCCGTGGTGTTATTATCTGAGCTAAACCATCTTTTCTTGATGACATCTCAAAATATCTCTGCTGTCTCATACTAGCAATTCTTTCATGTTCTGAATGAATCCTTAGTACATCTCACTCAATATTGATCTTTAAACCATGTCTCCCAATCCTTTTCCCAGTGTGGTCACTGAACAGTATAAAAGTTCAATAGGAAGATCAGCTGCTCATCCACTTTTTGCTAAAGCAATTTGTATTATGGATTTACTTTAGCAGTCTACAGTGGCAGTTGCTGTTTTTACTATTTAAATGCTTTGATTATCTGACCTTGCTTACTTTATCTTTTTAAGCGCTGTGCATGGGCTTTAAAAGTTGATCAATAACAGGGGATTCCTCTACCACATTATGCAGAAATCAATCCTGTTTGGGACTATTTGTATTTTGCTCTTACAAGTCCATCTATCTATGTTAATTTTGTATTTTCTTTTTCTTCCTTATGTAATTTGGGCCTGACTTTGCAAATTTCCATTCCTGGGTTCCCAAGAGAATCCAGGGACTGCGACATGTATTAAACATATTAATGGAAGAAAAATTTCCTCTTAGAGGAATTTAATATGAGACAGGATGAGCATCTGGCTGGGATGGCATAAGTGTAGGCATTCCTGCTGTTGTAGCAGATTGCACTAAATGACCCAGAAGATTCCTTGCAACATTATAATTTTGTTGCATCTGGTAGTGTTTTGTAGAATAGAATTCTTTAGATTATTAAAGTTAGTAAGGTTATATTTTACTGGTTGTTCTGTAAAGGCATGCATTGTTAAATATTTTCTTTAATTAAAGTTCAGCATTTTTCCTTTTGGATTGATCTAACACAGTGATAGATACAAAGCAAGAGCCCTGCACTCATAGATTCAGGTAGTCACTTTGTACCAATGTGCTGTTGTATGTTGCACCTATGTTCACACCTCTTTGAGGTTTTTTCATTCCCACTAAGTGCACACATCCCTTCTATCATATCTTTATCTTACCCTTCCTAGTTCTTCCCTCTTCTATTTTATTCTCACATTCCTATGAGGTGAGTTAAGATGAGAGATTGTGGTAGGCCTATGTCACCAGTGAGTCTCACAACTGAGTAGGGATTTAAACATGGATCTCTCAGGTCTTAGTCTGGCACAGACACTGTTCTTGTGATCCTATACTTCTTCTTTCCTGCCTCCTAACCTGCCCAGCATTTCATGTCCCTCCTTCCATCTTCTCTGAAGCAAATGAGTCCAATCATTTTATCACACCTGAAACTGATGTTTTTCTTTCTTCCAGCAGCTATCGATTACACAGCATCCCATCTTAAGAAAAGATTTATATGAAAATCGTGGGTAGAGTAGTCAGCACATTTCTATTTCTCTCTGTGTGTTTTTTTTCTGGGAAAAGAGGTGGTGGAACTCAGTGGGTTGCCCTTGGAGAAAATGCTCACATGGCTGGTGGCCCCGCCCCCTGATCTCCAGACAGAGGGGAGTTTAGATTGCCCTCCGTGCCAGCGTGGAGGGCAATCTAAACTCCCCTCTGTCTGGAGATCAGGGGGCGGGGCCACCAGCCATGTGACCATTTTCAAGAGGTTCCGGAACTCCATTCCCCCGCGTTCCCCCTGAAAAAAAGCCCTGGTTGTCAGGACTGCACCTAACAATCCCAGGAACATTAGGAAGGAATGGAGTGTGGGACGTGAAGACCCAGAATTGATGTCACCATGTTGAGTGACACTCTTGGAATTGTGAGGTAGGTTGGGCTGAGGGAAAGTGATTGGCCCAACACCACCCAGCAAGCTTCATAGCACCACAGGGATTTAATCAGATTCTTTCAAATCCTAATCTTACATGAATGGCTGCCCAGGTCTATCCTCTAGTCCTCTGCCCAGGTCTATCCTCTAGTCCCAAAATGCATCCCTCTGAGCACATCTAGAAGTAGAAGTAGACTCATGCCAAAAGGATTAACGTATAAATCAGGATCTGTTCCTATATACACCAGGGTCCTGTGGGTAGAGCTAGCCAACACTGCAACCCAGAGGCAAGGAGAGCTGAAGAAGGGGGTGCAGGCAGCATGGATCACCTATGTTACACTATCACAATTGTGGTGGAATTACAGACTTGAAACTCAAGTACAATAATCAATAAGGGAGTGCACTGAAAAAAAATTCCATATCAGTTTTGGAACTGGGGTTTCTGAAGGAACTACGTACAGTCTCTCTCCCCCCCCCCCCCCGGATGGGGTGTTGCCTGCTAGGATCCATTTTGGTGCGGGTTTTTTTTTCCATTATCATGAGCGTCAGCCCCATTCTTTTCAATGAAGGCTTCCAGGGTCTTTGGGGCACCTGTTTTTGCACTTAAGAGCACCAAAATCACACAGAACACATTCCCCGCTCCTCCCTCTAAGCAATCAATCCACTGAATTTTTCTTCAGTTACATGACACATGTAACAACAACAATTGACCCTGAAGGAGAGTGTTGCTGGGTGCACACTATGGCAGGAAACTGGCTGGCAGGGGGGAAGCAGGGTGGTGGCAGCATTACAAACAATTCATTATTATGTTCATTTTTTTTCTTTTTCTGTAGTGCCAGTAAAATATTTCCTTTTCATCCTGCTGTTGCCTGTTGGGTCCGTGTTTCCCTGTGCTTTTCAGTTTTTGATGAGGGGTTGTTCTCACATTCATCACTGCCAGTCCCCAGGCAGGCATCATGATTGTTTGAATTTCTCTCATCCCACTTAAACCTGTGTTTTCTCCATAAGTCTTCCTTTTACTGTAGGCAGGCAGGGTTGTTTTTGAAAGGGCAAAGTAGGTAAATGTCTTGCACGATGTATGCACGGGGGGAAGGACACAAACATGCCCTAAACATGTCTCCTTGAATGTATGTACCATTTTTTACAGTAGTGATTACTCTCAGGGACGTATCTTTAGAATTGTAGCTATGACTGAAGTCTTCTTGGACTTTTATCAAGTATGATTGATTGAACAGACCACTTGCACCCCTCCCCCAAGTGGCATTTTTTCTCAGAGCAACCGACTGTCTAAGTGCCCTGATGGAGGTGGGGGAGACTGACCAGTCCTAGGTAGCACTTCAAAACAAACTAAGATGCACCCCAACAGATCTAAAAGTCATGTTATTCAATACTAGTGCTTACTGCCAAGGCAGTGACTTTAAAATTACGTCCTGTAACTGAAGCCTGCACATTTTCCCCTTCCAAACATTTCCAAAGCTGACATATGGGTGGGACTCTCCCCTTGCAAGGACTCAATTGTCAGGGAGACAATGCCATTGCCCAGGTAGTGCTGGGGGTTGGGGTGGGGTATCTGGGTGGAAGATGCACTCATGAGCATTGTGCACATTCTCTCTTCCCATCCACAGTGTTAATTAATAACATAACGGCCCTCTTCCCATGGGGACAGAATGGGGAATGCTGTTAAGGAAAATATGATACTGTTGTGCAGGCCCAGTGCCTACCTACTGCTGCCGCCGTTGTGAGGTAAGAAAGAAAATGAAAGTAAACACACAAACCTTTTGGTTGGAGGATATTATTATAATTTTGTTTCCCGAATTTGGTTCACTGTTTCGAAAGCTTCTTTAACTAAACAGCAATGTCTGGGTGTATTGCATACCCCTAATGAGGCTCTACTATTATTAAATAGTCAAGCAATGGAATTACAACAAGGGCACAAACTAGAAAGAATACAATGAAGAACACACAACAAAACAAAGGCATATTTACCTGTACTCACTCCATGTCATACAGTTATAAATTATACATGGTCATCATGACTAACAGGATGCTACATGTTTCCTGGCTGATCTGATATATCTAGGTGTTCCTAAATATGCTAGTGCATATCTAAGTGTATGTGTGATAATAAAACATGCAACCTGCCCTGAAAAGTGAAGGTTCCAAGGAGGAAAGTGTATGTGTGATAATAAAACATGCAACCTGCCCTGAAAAGTGAAGGTTCCAAGGAGGAAAACTTCCAAATGGAACTTGAAAAAGTAATTGTGACAATACTCATAAATGTCAGTCCTAGGATGTCAGTCCCTGGCAGTAAGATCCCCAAGTCCCTCACAGCAAGCAAACAGGTGCATTGGTTGAAGAAACTTTATTTAGAGATCTATTCAGTTCAGGTATTCACTCATAGGTAGAAGTTGGCAGAAGTAATTAGTCAAACAATAGGACTACTGATATAGGGGAACGTTTTCCCGCCCCCTTTGCATTTAGATGCGAAACTGAAAAAGTTACATGGGAACAAAGCAGCTTAGTCTAGACAGATTGCAGAGTGGAATCATTCCCTCCTGTGAAAAGATACATTTCAGTACACAGCTGCAACTTCAGCCCAAGGCCATTCAGAAATGAAAGCGCATATTTCTTAGAGATAAGAAAGAGGCCACTTGCTTCTCTAGAAATTAGTACTAGCAATCTAAACACCTTCAGATGAATTATGTAAAATGCATAAGAAACAGTATTGAACTTTGGCATTATAGCAATATGAGTTTAAGATGTAGTGTAAGATGTACAACACAATGATGTCATCGATGCTTACATCACTCTCAGTAGAAAATGCAGAATACAACAATGGCATGGCTGCCTGCAGAACACAATAATGGCATATGGCATATGAACACAACAATGGCATGGATGCTGGCATACATGACAATAAGCCTGAAAGGTGCCTGATGCAAGGGTATGCAAAGCACACAGGGGATGGCTGAAGTGTATTAGAAGTGCACAAAAAAGGATACATTAAAAATACATGTGGCAGTGGCATAAAGAATGAGCGTAAAGAGCCCCAAAAGCCAGCAAGACAACACCTCTTGGGGTGCTACCTTTATACTATTGGACACCTATACAAGATGTAAATGAAGCTCATTAATATGGACACTTGGTACATGTCTTCATTTAGATTGGGCAGTATGGACACTTTCAGGCTAGGATTGGAAGTTTGTGTTCTTGAGTAAGCAGCAAGAAAGCAAGGGATGGGTACTAGAATCAAGAGGAGAGAGAAGTCTGGATACCTGGAGTTACAGTTGGCAGATTTCCTTAATGCAGACCCTTGATTGCTAGTGACAGGACTCTCCTAAACATATGGTTGGCTGAGTGGGTTCTAAGGGAAGGAAGTTTATAAACTGGTAGCAACCCACTGTCCTTTTGTAGCTTTGATGTGCAATATAAATCAGAGCAATATCTGAAGAAATGAGCTGAGGCTCACAAAAGCTCATACCCTACTACAAATGTTGTTAGTCTTATAGGTGCTACAGGACTCTTGCTCTTTTCTGCTGCTCCAGATGGACTAACATGGCTACCCATCTAGAGAAATACAGTATACATTGGTATAATGTATTGTCGAAGGCTTTCACGGCCGGAGAACGATGGTTGTTGTGGGTTTTCGGGGCTGTATTGCCGTGGTCTTGGCATTGTAGATCCTGACGTTTCGCCAGCAGCTGTGGCTGGCATCTTCAGAGGTGTAGCACCAAAAGACAGAGATCTCTCAGTGTCACAGTGTGGAAAAGATGTAGGTCATTTGTATCTACTCAGGAGGGGTGGGGTTGAGCTGAGTCATCCTGTAAGAGTTTCCCAGGGTGTGGAATGCTAATGGCGGGAGGCTTCACTGTGTCTTGAGGAGGTTCTTTTGCATATGGATTGGTACTTGATGTGCTAATCTTCTCTGCAGGGCTATTGTGGGGGGGGGGAACCCACAACAACCATACATTGGTATAAGTTGCAAGGAGTTGTGATTCTTATCAGACTTGGAGACAGTGTGGCAGTCTATTTGAGAATTTTCATGGGAGCCTATCCTGTTGAAGGGATTTAAAAATCACTTGACTAGCTACACTGAACAGCGAGCATAATGGCCATGCCTGTAAAGCAGGGGTGGGGGTGAAACCATTAGAATCCATTTGTTCTCAAGACTTGGCACTTTTATCCATGCATGGGGTGGGGGTGGGGACCCCAAGCCGTGCTTTTAAATAGCTGAATCACCCTAATCTGACATATTAATCACTGCACCACACTGTCTGTCAATTATATTTTTTCTTCTGTTTCCCCATCCTCTGCTCTGTTTGTAGTTCTAACTTATCCTCCCCCTTCTCTTACAGCAGTCATAGTACTTTTCCTTTTCCTGTATTAGTAAAAAGTTTTCTGTACCCATATCTCTAGATCCTATCCCAACATCTCTCTATATTCCTGCCACTCCCCACTTTTGCCTCCTCTCACCCTTTCATTCTTCCAACAATTCACACACAAAACCATGTCGCTGGCTAACTGTAACAGACTAGAAGTGATGTCAATTCTACTATATTCCCCTGAATCCAAGCAGAGGAGCAGAAATATAAATATAATAATGTAAGCATTCTTGCACACTATCCGTGCTTTTGATGCATTGTACTGCCTTCAGTGTTCCTCTATAGAGGTGAGAAAAAGAAAACAGTAAGGATTTGGAATTTCCACAGGGCACTGTAAACAGGAGACGGAAACAGCAGCGGATGGTTTGCTTGCCTCTTATGAAAGGTATCCTTATTCACAGGGTATTTTACTGGTTTTATCCAAAGACATGTGAGGAGCTTCTTGTGTTGATGGTACAGTTGTTGGGTATAATGCAATATACTTCATTATCAAATATATATTTCAACTTCAAGGCAGATGCTTCAATTTGTATATGTTTTTACATCTTGACAAAAAATGCAGCTATAATTTCTTGTTCTTGAGGGTGAATCATGAAAAGCTAAGCAGGGTGAAATATGGCATTGTCCATAGTTTTAAAGAATTTTTTCCCTGATGAGAATTAGTGCTGTGTTGGACTCAAATGTGGAAAAATAATAACTGAAATTTTTGGTCAGTCCATCGGCAAGTCACCATTTCTCAGCCTACTGTACTATTACTATTACTATTACTATTACTATTACTATTACTATTACTATTACTATTACTATTACTATTACTATTACTATTACTATTACTATTACTATTACTATTACTATTACTATTACTTACATTTCTAACTCGCCCTTCCCACAAGTGGGCTCAGGGTGAGGTACAACAGATTATAAAAATATAATACAAATATTTCATAGGGTTGATGTGAGACCACAATGAGCTGCTAAGAGCATGTATGTGATTGACAGTGAAATCCTATGCAGGTCTCTTCAGAATTCTTCTCACGCAAATGTTCCTTACCCACAAAAATGTTCTTAGGATTGCATTGTGTTTTGCCACTGATTCAGTACAACTGTATTGCATTGTAATTGTCCTATATTTTAATAAGCAACATTAAATAAACAGCATGCTACTTAAAATGGTTCTATATCTACTTAGCAGGCAATTTTCTGCAGACATTAAGCCTTGGAGCAATTTGGAATGATGTAACAGAGTTTTGATTCAATAAAACAGGTATTACTTAATATTCCATGAAAAGCTATCCCTATCTACTGTAATACATAAAGAATGTTGGGGGGAAATAAATGTCACTCATAAGGTATATATGAAAAATATTTTATGAAGGATCCACCTCTGATTTAAAATAAAATGAGAGAATGAGCATAGCTCCTCAAGATTCTTGTAAAGGTTGTTAATTAAATTTATTAGATTGAACTCCCACATATATGAATCAAGAAACACACAATTAAAGATAGACATTATGGAGTGATCCAGACAAACATAAGCACTTTTTTGAGTCCAGTTGATAAACAGGGAAAGAGAGAACTCTGTATGCCACTGTGAACTTCTTGGAAGAAAGGCAGGATTACAAAAAAAATACTACTATAATATTAGACCTGAGAAGGGGATGCAGACCTGTGACAACACAAAATGAAACTATCAAAAGCAGAACAGAATAGCAAAAATGATGAGGGGTTAACGGGAAGAAGGGCCCAGTAGGATCTGTGTTGTCCAGAGACAGAAATGAAAATGGGTTATAGGGAAGAGGAAAATTAGGATCTTTTTTTTCAAGGAACCAAAATGCTTTTCTTCGATTAATGTACTAATGTGGCCCTCTTGGGTTGATAAAAGCATACAAGTAGTTGAGAGTGATTTTGGTGGACCACTCTGGTTCTATAAAGTTTGCAATAGTTTAGGGAAATTTGCATTCTGCTTTGCAATAATGAATACTTATTTTAAACTGTTATTGGCTCCATATTTGCCATATGAATTGCTGATTACAGCAATTTTAATAGTAAAATTGTGAAACAATATTCAGAGTTGTCAGGAAAAGGTCAGCTTATTTGCATTCATTAGGAACCTAGAGGACCACATCACATACATTTTCCTTTGGGATGCTTACAGTTATTGATTTGTATACAGCCGTAGGAAAAATTAATTAGAATTATATTTCACTTACTTCCAGGGGCTGTATAATATAAAAGTCATGCATTAAAAAAATTAGTCAGAAGTTGAACCAGGAAATGAAAATACTGGAGCTTTTCCCCCCCTTAAGAGTGTAAGTTTTCCATTACAGCAGTCTCTTTTGTGTGTTGGAGCACCACATATTTATATTAGAACTTCCATTTACTTTTGCATTGGGAGGGGACACAAAATTCATACTAAGACCAGGGATGTGCAAAAACCAAAATACGAGCCAAAGTTCACCATGAACCGGGCCAGTTCGTGGTTCTTGAACCAGAGGTTCGTTAGTGCGCATTTCTGAGGAACTACAATGAGCCATGATGATTTTTAGGGCAGTTTGTTTGGTTCGTTTTTTGGTTCCTCACCGCACACAGCCTGGCACTGATCAATCTATTCCCTATGCAACGGTGGAGGGGAGGGGAGATGGATTTCTGCAGACCATCTGCAGACCAGGGAACACCAACATCAGCCCTCCAAAGCTTGATAGGCAGCTCTGGCTGCCAACAAGATAGCTCCCATTCTGCTCTATGAGAGTGGAAAGAGTGTATAACCCACAGCATTCAGGCTAGTGCTTGCAGTTTCCAGCAGGCAATTAGACAGGGAGGAACTGATGTTGGATTTTCAGTCACAGAGGGAGGTATTTGAAGCTTGTGCTTGAGATTCTGGGGCTTCAGGGCTCTGAAGCACCTGTTTCTGTTCCACAGCCAGGCTCTGGGGCTAAACCTAGTGGGTTACTCATCTGAGGAGTCTTTTATTATTATTTTGAGCTCCTCTCCCGGTGTTAGCCGTAGGGGCCAAGTCTGGTGGGTTCCTGTGAGGACTCACAGAATACTGTTATATATTTGTTAACAGTATCATTATTATTTACAGCAACTTTCCCAGCTGGGAAGGTGCCTTAGTGATGGGTCAGGGCTCTGACCCTACCCCAATCTCTGTGCCACTTCCAACCTCAGGGGCCAAGCCTAGTGGGTTCCACACTGGAGGGCCAACACAACGCTGCCTTACCAGCTACAACACCCATTAGCACCATGAAGTTTAGAGAGGTGGGGGACAAGGGTGGTTGTGGGGGAAGAAGTCCCAAGCCCATCCTACTGGCCCACTGGTGTCCAGCACTAGTGGGGAGGTCTCAGAGGCAGAGCCTTTTTTCCAGATCTGCTTGTGGGGATCAAGGAGGAGGCAGAAGAGTTCTTAGCACTGACAGAGGAAGAGCAGCTACTAAAACTTTTTGAGGAGAGAGATCTCAGGGTCCTGATGATTGGGAGGTTGTGGAGAAACATCCAGCTCCTCCACATCCCAACCACTTGGGGCTGCCCTTGCCTGAAGTCCACTCCTCACTCAGTCCTTTTGACCCTGCCACACACAATGGTGTTTAAGCCTCCATACTGACCCACCAACTCCCGGTACCCATTTCAGGCCCACACTTTGGCAGCACTTCCTAACCCTCCCCAATGAAGCCTGTGTGGCATGATGCTGGGTCTGCGATGACCTGGTGCGTAGGGGCTCCACAGGTATCTGTAGAGGCACCACTCAAGTATGTTGCCTTTGGAGCAATAAGATCCATTCAGCAGGGGAACCAAGAGGGCTTCTGAGCAGGGAGAAGGGGGTGGGGAACGGGAATCTATCCCAAGGAAGAAGATTTGCACCAAAGGTGCTGTGGGTGTGAGTGGAACTTCCAGACAGGCTACCCTTCAGGAAGTTGTTCCCTTGGGGGAGGTGGCATTGTGAAACGAAAGGAATAGGGGACGGCTGAGGGAGGGTGTACCAGCTGAGATGAATGTCCTGGATGGACTATCTTTGTCCATTGTGGAGGGTGTGGGCTTTCATTGGCTGCTGCATCATTTTGCCCCCAGTATACCATCCCCTTGCATTGGACTGTTGGCTGACGAGTCTTGCCTTCCATCTACCACTCTGTGGCAGAGCTGGTCAGGAACCAGTTGTCCAGAGCACAAGGGTGGACCATGGAACAGCCATCAGCACAGATATCTTGGGCTGGGTAGCACCATCAAGCCCACCTAGGACCAGGGAATGGTGGACACATGTGCCTTGTTGGACAGCTGCTGTCATCTGGCTGCTCACTTTCCCCACAGCATTAAGTCTGCCTGCCAGCTGTACAAGAGGCAGAAGGAGGGGGGATCCTGAGCGCCAGCTCCTCCAGGACCTACCCACTTTTTGGAACTCCATCTATGTGATGATAGCTCATCTGGTGGAGCAAAACAAAATGTGGTGCAGGATATCATATCCTCTGTGTCCAGTTTGCAGGAGGCAAAGGAGCTCAGCATTAGATCTATGGACTTTCCCAAATGGTCCATGTCCTGAAGCCTTCATCGCACCACTGACCTCCTCTGCTCTTAAACAGCCAGGACCAGGCAGTGGCCAAAGAACTGGAGCAGGGGGACGCTTTTCTCCCCATAGTCAGGGATTTGTTGAGAAGGTTGCAAGCAGGTGTGGCCACCCACTTGCATCCTGTCTGCCAAGAGGGGGTGTACAGACTGGCCTGTATCTGGCCTGTAAAGGGCAGCGTCATGATGTGCAACACTGAGCTCCAGCAATGGAAGCAGGACCTCCACAGAGAGGTCCGGAGGTTGCAGGTGAACAAATGTGGCCAAAGGGAAGATGGCATGGAACAGATGTTGTTGACAGAGGAGGAGGCAGAGAAGAAGGGGGATAAGCCCAGCACCCCAGGCTGTGAGAGCCCGCTCAACAAGGACCCCCCCACTACTGGTCCTCAGTGGTGAGTTTGGAGATTAGCAGCATCAGGGAGGCCAGGCATGCCCTTGCGGAGGACTTGGCAGACGTGATGGTGCAAGAGAATTTTGTCGAGCCCCTCAAGCCACCTGACTCCAATTGCTTGGACTACTGGGCACACAAAGCTGCCATCTGGCCAGACTTGTCATCTGTGGCAATGAACCTCCTGTCCAACCCCCCCCCCCCCCGCCGCCAGTGTCCAGAGTGAGTGAGTATTCTCCCGCCTGGGAGACCTCCTCCATGCTCACTGCTCATGCCTGGACCTGAACCTGGTGGATCAATTGGCCTTCATAAATGTCAACCCCCCCCTTCTGTTGGAGACCTGTCAGCCCTTGGCTGCATACCCCAGGTTGAGTGTGCATGAAAACATCCCCTTACACCCTTCAACCCTCTCTCCTAACCCCCCCCCAAAGACTCTCCCCTGAACCTCCTCCCACTCACCATGTTGTGGAAATGGATTCTGGTGGTTGCCGCTCTCATTCAGGGTGGGCTTCCTCTTTGTCCCTTTCCACCTCCTCTCCCAGCAGAGAGACTCAGTAGTCCCGAGCTGAGCTCTGACCTGCACCCCAGTTTCTGTGCCATTGCCGTCCTCAGAGGCCAAGGCTAGTGGGTTTCTGTGAGGAGTCACAGAATACTTTTATATGTTATATTTATTATCAATATCAGTATTATGTAGAGCACCTGTCCTGGATGGGAAGGTGTCTGGGTGGGTCAGGGCTCTGGACCACCCCTGTACTTGCCAAGTGTGAATGCATGCCCCAAGGGGAATTTTAACCTTCTTCCCCATGGGTCCTCCCATCCACCAATCCATCAGTGCCTGCCATCCCCTGGCTGCATCCCAGCAGAGGGACTCAGTTGTCCATAGCGAGGTTCGTTCCAGGAGGATCTGAACCCCCCTTTGGGAATTCTTTGCCACTAGACTATCCAGGGCCTCAACATCCTAGCCGCTTGC
This sequence comes from Eublepharis macularius, assembly GCF_028583425.1. Classification (NCBI taxonomy): domain Eukaryota; kingdom Metazoa; phylum Chordata; class Lepidosauria; order Squamata; family Eublepharidae; genus Eublepharis; species Eublepharis macularius. The sequence goes on from NC_072796.1 coordinate 100,518,370, forward strand.
TGATGCTGATGCTCACATTACCACCCCATCTCTTCCCCTATTTAACCCCCTCCTCATGAGTCCCCTCAAGAATTGCCCACCCTGTTGCGGAGATAGAGTCTGCTGGTGGAAGGCTTCCCTCTTGGCCACCCCATTGGGGAGATGGACTCTGGTCACTGTAGGTCTCACCCAGAACTATATTTCCGTCTCCCACAATAACTTTCTTTTCTCTCAAAGATTTTTGCCTTTTCTTTCCATCCTTTCAAAGAACATATCTTCTCAAAGACTATGTCTTTTCCCACAATAAGATTTCTGTCCCCCCCAAGGTCTCCTTCCCCCCAGGATTGACCTTCCCTCATGGATCGCCTCTGTCCTTTCCTGTACAAGAATAATCCTGACTCCCCAAAGAACATCTACTCTTTCCCCCCAAAATTAACCTCCTGTCATAGAACGTCTCTGTCCTTTCCTTTAAAAGAATGTTCCTGTCTCCCCAAGAACATCTCCTTGACTGTCCCCTAAAAGAGTACTTCTGTCCCCCTAAGACTACCTTTGTCTCCCCAAGACCCCCCTGCTCCCAGAAATATTCCCTATGCTGGTTGTTGTGGATTTTCCGGGCTGTATAGCCGTGGTCTTGGCTATATATACAATGCCAAGACCACGGCTATACAGCCCGGAAAATCCACAACAACCATCGTTCTCCGGCCGTGAAAGCCTTCGACAATATATTCCCTATACTGTTTCCCGGCATAAGTGCTTCCATACACCACTTACCATATCCATTCCCCCATGACTCACCCCCCGTAGCATTGACACCCAGAAATCCACTCTCTCCCAGGGATAGTGGGATTTTGGCTATGGCTGCTTCTTTCCCACATACGCATACCTCCCGCCCATGCCTTTGTGTCGTCCCCAGGAATAGTCATTTCCACCCTTCCCTACCCACTTCTGTCTCCTCATGAGTTGTGTCCCTGAGCAGCCCAAGATCCACCTCATAGCACAAAATTGACCTCATAGTGCAACAGCAGCACCCACTTCATGAAACAACATCTACTTCATGGCAAAGCTAATCTACCTCATAGCCAAAGATCTACTTCTTAGCACAACACCTACCTTGTGGACAGGCATCCACCTATGCAACTTCCACATCAAAAATCTACCCATACAAGCAAGCTCATCTGACTGCTGCACCCATAGTTTCCCTAACTACAGTAACAATGTCCCGAATGAGAAGGCAGGTAGGTGACCGCCTCCCAGGCTCGTGAGGAAAGGATGGCCACCCCCAGAATCCATGTCCCCAATGTGAAGGTGTGCAGGTTACCTCCTCCCAGGCACCAAGGGTAGTGTGGTGGGCCACCCCTCACCCCAGGAGCTCATTTCCAGGGGAAGGGAGGTGGGCAGATGACCGCCTCCTGAGCCTGGAAGGAAGGAATGGTCACCCCCAGAATCCATGTCCCGAATGTGTGTGGGTGACCGCCTCCCCGGCACCAGAGGGAGTGTGGCGGGCCACCCCATCCCAGGAGCCCATCACCCCCATGCAGCCAACCTCTCAGTTCACGACCGAGGACCAGTAGGCTTTCTGCAGGGTTGGACTCTTGGGGCTGAGGTGCTGGAAGCTGCCGCTCCCCATCCCCTCCCTCCTCTTCCACCCCCTATCCCCTCCATCCATTGCGCTCGGTCTGCAACCTCCAAACCTCCTTGCAGAGGTCCTGCCTCCATTGGTGGAGCTCCTCATTATGGAATGCAATGAAATGGAGAACTCATTATGGAATGCAATAAAATGGAGACCTGCCGATGCTTGGCTGTCCACATCTGCCTCCTCCAAATTTTTGTTTCCCACAAAATCTTCATTTCCAGCCTCCTTTCCCCATCTATCCCCTCAAGAAATCTGTCTCCCCAAGAATCCTGTCTTTTATTCTCCCCATGGCCATGTCTGCCTCCTCATAATGATTTCTCTCTCACCAAGAACCGGTGCTTCCAGCCTCCCCTCACCCACTCCATTGGGGAGATAGAGTCTGGCTGTGACAACTCCCACCCAGGGTCTGTTTCACATTAGAAGGCTTTTCCTTTCTGGCTTCCAGGCACCCTGTCCCTCGCCCACCCCGTTGGGAAGATTTCTGTTCTCCCATGGTCTCTTTCCCCCCAGGATTAACCTCCCCTCATGGATTGCCTCTGTCCTTTCCTGTACAAGAATATTCCTGACTCCCCAAAGAACATCTACTCCTTCCCTCCAAGGTCAACCTCCTGTCATAGATTATAGATCTAGAGGAATTAGCCATGTTAGTCTGTAGTAGCAAAATAGTAAAGAGTCCAGTAGCACCTTTAAGACTAACCAACTTCCCTGTAGCATACGCTTTGAAGAACCATAGTTCTCTTTGTCAGATGCCCCTCTCATAGATTGTCTCTGTACTCCTGTCCTTTAAAAGAGTATTCCTTTCTCCCCAAGAACATCTCCTTGACTGTTTTCACAAAGAGTTCTTCTGTCCCCATTCCAGCCTCAGAGCAGTTTTTCTGCTCCCAGGAACAATCATTCCACTCTGGGGGCCATCATTCCATTCTCAGAGGAAGCTTCTCTAACTCTATCCCACATTTTCATTGCAGCTTTTTGGAGCTGCAATGTATTTTAATGGAGCCAATGCAAGTCAATTGGCATTCATGGCTCCGATTATATCTAATGGGCCTTCAAACCTCTCTCATTGTTTTCAATGGGCATTCTTGTCATTCATTTTAGTATGTCCCCCCCAGGGGCTCTCATTCCATTCTGGCAACAGTTATTCCAGTCTCAGAATGTTTCTGCTCTCTTTCCACTCTGGGAGCTATCATTCTAATCCCAGAACACTTCTGCTACTCCCACGGGCTGTCATTCTACTCTGCAACCTGTCATTCCAGTATCATAGCACAGATTCTGTTCTGAGGGGCTGTCATTGCACTCAGGGGCTTTCAATCCAGTCCTAGAGTCCTCCTGCTACTCCCAGGGGCTGTCATTCCATTCTGGGGCTTGTCATTCCAGCCTCAGAACACTTCTGCTATGGCCAGCAGCTCTAATTCACTCTGGTGGCTGTTTTTCCAATCACAGAATGCTTCTATTATGGCCAGGGGCAGTCATTCCACTCTAGGGGCTGTCATTCTAGTCACAGAATACTTCTGCTTCTTCCAGAGGCTGTTGTTGCACTTGGGAGATGGTCAGTCCAAGAACAAATCTGCTAATCCAAGAGGCTGTCATTCCACTCTGGAGGCTGTCATTCCATTCCCAAAACACTTCTGCTACTCCCAGAGGCTCTCATTCTACTCTGCAACCTGTCATTCCATTCCCAGAGCACAGATTCTGTTCTGAGGGGCTGTCATTGCACTTGGGGGGCTGTCATTCCAGTCACAGAACAGTTTAGCTGGCTCCAGGGATCATCATTCTACTCTGGGGGCCATCATTCAATCCCCAGAGCATTTTATCTGTTCCCAGGGGCAGTCATTCCACTCTGGGGACTGTCATTCCAGGTCCAGAACAATTTGGCTGGTCACAAGGACCATCATTCCACTATGGGGGCAGTCAGTCCAGCCCCAGAGCACTATAGGGATTGGCATACCCATGGAGAAGTTTTCCTCCCTCTCTCCCACAATATTGCCAAGTGAATTGGGACAATCCTATTTTTAATTTTCCCAATAGGGATGCCATTTGGCCAGCAGGCAGAACCCACCAAATTACTCCTGCTGAGCAGTGCTCAAATGAATGGCAGAAGAAAATGGGGGCAGGGGAGAACTTTGTTGCAGCGAAAACCTGAACGTAACATCACCACTGGTCTATGGTAAAAATGCAGAGATTGGCAAAAACCTAGAGCATCTGTCATTTCACTTCCAGGTTTTAGCCAGAAGTGGCATCAACATGTCAATGACAACCTTTTCCCATGCCACACCCTGCTGCATCTAACAACCGTATATATCAGCAATTAAAGGCAATTTATGTGGCTTGTGGTAGAAAAACATGACCTTATACTATAAATTCTAATTGACAATATGACCAGGACTATAATTGTGGTGGAAAACTTTCTATGGGTGGGACAGAGAAGTGAACAACTTGAACACATGGAGCTGCCTTATACTGAGTCAGATGATTGATCCATCAAGGTCAGCATTGGCTACTCTGACTGGCAACAACCCTCCAGGGTTCTACATTGTCTTTCACATCAGCAACTACCTGATCCTTTTAACTAAAAATGCAAGGAATTGAACCTGGGAACTTGGTGTGCAAAGCAGATGCTCTACTATTGTGCTGTGGTCTCTCCCTGAAGGACTATGTGGTGGTGGTGGAGAGTGCCCTCAAATCATAGCTGACTTATGGCTACCCCTGGCCAGGTTTTCATGGCAAGTTACTAAAGGAAGTGGTTTGTCATTGCCTGCCTCTGCAACCCTGGTCTTTGTTGGAGGTCTCCCATCCAATTACTTATCAAGGCCTACCCTGCTTAGCTGCTGAAATCTGATGGGATCAGGCTCACCGTGACAATCCAGGTCAGGGTCCTAAAGGAGTATAAAAGAATTAAAACCCCCAGTGCATCTGTCCTGAAAGAAATCTATGGAACAGCGCAAATTCTCAATGTATGTATTCTTCTAATTCCACAGGTTTGAAGCTGAGCCTCCCAAGGGAAACAGAACATAGAACAGAACTTATAACAGGCAAGTTCTTGGGCTTCAGAAGCTTATCACAAACCTGGAAGCAAATACAGTGAATCACAGATGGCGGAAGAACACTTTCATGGCCTCTATTCCTTTGCTTGTGATCCAGCTTGCATAACATTGTAAAATGTGGCCTAAAATCACTGCATACTTCTGTGAACTTTTAACACTTCAAATGGATTAAAGTGTCTTATTTTGATTACATCCATATTGTTCACTGTGATAAGATTAGGTTCTTAGTCATTAAAAAGAAATGTTTGGCTTCTTGCCATTGAATTCAGGCATGCACTAAGTGGAAAAAATTTAGACAAGCAGCTCTTCATATTGTGCATATGTGACACATGTTAGCAATTAATCAAACCATAGTCACCTCTAATTAACAGCAATACTAAGGCCAAAATATGGCAGAAACACATGACAAAAGAACTGAGTATGTAGTCTGCAGAGAGGGAAAAACTATTGAGTTAAAACTGAAAGGATTGAACTGTGCTGTTGTTCTCTTTAGAGCTGTCAATAAGTAAGCATGGATGAGCTTGTTTAGCATTTTGCAACTTCTGAAAACTTTGCTGATGTTATCAAACTGCAGTGATGATAGCATGTTTGTAGTTATGTAATTACAAGATGGAGTATAGTTATCTTCCCTCACATCTGTTTAATTCTTCTTGTTGTTTATTTATAGCCTGCCTTTTTCACAGAGATCCAAAGCGGATTACATACTGCAAGTAAATACAATATAATCAATACCTAGGTCATTCACTGCAAAAATACAATATGATCAACAGTTGGGGCATTCAATGAAAACATATACAATAGGGTATGGTAGCCACAAATCTGAAAACTCACATAAAGCCAACCACAAAGATGAAACCTTTCTGAATTAAAGTGTAAGTAATTAAAATGACATCTTTAGTAATGTTAAACTAACCTAGGAGGAGCATATCTACATCAGTTGACAGTACCCAATGAGCTATTTCTTATGACACAGCCCTAAAATCTGAGTAGAAAGCCCTCTTGAATAATTCAGTCTTGCATAGTTTGAGGAAAGCCAGGAGAGTGAGTACTTTCCTGATCACCTTAGGTAGGTCATTTCATAAATTGGGGGCTAACTCAGATAAACCATGTGTACAGGTAGTTGTTGATTTAGCTCAACTGCAGGGTGGTATCTGCAGAAGGCTCTGTTCGGATGATCAAAGCCATCATAGCAGAACATAGGAATAGAGGTGGTTTCACAGATATTAGGGGCTTAAGCTACGAAGGGCTTTCAGTGTAATAGCTATGACTTTGAATCCCGTAACTGATAGGTAGCCAACAGAGTAACCACAGAATGCATGCTCCATCCAACTCCTGAAAGTAAATAAGCTGCAGTTTTGCACCAGTTGGAATCTTTGACTTGACTTTGAGGGGAGACCTATGTAGAGTGAATTACAGTAGTCTAGTCTCAATGTTACCATGGCATGAATTCAGGTAGCCAGATTGGCCACATCAAGGTAGGAGGCCATCTTTCAGGGTAGTCTATGTCAGGAGAAGGCTTTTTTTGTTGCTGCATTTACTTGTTTCTCTAGCAGCAATCTTAGATCCAATATAACCCCTAGACTTTTCACTAAGTCAGCCAGAGTCAATTGGACCCCATCAAATGGGAAGCACAATGTCCTTCAAGATCTCTTCCAATTAGTATCACTTTTGTCTTGTCTGGATTCAGTTTCAATTTGTTTGTTTTCAGCCATTTGACAACAGCTGTCAAGCAGCAACTCAGTATCTATAGCATAACCAAATTTGGATAGCAAGATATAGGGCTGAGCATTATCTGCAAACAAGGGTGTACAATTTTGACTTGAGTATTTTGGACCCTTTTTATGTATTCAGCACAAGTCTCCTTTTTCATGTTGAATATCATTAGCTTGCAATGTACTCAAATATTTATAGTTTTCTTCACAGTCTAGTCTTTCAGTTTGGTTTCCATCCACAAGTTGTATTCCATCTTATTTGGTAACTTACTTCATTTTACTGATAACTCTGAACATTTTTCAATTCCAAAGTCCATACCTATACCTTGGCTAAATATTTGCACTGTATGCACCAAAGACTTGATTCCCTTTTCAGATTTTCTGTATAATTTAAGGTTGTCTCTATATATAGCAAATTAGATATTTTCCATGCTCTCTTCAAAATCTCATAACCGCAGCGTGTTTTATACAGTATCATCATCAGTGGTGTCATGGCAAAGACAATCAAAAAAGGTGAAAGGGAATCACCTTGAAATATTCAGTGTCTGATACTGACACAGCCTAGTTCCACTCCATTCACTCTCAATGTTGTGCACCATTTTCTCATTGTCATTGACAAAAACTTTCTAATACTGCTGCTACTTCTGAACGTTTCTAGCATGTTTTCAATCCATGAATGTGGCAAGGAGTCAAATACCTAGGTAATTGAGCCAGGCTGTGTGCAAATTTGTTTCCCACCTTTAGCAATTTTAAATACCATTTTACTGATCAATAATTGATCTATTGTTCCCCGAGACTTTGGGCAATTTCCTTTCTGATCCTTTGGTAAAAGGTCTTTATCAATTAGATACTGTTGAACTGCAATAGCAGTTATTCCTGTCAACAGTTTAAACATTATTAGCAGGCAATAACAACAACAACAGCATTCAATATATAATAATAATAATAACATTCAATTTATATACCGCCCTTCAGGATGACTTACCACCCACTCAGAGCAGTTTACAAAGTATGTTATTATTATCTCCACAACAAAACACCCTGTGAGGTGGGTGGGGCTAAGAGAGCTCCAGAGAACTGTGACTAGCCCAAGGTCACCCAGCTGGCTTCAAGTGGAGGAGTGGGGAATCAAACCCAGTTCTCCAGATTAAAGTCCTGCTGCTTTTAACCACTACACCAAACTTGCTCTCGCCAGTAAGGCAAGTAATTGGTTGTTAATTATTAGGGGTTGCCTTTGGCTTTATCCTTCAAAAGTAACACTGGTCTGCCAGTTGTCATCCAGTCATCCTTCATAGCTAATTATAGCATGATGTTAAACTGCTGTGCTAAATTTGGGTATAAGTTGGCTAATTTTTTTAGCCCAAACCCATGAGATTCATCTTTTCCTAGGGTTCTCCAGTCTTTAAATCTCTTTTCTTGTTTTGCCACAGTTTTTGTGACAATTATCAGATCCTGTATATTCCTAGTCCTTAAGTCTTTCTGAACTTGATCAATCCATGCTGCTTTTGCATAATGCTTCTTTGAGTTGTCCTTTATGCCTCACTAAAATGCAATGGTTTCTTCTTTATGAGGAAGAATATTGTTGCTACTAGTACATTTATCAGTCAGAGTTTTGTAGAATTGTCTTTGATTATAACTAAACTGAGTGTTCTGCCTGTACTGGCTTATATGTGCCTCATATCTGGAAATCTTTTTTGCAACAGCAGTTATTACTACTTCAGTATCTCCAGAGGTCCCAAAATTGTCCTTGACTTCAGCAGGTATTTTTCTTCTAACATCTTCTCGATTTTTTTTTATTCTTTAATTCTCTGTGTTTCAGACTTTTCCAGAAACTTACGTCCTTCTGAATTTTGTTGAACTTTAGATCAAAGCAAAACTTCAGTCTTGGTGTTTTCTTTTTCAATATGCTTATTGATTTGTCAATGTCATACCCAAGCTCTTATGACCACCTGAACAGGTTTGTTTGCTGTGTGGTGGTTGTTGGTATTGCAGCAACAGTGGAATTGACATCATTGATTTCCTTCAATTTATTTTTCGGGACAAGCCTCAAGCTTATCAAATGCCTTCAGTCCCCCTTGCTAGCCAGTGGTTCAAGAATTTTCCTTAAATCTTCTTGCTTCTATGTTAAAACTAGATAATCTTCCACTATATTGTGAATATTGGCTTGATGTTTCAGTTCCCACTGTTCCCACTATTTAACTTCCCACTGTTTCACCTTCAACTTCTACTATTTCTTCATTTCATTTATGTTTTGGTCTTCTAGCTCAGTTGTTTTACTTTGTATTTCTTCAAGTTCGATATCGGAGAAAGTTTTGTTCCTCATTATGTTGCATCCTTAGTCACACAATTGCTGCTCCATTAAATCAAAGTCAGGAAACCTTTCTTTCCAGATGGCAAATATTTGTTTTTGGCACCCTCAAGATACTTGATTTTCTGGTAATTCATTATTGCTTTTTTCCCCAATGTCCATTTCTTCCTCTGTGGCCATCCTTCCAGTACCCTTCCAGTGCCCTGCACTGCTTGCCTAGTTGAAATTGTTATTATTAATAACAAAATTTATTAGTTGTTGTTAATAACAACAGCATTTATTAGTTGCCTTTTACCTTGCAGAACTCAAGGCAGCTTACTGTATAAACAGAACAAACAAACATAATTTAAAACTACCAATACATTTAAAAAACTGGCTAAACAAAGGCCATCCTGAATAAAACAGTCTTCAGTTGCCTTCTGAAGATTGAGAGTTAAGGGGCCAGGTCCACTTCTCTGGGGAGATTGTTCTATGATCATGGGGCCGCCACCAAAAAAGCCCTCTCTTGTTTACCCATGAACCAATCTTATTTAGTTGATTGGACAGTCAAGATTGCATCTCTCTCTGGTCTTAACACCCAGAGAAGAATATATTGGAGAAGACAGTCTGTCAGATACCCTGGTTCAAAGCCATGTAGGGCTTTAAATGATAGAACAAAACCTTGAACTGAGCTGTTGTCATCACACAGAGGGCCAAGCTACAAGTGCCGAATGACACTTGAACGGCAAGTGGATTGGGTGGAGGGCAAGTGAACAGGGAGAAATACACTTGCCATTCAAGTGTCATTTGTCACTTGTAGCTTGGCCCGAAGACACTTGGCTTGGAACCTTGGAATTGGGTGGCATTAGATGTTGGCTGTGCCCACCATGGCTGCCATTTGGTTGTGGAACCCACTCAACATTCTCAAAATTCCAAAAGTGCCTATAGGCTCAACATGTTTGGAGCCACCTGGTTTAGTGTGACTGGCAGCTGCTTTCCAGGATCTTTCACAATAATCTGGAATCTTCTGCATGCAAAACAGATGCTCTGCCATTGAACCATATCCCTTCAACAGGATTTTTGCTCCATTGTGGCTCAAAAACAAAAGGAAAACCCTCCATGGGCCATGTAGTTCCTTAGGAGGAGGTGCCAGTGTCCACGCCTTCTGAGTTGGCTATTGATGAAAGAAAGCTCTGATGTTTGGTACAGGAACTGAATGCAGCTTGTAGAAATGAGCAGAGGGATATACATACTAGAATAACATGCAGTCCTTGATTTTGGAAATCATAGCAGTAAAAAACAGAAGAAGAAGAAGAAGGAGAAGAAGGTGGCACAATAAGGTAGGTGGAGCTAGTCCATACTGTAGGCTTGGTACTGACATGTTCTATTTTTGCTACACCTATGAAGCCAACATTTACTTGCCCATGGTTACTGAGAGTATAAGTCTGTGCATAGTTACTGCTGTTTAAATCCACTGATATTAGTTCTGCACAGGATTGCACTGCCAATGAACTTTATGTGAGGATTACACTTCTGGATTCCTCCATTTCTAATCTGATATTCCAAATCATTGTTCCACTCCCTACCACAAAGGAATGAATTTGATTGTTTTACCTTTTCCTTTCATATCCTTTCATTGATCTCAGGTGAAGAAAGACATTCCCTTTTCTTGGGAGCTTTTTTTTAACCCTTTTGGTTAAGAACTACAATGCCTGAATCAGATCACTGGAAATGGCCTCCTGGTCAAGCCAAGAGAGAGACAGGATATGATACGGAACATTTCTTCTCAAAAAGAGTCTCATTCCTTCCACAAATTTAAATCAGCAGTAGAAGAATGAAATGGTTCAGAGAAGATCAGTGTAAGTGGTGGAGCATGGGACCCATCCTTTTTTGAAAGTAAGTATTCTACCCTTGAACAGGAAAAATATTTCCTTCTAATCCAGTCAAATAAATCAATAAAGACTGCTTCCTTCTCACCTTCTTCATTTGTCTTGGTTTGGTTACTTTCTCCAAGAAAACATGTAAAAGCAATTTAAAGATGTTTAAAATGTCATCAGCTGAAACAGGTTTAAATGATTTCAGTTTCCTTGTCCTTTATCAAGTTTATTAATAACATCAGAACATTTGTACTGCAAATGTCCATATCCAGCTGGTTATTCTTCTGATTACATGAATTCCACATCATAAGGTCACTTCATACTATCAGCCTCATATTCTGTATTTGCTGAAGCAGTGCTATCATATAGCATTCCTTATGGGGCCTGGTGTGTGAACCTAACTTCTCCATCTGTTTGCATATTCAGTCTTTCATCTGTAACTTCTGACAATTAGGATGTGGGCCAGTCCACTTCTTTCTCATGTGATAAATTTTGTAATGTCCTGATAGCAGATAATGCATCTGCAAAACACTATGGCAGCCAAGAGTTGAAAGTGGTTGACCTTTAATTTCTCTTTTCAACCAGTCAAATTCAAATACATGGTATTACTTGGTGATTAATGTTTTGCTCCCTTAGAACAGCATCCCAGTAGTTGGGCTGAAATTTGCCTCAACCAGCCCTGTAATATCTAGTGCCCCCTCTCTGAATTTCCGTATTTGATTTTTTAAAAAGGTAAGTCTCTAGCCCTTTTCATTGCAGAAACATAAGGGGAAATATGCATTTCCCCACTCAGTTTATTTTAAAGTAATAGGTAAAGGGTTGCTACAAGATGGCTCTTGTAAGAATCTGTTAGCTCCCTTCCGATTGAGTTCACTGAAATCTAACGTTGCATTACCTTCCCCCCTTGCCCCTTTCCTTTCTTCTTGTTTTCTCTCCTCTTTAATTTCACCTGTGACAAGTGAGAGCTGACTATAACATTATTGCTGCCCCTAATGGGGTTGTGGTTTTTTGTTTGCAAAGTACAAAAATTACTTAATCAGATAATGCTAGGTTGAATGGATGCAGTCTCTTTGTTTCAATTAGTGTATTAGTCAATATTCACCCTACAGTACCCAGCTTATCTGGGAATCTGGGCACCTCAGACAACCAAAAGATTGCCTGCACTCTACACTTAAGGCTGGTTCTCCCATAGGTAATGAAACACAGTTGACCTTTAAAAATATAAATGGCTAGATTTTCCTTAACATGTTTATTAATTAAAATAATTATATCCTACCTTTACTTTATCAATGGGGTATCAAAATGGCTACTTTCATCATATACTGGATCACCTGCAGTCTTCTACAAGTACATCAACATTGATGGTTTGCTCCTAACCAATCACATTGCACCATTTTTAATTCAAGTTTTCCAAAAATTTACCCATCCAAGGAAAAGATTTCTTAGGAAGACTCTCATTCTAAGAAACATTGAGACATTTCTCTCATAGATGTACTGTTAGACATTTCTCATAGCAAACTGCACTGGAAATAATGAAATTATCCAGATTCCATTTGTTCCCCCTTGTTAATTTATTGCTGGGTAAACAATTGTCATATTTATATAAACATTAATTTGTAGAGTGACCTTCAGTCTCTGGATGCAAACGTATTTGTATCCTTACCATGAGCATATGTGTACCTTTGCCTCTTTTAGAAGACATAACATTTTCTCTTGTAAGCTTTCCTACCACTTTGTTTCCGTCTCCAACATTCATGTGAATTAATCCTACTACAAACTAGAAAAATGGCCATTGATGGCTAGAGTCGTTGAGGAGAAGACTTGTACACTCTAGGGACATCTTGTAAACTGCAGTAAATGTCTATGTGTGTCACACACATTACATAACTTCTGTGTTTTGAGTTAACACGAACACTAATACTTTCCCTCCACGTGAATAAACAGCAACCTTTTATGAGTATTAGATTTAAAATGGTACTTTTTGAAACATTGCTTGAATGGGCTTGATCCATATTGGGGGATGCTTCTTCCCCAGCTTCCTTTGTTTACCTTGTGTTAAAGACACAACTCTTTGGAAGGTTCCTTTGTATTCCTATAAGAAGTCATCTTTCGTCCATATCGAGGACAATGAGAGAATAGATTCTTCCTTACTGCAAGAACTGATGACTTCTGCATTTAGCTGCAAATAATGATTTGATTGTTCTGCAAAAGGTTGAACTTTATGAGGAAACACGAGAAACACTCCAAACAACAACAACAACAACAACAACAACAACAACAACAACAACAACAACAACAACAACAACAACAACAACAACAACAACAACAACAACAAAGGCCTAGAACAATCAAATGAAAAGTTCAAACAAAAAGCTCTTATTCAGCCTTTAGATAAAAAAATAACTCCTGTTATTTGAAAGGAACTTGATTGTTATTTTTGAAGGGGGGAGGATAATAATAGTCATCATGACTGGCTCCAACATGTATAGAGGTTTGCTTTGGTGAAAGTCCCTTTGTTATACTATTATAACCCTTGAAAAACACAAGGAAAGGTGATATTAGCTGAGCAGAGAGAACCACCGGGAAGCAGTCTTGACTAAGGACAGAAACTAATATAAGGAAGATCTCCATCAATTTGTAAAATGTAAAGTACACACAGAGCTGCAATTCAGATCAGGGCTCTACAGAAAGGGCAGAAAAGATTTCTTTTAATATTAGAGAAGGATTAGTGTAGATTCGATGTGGCCAGGTGTATTCCATCCTGAAATTAAGGTCTGGATGGAAATCATCAATTTTTTTCCCATATACTTTGGGAAAACAATGAAATGTTCCTGTCAGACTGCAGACTGATAGATGTCCAAGTAGATCATCTTTATGTGATCTGCCTCTTTAGTATAAATATTTGCCTGTAATCTCAACTCTCTGAAAATGCAGGATGATATTGTTCAGTGTAAAGATGGCTGTTTGGTAAACATGAAATAAAGTCATTTTGTTTTCCAAATTTTGATTTAATATTAGGTCATATTTTTGCATATTACTGGGGCATGGTCTTCATTGACTTCCGTATGCCCTTCTGATGCATGATGAAGGGTCTCTGCAAGAAGACGAAATTTATTTGCGTGGTAAAATTATTCAGAAATGTGAATACTACACTATTCAAAACAGTCCTAGCCAGTAGAAGATAGGAAACAAGAAGCTGTCTAAGGCAGTTGTGGTTTCAACGACAGAGGTCATCATGAGAAGTAGGGATGTGCATATGGAAGTTTATTAGTCCAGATCCAATCTGAACCATACACAGTATCTAAATATAGTAAAACCCTGAATCGAAATAGAATTATCTCTGACATTTGGGAGCTTTCGGAGACCTGACTATTATTCTGGTGGTCCACTGTCTAGTTTCATTTTTGAGAGGAGAGAGTGGAAGAGATGTCATCCAACTACAGCAGTTACTTCATGTCCCTGCCAAACAAGCAGAGTCTTCATACTTTCTCCAACGACTGCAGTATTCATGGGTTTTGCAAATGTTCTCATCGTATTTATCCACGAGTCTTGTTTCCATGAGCCATTTCTTCCCTGGGGCTGTACTTACTGCCACTTAAATTGAAACAGGGCTTTGGCTGCATGGAGAGCAAGAGGAAAAGAGAAGCAGAAGCTCAGCCTTAGGGTATATTATCTCTCCTCCCCTTATAAGAATCCTGCTTGCAGTAGGTTACAGAAGCCACAGCTTTGTTTGCACATGCTTGCAGGTAGGTAGGAATGAAGAGTTTGGAGCAGGGGAGAGGAGATCAAGGTATAAGGACAGGATGAGAGATATCTTACACATTTATTGTATTTTAAAGAACTATAGTGATATACATGAGTCTGACCTCTCACATAAAGCAAGCAGGTTTTTTAAAACTGCAGCATGAGAATGAAAAGAACTAACCATGCTAACCCAGTGCTTGAAGCATCTTTCTCCCCATCAAGCCCTGGTATGGGAAGTCAGCCAGGTTGGGAGAAAAATGCCTAGCTCTATGAAATAGGAAGCCATCCTCCAGGCTGAGTAAAGATGGAAGAAAATATTTTTTGCAGTTGAATTAACTTCTCCAGTATGATCCCTGAACTCTTACCTGGCTCAATAAGGGTCAGATGAATTCTGTAAAACATGGGAAACACAATGCCCTCTGAGACTGTATCCTTTCCAAACAGCATTACTTCTGTCTTGCGAGGATTCAGTTTCAACTTATTCACTCATAGCCATTTAAGTAAAACAGTCAGGCACTTGTTCAGGACAGTCACAGCAGCAGCAGTCCCTCTAGACTAGACATGGGCATGAACAGAAAAAAAAACCCAACATGGTGTTCGTTATTCATTGCCATCCACAAACAACAAACACTGACGAACATGATCATGTCACAAACATGTTTGTTATTCATTGTTTGTGAGGGCCAGCAGGCTCTCCTCCAGCCATCAAGATCCCTACTGTACCACTCCCGGAAACCCTACCTGAGCAGGCAGCAGGAAAGGTACCAGTGATAAATAATAGCTTGGCCCAGAGTCTGGCAGCAACTTGAAGAGGTAGATCCCTATCCCACCACACACAAAGAAAATCCAAGCTCCAATGCACTCTCCTTGTCTCTCAAAATGCCAACAGCAACTGTCTCTCCCTCACTGTCTGCAAAACCAGAGCTGGGAGCCCCCCTCCCCCCTGCTCTTTGCTTCCTTGTAACAAATTTGGAGCTCCACACTTGAAAGGAAGACCTGCCTATCAAGCTAAATTGGGCTTAGATTGGGGTTTCCAGGGCAACATCAGGAGTTCAGACAGAGTTCAGGCAGTCCCTGCCTCCGGTTGCCAAGGGAATTGATTACAGGTGCCAGATTGTCTGCCTTGACGAACAGCAATGAACAGCAACGAAAGAGACTTGCAACGACCACCTGTTCGTTTAGAATGGGGCCTAACAAACAGCTTGTTCGTGAACAGCTGATGGAGCTGTTCATGGCTTTTTTACATTCGTATCACTGTCCGTGCCCATCTTTACTCTAGACAGTATACTCAGTATATTTACTCTAGACAGTATACTCAGTATATTGATGGCATCCAATTCCTAACTCCTTAGAGACTGAACCAACAAGGAAGATAAACTGGAGCCTTGTGCAATCCCATAGGGTAAACCCCTCACTGCTGGCAACTGGTCTCTGAAAACAACTCTATGTATACAATTTGTAAGGAATGATTTAAACCATTCCAAAGCACATCCCTTGATACCTACTACTATCTCCAGATGTCTCATAGGACAGCATGGTCTACTGTTATCAAAGGCTGCAGACAAATCCAATAACTTTAAAGAAGCCTATCCCTTGTCTACAGTCAGATGGAGATCATAAAGTTAAGATACCAACAACATAGATAGAAGAAATGTTTAATACACCATCTGGCCTATGTTTGGATTGCTTTGAACCAATTACAATGACATACCTTAACAGGATCCTAGCATCTATGAAAGCCACTATGTATGTGCTTGATCCTTGCCCATCTTGACTGTTAAAATCAAGTAAAGATCACATGAGATCTATTGTAAATCAATCTCTAACTCAGAGCACCTTCCCTGGCTGCTCAAACAGGCAGTTATCTGTCTGCTAATTAAAAAACCATCTCTAGACAAAAATGATGTGGTCAATTATTGTCCAGTCTCTAATCTGCTCTTTCTGTGCAAAGTGATTGAGAGAGCAGTAGCTGACCATCTCCAGATCTTGGAGAACTCTAGCACTCTAGACCCTTTCCAGTCTGGATTCAGACCAGGGCATGGGACAGAGACAGCACTAGCAGCATTAGTGGATGATCTCCGTCTGAATATAAACAAAGGCCATGTTTCCTTATTGCTCCTCCTAGATCTGTCTGCAGCCTTTGACATAGTAGACCATGCCATCCGGTTGAGGCAATTAGAAACAGAAGTGGGCATCAAAGGATGTGCTGTGGACTGGTTTAAATCGTTTCTCATGGAACAGATTCAAAGGGTTGCCGTTGGAGATCAGCTATCTCCAGAATGGGAACTATCTTGTGGGGTTCTGCAGGGCACAATCTTATCTCCCATGTTATTCAACCTCTACTTAAAACCTTTAGGAGAACTCATTTGCAGCTCTGGATGTCATCAATATGCAGATTATACCCAATTCTATATCTCACTATCCAGGTCCCCACAGGATGCAGTAGAAATCTTAGATCACTGCCTGACAGCCATAGTGAAATGGCTGAAAAATAACAAATTAAAATTGAATGCTTGTTGGGAAATCAGAGATCTTGAAAAACATTGTACTCCCCACTTTCGATGGAGTTAGTTTGACCCTTTTAGACTCAGTTGAGCCTAGGGGTTATACTGGATCCAGTGCTACTATTAGAAAAACAAGTTAAGGCAGCTGCAAAAAATGCCTACTACAATCTCACTCTAGCCAGGAAAATGGCTTCTTATTTTGACATGGCCAACCTGGCCACCTAGATCCATGCTATGGTAACATCAAAACTTGACTATTTTAATGCATTATACATTGGTCTCCCATCTAAGTTAACTAGGAGGCTCCAATTGGTGCAAAATGCTGTGGCTCGACTATTATCAGAAGCGAGCAGGAGCTTGAACATTATTCCCATTCTACAGTCACTCCATTGGCTACCTATCAGTTACCGTGCTTTTATTTATTATTTTATTTTATTTTATCGTATTTATATTCTGCCTTCCCCGCAAGCAGGCTCAGGGCAGATATCAACATTAAAATATTTAAAACATTTCATTAAACATTAATCATAAAACATTAAAAATATTGTATAAAGATATTAAAAATAGCAGCACTCTTTTCTTGGTGGCGGCAATATCGTTGATTACAGAAAGTGAAACAGTGCAATTGAACATGGCAGGAGCCATGTTAGTTCAAGGTATTGGTTATGATATACAAAGTTCTTCACAGCCTTGGTCCAGAATACCTACAGGACCACCTCTCCTTAGGTCCCTCCACAGCAGCTTCGCTCATCTGAACAGGCTCTCTTGTAGGTGCTGGCCTGCACATGGGTGAAATCAACAGCAGCCCATACATGGGCTTTCTCTGTGGTGGCCCCTACCCTATGGAATGGCCTTCCTGAGGATGTCAGGAGAGCCCCTACCCTCCTGGCTTTCCTCAAACAATGCAAAACTTAATTATTCAGAAAGGCCTTTTTCTCAGCTAAGAGGGTGGTATAGTAGGAAAGGGGTCCCAGATGTTTTGCAAATGAGTTAGGAACCATAGGCTTCACCATTATGTTGCCTTACATATTATCTGTTGCTTTAAATATGCACTCCTATATACTACCTGTGGTTTATGTTGTTTAATGTAAGTCCTAGAATTGATTATGTTCTGTTTCAGCAATTTCTCAACCCCATACTGGATCCTTGCTAATACTATGTCTTTGTAAACTTATATTCATTTACCTCATGACATTCTTTATGGAAATGTTCTTGACACTGTATGGAAATGCCTGCCCTAGTCCTTGTTACTGATTGTACTAATCCCATGCTATGTAATATGCCGACTCTCAATGAGAAAGGTGGAATATAAATGACATAATCAATCAATCAATCAATCAATCAATCAATCAATCAATCAATCAATCAATCAATTAAACAAACAAGCATCTCTGTCCTGTGACCAAGTCTGAAACCCTAGTAAAAGGCATCTAGAGCACATGTGTCATCTAAACCTGAATTACCATTCTCAATAATCTTGCCCAGGAAGCACAGATTAGAGCTGTTTGTGATAATTGGCCATAACATTCTCATCCATTTTTTTTTCAAAGTAATGAATGAACAATTGCCTCCTTTAGCAGCTGAGGAAAAATGCCTTAAGTAAAATCAAAAAGAGTCCAGTAGCACCTTTAAGACTAACCAATTTTATTTTAGCATAAGCTTTCGAGAATCAAGTTCTCTTCGTCAGATGCCTGATACAGAGACTGTATCAGGCATCTGACGAAGAGAACTTGATTCTCGAAAGCTTATGCTAAAATAAAATTGGTTAGTCTTAAAGGTGCTACTGGACTCTTTTTGATTTTGCTACCACAGACTAACACGGCTAACTTCTCTGCCTTAAGTAAGTGATTGATTTATAAAGGAAAGCAAGGGCTCACTAATCTGATCCTTGATTTCAGTAACTAGGATGGACAGGAATAGAGTACAAATGGCTACTTTCACAGTGCTCAAGATCCTGTTGATATCTCTCATGCTGAACATGATGTGCCAGACAGTGCCTTAAATGTACCAGACAATGCATTAGACACTGTCTCCTATGAAGATTATGAAATGGGTGCTCTCCTTGCCCTTCTGCGAGAATCTGATTCATGAGGCTATACCAGGGTCTGCTGCAGAATGGAGGAGCTAAACAAATCCCAACCTTGTGCTTGTGGCTTATAGGATCCCACCCATTGAACACACATGAATTTTCCATCAGCAGAACAGAACTTTCCTGACTCCAACTCTCACTGCAACCCTCTGATATACACAAAATGTTGCTCCTAGGGGGAGAAGGAACCCTAAGGAATGTCATGAAGGGGATCTACAGCAAGAAGGAGCAATCAGTGAAACTTGTCAGTTTAGTTAGATTCAAGCCAGAATTCCTGAACGAGGCTACTATGACCTTAAATTACACAAAACAAAGGGGTAGATAACTTCAGACTGCAGGTTACATTGAACTTTCTGTTACTCAAATTACTCTACACACAAGTAACAAGTAAAGACACCCCCTCACTGGCACAGGACAAATGTGTGTTGTGGGGTATTGAAGAAAATATTTTGGGATCCTTAATCTGTGTATATTAAGGTTCAGGTTCAGCACATCACCAGAAGAATGAAGGAAAATAAGCATTCTTAAAAAGAAAGGGTTTGTATTGAATTAACACAAGTCAAATTAAACAACTGTTGTGAAAATAAGGAGAGGGGGGGAGAGAGAGATTTTTTAAACAACAAACAAAATAACTTTCCCTAGCAGCTACCTGTTTATAAGGGAAAATGGCGGCGGGGGGGGGGGGGGGTTGAGCATAGAACCTGCCCTGTAGAATGTGGAAATACTGTAGAGTCCAGATATGGTGAGCAGAAGAGTGGAGTGTAGAGACCAGTTTATGTCTCCAAGGAGCCTGTGCCAAGTTACACAAGGGCAGTTAGGAAAAACTGCTGTAAAGTACATGGGATTTGGGGGTTATACTTATACTGTAAAAAAAGTCAAAAAGTTTGAATTCTACTGAGTGATTTTAAGTTAACTGTCAGGCGGGAGAATGTTTGGGATGGGACTGTCAGCTAGTCCAGATGTTCATGATCTGGAATGTGCTGGTCATAAGGTGAGGGAGTGATAAGTGAACAAAAGGCTGGGAGTGACAGATGGCTGTCTCCATGGGGTTATGATAATGCTGTTGCCAATACTGTTGCCAATTCTGAGGAAAGGAAGAAACACTGGAATTTGAATGTGTGAGTAATGAAGATTCAGAAGGATGGTCAAGTGATGAAACTGTGTTTATAGTGTGAAGGGGAGTTTTTCTTGGTTTACATAGAGCAGAATGAGCAAAATGAGCAATAAGCAGAAGGAAGAAAGACTAATAATAAAAGTACGCTCCCATGAGGAGGCTAGGGAAGATAGACTCATGGCTGAGAGATCGATGGGATTAGGGAAGGGCAAGAATGAGCTGGCTGGAATCTTTCTGTTGATGGTTATTTGGCGATTTGGGTCAAATTATTTAGGGGCCAAATTATTCAGGGAGGAGGCTCTGAAGTGCTAGAGGAGATCACCCTCTGGCTTACTCTCTCTTAGTGTGGGCTTTTGCATGATTGTTGGACAAGCTGCTCGGCATTCCATTATGCCCTTGGCCTAACTAACTGCCCATTGCTGCCTATTGTGGCTTATTGCCACTTGGTATCAGTTTGATGCAGACTCCATCTTTTATTCCTAGGCTCATACTGAGAGAAAATTGGGAATCAAAATAGGGGTCCCCATAAACTGAGGGTTCTGGAGGCTATACTTTTTCACATGTAAAAAACTTCCAGTTCGTTCTAACTTGCCTGACCAAGATAGCCCAGGCAAGTCCAATCTCATCAGGTCTGGGAAGCTAAGCAGGGTCAGTCTTGAATAGTAATTGGACAGGAGATCTCCAAAGAAGACTGAGGCCTCTACAAATAGGCAGACAATAACAAACCACCTCAGATAATTTCTTCCATTGAAAACCCCAGCAGGGGTCACCATAAGTCAACTACGACTTGACTG
This sequence comes from Eublepharis macularius, assembly GCF_028583425.1. Classification (NCBI taxonomy): domain Eukaryota; kingdom Metazoa; phylum Chordata; class Lepidosauria; order Squamata; family Eublepharidae; genus Eublepharis; species Eublepharis macularius. The sequence continues at coordinate 100,539,144 of NC_072796.1, forward strand.
AACTTTTCTCCTTGGTATGCTAACTTGCTATATGTGATATGTTTTTATGTGATATTCAAGAACATATACTCCCCTCACAGACTGAAGTAGCATGACTAAGATTTTTATGCCCCCCTTCCCTCCTCCCCGCATGTAATATGTCAAATTGCTTTGGGATCTGGGGGATCTGAACTATGAGTTACCCCTTATTCTAACTACACTGTATGTATCCCATGGTAAAAAGTAACAATTCCATTAACCAAAACTATGCACTAAGATAGACTGAATCCAATATTTAATATACTAAATATTAATATGTTGTAATATTTAAAATATTTTCTGCTTTGCAATATTTAATATATTTGCTTATTCTATGTAATTTATTTTGCACTTGAAACTTATGACAAAGGCTAAGGAATAGTGCAGGAACGTCTTACTGACAATCATTCAAATATATCTTCACAAGTATAAGGAGAACTAGAAACTTGCATTTAAAATGAATGATGAAATTCTCAGAATGCTGATTTTTCTGCCCACAGCTGAACAGAAGGTATGTGCTTATCTTCTGAACATTTCAGCCCACTCTTCTTCTGTTATCCTAGTAGATGCATGAGAGAATTGAGACCACCACTCATTCCCAAATGCAAGTGGAAAACAGGGCCCCTGTGCTATATGACTGGAAGGAGTTACCTAACTTCCTCAAGCACTAGATCACATCTTTGATATTCCCTACTGTAAGATCTAAAATGTGGGTGCAAAAAATGGTTTCACTTTCAAAATGATTATGTAGTTAGAAGATGAGCCATAGGCTGAATCCACACACCCTCGGAGCGTCCCGGCGTTGCGCTAAATGTTTGCTAAACACCTGGAAGTATAGCGTCTTTCTAGTGCAATTTCTGAATTGCACTAGAAAGACGCTACACTTCTGGGTGTTTAGCGAACATTTAGTGCAACGCCAGGACACTCTACGAGTGTGTGGATTCAGCCATAGTCTTAACTTTCCCTCCTTTAAAAATCTAGAGGCCACCCAATTAAAGAATCAAACTAGATCATAGCAAAGGTGTAGAGATGCTTCAATTCTCCCAAGATCTTGCAGTCTAAATGATTACAAGGGGGAAACAACATACATTTTGAAATTAAAGCACAATGTAATCATCCATAATGATGAACTGTACCTTCAATACAAAACACTCAGCATTTTAACTGCATAGATCTGTCTTTTCAGTGGCACATTGCTGGAAGTGTGTTATCATTACAGATGCAATTGGAAATACATATCACTTGTGAGAGTGGGCTGGGTCCCCTCCCAAGGAAACAACTGGAAATATATCAACATGAAAAGAAGAATCAGTTTGGAAGGACACCTTTCAGACTGAGAAAATTCATTATGGGTAGTACTATGTGAATGCATAAGAGCAGAAGACACACAGAATGGAAGTCACAAGCAATTTTCAAACAGTGAATTAAGACAGCCCATCAATTGAAGCCCGCAGCTATAGAAATGATTTTGATGCAGCTTTCATTGTAAGGGAAATGTATTTATTAGTGGTTTCTCTTGTGACTGCTTTCTTCATCGTGCAAAGCGTGGAGACTGCATTTTCAATAACACTCTTCGACTCCTTCCACATCTCTTATCACAAATTATTGTAATGTCAGTTCAGCTCCCCTTACATAGAGATTCTCTTAATATAGGGTGAAGCATTATAGGGTTCATGCTGAGACATGTTTATTTTCTTACTAATACTAAAAATTGTGCAGTGGATATGTTACAGAGGCAGGGTCAGTTCAAGTTATTGCGCTGCCCCAAGTAAGGTACCTGCATCTCCTTCTGCGCCTGTAATGCCTTTGGCTTGAGAACAGAGGTGTGGGACTAGGGGGGAACCTCAGTCATCTCCTAAGCTACTGACAGACAAACATGAAGCTCCCTTAATATTGAATCAGGCCATCGGTCCATCAAGGTTGGTATTGTCTACTGAGACTGGTAGCAGAAATCCTGGGTCTCAGGTAGAGGTCTTTCACATTATCTACTGCCTGGTCCTTTTAACTGGAGATGCTGGGGTTAAATCTGGGACCTTCTACATGCAAAGCAGAGGCTGTTCCACTGAGCTACAGTCCCTCCCTTAGATTGAGGTTAGCCACTGTGATAGTGCTTTGACACTCTCTTCTTTGTGCCACATAGGTGGCTTGGCCAGACAAGCAATCCTGCAAAGAGATCCTGTATGTAGAACTCTATGAAAACATGGTGTGTCAGACAGGACAAATTCCAACTCCACCTCTCCTGGGAAACAGCTAATGGAAGCTGGTGGAATGCTGGGACTAGGGACAGTTGAAATCTACTGAATCAGTCAGTGAGAGAGGGAAGATGGTTTTGGAGCAGCTGAGGAGTAACCGCAGACAGTAGCTGGTTGTTGACACCTGTTAATTTATAATTGGCATATCCACTGTTATAAGAGTTGGATTATATGTGCACTTTCTAACACCAATATTTCTATTTGATTAAATAATTCACAAGAAGTGTTAAACTTCTTGTAAATAAAAGTTATTCTTGTTTCTGTTTTAACCTTGGCTGGCTTGATGTTGGTGGTTGAGGGGAAATAAAATATATACATGAACATCAAGCATTCTGGTCACAACCAATAGGCCTGCTTTAACTAAATGATGGCAGCGTATAGTGGGAGTAAATACTGAGCTCCTTTTCCCCAATACCCCTGGGCAGTAGATGGAGATGGATATTGAATATAGACATCTGGCTCCCTATCTGGTGGAAATTCTGAGAAGAGGAGAGAGAGGACCTTGTGTGAATTTAGGTCAGGGCTCTCTATCTGATAAATAGAGGTTAGGCAGGTTGCGTGTTGTGACTGTCTTTAACTCCCTGTGAAGCTCCAAACATGTATAGGGAGGTTTATGTTGAATAGCAATGTGTAAGGGCGGGGGGGTCACATGTAGAAAATCCAAGTCAAGCTGTAGGAATAACCTGATGCATGAATGTGACTTTCGTTGGTTTTAAATGTTAAAAAACTTACTGGATGATGGTCTTAAGAGGCTGAGACTGACTTTTTCTTCTTTAGCACATTTTTAGTTGTTGTCTTTTTCTTTTGTGTCTGAACCTTGCCACTGTTATCTACTTCTCCTATGATTAAACAACTGCAATGCAACTTGGCATAAGGCTAAATTCTGAATTCTGGCACTGTTGTAACATAGAGCAATCCCCTCATTAAGCATATATATTGCTGGAATCTTATTATACAAATGCTTGCTGTTTGGTCTCAGAGTGGAACTGAAGATGTTGGTTTTTCACTTATAAATACCCAAATGGTCTGCAACCCACCATGCTTGTGCATTTGATTCATTTTTTTCTCACCTCCAAAATGGGCATAATTATATACACCCAAGGATTCAAGATCTTGAGATAGCTGTACTTTGCTGATTGCAAAGAAGAATTATCTGACATTCTAAACTGAACTATAGTACTCCTAAGAAAAGGCTTGCTTGGGCATGCAGTTATTTCTAAATCACATAACTACATCAAATTTTGAGTACCCCTTTTCCCTATTAGTGGTCTTTGAATATTGCTGTCTCCTAGGTTTTTCTCTCCCACTGAATATTGGTACTCTTGATTATAATCCTTAGATAAGATTACAGGGAGATTTAAAGCAGAGAGGAGATGGTTTGTCTGAGGCTAGTAAATTCATGACAGAGGTGAAATTTTTGATCCAGGATCTTCCCAGTGACAATTCAATCTTTGATTTACTATACTAAAAGAAAGTCAAATTTTAGATGTAAAAAATGCCAAGAGTGATACTATCTGTACTGTAAACTTCCCGGTGACAAAACTTTGTTTCTGACCCTATGTAGCATCAATTTGCTGGGAGAAGGCAGGCAAGAAGAGGGACTGCCGTGGCTGGGAACACGGGTGGCCTCCTGCTTCTGGAGAGTTTTGTGTTGGCAGCTCCTGGCCCAGTGGGCTAATCAGGATGTGGTTTGGTTGCTCTGCTTGCCTGGGATTTAAGGAGGGCCTGCCAAGCTGCCTCTTTCCCCACCACTTCCTGCATTCCTCACCCAGCCCTACCATTCTTGCAGGTTCTTGGTATTGTTGTTCTTGGTTGTTGCTGTTGGGAAAGGTGTTTTGTTATCTTGAATCTCTTTTGTCACAACTAGGAGAGGTGGTTGTATTGACCTTGGGATAGATTCGTTTTGGGGGAAACAGAGCCCGAGTTACTGTTTCTCCCATCTTTGGGAGATCTCCTTAAGAGATCCTGGAGTGAAAGCTGGTGGTGACTAGACATGGGCACGAACTGCAAAAAACCTGAACCATGCAGTTCGTGGTTTGTGGCATTTTCACAAACCAGGAACCACAAACTCCCATGAACTAGGGCAAGTTCATGAACCAGCTCATGATTCGTGGTTTGTTGGGTTTAAATGCTCCTTTCCAGACACTTAGCAGTGGCAGGGAAAGGGGCATTTAAACCCACAGATCAGCTGCTTGTCAGGGAGATCCTCAACAAGCCGCTGATCATTTAAACAGGGGCTTTTTAAACAACTGCTCCCAGCAGCGGGGGAATGGCCATTTAAACTGTGGGTGTGGCTTGGCTGGCTGGGAGTTCCTGGCCAGCTAGCCAAGCCCCACAGTTTAAATGGCCATTTCCCCACCACTTTGAGCGGTGGGGAAATGGCCATTTAAATTGTGGGAATTGGCTGGCTGGCTGGGAAGTCCCAGCCGGCCAGCCAAGCCCCACCATTTAAATGGCCATTTCCCCACTGCTCGGAGCAGCAGGGAAATGACCATTTAAACAGCGGGGCTTGGCTGGCCAGCCGGGAACTCCTGGCTGGCCAGCCAAGCCTCACCTGCTGTTTAAATGGGCCCCATTTAAAGAGTGGTTGAGGCTTCGCTGGCCAGCCAGGAGTTCCTGGACACCCAGCCAACCCCCACCCGCAGTTTAAATGGCCATTTCCCTGCCACTCGGAGTGGCGGGAAAATAGCCATTTAAACAGCGAGTAGGACTTGGCTAGCTGGCAGGGAACTCCTGGCCGGGCAGCCAAGCCCCTGGTGTTTAAATGATCAGCTGCTTGGTGAGGATCTCCCTGACAAGCAGCTGATCCGCAGGTTTAAATGCCTTTGTCCCTGCCGCCTTGCAGCAGCACAGAAAGGGGCATTGCTGTTTTAAAACAAACAAAACAAACCAGTAGACCAGTTCATGGAAGTTCGTGAAAATGAGATTCCACAAACCACTGGTTCACGAACCATGAACCAGGCTGGTTCGTGGGTTTTTTTCATCCATGTTCAGGTTCGTGCCCATCTCTAGTGGTGACATGGTCAGCTTGGGGTGCTGCCAGGATGCCCTCATTCCTAGGTGGTAGAGGGAACCACACAGTGGCATGTACCTACTTGAGATCGCATGTCTTACCATCTCGTGGTACCCCCTCCCCCCTGCAAGCAAGTGTGTTGAAATTTTCATTGGCTGGCAGCCAGGCTGGTTGATGCCTGGATCTTTTGTCCTTGCTGCACCAAGTTTCTGACAGCTGTATCTAATAAAGCTGTAGCCATTTCACCTCCAACTATGTGTTTGCTTTGTTCTTTCTCACCCTCTCTTCTCCTCTAGATGCTAAACTGGCAAAGAATTACACTGAATTTTGAACTCAAGAGATAGGCTAGTATTATTTATTTATTTTTGAAATATTCTGCCTCCCCAGACAACTTGTGTGAGATAGCTTAATAAAATAAGTATTATAAAAATGAGAAACTCTTACAGAAAATCTTAATGGTCTTCCCTTCTAACAGTTATGTTATACCTGTTCTTTGCCATTCCAGTATCTGTAACCAATGTATGTTTGCCTTGTATTCTTTGTCTGTCTCTTTGAAGCATCAGGTATGGATATAGCAGCTTAGAGATCTGTTCCAGCATAGCATTTCTATGGTGTGATAAATTCTGCAGAGCTGAGGAATCTCCCACATATCTTTTTATATGCAGTTTCTGTTAATCAATCAGAGACTTGAACGGGGGCACAGAAAATCAGTAATGGGATTTGATTAGATTGCTCCCAGATAGTTAGCTTGTCAGCTACACTATTGACTTATTTTCACCATCATTTATTATGGGATAACAACTTAGCTCACTTCAAGCCATGAGTTTGTTTACATACCCAAGGATTTAAGATGAGAAAACAAGCTTAAAGAGAGGGAATGGGCCCCAAGATGATCAGTGCCTCTAGTGCCACTTCTATTTATATAGAAATAGGTGACTACCACAAAAATATCAAGGTAATAAACATTTGACCATAATTCATTACTGGAGGGAAATTGATTTAGAGGGATCCAGTGTGGCAAATATGGATAAAAAGCGTTTAGAGTTAATTTATTCAATAGTCTTTCTCAGCATCAAGGATTCTCAGAGTAGTCATCTTCACAAAACTGGTTCAGCCAAACAAGTTTTTAGAGCCATATTATGTACCTGAAAAATTAATTCTTTGCTCCTGAGAAAAGGGTATTGATTTGAGATGACATTCCAAAATAATTGTATTTAAAAACACGCTTGTTTTTATGAACAAGCTCTTTCTCTTTACCTGCTATGAACAGGTGGCTGTGTAGTAGAAGAACTAATTTGCCATCAATTAGTCAGACAAACATAACAGTCTCTGTACAAAAGAATAAACGAACACAAATCTGTCATTAAACACCACAGTGTTCAGAAACAAATAGGAAAACCTCCCAATACATAATGTAGCTGATTTAAAGGTTATTGTTCTCTTTCCAAATAACTTCACAAATAAAATCCAACATGAGATTACTGGATTAGAATTCATTCACAAATTCAAGAAAATGTAATAAAGATAATGAATTTACAGGGTCCCAGGATTCTTAACATGGTATAAATGCTAATGGTATGCATAGTCCACCCATTATTGTTGCGTTTTCCATATCTAATTTCATCTTGTGTTATATTTGATGTATATTCTACTCTGCTGTTGTTGGTTAGAAAGATCTCCCACCTACTCTAGAAGAACTGTTTTCTTTTTTGATTAGATCTTGTTTCATACCAGCCATTTTTTGTACACCATCCACTACCAGATATTTAAGCATGTATATACATTTCAGCACTGACTCTCAAAATAGACATGGGCACAAACCGCATTACGAACCAAAAAAACCCACGAACCGCCTGATCGTCTGTTCATGATCCAGCGGTTCGTGAGGGTCCATGGCCAATGAACCAGCATTCGTTTGAAGCCCAGTTCCTTGCGTTCGCCCGTGGTTCGTGAAGCCAGACAGTTTGCTGCTCTTTTAAGGTGCTACCAAACACCTGTGTAATTTTACTACAACAGACTAAAACAGCAGCCCATCTAAAATTATGGCTATAAGAAAGGGTTTTGTGGCAGTTATCGATCTCACCACAGATAGACTGTACTAACATCAAACAGAACCAGCAGGGACTTACGAGTTGAATTTTCTAATGATGGCCGCAACTTGCTGTGCCTTTTATTTCACTTTAAAAATACAGTCCACACTATAGAGTGTAGATTCTAGGAATGTGCCTAATGAAACAACAGAGCTGAAAATACACACACAAATCACTGGTTTTGTTTGTTAAAGCATGAAATTAACAAACCCTCTGAGGAGTGATCTCTGACGGTTCTGTCTTTTAAAACTATGCTTCCCAGCTAACATTGTGTCTCCATACACTTGAGTGTCCCCATGTAAGATGTCTCATGTACAGAGACTGTGAGTCACCCTTAGAGTTAACCCTGTTGGTGGAAAGGGGAATGTGTGTAGTTCTCATGAATGCATTTTTCACAGTCTGATTCCTTGCCAATTGGGTCATCAAAAGGGAAGGACCACTGACCCCTATCTCCATACATCAGCTCCAGAAACATCCACTCCATTGCTCCATTAGCTCCATTGCTGGGGAGGAGGGAAGTTGTATCTCTTTTTTTGGATGCAATCTGAGCAATGGCATTCTCTCCCTGCCAGTTGGAACTCATGGCACTACCAGTCACTCCTTCCTGCCCATCGACTTTGAAAATGTTTGTTCAATGTAACTCCATTGTAGTAGAGTGGGAGGAATTGCTGTGCCTCTTCGGGGGTGGGGGGTACCCCTCATTGTGGGAATGCAATTACAAAGAGCATCAACGAGGGACAGTAAGATGCAAAGGTAATTTATTGCCAATGTTATAAAGCAGCATTTTTTAAAAAAAAATGCAGTGCTGGTTGGCAATGGAGAGCTCTCCTACTTGGGGACCGGGCCGCCAAGTTTGGAATATGTGGTTGAAAATTACAAGTTCTTTAAAAGTTTAATTCCTAGTTGTTCCATAAGACTGTATTTTTTAAAAGGCTGCGAATAGAGGCCAGCTATACTGTGTACATGCACCTGTTTCCCCCCGCCTCTTGCCTGTAGTTTTTAAAAAATATGCTTCACTAATCAGGTTCTGTTGGAGTTCATGATTCCACTTACGTGGAATCTACAGCACTCTTCTATATAATTGCTGTCAAATTCCCAGTTCTGAGGATTTTTTCCCATTTTATGTAGGCCTCTAAATGTCATGGAAAATGACAAAGCATGTATGCAAATGCAAGGAATATGCATAAGTGTGTTGTAATGCCGTGTGCTGGAGGTGTTAATTACAATCACACACTACTGTGCAGTTCCAAAATTTCCTTTTAAAAAAGAGTGGTTGTGATTAGGCTTCCCATCCCCCTGTTGAGGCCTGGGAGTTCAGAGTCCTCCACCTCAGACAGGTTTTCTCTCTCCTATTCAGATGGTCTTTGGGGTGGAGGATGGGGTGAATGAAGGGGATGTAGTCAGCATCCCAATGCACAGAAATCACTCCCTGTGTATCCAGAAGCTATGTCAGCGCATTGCCAGGGGACACCAGGGATGCATTAACATTTGAGGAAAACTCTAAAATTCTTGAAAAAAGATATACAAGAGATCAATTAAATAAGAATGAGTGAGGCAAAAGACATCTTTCGCTTTGTATGCTTCAAAACCAGTTCCTTCTCTAATCACAGAAGCAGCTTTAAAGGTATTTTCATTGAGGGAGGGTGCCATAAACCAAACCAACTCTTAAAAAAAAATAATACTTTTTATTTTATTAATAAGATTAAAAGCCCATTAAAAGGGCAGAGAAAATAAAAATTAAAGAAAAAAGAATAGAAAAAGAAATCGGCACCCCCGGGGCGCGTCTGCGTGCGCACCCGGGTGCTGCGCTTTGCACTCTCGCCCGGTGAAGGAGCGGACTTTTCCCAGGCATCCAGGTGCTTGGGGAGGTGTGGCCCGGCCATTTCTAGGCCAGCCCTGCCCTCCCCTGTGGTGCAGTTGCTCTCGCAAGCTCGTGGGAGCAGGTGCTCTTTTGCTCTGTCCCGGCTTGCGAGGGCGGTGGTTTGCGCGGAGGCTCGGGTGTTCGGCAGGCCTTCCCCCGGTGCCGTGCCTGCCCGTGGGTCCGTGCAGGTGGCTGGATCAGGCCTTTCTCGTGCAGCGTGTGGCATCGCGGCAGGAAGGAGCAGGGAGTATCGAGGGACGGCATGGCGTCCGTTCGGGCGCCGCATGCGTTCATTGGCGTTCCTTCCCTCGTCCTCCCCCTCGGAGTGTTGGCTCTCGCCACGGCTCCTGCACACAGCGGGCCCTCGAATGGCGGCGTAGCTGCCCCATGGGCCCTGTTTAGGCCTTGGTGTGCCCCCCCTCCTGGTACCAGTGGGTGGCGGGTGGTCGGGCCCGGCGGCCCGGTGGGGGATACCGGGTGCGCGTCGGCGCTGCGTTTGTTTGGCGCCACGTGCTGTTGCGTTAGCTTGGCATCGGCTTCGCTTGGGAGCGGTGTCAGCTTCTGCGCTCTGCTTTATTCTTCCTCCAGCCTTACCCCCCTTTCTTGGGCATAGAGACGCCTTCTTGGGGTTTGGCAGCGTTTCGGTCTGGCTGGCTGGGTGGTTTGTGTTGGGCCAACACCCGGGTTCTGTTACTGTAGTGTGGGGACTGTCCCTTCAAGGGAAAGCCTTCATCCTCCAATTGGGCCCGTCTGGCCCCAGCGGGTTCCTGGCTTAGGGTGACATAGGTCAGGTTGGGGTACCCTTGGTGGCTTTGTTGCCACTGGCACTCTATCGTATTTAGGTTGGGTTAGGGTGCCCTGCGTTTTTACTGTTGCTGGCATAGTCAAAGCATCGGTTTCTCTGCAAGTGAGCTTGCACTTGGGGCGTTAGCCATGCCTCCAAAAAAGGGGGTGGGTACACGTAAGGGAAAGCAGCCTGCTTAGAGGTTCCTGGCCAGGCTTCCTCAGCCGGTTATTCATCGGATGACGAGGAGGGCGAAGCTGTGCGGTGAGAAATCCTTGCCAAGCTGGCCGCCCTGGAAAGGAACAAGGGTGTGGCAGCTGGGCAGCCCGGTGGAGCAAGGTCACAGAGGGCCTCCAAGAGGGTCTCTGCTGCCACGTTTCAGCGAGAGGTCTTAACCCGTCTTTCTGCTCTTGAAGGTTCCCATGGCGCTGCTGGGGCAGCTGCAGGATGCTCTGGTGACCGCGAGTTGAGCGAAAATGCTGAGCAGGAGGTACAGGGGGCCCAAGAGGTGGTGGAGGAACCCCCTGTTGCTGTGGTGGTGGAGCAACCAGAAATGGAGGGTAAGTTGTCCTCACCACACACTACATGTCCTTGGCCATGGGGGCCAGTGGGTGGGCCTGGCCGATCCAGTTTGGTGCCGCTGACACATGGTATGGGATTGCAGGTTACCCCTCCATTGGGGTTTCAGCAATGGCCGGGGTACCCTTATCTGGGGGCCCAGGGTGGCTCTGCACCGTGGCAATACTGGGGCGCTTAGCCCCTGCCGCTGCAAGCTGGGGCTGGGGCTTCAGCACCCGTGGCTCCTCAGGTGAGTGGGTCTGGCCCTGCTGTGGGGGGCTATCAGTATGGACAGCAGCAGTCCATATGGCCCCCACTTTCTGGTGGTCCCTATGGTCAAGCCTTGGGGGTTATTCCCTACAGGGCTATGCCGTTTGGGGATACCGCTTTGCCCCTAGGGGGCCACCTGACGCCCGCAACTAGGGATAAGATTCTGCGTGGTGAATTCGTGGATGTCTTTACCCTTCTTTTCCGTGAATAGGAAAAGAAGGATAAGGAGGACATGGATGACCGTGACAAGGAGCACCTTAAACGGCATAACATAGATCGCACCTGGGCAAATTGATTGCTTTGGATGCTTATATATGCGTGGGTTATAGCTAGGGCTCAGCCGCAGAGGGCTGCCCCTTTGTTCCTGTACATTGATATCGTGTACAGGGCACATAACGAGTTTGTCAGTGCTGCATGGATGCAGTACAACGAGGAATTTCATATGCGTGCAGCAGTCAATCCCACTTTACTCTGGGACCGCATCCACCAGCAGCTGTGGCTGCAGCTGATGGCTCCCGCCAAGCCCAACCTAGGTGATAGGTCGGACAGCAGGCACCTGTTGCAATGTCTTGCTACCCCTCCTGGCTCCCGCGCATCCACGAGGCAGTTGGTTCAGCCCCGGCTTCTTTGCTGGGAATTCGCTTACCAAGGGGTGTGTGCCAGGAGGGGATGCGGATTTAAGCACAAGTGCCTGCGACGTAAGGGCCCCCATGCTTTTTCGGCCAGTCCTCATCCCCAGCCCCAGGGGGCGGCCCCTGGCCCAGTGCCGGGCAGGGGAAACCTTCAGCTGACAAGGGGCCTAACGCCCATAAAGCTAAAGGCACTTTTTGAGTTGCTTCAGGAATACCCTGATAGGGAGTCGGCCCAATATTTGTTTGAGGGTTTTAGTTCTGGTTTCTCGGATTCCTTGTCAGGGCCCGCGGGCCCCCTTTATGTCCTCCAACCTTCGTTCGGTGGTGGGCACGGAGGGGGTAGTGAGGCGGAAAATCTTTTTTTTTTTTGAGGTGGAAAATCTTAAAAGAATGTGAGGAGGGGCGAGTTCTGGGCCCCTTCCCCGCCCCACCAGTGCCCAATTTGAGGGTCTCCCCATTGGGAGTGGTACCCAAGAAAGCGTCAGGTGAGTATCGTTTGATTCATCACCTGTCCTTTCCCAGAGGCGGGTCCATTAACAACGCCATTCCAGAGCACCTTTGTAGTGTGCGTTACACATCCTTTGATGAGGCGGTGGCAATGGTTAAGCGCAATGGGGTAGGGGCAGAAATGGCAAAATGCGACATCAAGTCTGCCTATCACCTTTTACCGGTACACCCACTGGACTTCGAGTTACTGGGTTTCTCCTTTGAGGGCCAGTACTATATGGACAGGGCGCTTCCAATGGGGTGCTCTGTTTCATGCATGTCCTTTGAGAAATTCAGGACCTTTTTGGAGTGGGCTTTGCGTCACAGGCTGGGAAGCCGTGACTCTGCCCACTACCTGGACGATTTTATTTTTTGTGGGCCTAGTGGCTCTGGCCAATGTGCTAGGTTATTGGCAGGGTTCGTTGATCTGGTGGATGAGCTTGGGGTGCCCCTCACTCACAAGAAGACTGAGGGGCCCGCACAGGTATTGACATACCTTGTATCGAAATCGATACCGTCCAGCAGACCTTCCGACTCCCTGTGGCCAAGGTAGTTGAGCTTAGGGAGCGCCTCGCGGTACTTCGGGTTCAGAGGAAAGCCTCTTTACTTGAGCTACAGCAGTTGGTGGGCCACCTCAACTTTGCCTGTAAGGCGGTGGCACCGGGGCGCCCTTTCTTGCGGCGGTTGTGTGATGTGATGGTGGGCCTGCGGTTGCTGCATCACAGGGTTAGGCTGTCCCAGGGGATTAGGGATGATGTGACGGTCTGGGAGGACTTTCTCTCAGCCTTTAACGGGGTCACTTTTTGGCGTGATGAGCTTTTGCTGGAAGCAGAGTTAAGGGTGGTGTTGGATGCCTCTGGATCTGTGGGTTTGGGGTTGTACTTCCATGGGCACTGGTGTGCTGAGCCCCGGCCTGCGGCATGGCACCATGGCGATATAACTAGAGATTTAACCTTTTTGGAATTTTTTCCTATTTTGGTAGCGGTTTGGCTTTGGGGTGACGAGCTGGCCAACCATGTGGTCCACTTTTGGTGTGACAACATGGCTGTTGTCCAGGTCATCAATTCTTTGTCATCCCGGTCGCCCAGGGTTATGCAGTTCGTCAGGCCATTTACGCTCAGGTGCCTTCGGCTGAACATTTTGTTCAGGGTGATGCATGTTCCAGGCCTGGATAATGGAGTGGCGGACGCTTTGTCTTGCCGGCAGATGGAACGGTTTCGTCAACTGGCCCCAGACGCAGATGCCTTGCCTGTCCCGATGCCCTCGGAGCTGTGGAACCTTGGAGGGCCGAAGCGCACAGGGCCATTCCATTAGCCATCACTCCTAGCACCAGAAGGTTGTATGATCGCGCGGTGCGTCAGTTTGCCAGCTTCCGGATGGAAGCTGCTTTGGAGCAAAGCTGGCCTATTTCCGCAGAACATCTGATGCAATTCTGTGTGGAAAGGAAGATGGCCGGCTTCTCAGTGAAGTCTGTTAGGGGGCTTTTGGCAGCCCTGGCCTTCGCCAGTAAGTCACGTGGTTTCACAGACGTGACGGGGGATTTCAGGATTAGGAAGATGTTGGAGGGGTGGTCTAGGGAGGCTGTTTCTCGGCCTGACACTAGACAACCCATTTCCCCTTCTATCCTTAGGGGCTTGAGTTTGGTTTTGGGCTCAATATGCTCATCAAGGTATGAGGCCGTTCTTTTCCATGCGGCTTCCCTTTCAGCCTTTTTGGGGGCTTTTAGAATTGGGGAATTGGTAGCGCAGTCACGTACTGATGGGTCTGATAGAGCCCTTCGGGTGCACGATGTGCAGTTTGAAGGGGATGGTGTTTCCATCCATCTTCGACGATCTAAGACAGACCAACGCCAAAAAGGGGTGGTTGTTCACTTGGGTCCATGTGCTGAGGTGGAGCTTTGCCCAGTACAGGCCCTGCGGGCTTACCTTGGTAAGAGGGGCTCGGCTGAGGGGGTTCTTTTTTGTCACTGTGATGGGACCCCTCTGACGCGGTCCCAGTTCTGGTCCGTCACTGAAAGGGCCTTGGGCAAACTTGGCTTGAAGGGGTTCAAGTTTTGCTCTCATTCCTTTAGAATAGGAGCTGCCTCTACGGCAGCGGCTATGGGATACCCTGAGATGGCTATCCGAGGTGTCGGGCGGTGGCGTTTGGTGGCTTACCGTGGGTACGTCCGCCCTCTGCCACCCGCTTTGTAAGCTCTGGTTAATTTTCTTTTCCTTCTTTAGGTGCTGTGGTTCACCATGGGAGGTGTCAGATCCTCATATGCGGACACAGTATGATTTTTTGGGCAGCGCATCAGGCCAAGAGGATTCCGTGGGGGTCCCAGCTTGGCCTCAGTCATTGGGCCCAGGTAGAGTGGCAGGGTCACTGGGGCCTGCGTTGGCCGGGCCTGTTGCCACTCTTGTTTGAGGGAAGGTTTGCCCCTCTGCCTCATTTCTTAGTTATCCACTTAGGTGGTAATGATTTGGGGTGGGTTAAGGGTAAGGCCCTTACCTTGCAGGCCCAGACTGACTTAAAGTTCATTGCCAAGCAATGGCCTGGTGTCCTCATCATTTTGTCCGCCATCCTACCGTGCCGTGTCTGGAGGGAGGCTTTGGACCATGACGCAGTAGAGCGCGCTAGGCACGAGGCTAATAAAGCCATGTTTAAGGCGTTGGGTGCAGGGATGGGGATTTATTTGCCCCATCCACGGATTTGTGACTCATATGCCGACCTCTACAGAGGTGACGGTATTCACCTATCAGTCAAGGGCAATGAAATATTTTTGACCGATTTGCGGCAAGGGTTGTGGCTTTCCCTGCAGGAAATGTGGGGTGTCAGGGCCTAAGCAGAGGCTTGGCCCTGGCGGTGGCAGGTTAGTTTGGGTTGGCAGAGTAGGCCGGTGAGCACCCGGTGGCACAGCCCCATTGGTGGGGAATGGGGGCCTGTCTCGGATCGTCTGGCAGGCTTTACGGCTGCCAGCTGAGAGGGCAGGCTGCCCTGAGACCCCCTGGAAAAGGCCTTCCCTCGGGCTTTACAGCTGGGGTGTATGGTGCTTTAATAGGGGGGACCACTTGCCTGGCTGGCCGGGTTACAGCCATGCAATGGATGGCTTGCACCTGGGGCAGGGGGTGCTCACCCAGGCAGTTGAGGAGCTGGTCTGGTTGACCCCTCGCTCGAACTGTACCGCTAGTTTCACCCTTGCCATTATTAGTTAAGAGGTTTATGAGTTATAAATAAATTGGTCATTTTATGGCCCTGTTTCACCCAAGCCTTGTGTCCGTCTCTTTATTCTGAATGGGAGGGCAAAAAGAAAAGAATGAAAATTAAAGGAAAAACAAAGAAAAATAATATATATTTCATTTTCCATTTTCCTCTACAACACCCATCGTATCTTTACACACAAAATGCTTGTAGTTTTAATACCTCTAAAACTACCTTTTCAATACTGCCCCCCCTTTTATTTATTTTTCCCAAGTAAATCTTCTTAGAAATCAAATCCACAAATCATCAATTCATTTTTCTTGTCTCACGCAGAAAGTCAATAAAGGGTTTCCAATTAACTATAGAAATAGACAGTGTTTTATCTCTGATCATAGCTGTAAGTTTAGCCATCTCTGCTAATTCCATCATTTTCACAATCTAGTCATCCATTGAAGGCAATACTGTACTTTTCCATTTTTTGCACATATAAAAGCCTAGCCACCCTTGTCCTATATAGAAATAGGATACCATGTTTATTTTACAACTGTTTGTCCATTTGTTCCAACAAAAAGGCTTCTGGTTTAAATTGTATATTAATCTTCAAAATTTTCGATATTATCATATGAATTTGTGTCCAAATTTGTTTTGCTTAAGGACAAGTCCACCAAAAGTGATAAAATGTTTCTTCACGTTGCTCACATTTCCAGCATGGTATATACCATGAATCATGGTATATCTCTCCTGATAAATTAGCAAAAATGGTCTATGATACCATTTTTTTAAAAAAATCTTTAAGTGTGGAACTCAAAGTGAATTTGAGCCACTTTACCAACATGTTTTCCTACTAGTCCATTTGTATATTATACCCAAAATTTTTAGCCCATTTTACCATCCAGTCTTTCACACATTCTTGTTTCAACTTTCAGCAAAAGTTTGTACATTTTGGAAATAACGTGTCCATCATTTGTACAAAGCTCTAACTGTCTTATTGTAGTAAAATCCCATTTTTTAAAAAAATCTGATTTAAACTTAGAAGAACCATTGACATTTATAGTCTTTAGCTCTTAGATCTTCCCTTGTCTTCAATTTACAATCTCTTTGTGAGGACTCTAATAATTCCCCATAAGTCAACCATCTCTGTTTAGTTGTCATTTCACTTCTATAAAAAACGTTCTGTGTGGAAATCCAAAGCGGTGCCTTCTGTCATAATCTCAGTTTATATTTGTTCTAATTTCTCAAGATGGCTCTCTGAATATAGTGATTTTTAAAGTCTACGTTGACCTTTACTTTATCATACCAAAAATAAGCATGCCATCTAAATCTAAGGTCATGACCTTCCGAAGTCAAGAGCCTAGCATTTCTCAGAAGCATCTACTCCTTCATCCACATTAGACATAGGGCAGCGAAATAAAATTTCAAGTCCAGTAAACCTAAGCAGCCTCTTTGCATCTAGTAAAATTTTGTATTTAATTCTTGTTTTTTCCCCTTTCCACACATAAATATTGATATATCCTTTTGCCACTGTTTAAATGGTACTTCTGAAGTTAAAACAGGTATTGTCTGGAACAAAAAGAGCATCCTAGGTAAAACATTCATCTTAATAACTGATTTTCTCCCCATCCCATCTTTATCCCATCTTAACATATCCTTTTTAATTTTCCCCCATATCTTAACATAGTTATTTTGAAATAGCATACAATTCATCCCTGTCAGCGTAATGCTTAAATATTTTGCCATTTTTTCAACCCTGAAACCTGTTATTCTAATTAGTTCTTCCTGGCTTTTATTGTCCGTATTTTTCATTAACATTTTTGTTTTCTGTTCATTTATTTTGAAACCTGCAAGAGTACCAAATTCGGTCAACTTCTCCATCAATGTTTCAATTCCCTCTAGTGGATCTTCCAAGATTAAAACTAAATAATCTGCATAGGCTCTTAGTTTATATGACTCTTTTAAAATTTTTACACCTCTAATCCTTTCCTCCTGTCTAATGTCCCTATTTACCTCCAACACCAAAATAAAAAGAAATGATGACAGTGGACATCCTTGATGTGTTCCTTTTTGAATTTCACATGGTTTAGTTAATTCTCCATTAACAATAATTTTAGCAGTCTATGAAGTATAGACTGATTTCACCCATTTTATAAAATTCTCCCCAAAACTTAGAACAGAAAAATCCAGTTCAAATTGTCAAAGGCCTTCTCTGCATCCCAGAAAATTAGAGCTGCTTGTTTTCCATTGTGTTTATCCAAGTATTCCACTATATCCAATACAATTCTAGCATTGTCTTTCAACTGTCTTTTGGGCAAAAGAACCTCTTTAACTTCATGAATAAAGTCTTTGAGGACATACTTAAGTCTTTCTGCTAATATCATGGTAAATAGTTTGTAGTCATTATTCAAAAATGATATAGGTTTATAATTTTTTGCTAGTATCAGATCTTGCCCTTCTTTGGGTATCAACATAATGTTAGTCACTAGGAGTGTGCACAGGTTTCCTGCTTTGGGTTTACCTGAAGTGGGAAAACCATCCGGAATAACCCAAATTGCAAAATGGCAAGCTGCTTCGGGATTCAGGTATTTAAACTACTTTGGTATGCTCTGTAAAGATTCAGAACACACCAAAGTGAATAATGCAAGGGAAGCTTTGTCCTGGCCTAGCGCCCCCCCCCCCCCCACAAGAATTTCCTTGCCAGCAGGCTGGAAGGCAGCCGAGAGCTCTGTGATGACCAGCTCGGTGGTGGAGGAGGCTGCTGCAGGTGCTGCTTCAGCAACCACCTGTGCGGTGGAAGGGCCTGATGCTGCCTGAGCAACGACCACCTTGGGGGTGGAGGAGGCTGCCACAGGCACCACTTGCAAGCAGTGCTTTAAACTTAAACCCTGCCCTTGCTCCAGCTGACTGGCAGAGCCCACTGGAGCAAGGGCAGGGTGCTTTAAAGTTTGAGCCCTTGCTCCAGCTGACTGGCAGACTCTCCAAACTGGAGCCTGCCAGTCAGCTGGAGCAAGGGAGTGGGGTTTAAATGTGCCCGAAGCTTTCCAAAGAGACCCAAATTGCTTTAGAAAACTTTGATTCAGGATTCCCAAATTGGGCCTACAATGCTGAGCCCAATTCGGAAATCCTGAATCTTTATGAACTGGGTCCGATCCAAGTATTCATCCCAAATTGGAAATCTGAATAGCATGCCTCTTTTAGCAACTTCCCAAGTCTCTGTCATCTCTTCTTCCAATAAAATTGAATTCATTGTATTTTGCAAAGGTACTAAAAATCTCATCTTCAAAGCATTTATAATACTGCCATGATAGTCCATCATGACCTGGTAATTTCCCAGTTTTCATATTTTTAATTGCTTCTACCACTTCTTGAATCATTATCAGGCCATTCAACACCTGTTGTTATTCCTCCGTAATTCTAGGTATCTTCTGTTTTGTTAAATAATCATTCAGTTTCTTTGAAGGAATATCTTGCCTTCTGTATAAATTTGAATAATACTTTAAAAAGGTCTTTTGAATAGCCCCATTTCCTGTTTGCATAGTACTCCCATCTTGCAATTTTAAAGTCATTTTCTCTTTCTTTTTTTCCTCAGTCTATATGCCAACCACCTTCCCAGTTTATTAACAAATTGGAAATTTCTCTGCTTAGCAAAATTCATTTTTTCTCTAAGTCCCTTATTGTTAACATTAATAACTGTTGCGGTAAGCATTTTATATCTTGTTGCAACTTGACATTCCCCCGCACCTTTTTCAAATCTCCTTCCTTTAAAAAAAATTTCTTGCAGAATACCTTGAATTTTTTCCTGCTTTTCTTCCTTCATTTCCAAATTGTGATATATGAAGTGGCCTTTTATAAATTCTTTACTTGTGTCCCAAACCATTCTTAAATATGTACCCTTATTCAAATTTAATTCAAAAAATTCTTTCAGCCTTTTTAAACAATCTTTTACAATTGCCTCTGTCTGTAGTAAAGCATTTGCCTCATTTATATTCCATGTTATAAATTTGTAATCCATATTTGGGCTTTAATTATTATCAGAGTTCACATCTTCTTGTTCTTCCTCGTCTTTCTGTTCCAATATGGACTGTTTAGGATCTTCTGTAAATTCTTCCAGATCATTCTTATATCTTTCTAAGAAATCTATTGCTTTTGGTACTGAATTCAACCTGAATCTCTGTTGTTTGAAAGTAAGAATTACTCCTTCCAACTTGTCCCTGAATGGGATTTTCTTTTGTTTCAGCTTTTCAGTTAAAAATACATAGTCTCTTTGCTTCCTCAGAATTCTGAGTGCAGAAAAGTCCAGAAAAGACTCCCAGTTAGCCTACTGTCTATCCCAAACCTATATCTGAAAATAAATAGTTTCACTGATTTTTTGTGCCTTGATGACACTATAAAGTAGCTTGTCAGGTGTTGCTTTTTAATGTCAGAACATGACAAGGGTATAAAACACAACTCACACCTAGTTTATAACAAATGCAGTACTCCCCACCGGCGGCAACAGCCACTGCAGCTGAGGACTGTGATTTGCCTCCCCAGAGGAGGGAGAGGCAGCGGCGCTTTCTCGGCTATTTGGGCACACTGTGAGGGATGGAGTTGGAGTCCTTATAAGGCTGCTCCACCCCTCGACGTCTCAGTTGTGCCTCGTGCTCAGCCCACTCACCTCACCCTATTTCAGTGCAGATTTAGCCAGTCGACCTTTTTATCTCCTTTCCCACAATTGGCTATTGGGTAAGGAGTTTTTCACTTACATTGCACTGTCAGAAGAGGGGGTTCATTGGTTTGTGTTGGTTAAGTTTACTCTCCTTTGGAAGATGGGTGAAAATGAGCAGGCCGGTGACCACCCTTGGCATCCCCATTGGTGGGGAATAGGGGTCTGTCAGGAGCAGCTGGCTACTCTATGGCCCAGTTGCGAGGACAGACATCCTGGTGGGGAACACCTGGATAAGCCAGCCCCCCTCCCCTGCAATTTTACAGCCAGGTAGGGGAGCTTTTTTTTTTAATAAACAACTTTTATTAATTATAAAACAGAAACAATAACAATAAACATTAAATAGCAAATACATGGAGTAATATATCGGTTATACAAGATTGCAGGTTTCGAAGAAAAACATTTAAAACACTTGCTTACTATAATTTGTAGTTCATATACCACACGAATAAGTCACAGTATATTGGTATAGTTGGTTTAGTTCATAGAGCTAGACTTTCAATATATCTTGGTATAGATGGTTGGGAGGAAGTGTTTCAGTTTCGTCAATGAAATTTAAGAAAGACCACCATTTTTCATAATAGTTAGATGTCGAGGAATTAGCCGATAAATTGTCTGTTATTTTATCTATAATGAGCTGGTCCGTAGGGGAGCTTTAAGGGAGTGAATCACTTTGCCAAGCTGGCCGGGTTCCAGCTGGTGGATCACCCAAACAGGTCAGGGCAGAGGTCCAGGAGTGACCCCAGGGCCTAACCTGTACTGCTAGTTAGGTCCTTGTTGTGTTGACAGATATGTTGTCATAATTTTAATAAAGTGGCCTTTTAATTCCCAACACTTGTGTCTGCCTCTTCTTTCCCACTTGGGGGGGGGCAAATAACAATGTACATGCATCTACTTGTGCATAATCCTTGGTCATATCCAGCTGTTTTCCAGGTAAAGATCTATTTCAACAAGTTTCTTTGTCAGGCATAATTGACCACACAACATTGCAATGTGTTCATGCTGCCAGCCCACAAGGAACCTGCTCAGGTGGCTTAATAACAATACTAATAAACATGTTAGTATTTTTAAATGATTACAGATCAGCATATTCACTCTTGAACAGAGAGATCCAATAAAGAGAACATTTGCTTTGCATATCCCTGCAGCCATCCAGGTGGAATGCAACTGAAAAATAAAAGGTTTGAAGTACATCTAATTGCCTTTAGAAAGTTCCTGTTAAAATGTAAGGTTGCCAAGCACCAAGCTGGGCCTGGAGATCTCTGGGAATTACAACATCTCCAGACAAGTGGAATCAGTCCCCATGGAGAAAATGCCTGCTTTGGAAGGTGGACTCTATGACATTATATCCTGCTGAGGTGCTTCCTCTCCTGAAACTCTGCTCTCCTCAGACTCCACCCCTAAATCTCCAGGAATTTCTCAACCTGGAGTTAGCAACCCTATGACAATGCAATGTTTTCAATCAGTTTTGCTGATCTGACCACTTGATTTTCAGCCATCCTGAAAACTACCCTGTTCTTCCTGATGTGTTTTTATGGCTCCAGGGTTTCTGTCAATCAGAAGGTGTAAACTGAATTTTTAAAAAAATCAGTGGTTTTCAATTTCTTTTACTTCAGGGAACCTTTTCTGCACAGATTTATGTAGTGAGTAGAGAAACATACACATTTTTAACATTTCTTTTAATTTTTGTACATCATTGGAAAAAAACATTTTTGTCCTGCTTATTTCATTTGGAAACATTCCCATTTACATTTATTTATTACGTAGCATTTCAATGCCATTTGTACATAATTAACATAAAAGCAAATGTTATTTTGAAGGGCAAAAATTCTACAAAATTTCATGACTATGGCTAGGTGATAGAATGACACAAATTACATCCTTACTGTGGAGAAATCATAAAGAAACCTGAAATTTCAATGGTATCCCTAGTGCTAAGAAATCCTTGCAAATCTGTCATGACCCCCCTTTTGTTGAAGTGTTCTAGAATATCCATTTAGTTCAGGTTTTCGGACCAAGCATGTTGGACCTTAGTCAAGTCTTCCTGCAGCTTTTTGTGGTTGTTCAAATATTGCGCCCCGCTATTCCGTTTACTGTGGCTGCCTTCCCTCCTCCCGTCCAAGCTGCATCTTCCTTTTTCTCCCTCTTCAAATTACATCTTGGTGCATCGCTTCACAGCCTTTGACCCCCTTCTTCTTCATTTCAATTGCAGCTCCAGCACAAGTATCAAAGTATACCTCTCTGTATACTTTTTAAAGACATTGGAGCAGAAGGAGGGGAAAGAAGTCTGTCTCCACATTTGTGGCATATATTCTATATTATGATACGTAAAGGTGCTGAGTGGGAATCACTGCGGTTTGGATCATGAAAGATACGTACTTTGAAACTCTTCCTGTTTTACAAGTCTGT
The DNA here is from genome assembly GCF_028583425.1 of Eublepharis macularius. Lineage (NCBI taxonomy): Eukaryota > Metazoa > Chordata > Lepidosauria > Squamata > Eublepharidae > Eublepharis > Eublepharis macularius. Next base: position 100,561,396 of record NC_072796.1, read on the forward strand.
TCTACCGGCATGTACAGAATATACATAACCAGAACCAATGGGCTGAAATTAAATCAAAAGAGTTTTCAGCTAAAGCACTTCCTGACAGTTAGACCACTCGCTCAGTGGAACAGACTTCCTCGGGAGGTGGTGGGCTCTCCTTCTTTGGAGGTTTTTATGCAGAGGGTAGACGGCCATCTGATGGCAATGCTGATTCTGTGGACCTAGGCAGATCATGAGAGGGGAGGGCAGGAAGAATGACATCAGCGCTTAGTTTTCATGGCACCTTCTTATATGCCCAGGGGAATGGCAATCACCACTTTTGGGTCAGGAAGCAGTTGTCCCCAGGCCAGTTTGTCTAAGGATCCTGACAGTGTTTTGCCATCTTTAGAGCATGGAGCAGGGGTCACTGGGGGTATGGTGGGGGGAGGTGGTTTTGAATTGCCTGCATTGTGCAGGGGGTCGGACTAGATGACCCTGGAGGTTCCTTCCAACCCTATGATTCTATATGGAGGGTTTTTTAAAAAATAGAAATCCATATTGTTGTCTACACATAGTCACAGCTAAATCTTTTTTCTATATGGCAGCTTCTTCATATATAAATAAAATCTTCAGTAGCACGTGAAGAATCTCAGCTGCCAGCAGTGCAGATGGTGCTATTTAGAGAATCTTCATGTGAGACAGTAAGTTGTAGTACATGTTACATCCCATGTATGAAGATGCTATGTTGAAATGGTTTTCAATACCATCCCTACTAGGGCCGTAAACACCCAACATACATTTTCCAGCTATTTTTCTAATAAGTTTTATAGGCAGAAGTAAATAGGGGAACATAATTTAACCTGAAATTGTAAGTAAAATTAAATAATCTGTTACTTTCCAGCACTGTCACTTATATTTGAACATTTCCGTTTTTAATAAATGTGTCTCACAACATTATGGTGATTTAAGTTGCCTTGTGAGCCCTACTTCATTTAATTTGCATTGCCAGCTTGAAGCAAAGTTCATAAGTAATACACAGTCACTCAAGAAAGTTAAATAAACCAGTTATGCTGGCTATGAATCAGACATCTTATCTAAGCTAGTACTACAATACCGAATGCACAAATATTGAATAGCAAATGACACAGATAGAAATACTGAATTACAAATTAAGAAATACCTCATGGTGAGTAACAGATTTAAAGGAAGATTGATTTGCAAACTTTGAATTCAAAGGTCACAAATTAATGAGTTGTTTGCCTTAGCAAATGTACACATTTAGGAAGCTCGTCCAATTCATTATTAGCTTTTGAATGGCTGATCATAGTAGAATACAATAAAAATTCTTGGATAATTTCTATTATCATGCCAAATTCATATAAAAATGCAATTGGTTATTGGAAATGCCTTCATTAGAATTACAATTGGCAGGACGCTCTCATCACCTAGCTAATTTCTAAATGGTATTCCTGCTGTGATGTGTGTGAGAGGAATTAAATGGTAATTATACTAAAATTGTCAAGCAAGGCCCCATTATATTTCTAACCAGGGATACATCTTTTTTGCGGTGCTTGAAAGAGATGTAGCCCTTTTTTAAACAATCATTATTGTTCCTTATTTAATGCATCTTTCCCCTAGCTCATGGAAGTCACTCGTCAATTCCTTACAAAATGAAATAGGATTTTAACAGGGTTTCCCCCCCTGTCTCTCAACTGAACAGTGAAAGCACATCAATTTTCATTTCTTCATAGGGGTTGCATTTGTGTGTGTATGCACCTGGCATTTGCTGGATTTGCTCACTAGCTACCCGGTGTCCCTGTAAATACAGCTCATAATTTTGTACCTATTCTATAAGCAAAACACTTTATTAATCTCACTATAGAATAAAAAAATGTTAATAAAAATGATCAAAGCTGTATATTTCTGTTAACTAAACATTTCCACTAAAGGTAAGTCATCATCTGCTCCCAGGAGAGTTTCTGAACATAATTTAGAAGGGAAAATTTAAAATGTGTTTTCTGTTTGAACTAGAATAAGGATGCATCCAGTGTAAACACAATAGGAATTTTCTCTTGTGTTTTCTTAGATTTTCAGGATGGGCTTTGTTGAGTGATATGCAGTGCTCTCTGCGTGATGTTATAATTGAAACATTGTTGTATGTTACAAGATTCAGTTTTTGATCTCCTCTTCATAAGTCTCTCTTTAATCTTTTTTTCTCTATGTTGCCTCATTTTGCCTTCTTGGTGTATTACGCATGCTGAATACCATTATTGCTTTTGGTTATTAACTAGGGATGGATTTGGAAAAAGTAATTTTGTGCTGCTTGATGTAGCAGAATAAGCTGTCAAACATCATACCAGGTGACAGTATGATGTCCTTCTATGGAGCTGGAGCACAGTGTGTGTTATAGCTGGAAGGTTATAGGTAATCTGAGAGGATTACCAACGGCAGCTTTATTAAATATCTGTGGAAGGTCTACAGTGGCTGTGACCAGATAATATGAGCTTCCTGTATGAAACAGGAAATTATTAATAAACTGGATTGACTGTTCGGAATGCCCTTGCAAAAGTTTATCTAATTTTATTTTCTAGGGAGATGAATGTCAAGTATTAGATTTATTATTACTTAAGGTGTAGGTCTTTTATGCTGTGAAGTGATTACCTTTTAATTTGTTATATTTCCCTGGATGTTTGATGATATTAACATTGTTTAAACCAGAATGTTTCCATTCTCGTTTTCAAGTAAGTAAATTTTGACAGTTCAGAATACATCAGTTTATGTTTTCTTTTTGAAAGGGTCTAATAAAAGATAGGCCAGTGGGGGATAAAACTAGCAGCATTAGAATGACTCATTCTGTCTTGAATTCGGGTATGTGTTTGTAACCACACACAGAGATACTTTTCCTTTGTCCACTACTCATAAAAAAATTAAATTCAATTAAAATAAAAATGTATGATATAAACTATTCTCACTTTCTTCAGCTAATTTTCTTTATGTGGAGATAGATTATTTGTATTATATTTCTGGAACAGTTCGTGTGGAACTGTAAATGAGTTGAGCAGTATGAAGAAATCATATAGTCAGTTTGGGAACACCTTTATCTCTTAAGATAGATTAAAAATGTAGCACCTCAGGTTTAGCACTGTGAAGTTTGACAAGCATTGAAACAAAAAAGGAAGTGTAAATTTTACTAATCAAAACATCTGTACTATGCAGCCATTTACATTTTCCTATCAAGACATGAGAGAAATGTTAATTTTAGATGACTTTTTATGACCTATAATTACTGTCATTAAGAAAGCTCTGGAGACTAACAGAGAGCTTTGACTGAAATACAGTTTGACATGTTCTATAATTAATGCTGAATTAACGTGCTATAGTATGTGCTTTGGAAGAGAAAGGTTTTCTACCTCCTCCTTCAAATAGAAAATTGAAGAAATGGTATTCTGGTAATGGCTGTTAGCACTGCTTGACTGTATTATGTCACTGCTTCTTACCTAAAGTCCATTTTTCAAGAGTTTATCATTCACTTATAAAAATCTACATAGTATGCACACACTGAGGGCCAAGCTACACATGACGAATGACACTTGAACGGCAAGTGGATTGAGTGGAGGGCAAGTGAACAGGGAGAAATACACTTGCTGTTCAAGAGTCATTCGTCATGTGTAGCTTGGCTCTGAGAGTACAAAGCCTTTAACCTTGGTTTCCACAATTCCTATTCTGCCAAACTTAATAAAATATGGACTTAATGTTGTTTAGGTTGAAATATGTGAATAGAATAAGCATCTTCACAGCCTTGGCTTGCCCTACCAAATTTGTTTAAATTAAAAATCTAACTCTTTGTCTAAAGGAATTTAGTTAATGCTTGAAATAGTTCATCTATTTATGAAATTATAAGAAAGAATTGCTGGTTTATTTCTTTTTATATGGACAACGTTTAAGATATTGCTGGGAAATTGACTATGAAAAGCATGTTTCATATGGTTCCAATCCAAATAACTACAATGATCACCTTTTAAAAATGTATAATAATTGGTATGTAAGGTATATATGTGTAGAAATAATTGCCCCCTCAGCTGGAATGAAAGACAGACACAGTATTTGGGTTCTAAAATGGGCCGCGTTATTAAAATTACAACAATTAAACATAAACTACGGCAAGGGCCTAGCGGTACAGGTCAGGCCCTGGGGTCACTCCTGGACCCCGCCCTGACCTGTCTGAGCAAGACACCCGCTGCCCCGGGTGTGAGCCATCCATGGTATGGCTGGGACCCAGACTGGCCAGGCGAAGTGGTTCATCCCTGTAAAGCTCCCCCACCTGGCCATACGGCAGCGGGGGGAGACTGGCTTGTCCAGGAGTTCCCCACCCAGGGCGTCTGTCCTCGCAACAGGGCCGTATGGCAGCCAGCCACTCCTGACAGACCCCAATTCCCCACCAATGGGGAGGTGCCAAGGGTGCTCACCGGCCCGCTTAAATTTCCCCCTAACTTAAATCCTGCCACCAGGGAATTACCTCAGTCCAACCATGCCAATTAACTTCCTCTTCTCACAGTGCAAGGTAGGCGAAAAAACTCCATTCCCAAGTGCCAATCAGGGACAAGGAGAGAAAAATTCCTACCTGGCCCCGAAAGGTGACTGGCTAATCCTGCACTGCAATAGGGTGAGGTGGATGGACTGAGCACGAGGCACAACTGAAGGCAATGGCGCGGAGAAGCCAGCTAAGGCTACAGATTCCACCCCCAATGCTAAGCCCTGGATGCCAGGGTGTGCCTTCTGCTTTCCTTCTTCCAAGGAGGCAAAGAACGGCCACCGGCCTAAGCAGCTGTTGCCACTGGCCAGGATGGCCGAATAATCTATCTTGTTAGATAAGCCTTGATTTTTTTGGTTTGAGTTTCTCAGTATAGTGATATATTATAGTGTTTCTCAGTATAGTGATATATGTTGGATATGCCAACATAATTTAATATATGATCATCCTTTGGTAGCAGTTCAGAAAGCTGTGGAGGGAACTGGCCACAGCAGATCAAGTCCAAAAGCTTTGGCGGAATAATTGCTCAGCAATAAGCAAAATGATTTAGTTTTATTGCTTTGGGATTATTTTGAAACATGGGTAACATTACAGATTTTGAACTGAATGTGTTTATGGGGAAGTAGTCATGTGGACAATAAGAAATGTTGGTGATATGTAACAGGAATTGGCCATGATAAGTAACAGGATTTGGAGTACTTTGGTGAGTACTTTGGTGAAATCCATAAGGGGACAATTGGCGGCTTCGGCTTTTGTAAGTAAGGCCCGGGGGTTGTCTGAGGCCACGGGTAACTTCTGGGTCAGGAAGATGCTACAGGGTTGGGCCTGAGAAGATTCAGTGCCCACCGATTGCAGGGAGCCTATTTCCCCAGCGGTGCTTAAAGGGCTTAGCGCTGCATGGGGTGACATTTGTCGTGCTAAATATGAGGCCAGGCTATTCCATGCCGCTGCACTGATGGTGTTCTTTGGGGCATTGTGCATTAATGAACTGGTAGTTATGTCAGGTAAGGACACATCAGAGCGGGCCCTGATGGCACATAACCTAAAGTTGGAGGGAGATCAGGTTTCCTTTATGATTCTCAGGCCCAAGACAGACAAGAAACAGAACAGGATAGCCATTAGACTGGGACGGTGTGTTGAGCCACAGTTGTACCCGGTAAGGGCTCTCCAGAAGTATTTTTGTGTCAGGGGAGAGGAACAGGGGGTTTTTTTTGGCATAAGAATAGCATGCCTCTTACCTGTTATCAGTTTTGGGCAGTGACCAAACAGGCACTGGCCCAGTTGTGTTTGGCAGATGTCAAGTTCAGCACCCATTCCTTTTGGATTGGGGCTGCATTGACGGCAGCTGCGATAGGTCATTCGGGGCATGCAATTCAGTGTGTGGGTAGGTGGCAGTCCTCAGCCTACCATTCCTAGGTTCGTCCCTTGTCACAATTTTAATCAGTTACTAATTGATTTTTTCTGTAGGTGCTGTGTCTCGGCGCAGGAAGCAGCAAATTTTTATCTGCAGGCACAGCTTTGTCTTTTGGGTGGCCCATCAAGCAAGGAAGATACCCATTGGGTCCCAGCTTGAGTTGAGTGAGTGGGCCACAGTAGAATGGCAGGGACATTGTGGCCTCAAATGTCCAGGCCTGTTGCCTTTGTTGTTTGGGGGAAGGTGGGATCCACCGCCCCATATTTTGGTCATTCGCCTGGGAGGGAATGACCTTGGCCTTGTACAGGGCAAGGTGTTGTCTTCACAAGGAAAGTTGGACCTGCGCTTGATCGCTGAGCGCTGGCCTGGGGTACTTATTATGTGGTAGGTGATGATTCCCAGATGGTTTGACGGGAGGCGGAGAACCGCCAGGCTATTGAAGGGGCCAGAATGAAGGCCAATAGGGCAATTCAGAAAGTCCTAGGGGAGGAGTTGGGTGTTTATCTGCCTCACCCCAGGATCAGGGCTGAGTTTGCCAACCTGTACAGAGATTACGGGGTGCACCTGTTTGGATGATTTGCGGCAAGGTCTCCGGTTGGCTCTAGGCCACCTAAGTAGAGGCTTGGCCCTGGCATTGTCAGGATAGAGTTTGGGGATAGGCAGTGGGCCGTTGAGCACCCTTGGTGCTTCCTCATTGGTGGGGAAGAGGGGTCCGCCAGGAGCAGCTGGTACTGCTTGTGACAGCTGCCAGCTATAGGGGCAGACTGCCTAGGAGAACCTGGAGTGCAAGTCCTTCCTTCACTGCTGTATGGGTGAGGCTTTTGGAGCTTGAAAGGGGGGAACCAAGTTGCCTGGCTGGCCGGGTCCAAGCCATCTGCTGTGATGGCTTGCACCTGAGGCTTTGGGGCTCACCCAGACAGGTCAAGGCGGAGGTTGAGGGGTGACCCTGTGGCTTGACCTGTACCGCTAGTAGGCCCTTGTTGCAGTTATGGGTTAACATTTGGTTAATGTTAATTTTAAAAAGTGGCCCTTAGATCCAAGCTTGGTGTCTGTCTTTTCATTCCGACTAAGGGGGCAATTGCACCAGCTCATCCTAACATGTAGAGATCAGTTCCCCTGGAGAAAAGGGTTGCTTTAGAGGGTGGACTTTATAGCATGATACCCTGCTGAGGTCCCTCCCCAACCCTCAATTTCCACCCCCAAATCTCCAGTAATTCTCCAAACCAGAGTTGACAACCATAAAACAGTGTTTACACAAGCCATTTATCGTTCTCATTTTCCAGTTATACTGCTCATCATAACTGTTGGGATATAGCAAACTATACCAAGATGTATACAAAGAAGAATGGGATTCTACATGGAGCAGCAAGCTCTAGATAGACAGAAATGTAGGGGGAATACCTTCTTTTTTAAGGCCCTTTCCCCCCTGCCTTTCTGCACAGTGCTAATCTTAGGCAGTCCTTCTAACTCATCCCTCTTTTTCTTATACTAGCTAAGAAGCTAGATTATTTCTCCTCTTTCCTATCCAGTTCTGTGAGTTCTAATAATAGTGGCCAGATTTGTTTGGTAGTGCCTGGATTTTTATGCTGCTGATATAAAATTGTGTATCGATACTAGGTTTTATACGATTTGTAATATTTTATTGTATTTGTAATAATATATTTGTTGGAATCCACCATGAGCACGCTAGCGGGAAGGGTGGGGTATAAGTCAAATAAAATAAATAAATAAATAAATAAATAAATAAATAAATAAATAAATAAATAAATAAATAAAATAAAGCTTGACCTGTGCCGCTAGTTCGGCTCTTGCTGTGTTGATAGTTATGTTCTTGTAATTTAATAAAGTAGCCCTTTAGTTCCCAACTCTTGTGTCTGCCTCTTCATTCCGATGGCGGGGAGTGGGGGGGGGCAAAGCCTATACATCAAGGAAACATTTTGTAACCTGGACTTCTAATTTATGTGTTACTTTTCCATATAGAGGAAGTGCTTGAGAAGGGGGGCGGGAAAGACCACTTCGCAACCAATTGAACCCAAGGCTTTGCTGTGTCGGGAGGGTCAAAGTCAGAATGGCCTACATACACATTTTATGGCACATATTGGATGTTATAATGTAGTGTTTTCTGGATTTCTTCAAAGGTGTATGGTTTGTAATTATTGCACAGGTTAAAGCTAGGGGTGTGCGGTTCGTGTTTCTGATTTGGGATAAATATTCGAATCGGACCCGATTTGTAATGATTTGGGATTTCCAGATTTCTACTGGAATCTGTAATCTGGCAGGCACCACCAGTCAGCTGGAGCAAGCAGGGGTGGGGAGCTGGGCTGGAACAAATCTTCCCCTAGCTTTTTCACTTCAATGTGCTCTGAATCTTTACGAAGCATACTGAAGTGCTTTAAAAACCCAAATCCCAAAGCAGCTTGCCACTTCAGGTTTTGGGGTATTCCGTATTGTTTTTCTGCTTCGGGTAAACACAAAGCAGGAAACCCAAAGCGGGAAACTCCTGCACACCCTTGGTTGCAGCTCCAAAAAGTGAGGAGAGACTGATAATCCTTTCTTCTTTCTTTTTGAGCAGAAACATTTTGAAGCTGGAATGCAGAGAAGGATCTGGCACAATCCTCTAAGTTTTTCTAACTGGAATCAAAGAGGTTTGTAATTAAAGGTCTATTTCTTAAATAAATGCTCTAGAAACTTGAATATATGCTGTGATTCTGTTTTATGCAAGATTAAATTCTACCAGCTCAGAGGCCTTCAGCCTGTATTAACTATAAAAATCTTAGTTTGTGGTTTATAGTAACAATAACAAATAATAGTAGTAGCAATCATGGGAAAAATTCCCTCAGCTTGATTTGGAACTGGGTCCTCATCATGAGCATGACAGGACCTGAACATCTCCCCCATCTCAACTAGCTTCTCAGCCCTCCCTCGCTGTCCAATACTGTCCCCAACAGTAAGAGTGAGTGATATATTTTCTGTAAGGCATCCCTTCCTCCCTGTCCCTGTAGCTCCCTAACTACGAGAGAACTAAGAAATCTATCTACTGACCTGGTAACAACATGTCACAAGACTTCCTGTGCATGGGATACTGTTCACTGTGTTCACAATAATATCCTAGGCAAGGAGCCCTAAGACATGTTATTTCCAGGGCAGCTGGCACTCCACAGAATATTCAAGCATCTTGGAAAACCACATGTTCAGAACTCATTGCTGATTTGTCTCCCTTCAGCAGTATTTTCCTGCTTCCTGCTGGCCCTCCTACTCTCCCTATGGATATCATGGCACTGGCCAGTCACCATTTCTGGGACCAAGCAGGAATTTGTCCCCCTGATTGGCCATGGGGATTGTGGTGCCTTTTTTTGCCTGCTTTGTGATGTCCTGGGTAGAAGTGTGTTTTTAATTTTTTTAAAAAAACAACTAGTTAAAGCCAGGCTGTGGTCTTGTGTCTTGTGTGGGGGGGAGGTAACTTGGGCAATGAATTTGCTTTTTTTTAAAAGTAGAAAACATTGTGCACGTGTCTTGTAAATATCATTTACCACTTCCTTGGCCACTATTTTCTAGTGGCAAATGCTTCGTGCTTTTCTTTTCTCCTTCTTCACCACTGATGGCTACAAGGTAAAGCTCCACACCTTGCTGAGCTGCATACTGATTGGGTAAAGAATCCCTACCAGCCTTCTGAACCCTACCCAAATGGCCTTATGCTGTGATTTAGACTATGTATACATGAATCCAACCTGAACACCTAAATCTTAAAACTGCTATTATAAAGAAAGGTTTGCTGCGATTAGAATGCTTTTTTGTTCTCTTTCTGAACCATTATTTTATTTTTATTATGGCTGAATAACCAAAGCTAAATGTACAGTGTCCATGATAGAAAAGATATGTTTTCAGAATATTCCTACATTCCATTCTTAATGCAGCTTAACATCTTAACATTTTTTAACCTCAGCTGCAGATGTTTTCATTGACTTCTCCATAGAGATACCCAGTTATTTTCCACTCAGGATTCTACTTTCTATAGAACTTAACAATGTAAATGATTATTTCAAACTAATCCTTCCAGTATGCATTGCCTGGAATTTGTCTACAATAGATTTTATTTGCCAGCCTGCTGTCCAGTTGTCTCATTTTCTTTGGTTTCTCCAGTCTTCCTTGCAATGTTTTCTAGTACTGGCTCTCATAAATAATTGGGTGTCATTTGACACCTCACTGTTCACAATTTTTCAAGATCATTAATAAATATATTAAATAATGTACATGGTAGTACAGCTCTTTGGGGCACCCCACTATTAACCTCCTTCCACATTGAAAATCGACCATTTATTCCTAATCTGAGCTACCTCTTAACCGATTTCTAATCCTTGACAAAACTTCACCTCTCACCCTAGGACTACTTAGTTTCCTTAATAGCCTCTTGTGAGGGTCTTCATCAAAGGCTTTCTGAAAGTCCAAATAAATTATATCCACCAGCTCTTCTTTCATCTAGTATTTTCTACAGTCTCCTGAAGAATACTAATAGGTTGAATAGACACAGTTTTTGTTATAGACCTGGCACTATTTGTTCTAATCATGCCATGTTCATCTCCAGGTTTCTTAGAATGCCAGCTTTATTTTGCAAATGATTTCCCCATTTTTAAGACAGCCTCACTAATGAGCATTTCCAGAATTACCACAGGGCTTCCCCTGCATTTAGAAGGAACTTCTAAATAAATTTTTCAAATCCAGAGAAACCCCTACCTATTAAATATTTACATACCAGAATCCAATTACTACTAATCATCATTACTTATCATCAAGAAATTTTATTTGTCAAGAGTTTATATATCTATTTATCTATAGATATATGTTTGTCTGTATAAAATATCAAAATACCAAAGCAAAATAAAATTCATGTAAACATCAGAAAAAAAAGTTAATATCCAAAGTCAATATAATGATTGTTTGTTTGTTTGTTTATTCCAGTATTTCGTGGAACTCCTGACAATATCCTGTGGAACCCCAGGGTTGGGCAACACTGCTCTATAGTCAAACCTAGTATTTATTGCATTCCAGTCTATTGTTGTACTAGATTTTCATTAAAAGTTAATATGTGTTTAGTATGTAGTGACAGAACACAAGGTTTGAGATTGTAGCTGCATTAGATGCATCACAATAAACAATGGTTTGCTTAAAATTCAAGCTTTAAATTATGGTTAGTGCAAGAAACTTCCATTTGCAGGGCCACCCAAAACTGACATCTTTCGATGTCATTGAAGTCAATGGGTTTAAAAGGGTGTAAGGCTCTTTAGTATTGCATTGTTAGTTGGTGAGTCTACCAATCCTGGGCCGATTCCACACAGCTTACCTGAAGCTGGGACATTGCGCTACGTTGCAGCTCATGCCGGGAAAAACGTGAAATATCGCGTTTTCTTGTGCAAGTTTTGTGTGACGTCACGCAAAACTTGTGCAAGAAAACACGGTATTTCGTGTTTTTCCCAGCATGATCCACAACGTAGCGCAAAGCCCCGGCTTCAGGTAAGCCGTGTGGAATCGGCCCTGGTCTGAGTCTAATATGTCTTGGAGGATACCTTCTGCAAACTAGTCTCTGTGCTACTCCACAAACTGTGATTAGTGTGTGCATAACAATCTACAATTAGACTAAATTAATTAGCTACTAACTGTAGTTTGAAGTCATAATTTGGTGCCTACAAGCAAACCCTGATTTATTGGACTGTATATCAACTAGCCAACCAAAGTTTATAAAACACAGTAATAACATAAGAATTCAACTAAGAGCAGAACCACAAGTGACAAAAGGCACAGATTGGACACTTGTCAGCTTCCCTCAAGTTTTGATGGGAAATGTAGGCATCCTGGTCTCGCAGCTTCGCTCTCTGACTGCTGTCCAATGGACTTATCAACTGTCACTTGTCCAACATTCCGCCAAGCTGCCTACATTTCCCATCAAAACTTGAGGGAAGCTGACAAGTGTCCAATCTGTGCCTTTTGTAACTTGTGGTTCCGCTCTCAGTCCAATAAAATCAAATAAATAATGTCTATAATTCTAATCCTGCACATAGGCTCTTTGATTCACTTCGAGATCACTAGGATTTAAGTAGCCTAATTTAGGGGAGATCTTCAGCCTATGATTCCATGTTAAAAATGTATAAATATATGTGAATCCATGCTGGACATGGAATTTACTTCCACGCAAACATGCATAAGATTATGTTGTTGGATTATATATAATGGAAAAAGAGGGGGTTTTTTTAAAAAAAGAAATCTCATAGTATTTTAGATATATTTTAATTTCCTCTGTCACTAGTTGTAAGGTAAAATTCTGGGTCATTTTAAAATGCGTATGAAGTGTAGAGGAGAAAATGGCCAGTTTGCTTTTCATGGTTAAGATAGTCACAGTAGCTTTTATTGCTAGATAAATAAAGGCGGGTAAAGAAGGCATTGCTGGGTAGAAAAGATTGCAAGGCATCCGCTTCTCAAAGGTAAATGGTCTTTAAAATATTTGACGGCCACCTTTATTCTGGAAAATCACTGTATTTTCCCCCTGATTACTCTTAGAATTTGCTCTCATTTTCAACCTCTGGCTGCTGTTTGCTCAGCCAGATCTGCCTCTAAGCCACCTTTAGTGTACCCCATGTCTAAATGTCTTTAGTAATCATTTTCAGAGAAAACTTGTGTGTTGGTGACCAGTTCTCTCAAAAGAACAAAACATAATGTTCATCAATCTCTGCATGAAATTGAAATTTTCAAAACTCTGGCCAAACCTGATTTTGCAAAAAACAAAAACAAATCCCAAACAGGATATACAAAAAGAGAAAGGCTACCCAAGGTGCTGGCTCCATAAGGTTGTTCTGTTCCTTTTCTTTCTGAAATGTTTTTATTTTCTTCCCAGATATGCTCACAAAAAACAAAAACTATGCTGTATGAATTGGTTGCTCAATTGAAAAACATAGAAATGAAAGCAAAGAGCTACAGGATTTGAAAAGTTCTGATAAAGTCAGTTTCAGATCCATCTTTTTTTACCATTTCATGTTAATTTATGGGGTCTTTTTCCAGATGGAGTTGATGTTGTGTCACTAATCACAAATGAACAAATATATATCTAGCCATAATAGCAGCAGAAACAGGGATATCTCATTGCTCAACTGATGAATTTGAGCTCTATCTAGAGGGAAAGTTTTCATGTTCATATTCTGGAAACTCTCCAAGGTTGAAAGGACAACTACAAAAGCCATATGTGTACTGAAAATAAGGCAACAATGATTTAAATCAACTAGAAATGAGACTTTTTTCTTCTTTTTTTGCCACAATAAAGTGAGGAATGGCATGTTGGAACTCCATGAAATGTTATGTTCTTAAAACAAAGGAACGGGAAATGATGTAATTTCCTTTATTAATATCCATATATAGTTATACAACTTTTCGTGATCCTGTGAATAACTCAGATGATAATTTGGCTCAGGAGCCAAGCACACTATGCATAATATTATGATGTCATAGCCATGTGCAGGTAAGGTTGACAGGTCTGAACTGGGAAATTCCTGGAGATTTGGAGGGTGGAGCCTGGAAAGGGCAGGGTTTGGGGAGGAGCCTCAGAATGATATAATGCCATAGAGTCCAAAGCAGCCATTTTCTCCAGGGGAACTGATCTTTGTCGTCTGGAGATCAGTTGTAATTCTGGGAGATCTCCAACCACCACCTGCATACTGGCAACTCTATGTGCAGGAAAGGCCTCAGCTGGTAAGTGGTGGCAGTTGCTTTCCTTAGCCAGCATCAGGATGGAAAATATGAGCAGTCTGAGCACTTAGTTCTGCTACTGGAGGCGAGATGGATATCTCATCAGACTAGCCATTAATAGGAACTCAAAATGCTGTTTGATTTATACTGCAACCAAATTATTGAAGTGGTCTGTGACAGAATTGGCATAAAAAATGTCAGGATTGCCAAATGCTGCATCCAGCAAGAGGCCGGTAAAGTCTTGAAACAGCAGCAGGAAGAGAGGATGATTGTCATGTCCCTTTCCCCTTCTGAGGTCAGCCAGAGAGAGAATGGCAGTAGAATGATGAGCTGACAGTTAGTGCCAACAGAATGTTAACAGACAGTTTGAGTAAACTGGAGGATTGGAGGGTGGCATCTGACCATAGAGGGTCAGACTGAAAGTCCTCTGTCTGAAGAAGGTCTTCGGGGAAAGTGTGTGTGTGTGAAAACTCAATGTGTAAGAAGCACTTTTAGTCTAAGTTCAAGAGTGGGACAGCCCTAAACTTTACTTAGACTCAAGAGATCTGGGAACTTGTAGTTGACCCAGGAAGTGGGTTTAAAGGAGCCTCCCCTTTGACTGAAGGAACAGGGTTACAGCTTTGATATAAGTATAACTCCTACCCTGTATCTGGAGAGGGTTTTAATTCAGTGGAATACCCTGAGGTCTGTGTGTGCATAAATTAGAGGGGTGCTGTGTGTGCATAAATTAGGGCACCTGTTCTGAAAAGGGATGACAATGGAAGAGCTGCACTTTAAAGATGTCAAGGCTGATAACACCAACCTATCTCACCTAAGTCAGCAACCATAAGAACATACCAAGTGTTTTATGCCTCACACAAGTCAAATAATCTGTGCAGAAACCACCTACATACTAAACATGTCTACGCTTCTACCTATCCAACCTACCTGTGAATAAACCTGCTCTCATCTTTTAAACTTCAAGAATCCTCGTGTGCCAGTTTCATTTCCAAGGGAAACACAAACCCGTCTTTCCTTCTACTTAAACTTGGCTGGGTAACATCCTATGGCTGGGTAACACAACCTATACATTCCTTTAGGGTGGGTCAATAAAGAAAGTTAAGTTACAGAGACAAACACGCTATTGAAGGCTTCCCAGCCCATGAGACAGTTTCATATACTTTGGAAGGAAGATTTTAACTCAAAGTAGTGGAAGGACAGCACTAGAGATGGGCACGAACAGCAATACAAACTAAAAAAAGCCACGGACAGCCCAATCAGCTGTTTGTGAACAAGCTATTTGTGAGGCCTCATTCTAAACAAACAAGTGGTAAACCAAGGATAAATCAAACAACTAAGGAAAAACAGTCTCCCCCAGGAAAAGTGTTTTTGCCATATATCAAAGGAATCACCGATCAGATGGGAAAGCTTATGAAAAAGTACAGCTTACAAACAGTATTCAGACCCACCAGAAAAATACAACAGATTCTACGTTCAGCAAAAGACAGTAGAGACCCCCTCACCTCTGCAGGAGTATACAGTATACCCTGCAGCTGTGGACAAGTTTACATCGGGACCACAAAGCGTCGCATCCAGACAAGAATAAAAGAACATGAAAGACACTGCAGACTTGGCCATCCTGAAAAATCAGCAGTGGCTGAACATAGCCTAACTCAAACAGGACACAGTATCTTATTCCAGGACACTAAAATACTTGACAACACTTCCAACTACTTTGTCAGACTGCACAGGGAAGCCATTGAAATTCACAAGCATAAGCACAATTTCAACAGGAAAGAAGAGACTTTAAGAATGAATAGAGCATGGTTTCCAGCCCTGAAAAACACCAGGCTAACAAAACACTCTATACCCTACAATAGCCCAGCAGAGAAGATTAGCACATCAAGCACCAATCCATATGCAAAAGAACCTCCTCAGGATACAGTGAAGCCTCCCTCCATTAGCATTCCACACCCTGGGAAACTCTTACAGGATGACTCAGCTCAACCCCACCCCTCCTGAGTAGATATAAATTACCTGCCAACATCTTTTCCACACTGTGACACTGAGATATCTCTGTCTTTTGGTGCTACACCTCCGAAGATGCCAGCCACAGCTGCTGGCGAAACGTCAGGAACTACAAAGCCAAGACCACGGCTATACAGCCTGGAAAATCCACAACAACCATCGTTCTCTGGCCGTGAAAGCCTTCGACAATATATTGAACAAGTGGTTGTTCCAAGCCTCATTCATTGCTGTTCGTTGCTGTTTGTCAAGGCAGACAATCTGGCACCTGCAATCAATTTCCTTGGTAACCAGAGGCAGGGACTGCCTGAACTCTGTCTGAACTCCTGCTGTTGCTCTGGAAACCCCAATCTAAGCCCAATTTATCTTGATAGACAGGTCTTCCTTTCAAGTGTGGAGCTCCAAATTTGTTACAAGGAAGCAAAGAGCAGGGGGGACGGGGGCTCCCAGCTCTGGTTTTGCAGACAGTGAGGGAGACACAGTTGCTGTTGGCATTTTGAGAGAGAGACAGGGAGAGTGCATTGGAGCTTGAATTTTCTTTGTGTGTGGTGGGATAGGGATCTACCTCTTCAAGTTGCAGGGCTGCTGCCAGGCTCTGGGCCAAGCTATTATTTATTACTGGTACCTTTCCTGCTGCCTGCTCAGGTAAGGTTTCTGGGAGTGGTGTGGTAGGGATCTACCCCTTCAGGTTCCAAGACTGCTGCAGGGCTCTGGGGCCAAGCTATTATTTATTACTGGTACATTTCCTGCTGTCTGCTCAGGTAGGGTTTCTGGGAGTGGTGCGGTAGGGGTCTTGATGGCTGGAGGAGAGCCTGCTGGCCCCCACAAACAACTAACAACAGACATGTTCGTGAACATATTATGTTTGTCAATGTTCGTTGTTAATTGTTTGTGAATGGCAATGAACAACGAACACCATGTTCGTTTTTTTTCTGTTCGTGCCCAAGTCTAGGCAGCACTAGCTAGAGAAAGCAAAGGGTTTTCAATAGGTGTTTGGACAGAAAAGGGACATTGCAAAAAAGGTATATTCAGATATCAATTGCATTGTTTGTAGTATCCGTGAGTTCAATGTGGTTTGTGCAGAACTTCCTTGCAGATTTAGCCCATAATGTATAAGTATTATTCTTACCTATTGTCCCATAATTCTTGGACTGCCATTGAAAACCATTAAAAGATAATTTTAGAAGTGCAAGTTTGTGCCTAGAGGCAGGAATCAAACTGAAAATACATTTTTTTAAAAAAGTCAAGGCATTTTCTAAATTATTTGGGTGTGGTTTCTTTTGCAAGGTAGGTGTTTCTAATATCTCAAAAAAACCAAAATCTTTCAGTGATTTGATAAGCAGTCTGTTCTGCTTATATATATTCTAATGTCTGCCAACCAAATACTTCATATAAGAAGCATATCATTTTTCTTTCATAAATGGCTTGACCAGATGTGATGGACTGCACTTTTTAAAAGCTTAGAAGTGCTGTACAAACAGCCGAAGGACTGTGAAGTGTTAATGCTTCACAGAAATAGAGCAAACCCCCCAAAAAACAGATCAGGAATACACAATGAATCAACCTCTAAGGATACAATTTTTACATTTACTCTTAAAGTGACTAGGTGCTTATACAAAGTGCTATATATAGAATATAGTTTAATCAAAATTACATAAAAAATAGACATATATATATATATATATATATATATATATATATATATATATATATATATATATATATATATATATATATATAGTATCCATTCACAAATACAACCAGTTGATAACTCACATGACTTACAAAAACACAATCTATACAACCGATTGTGCAAATTTATATCTTCAGAGAAACTGTCTTTAAAATCTCTTCTAACTCAGTCAGGAAGAAGCTCTACGGAAGATGCAACAAAGCAGGTAAGTAGTAGCAAGGGTAAAGTGAATTAACAGTGCAATCCTACGGTGGGTAACTCTCATATGGACTAACTCTCCATAGGATTGCAGTGTAAGTAAGTCTGTTTATTCTTTCTGTAGAAAGCAGCATGGATAGAGGAAGGAGTCCAAGCCTGTCCGTGCCCTGCCCAAACCAGGGCCGGCTTGCGTGTCTCAGCTTTCGAAAATGACTTCCTCAGGGACAAGGAACCTATCCACACTTCAATTTATGTTATTCCTGATCATTCTCATTCATTCCTTAGGAGTGGTGTCACGTGATGCAGGAACGTGATTTCACCTGACCTTTCCTATCTATGTTAAATAAAATATTTCGTTATCTTTGGATTTAAAAATACCTCTAGTGCCATTTAAGTTGTTTAAGTTAAGAAAGGGGGGGGTGTTCCTACCAGATTTTATATGTTTTTGAAAAACTTATAAAGATATGAAACCGCTTCATACCAGGCCATGTCGATGTTACATGTCTATCTAGTTTAGCATTTCAAAGTAAATCTGTAACATCGTCACCAGCTTATCAGACAGAAAGTACTTGGACTATGTTCTTATTAGCTTGCTCAGTAGAAAAGTTGGTGGAAGTTACATTTAAAGATGAACTCAGCCATGGGACATGCCAAAGAGAGCTAGGCTAGCCTGTACTTCTTTCAAAGCTGTAGAAGATTTCCCAGTATCATGATTAATGCTTCCATTACGTAAATTTTTCTGGCAGTTTTGAAATGAATAAAAGCATCTAGGTTTTGTTTTTAAATTCTATTACATTTTTAATTTGAGACTTTTCATATGTGATGTCAATTATATTTATCACCTGGGACAGAAAGAAATCAAAAACTGGGAATCCAATTTGGGACGTGGCTAGCTTTGGTTAGAATCAGAATGAGAAGTGTAGGAATATACCTTATTTGTTTTCATATGTTGCACTTGTAAGCCTTTCCATTTTGCCCATTTTCATTATTGCTGTTACACGTTATCTGTTTCTTTCATAACATTTTAATGTCATGTGTATGTTTTATACCATGCATGTGTTCTATGCCATTTGCCACCCCAGACGGAAAGAAGAGACAGACACAAGTGTTGGGAGTTAATGGGCCATATTTATTTGGCAACAACATATCATTGAACATATATACATGGTAAGGGCCTAACTAGCAGTACAAGTCAGGCCCTGGGGTCACCCCTGAACCTCCACCCTGACCTGTCTGGGCAAGCCACAGGCTATTCTAGTAGCCCTAAGAGCCACAGGCTATTCTAGTAGCCCTGAGGCTATTCTAGTAGCCCTAAGATGAGGCATAAAGGACAATGCCTCTGCCACCCTGTTCCCCATCAAACTCCCTTCCACTTGTCCAAAGAAGCCTTTGTTCAGCAGTTGTGCTTGTAAAGACCTTTTGTAAGGTTGGTACAGAAACATCATTGGATGCTGCTCTCACAGTATTTGTCATGACATGCACAGGTGCTGAGAGTGGAGCATCATTTTGATTTTCATAATGCTGCCAATCTTTTTGTGTTCAGAGGTTCTGAATGCTGCATAAGAGGCAGAAATCGAACCTGTGAAGATCTCCCTGTTAGAAAGATGCAATGATGGAAAAACCTTTCTACCTATGATGCAGTTGTTCAAATCACAGAATCAAAAAGATAGCAACCCTCGTTACTGTCCTTTAGCCTTTGAACGCTTTCCACTGGCAAAGATCCTATATGGCCAATGCTCAGAGAGTATATGGTCCTAATCACTTATTTTTCTTTTTTTATTAAATACTATTATTTATTGAAATGCTATTTTTTTCAATTTTATGTTAGATTTTATTAAAAGTAAGAAATCTAAGTCAGAAGCTGGCACTACAAGAAACAATGGGTGAGACAGTTTACCTTTAGTATGATGCTGTTAGAATTATTGTGGCCATGATATGGCTTTGGATATCTTTCCCATTCAGTAAGCATAATTGCAGTGTTTCCACTCTCAGGTTTAAATACAAGCAGGCAGAAAAAGGAGGAAAAGAAGAACATGCTTTTTAAAAGATCCCCCCCCCCCATTATTAGAAATGGGAGTAGATCTCCTGGCAAAGCAATTCAAGAAATGGCCCATGTAGTGTGTTGGTTCTGCATTTGATAGCAAGCAAGTAGCAGCCCATTGAGGCTGAACACTATGTGATTATGACTTCTATTTAAATAGATAAAATGGTATATTTTTATTCTTAAATATTTTATGATTCATGGCATTTATATTTCAGAATCCTATTTCTGTGTCTTGTGTAATATTAGATTTTCAACAGCTTTTATTTGTTTTAAGATGGGAGCAAATTACACCTTTAAACCCCAGTAGTGACTCTAGAAAATTAAGGAGGAGGGAAGGTGTGCAATGTATGCCTCAAATGGCTTCACTTGTTTTACAGGATATTTAGCCTTTGTTGAGCTTTCAAAGACTGAGACGTTGTAGGTGGCTGGAAGAAACTAAAAGAGCAACTTTTATTTCAGTACATGCCTTGTAGGCCTAGTCTAGGAAGAAGCATGAACATTCTCAATTATTTATTTATTATGAGAATTTGACATTTTAAAAAGTGAAGGATAGGTTTGTATTAGTAATTTACAACCTATCACGTGGTGGTCACTAAACTAATCTCAGACTATTTATTCCTTTGGTTGTTGTGGGTTTTCCGGGCTGTATTGCTGTGGTCTTGGCATTGTAGTATTTATTCCTTTACTTCATTTTTACCCCATCTTTCTCCCCAGCAGGGGTGCAAAATGGTTTACATTGATCTCCTTCCCTCCATTTTATCCTCACAACAACCCTATGAGATAAGTTAGACTGAGAGTGTGTGATTGGTCCAAGGTCACCCAGCAAGCTGCCATAGCAGAGTGGGGAGTCAAACCTGGGTCTCCCAGATCCAACCTGGGACCAATAGTCGAACAGGTATACCATACTGGCTACAAGCTAGGCCTCTCTTACAGAGAAATATGCTGTGTTTCTGAATGGATGGCAAATGGAGGTGGGCACGGATCGGAAAACAGACCAAAATTTAACATGGACCTGGCTGGTTCAGCGTTCACGAACTGGCGGATCATGGGACGCCCATTTTCCACAGACTTTTCACCGGTTCATTGGTCTGTGGTCCATTAAAGCCTCCCCACCCCACTGGCAAGTGACACCAGGAATGCTTTAACATTTAAATCCCCTCCTTGCTCTAGCTGACTGGTGGGCTGCTTTGACATTTAAATGCTCTTTTAACATTTAAATTCCCCCTTGTTGCAGCTGACTGGCAGCCCACTATCAGCTGGAGCAAGGCGGGGTGTTAGAGCACTTCCAGCACCGCAGGCAAGCAGCACCAGGAGCACTTTAACATTTAAATCCCCCTTGCTCCAGCTGATTGGTGGGCTACCAATCAGCTGGAGCAAGGGTGTGGTTAGAGCCCCTTTGAGGTTAGAGATTTCTTCCTCCTCAACCTGCAGGCACAGTTAAACTTGTCCGCGACTTTTCTGGAACTTGTTGGAAAGGAGAGACAGAGTAAGTGTTGTCCACATATAGGTGGCAACTCATCCTAGATCCCCAGATGATCTCTCCTAGTAGCTTCATGTAGATGTTAAAGAGCATGAGATATAAAATTGAGCCTTGCAAGAGCTTGTAGGCCAATGGCCAAGCAGATGTCTCTCGATATCACCTCCTGTGAATGTCTATTTTCTGCCTTGAGACCATGGAAAGCTTCTGCCAGTCACAGTAGAAAATGCTGAATTAGATGGACCAGTGGCTTGGCTTAGTATAAAGCAGTTTCATCAGCAGCAGAAAGCCAACCAGAGCCTGTTCTTTGCTTGTCAAAGTTATTCTGATTTTCCAGTTTTCTTTGCCTGCCCAAAGAAAACCTTCATGGTTCTAAGTAAGCAAAGCTGGGATACAATCTACTATTTACTAGCTTGGTTTTCAGGATGCCATGAACAAACCATTTATCAAGGACTAATATCAGTGACTTCAGTTACTTCATTGACACACAACAAAGACAAGCGTTTTTAAGACTAAACCCAGGTATATTCTGATATGCCTCCCCATTGCTGAGGAAACAATTATTGCCCTCATATTTTCAAATGTATATCTGAATGCTGGATATTTTTAGTGAAGTATTTATAGATCTATGTGTGATTAAAAACTTTCTTTCTTCCTGATGCTATAGTTGCATTAAAATGTAGTGCTTTATTTCCCACTCCCAGTGGCAATGCACCTTTATAACTTTTCAGTTTTGTTTTGTAACTATAGCATGACTTTGCTATGGAACTTTTTTAGTCAAGAAAGTCAATCTAGTACTGCATTATAGATGTAGTGAAATGTGACTTAGAAATTGCACTTTTCTTAGTGAACTTACTGGGAAGCTTGGGTTTTATTAAAGCCATGCAGGCAAATAATACTTGGTTTCCATGCCTCTTCCCACTGTACTATAGCAAAGAAAAACATTGATTACAGAGAAATACATAATTGCTCCACTATTAGGAATAAGAGACAGACACAGTATTTTGGATTATAAAAATGGGCCGCTTTATTAATAAAACAACAACCAGAAAACATTAACTACGGCAAGGGCCTAACTAGCGGTACAGGTCAGGCCCTGGGGTCGCTCCCTACCCCGCCCTGACCTGTCTGGGCGAGACACCCGCTGCCCCGGGTGCGAGCCATCAGCAAATGGCTGGGACCCGGCCTGGCCAGGCGAAGTGGTTCACCCCTGTAAAGCTCCCCCACCCGGCCGTACGGCAGCGGGGGAGACTGGCTTGTCCAGGGGTTCCCCACTAGGGTGTCTAACCACGCAACTGGGCCGTACGGCAGCCAGCCACATCTGGCAGACCCCAATTCCCCACCAATGGGGAGGTGCCAAGGGTGCTCACCGGCCCGCTACAGATTCTTCCCTAACTAACATCCTGCCACCCGTGGCATTAACTCAGACCCACCAAGACAATTAACTCTCCCTCCAACAGTACGAGGTAGTCGAAAAAACTCCAGCCCCATGGCCAATCGGGGACTGTGAGAGAAAAAATTCCTACCTGGCTCCAAATAGGCAACCGGCTAGTCCCACACTGAAATAGGGAGAGGTGGGTGGGCCGAGCACGAGGCAAGACTGAAGCCCCAGGGGCGGAGAAACAGCAAACGCTGCGAGACTCCGCCCCCAAGGCTGAAGCCCCGGATATGAGGCTTAGCTGTCTGCCTCCCTCCTTGCAGTGGGGCAAATGGCTGCCACCTGCTCAAAGGGGGGGGCAAGCCCCTAGCAGGATTGGCAGTATTGCCCCACTATTAGGAATAAGAGACAGACACAGTATTTTGGATTATAAAAATGGGCCGCTTTATTAATAAAACAACAACCAGAAAACATTAACTACGGCAAGGGCCTAACTAGCGGTACAGGTCAGGCCCTGGGGTCGCTCCCTACCCTGCCCTGACCTGTCTGGGCGAGACACCCGCTGCCCCGGGTGCGAGCCATCAGCAAATGGCTGGGACCCGGCCTGGCCAGGCGAAGTGGTTCACCCCTGTAAAGCTCCCCCACCCGGCCGTATGGCAGCGGGGGGAGACTGGCTTGTCCAGGGGTTCCCCACCAGGGCGTCTAACCACGCAACTGGGCCGTACGGCAGCCAGCCACATCTGGCAGACCCCAATTCCCCACCAATGGGGAGGTGCCAAGGGTGCTCACCGGCCCGCTACAGATTCTTCCCTAACTAACATCCTGCCACCGCAGAGGGCAAGCCTCTGCTTAGGCCTCCGCGCCCCACAAATGGCTTAAGGCCAAGCGCAGCCCTTGCCGCAGGTTGTTCAGGAAAATATCGTTACCTTTGCTAGAAAGGTGAACCCCATCCCCTCTGTAGAGGTCTGCAGACTCGGCCCGGATCTGCGGATGAGGCAAATATATCCCAAGACCACTTGTCATAATTTTAAAAAGAGCTCTGTTGGCCATCCGCCTGGCCCTCTCAATAGCGTTGTGGTCCAATGCTTCCCGCCACACCCTGCGTGGAAGCATCGCCGACCAAAAAATCAGGACACCGGGCCATCTTCTCAAAATCTCAAGGAAGTCATCCCGTGCCTGCCAAGACAGGGCCACGCCATTCAGCAAACCCAAATCGTTGCCACCCAAGTGTATAACAAGAATGTGTGGGGGAGGGGAACTCCGGCCCTCGAACAACAATGGCAGCAAACCAGCCCAGCGCAGGCCTCTTCTGCCTTGCCACTCCACCGTGGCCCAACGGCTGAGCCCCAGCTGGGACCCGATCCGCGTCCTCTTCGCTTGGTGCGCCGCCCAAAAGACCATGCTATGGCCACATATGAGGATGCGTATCCTCTCGCGCCACGCCACAGCACCTGAAAGAAAAACAACGTCAGCATGACTGCCCACCTGACAGGGGCCTCACATAAGACTTGTAAGCGGAGGAGCGCCATCGCCCCACCTTCCGAATCTCAGCTCCTGAATACCCCATTGCTGCGGCCGTAGAGGCCGCACCTATGCGAAAAGAGTGGGTACCAAATTTGACCCCATCTAGCCCCAACTTCGAAAGGGCCCTACCCGTGACCGTCCAGAACTGGTACTTTGTCAGCGGGGAGTTGTCCTTATGGCAAAACAATGCCCCAGGTGTGGCGCCCCGGGCACTCAGGTATTTCTTCAAGGCGGCCACCGGGCACAAATCACTGATTGCACATTGGCCTATCGTCAAATCTACCCCCTTTTGCATCTGGTCAGTCTTCGAACGCCTAATGCGAATAACCACCTGATCTCCCTGAAACTTAACATCGGACGCAGAAATGGCCCGACCAGAATCGTCCTTAAGGGACTGGGGGACGAGCTCACTGACTCTAAGAGCTCCAAAAAAGGCAATTAATGAAGCGGCATGGAATAACAGTTCCTCAAACGGGGAACTGCAAACCAAAGGCCACATGGCCCTCAAACCTTGAAGGATGTTGGGTGAAATAGGCTGCCTGGCGTCCCTCGAGACAACTGCTTCCCTGGACCAACCTTCCAGCATTTTCCTAATGCGGAAGTCCCCCGTGGGGTCAACTAGGCCCCGAGCCTTTGAAGCAAAACCCAAAGCTGCAAGCTGACTACGAATATATTTAACCCTGTGCCCCTTACCTTTCTGCGCAACACAAAAATGGGCTGCATGCTCAACTGGAATTGGCCAAATCTGTGGAAGACCAGACTCCTGCCTGAACTCCGCAAAGTACCTTACCGCCCTGTCGTATGCTCTCCTGGTACTAGGGGCCAGAGCTAACTGGATAGCTCTGAACGCCTCGGATTCCCAATCCTCCATAGCTCCAAAGGAACCTGGGCGGGCAGCAAATCCGCCTCTGGGGCAAGCTGTCGAAACCGGTCCATCTGCAGACGAGATAAGGCGTCTGCCACCTCATTATTTAACCCGTGCACATGCCTGGCTAAGAACAAAATGTTAAGGTGAAGACACCTCAAGGTGAATGCTCAGACCAGTTTCATAACCCTGGGGGATCTGGACGAGAGGGAATTCACGACCTGCACCACTGCCATATTGTCGCACCAAAAGTGCACCGAGTGGTTGGCCATTTCCTCCCCCCAAAGGTAAACAGCCCCTAGAATCGGGAAAAATTCGAGAAATGTAAGGTCTCTACACAAGCCAGCTTCCACCCAGTCGTCGGGCCATTGTGCAGCACACCAATGCCCCCTAAAATAGATCCCCAAACCTATGGATCCAGCTGCATCCGAGGAAACCTGAAGGTCACCTTCCAATAACAGCTCCTGTCTCCAAAAGGAAACACCATTGAAACTACCCAAAAATTGGCTCCACACCTCCAAGTCCTGTCTCATACCCGGGGAAATCCGCATCCTGTGATGTGGGAGCCGGAGGGACCCCATTGCATCGCAAAGGCGCCTAAGGAAGGCTCTTCCTGGCGCCACCACCTTGCATGCAAAGTTAAGGTGCCCAACCACCTGTTGGAGCTCCAATAATGAAACCTTCCGCCGACCCAAAAGGGTCTGCAATCGTGTCCGCAAATCCCGAAGCTTTGCAGAGGGCAGCCGAGAAGTCTGCTGTTCGGTATCTAATTCTATACCTAGGAAGGTCAAAACTGTCGTGGGACCTTCTGTCTTTTCGTGTGCCAGTGGAACACCCAGCTCGCCAGCTAAACATACAAAATCCCTTAACAGGCGAGCACACTGACCAGTGTGTGGGGGCCCAACCAGGATAAAATCGTCCAAATAGTGGGCGGAGTCACGGCAACGTTGCCTGCGACGTAGTGCCCACGCCAGGAACGTGCTGAAACGCTCGAACACTGCACATGAAACGGAGCAACCCATAGGAAGGGCTCTGTCCATGTAAAAGTTGCCTTCGAAAGCAAACCCTAGGAGCTCAAAGTCATCCGGGTGAACAGGGAGAAGGCGAAATGCGGACTTAATGTCGCATTTTGCTATCTCAGCACCCGGCCCGCAGCGCCTAACGACTTTGACCGCCTGGTCAAAGGATGTATAACGGACCGAGCATAAATGCTCGGGAATTGCGTCATTGACAGAACCGCCCCTGGGGTAAGACAGGTAGTGAATCAGCCGAAATTCACCTGCTGCTTTCTTAGGAACGACCCCCAGGGGGGAGACTCGCAAACAAGGAACGGGAGGGGAGGGGAAAGGGCCTAAAACCCTGCCCTCATCACATTCCTTCCGAATCTTTGCCCGCACAACGTCCTCCATGCCAACCACGGAACGCAAATTAGGTGACATGAAGGCAGTTCTAGGACCCTGAAAAGGTATACGAAACCCAAACAAAAACCCTTGTAACAAAAACTGGGCGTCAGCCCTGTTAGGGTAATCGGCCAACATGGCCTCAAGTACCCTCACTTTTATTGGGCTGGGGCCCTTTACCAGGCCCCTGTTGCCCAGGAGGGCCGCCACCTCTTTTTCCAAATGGCCGCTGCTTTTTGCAGGCATTGAGGGCGTGAGGACCTCGACAGGTCGGGCACTTGTGCCCAAAGCGGCAGTTTTTACGGCTGCAAACCCCTTTTGAGGTGAACTCAAAGCAAAGCAGGTGGGGCTGAACCGCCTGCCCCGCAGAGGTGCGGGAGCCGTAAGAACCCTGGGCGAACCCCCCAGAAGCCTGCAATGAACGCTGCACAATGTGACCACTATCCGATCTGTCCCCCACTGCAGACTTAGCCGGGGTCATCAGCTGCAACCACAGATGCTGATGGACTTGATCCCAAGGTAATGAAGGGTTCAGCGCTGCCCGCATTCGGAATTCCTCGTCATATTGCAGCCAAGCTGCACCCAGGAATTCCGTATGGGCCCTATAAATAATATCCATGTACTGGAAGAGTGGGGCGGCCCGCCAGGGCTGCGCCCTCGCTATAACTCCCGCGTAGATGAAAAAGCCAGAGAGCCAATTATGCCAAGTCCTATCTATCTTGCGCCTCTTGAGGCGCTCTTTGTCACGGTCCTCAAGATCCTCTTTATCCTTCTTCTCCAGATCTCTGAAGAGAAGGGTAAAGACATCTACGTAGTCCCCGCGCAAGATCTTCTCCCTAGTGGCCGGGGTAAGATGATCACCTAGCGGCATAGCCGTGTCCCCAACTGGGAGGGCCCTATAAGGCACAGAACCATAATTGGACCAGGGAACTCCATAATAAGACCCCCATGGTGGAACAAGGCCCATGCCCTGAAACTGTGCCGGGGGGGGCACCCAACTAGCAACGCCGGGCGTCTGCCCCGGGACAGCCGGCTGGCACCAAGTGCCCCAATCAGGAAGCGAACCGGAACCAGCTGGACCTACTGAGGAACTAGAGTGTGTACCCCCCGTAAGTGGTGCATTTTGATGCGCCTGACCCCATGGCCAGGCGCCTGGCTGCTGTGGCCAAGAACACTTACCCTCTGCCTTGGGCGGTTGCACCACCAGCACCACTTGTCCAGCATCCTGGGTCCAAGTACCCTCAGCCTCTGAG
The DNA here is from genome assembly GCF_028583425.1 of Eublepharis macularius. NCBI lineage: Eukaryota > Metazoa > Chordata > Lepidosauria > Squamata > Eublepharidae > Eublepharis > Eublepharis macularius. The sequence goes on from NC_072796.1 coordinate 100,588,866, forward strand.
GCTGCCGCCTCCGCCACCTCGTCCTCGACGATATGACTAGCCGCAGAAGTAGATGGAGCCGCAGTACCACTAGAAGATGCCCCTTCTAAAGCTGCTAAACGAGAGAGAATATCGTTAAGTGATGCAGCCTTAGAAGCAATCCTCACAGGCCTCTTACTTGCCGGTTCCGCTGGCGAAGCGGAAGATGCCCGTGCCTGCTCTAAAGCCGCAATCCTCGCTAAAATATCGCGTCTTGCAGGAACACCATCATCCTCATCAGATGACAAGGCGGCAGCAGCGCGCTTAGGTGGGCGCTTGGCGGGCTGCTTGCCCTTTGACGTGCCAGAACCCTTCTTGGGTCCCATCCTAACTAAATCTCGAGTAAGAATTGGTAGCCAATGACCCAAAAAGGCAACCACAGCCGGACCCGGGCAAAAAAAAAGGGGGGGGGCAAACGTGCCCACTGACAAACAGCTAAAGAAGCTGGAGCAGGGAGGGGAGGCTTAGCAGGCCGCCTACAAAGCCACAGGGCAGTAGTGGGATCTGAACCAGAAGATAACTGAATCGCAGCCAAACCACTTAACCACTGTGCCCAAGCTGCTCCAACCCTGGCCAAGACACAGGAACTTAGACCCCGATGCACTAATGGACCTGGTGGGACAAAAAGGGTCCAGGCCCTGTAATCAACGCTCCCGGACCATTCGGCACCAGGCGCCCAAAATGGCTGCCTCAGAACTACCCACAAAATGGCCGCCGAAGGCTGGAAACAAATGGCCGTCGCCCCAGCCGGGGGAAAATTTGGAGCTAACCGGCTATGCCGGGGCTGGAAACCTTCCCCACAAGGCACGGCCGACCTACGCCGTTGGGGGGGGCGCTGAACGTTCCGCAGCTCGCCCCTGAAGGGAGCCGGAGCCGCGCTGTGGCTAGTAAAGCGCCTGGCGCGTCCACCCCCAAGCCGCCGAGGCTAGAAATGCGGTGGCGGTGCGAATAGTCGCGCAGGGGCTACCAGGCGCCGTACCGAGCGCCTTGACTGGACGCGCGGCCGGAACGCGGCCGCGTCGAAAAGGAAGGTGCGCAAAGCTGCCCCTTCCTTAGGGTTCCCCACTCCGCTCCACGGAAAACCCTAAAAGCGGGAGGGGGGGGGCGGCTCGTGGGCTCGCCCGCCGACCCACTAGCCACCGAAAAGCAGTGGGGAGGGGAGGAATCCGCCCGCCGCGCCCACCCACGCGCCGCCCGAAGGCCAACGAAGGCGGCTCCTGGGGGCAAAAGCGCCCAATACTCCCTCACCCTGCTCGAAAATAAGCCGGGCAGCAGTGGAACCAAACAGCCGGACTCCGCAATAGCAGAGGGGAAAGCAGCCGCCGCCCCTCTGCCCCAGCAAACCCTTCACCCAGCCGGGCAGAAAAAGCCGGAGCGAATCATCCGATCCCGTCACCAAGGCCTCGTGCTGGGGAGCAAACAGAAACGTGTTGCTTCCACCGAGCACGAGGCAAGACTGAAGCCCCAGGGGCGGAGAAACAGCAAACGCTGCGAGACTCCGCCCCCAAGGCTGAAGCCCCGGATATGAGGCTTAGCTGTCTGCCTCCCTCCTTGCAGTGGGGCAAATGGCTGCCACCTGCTCAAAGGGGGGGGGCAAGCCCCTAGCAGGATTGGCAGTATATGTTTGCCAAGGCAACACAGTGCCTTCTCTGCTTTCACTGATTTGTCCAACATTACTTAATTCAGAATCAGAACACAATCAGAAAAGATAATTAAAAAACTTTACATTAATTTCACAATCACCTCCTGTTTCTCTTTTTCTGTTTCTATTTGTGCATCAAATTTACAGATTTCTCTATGTACTATATGTATTTAGTAAAATACATATAGTACATAGTAAATATAATAAAAAAGGAGAATTAAGACCAAGGAGAATTAAATCCATATAGACCCAAGTCCTAGGGGAAAACATCAAAATCTCACCCAGCTGGCTTCAAGTGGAGGAGTGGGGAATCAAACCCGCCTCTCCAGGTTAACAGATTCCAATATCCTCCTTCCGTGATTAGATCCTCACCCCAAGATCAAGAGTCATCAATCTGCTCTGATAAGTTTCTTATTTGTCTCTAGGAACATATGTTTCATATTTAAATCAACTCAGCTCTGAGGACATTGATTAGCATACTACTTTTTTTCAAACCACCAGGAGAACACTTTGCATTTCCTTTATCACACCCCAGCAGCACCAATCAAAGGTAATCAAACCTCTGTCATTCCCAAGAGCTGACCTTTAGGGTCTTTATTCCAACAGCTGAGGGGGCTTCCCAGCCTCAGGACATGTTTTGCCCTGTAAGAACCAGGGCTTTGCCCCATTCAAACTGTGCACACTCCACCCTCAGATCTGAGCATTGTACCCTTAGGTCCACTTTCCCTAAGACTCTCTCTCTCTTTCTCTCTCCTGGCCGAGAATGTGGGGTATTTGAAGCTCTCTTCCTCCGTGGACCACACTGCTCCTCTGATCGGTAAATTTATCCCCCTCACTCTATTCCAACCTCTGGCTGATTTTGTAGGACTCTCTCTGTGTGTGCACGCGTGCATATATGTACCAAACCATTTTTATTTGCCTCATGTGTGTATCTTGGTTCTTCCTCTTTAAATAAAAATACTTTTATTTAAGCACCAAGTCTCAATTTCTGCCTTGGGAAGAGGACCCCATAAAAATTGATGGAGTATCCCGTTGTTATCCCCTCACACAGCCTTCCTCCTTGCCGTTAATTCCCCCCTCTTACTTGCAAGGAGCCCTGTTCTGGTAACAAGTGATGAATCACAGCAACTAGACAAAGCAAACTGGTTTGCATATTAGAACGTAGTATGATCCAGCCTCATACTCTGATATCCCAATTCACTTGCAATTTTGTTTTTGAGTTTTTGCAGTTGTGTTTGCAAGAAATGCTGGTGATGTTCAGGTAACCTGTTGAATGGGGAGCTGGCCAGGCACTTGACTTGAGACAGTTATTCTCAAGCACCCTTTCACTGAAGACCAGGTCTTTGGGTAATGAAACTGCAGGGATAATTATATTTCTTGTTCTCAAACCCTGAGGCAGTGGAATCCCTGAGCATCATGTGTTTGAATCCTTGAATGGGAACTAAGTGAGGACAATAAACAGAACTTCAGTTAAGATAAAATAGAAATGTTGATGTTCCCGCTGGTGCTCCCCCCTAAAAAGCAAGTTCATGACTTAGAGTGCTCCTTGAACTAGCATGTCATATGATATTCAGATGGCAACTGTTGCAAGGAATGACTTTTTACATCTGTATCTGATGCACCAGCTGTACCCTTTCTTGGCCTTCATAGACATCTAGACTATATTAATATGATATGAGTTGCTTGAGACTGCCATGGAAAATTGCTTGGAAACCACAATTAGTTTAAAGAGCAGCAACTAGGACTGGTCCAAGGAATCATATTGGGCTTATACTCATATTATGCTCATCCTTAAAATATTATACTTATTGCTGGTAATAAATCAGAAAGCTGGTTTGGACTAGGAGTGTGTGTAATGAAGATTCCATACCATAAAAAACATGAAAATGACAGGGTTTTGGGCCTTACACATGACTTTCTGGAACAGAAACACTGGTCTGGGCTGCTTGGTAGTTATAGAAACTCCTCCCTAAACATTCTCTGAATTTTTTTTTATTTTGAGTGCTTTTGTGTGATGCTTCATCACAGTAGTTCACAGGCATTTCTTGGTTATTGTTGTTTTTTCCCCTTAATCCCCCCCCCCAGACAACCAACTGCATTTATTCCTTCCAATGTAATAATAGAGTGCAGAATGCAGAGCTGTCCCAGACAATCACCAAAGCACCATGGAGGGTGCATTGAAGACAACTTGTTTTTCTGTTGTTTTTTTCAGGGCAACCAGCCACATTTATTCCTTTCAGTCAGAGAAAACAACACAGAGCTGTGACAGCCAATCACTAAAGCCTTAGTTGGGTATGGAATGGAAGACGAGGCACACCTTGCTTTAATGTTTTGATTTTCCAGGCAACTGACTACATTTCTTCTTTTGATGATCCACAAGTAATCACAGGCAAGGGAGCAGACTGGGTGTACATGCTAGTCTGCTCCTTCTGCTGGTTGCCCTGCCCAATCCACTGTGAGAAACAAATCTACTATTGCTAATGATCATGGGAGCTGCAATTTACTTGAAAGCTCAGAAAGACTTCACATGTTTATTTCTGGGCTTTCATGGGGTTTAATTCTCTAACAGTTCAAACAGTAATGCTGAAAGAGTAGCAGATCTAGTAACAGCAATACAAGTGCTCTGCTGCTTCTGTGTTTGTCAGCTTTTTCCTTCTCCCTCTTCCACTTACAGTTAACCAGGGACACCAGGAAGAACTCAGTCTCCCATCCACAACGTTCATTGGCAGATTCATGCTTTCCACTTCACTCCCAACAATAACTCTAAAAGTTCTCTGACTTCTCACAGAAACATGTCCTGCTACTGACACAATTGCTCACCTCCAGTGCCATGCCTGTTTCCTCTGTACAGTGCCACAGTCCTGCCTGTTTGGGTGGGGGTTTCTCCAGGGCTAGTACCAAGGAAAATTCACACAAATGAAGTGGGAAATTGCCATGAAAACATCATAGAATGCTGTAGGTCTCCAGGAAAAAAGACAGGGGGAGGGGCAGTAAGGCAAGCACCTGGTCTTCTCCTCCTTCAGCGCACTTGGGTGGTCACAAAGCATAGTCACTACAAGGAAAGTGATACTGGCCAAGGTCAGTGCAACTTGTGGTCAAACAATTTTTTACCAAAGCCTGGAAAGAGACTTTATGGTCTCTTTCTGTCTCTGAGAAAAATGGAAAACTTGTACCCCAATGAAACTTTTACCCTTATCCGTCATATTCCAAGGGTCCCTCCTCCTATTCAACATTCATGAACAGAATAATGGGAAAAGACATCATGCTATAGCTCCCTGTCAATCCTAGCATTTCTCACTGTTTGCACCATTCCAAAAAAGAATCATCATCATGCCTTGTCTTGCAACTTTTCCAACACTGTTCGAAAAGACACTGAAGGTGAGTTGGGAGGGATTGTTTTTTGAAGGGAGACCCAGACAGGCTGGCAAGTCTGTGACTGAGTGGTGAATGGCAAAAATGAGAGAACGGATGTTTTCCATTTGGCACAGAACATTGTTCATCAAATGTAATCGTATATTGCACATCATCACATGCAACAACTGCACGCAGTAACTTTTCTGCTCTCTCATAGGGATGTCAACAACAGGACACAAAAGTAATTACTCATTTTATTGCCACTATTACAGCACAAGAAGAAGAAAAAAGAGTAAACATAAAGCAGGATTTATTTTCCAAATATCACTGGCTAGCAGAAGCTAGTGGTGCTCTACTCTCCTGCTTAGGTGTCGGCCCATGGCTAATAGTTAGCTTGCAGGTCTACTGCCAATGAAACAATGAGCAGGTGCTGATGATGATACTCACCTACTTCAAGGTCTGTTAACACCAACCCTCTTGTTTGTGTGTGCTAGAAACTTGAGTCGATGGTTCAGAAAGAAGACTGTATTCTGTGCAAATTTGATGCTGTTGAGTGCAAAAACAGCTGCTCTAGAACCTCCAATTGGTCCCACTTGAAAATAAGGGCCACAAAAATCATGAGAATGAAAAAAAGAACCCTAACAAATTTCAACCACAACTTGGCAATGCACCACTGGAAAATTATCAATCACAATAAACATTTCACTCAACAGCCCATATACTAAAACACAGCAAAAAATTCTACATTCATGCCTCTAGTTTTGTCCTTTAAATTCCTACATGATCGTGTTCTGATTATCTGAAAGAACACCTTGGTCCAGATGAACACATCAGTCCCAAGGCTTTATTATTTTCAGAAAGGATTCAAGAATTTTCCTTCACCCAAGTTCCAGCACATAGCTTAGATAGACAATGTAAACTCTAGTGCTATGGTGAACTTCAGTTATCATAGAGTATCACATACGAGAACCAGGAGAAAATGGCAATATGGTTTCATCCAGAGAGTATGCAAGACATGTCACATGATTGCAACTGGTGATTGCTAAGAACATTTCTTTTCCTAGGCTTACCCATGTTTGTATAACATACCCATTCACAAGAACAAGTTAACATATATTAGTTTATATTCCACCTTTCTCCTCAGTGGAGACCCAAAATGCATAACACTTTCTCCTTGCTTCCATTTTATTCTCTCAATAACCCTGTGAAGGAGGTTCGTCTTGAAGTGTGTGACTCATCCCAAGTCACCCAGCAAGTTCATTCATTTGTTCATTCATTTGTTCGTTCATCCACCTTTCTCATTGAGACTCAAGGGATATTACACCATGTGATTTAATACAATCAACAGCTGGGCATTCAATAAACTATACAACAGGGTATAGATTGACACAGAGCTGAAGCAATGCAGAAAGAAAACATGGCAGGGAACTGATTCAAGCCCAGGTCTCCCAGATCCTAGTCCAATTCTAACCACTATACAATGCTGATGTATGATTGTCCACTGAATGATCTCTATTTTAATTAAATTAATTAAATTAATTAAATTTCTAATCTGCCCTCTCCGCAAATGGACTCAGGGCAGGTAACAACATTATTATACTACAATAACAATAAATACAGTATAAATTAATAAAAAGTACAAAACAATTAAAACCATATCCAACAGCAGCAAAGATATTAAAACTATACACCTCTTCAGCAATCAGAGTGGTTAGGACCAGCAGGTCATAGATGTTTGAAATAAAATTCCCCTTTAAAATTGTTTGTTATCATATTGCATGTCATATATTTGGAATGTCAAGAAATTCCATGTTAGACATAATATAAACTTCTACTATAACTTGTGAAGGCAGACAAAAATAAAAGAATATGGGACATAACCCAGCAGGTATTTCTGTGGTGCAACCTCAGGTGAAAAGAATGGGTGCTTTCTCACATCTATGCTCCTGTACAATTCTGATTCATTTGGATGAGAATGCCACTTATGCTCATGCACTCACTCATCACCATTGTTTGCGGATTGTGTTCCAAAGTCTGTTCTATTCATCAGTAAATGAAATCGCTCGTAAGAAGTTTTCTCAGAATGCTGCTAACTATTCTGAGCCTTACATCATGCTCTAAAATGATCAATCTGAGCTATTAAAAGTTTTTTTAAGTGTCACTTCACTAAGAAATGAATTACTAATTCCACAATTACTTTTACATGGCACTGGTGATACATTGCTTATGATTTAAAGTAAGTAATTACTAGAGTCAAAAATTTCATTATTAAATTATGTAATTCTTTACAAGTCATATTTTATACTTCAATAATTTTTATGAGTGCCCCATAATAAAGTAATTCTACAAATGGTGTACATTTATCATTTGAAAAGGATACCCCCCACACACCATTTTCTGAGATTTCAAAAAGTTTTCCAAAGATAATTGAAAAGTGATTGAGGGTACTTTGGACTTAGTTGTTCAAAACTATATACGTAGTAAATTATCTAAGTAGTAGTTGCCTCATTTTGATCATTTAAAATGTTTCTGATTAGGGCTATTAAAATCAAAAACTTTAAACCACTCTTTAATTCTGAATTTTTTTTTAGTTATTGTATATACTGATTTTATTCTTGACTGTCAGATGTTCAGACCCATCTTCAAATTCTGTATTACAAAGCTCATAGGATTTTTATGAAGTTTAAAGGAATAAAAATCGTAGAAGGGAAAGTGCTATTGAAATAATTGATATTACTAAAGAAAAGAAAGGGATGGAGAGAAGAGCTATGACAAACATTCCCAGGTGAGGTACTTCAGACAATGCAACTGTCTTTTACCTCCCACTCATTTGTTAATATTTATGGTACGGCTGTGGACTCACTATGAATTCACTATTTGGTTATCAGGTTGTGAAGTGGAGCATCGCATTTCAGTGATTTCAGAGGGAGACTGTGCAAAGGCGATAAAAAATTTGAACAGCAAATGTCCTGACTTCTATAGGCCACCATTTTCTCTTTTTTTTTTTACCCACCACAAAGTGCTAAAAAGAAGGTAAATAGCATTTGCACTACCCTTATGCTGATTTGGTTTTATGACACTGACATGTCATCATAACCAAGAAGCCCAATGATATTTGGCTTCTTGGTTATGCCTGAAGTGCAATAGAGTGAAAATAATAACTTCTGTTGTTGTGGCATCTTGTTCAAAATTACAAGAATAGTGCCTTGTGGAAAGCATAGATGCTACTGCTGAAACGTGTGAGGGGAGGATGTTCATGAAAACTTTTAGCTCCAGAAAAGGCCTCATTTCAATTAAAAAAAAAAGTTCTCTTGAACTTTTAACTCAGCCCTTCTTTAGGATTTGACCTATATGACAATCTAAAACCCACTTGCCTGTTTCTCTATTAGCAAACTTCTGCACTTGCCACTGGTGCAGGCTGTCCCTTGTGGTATTCCTTTCTTGCAACTTGAGATGACCATATTTGGTTAATATGGTGTATGAGTGTTACCTAAACAATTAATTTTAAAGTGAACAGTCTGTCTTTCTGCCAAGTACTACAGATGCAGTTTTTTTTAAAGTTCTTGGATTTAAATTTTGATAGTCTTTAACTAAGTTCTTTCATATTCCTTATATAAAGCCAGAATTCTCCATGTTCTTTTTGAAGGAGATGGAGAATAGCAACAACTTTTGAGACAAATACTTCAGGTGTTCTATGTAGTACCTCAGAAATTACTCATCTCATACGGATAACATTTTTTTTTTCAGATTTAGCAATCACTCTATTTGTGTCAACACTGATGTGGAATATTTTATCTTCTTTTGTCATTACATCAGGTAATCATAACTTGTCAGATGCTAAGCTTTCTTTTTTAATTTCATGTAATTATGAAAGCAACTAGAAATAAATTGTGTCTGGTTTAATAATACATGGTAATGTTTTAAAGATACTTCAGAAAAAGTAAATTGCTTCTGCAGCATTAGTGTAATCTATTATATAACATTAATATGCATAACAGATGGCTCTCTGAAGAGTAAAGAGGGTATTATTTTGATTTGATTTTAATTAGATATATATTGTCTCTTCTATTATATATTACCCACACTAATACTGTAAGAGGCTTTTATGCATAATATTAGGAGATTTATTGCACTCCAAACTTTTAGATGTCACTAGTGTCATTCCAGTATTTTGAGCAATGTTGGGAAAAATTACATTAGTTTGGCTGTTTTAATTTTTTTTTTTAGAAAAAACTAGGTCATGTTCAGGGGAGGGGCTGCGGTTCAGCGAAAGAGCGTTTGTTCTGCATGCAGGAAGTCCCAAGTTCAACCTCTGGCATCTCCAGATAAAAGGATCAGGCATTAGGGGATGTGAACGACCTATCCCTGAGACCCTGGAAAGCCACTGCCAGTTTGAGTAGACAATACTGACCTTGACGGACCAATGGTCTGATTCAGATTTAGGCAGCTTCATGAGGGTTCAAGTCTTTGTTTCAAGAGCATGCTGTCATTTGCCGGGGGGGGGGGGCGTTTCTCAGTTATTTTCATTTATTGTCATTTGGTAGAGACAACTTTTTTTCAGATGCCTTACTATGGTTAATTAGGGGTAATGGTACAGAGGGCTTTTATACCCCATGGGATCATCTTAAACAAAGTATCTACTGGATCCAGGAATGTTTAAGATGGCCTTGACAAGATTTTTATTCAGTTTTTGCTTCAGAAGCTGAATCTGCCAATCATACTGCAATCCTAAACATGGAAATTCATGGAAGCGAATGGGCTCAGAAAGGTGTAACATGTCTGTGTGACAGATAGTATTGCCATATCTCTATTTATGGTAGGAAATAACCCACCCACCCCCAATCCTGCTGCATGTTGCTGCTTAGTTGTGTACTGGAAGGAAACTGGCTGGTGCTCCACGTGCTAACTATCCCACTAACCACCTTGGTTGCCCTCTTCTGTACTTTGTCCAGAACCTGAGGAAAACTTACTTACACTCAGGCAGTAGATTAATGGTTTCTAGCTATTTCTCTTTCTGAAACAATATATTCTAAAATTAAAGGGTTTCTCCCATCTCAGTCTCACATACTGTTACAAATGTATATACTTTAATCTTAACTATTCTTTCTTTAATCTTAACTATTCTTTAATCTTAATCATTCTTTCTCCTTCCAGGGAAATGAATAAAGTTCTTGTTTTAATTACCTCTGGTCTTTTTCTTAATTCTCAGGAGTGGACAAGGTTATTCATCTTAATTACCAAAGTAGGGGAGCGGTGAAGTGTACCTCCACAGCATGGAGGTACACTTCACCATGGAGGTACACTCCACATAATAACCTTGTTGACAAGTTGGTGAAATGTGGTTTGGATCCTATTACTATTAGGTGGAGCTGTAACTGGTTGACAGATCGCACCCAAAGAGTGCTAGTTAATGGTTCCTCATCCTCATGGAGAAGAGTGACAAGTGAAGTGCCTCAGGGATCGGGACCTGTTCTGTTCAACATTTTTATAAATGATTTGGATAAAGGAATAGAGGGAATGCTTATTAAATTTGCAGGTAATACTAAGTTGGGAGGGGTGGCAAATACAGTTGAAGACAGAGTAAGGATACAGGATGATCTTGACAGGCTGGAAAAGTGGGCTAAAACAAATAAAATGAATTTCAACAGAGATAAATGCAAAGTTCTGCATTTAGGAAGGAAAAATCAAAAGCAAAATTATAGGATGGGGGAGACTTGTCTTGGCAGTAGCATGTGCAAAAAGGATCTAGGGGTCTTAGTAGACCATACACTGAACATGAGTCAGCAGTGTGATATGGTACCTAAAAAGGCAAATGTGGTTTGGGGCTGTATCAACAGAAGTATAGTATTCAGATCACGAGAAGTGATAGTATCACTCTACTCTGCTCTGGTTAGACCTCACTTAGAGAATTGTGTTCAGTTTTGGGCACCATAATTTAAGAAGGATATAGACAAGCTGGAACGTGTCCAGAGGAGGGCAATGAAGACAATGAGGGATCTGGAGACCAAGTCCTATGAGGAAAGGTTGAAAGAGCTCGGAATGTTTAGCCTGGAGAGGAGATGACTGAGAAGTGATATGATAACCATCTTCAAGTACACGGAGGGCTGCAATATAGAGGATGGCACAGAGTTGTTTTCCACTGCCCCAGAAGCTCAGACCAGAACCAACGGCTTGAAATTAAATCAAAAGAGCTTTCAGCTAAACATTAGGAAGAACTTCCTGACAGTTACACTGGTCCCTCAGTGGAACAGGCTTCTTTGGGAGGTGGTGGGCTCTCCTTCTTTGGAGGTTTTTAAGCAGAGGCTAGATGGCCATATGACAGCAATACTGATTCTGTGAGCCTGGGCAGATTGCAAGGGGGAGGGCAGAAGGGGTTGCATCAGTGCTTGGTTTTTGTGGCCCTTCTTATATGCCCAGGGTGGTGCCGATAGCCACCTTGGGGTTGGGTGGCGGTTTTCCACAGGTTGGTTTGTCTAGGTATCCTGGAGGTGTTTTGCCATCTTCTGGGCATGGAACAGGGGTCACTGGGGCAGTTGTGGGGGGCATTTATGAATTTCCTGCATTGTGCAGGGGGTTGAATTAGAAGGCCCTAGAGTCCCTTCCAACCCTATGATTCTATGATTCTATGAGGAAGGTGGGAGTCCACTTCTAAACAGTGTAATTCATCTCACCAGTGGTTAGCCTACAAAGAATTTACCAAATACTTTTAGGCCATTTGCTAAATAATTTTCTGGGCACTCAAGTGTTTTATGTGATGGGTGTATGATGGGAGTTAGTTTTCACATTTTGAGAAATAAATAACATGCTACTTAAAAAACATCTTGGGTTTTATGAAGTGTTGTATATTCAAACAAAATAAGAACCATCACTGTTTCTACCACTAAACTTCCCGGCATGCTGTTTTAGGATTGCACAGCCAGAATTTTAATTACTGTTTATTACTACTACTTGAAGTGATTCATGATATGGATTCAAATTTTATTGATGTTATTATTGACTTCTGATAGATTATTCTAGTGTATTTTATTGAAAGGTTTAAAAGAGATGAAATAAAAATATCATTTGGATAATGCTTCCCTCTAAGGCTTCAATGAAGTGTTTTATTTATAGTCAGTCTTTCTCACTGAGAGCCAAACTACACAAGATACCAGACACGTGTTCTTCACATGCTGGGCCCTACAAAGCTCCCTGGGTAGTGTAGTCTTACAAAGAACAGCACTCAATTTGATTCTCCACAGGGGAAGAACGATGGGAGGAATTCTTTCTCTTTCAAAAAATCTTGGGTCCAGTTTTCTTTGGAGCTTTGGAGCGGGGGGGGGGGGGGGACATAACAGGACACAGGAAATCCAGGGTGGCTTCCTGCAAAAAAAAATCCTCTTGAATAATTCAGTTCTGCATTCTTTGTGGAAAGCCAGTACAGTGGGTGCTTTCCTGACTTCTTTAAGTAGGCTGTTCCATAAGGCGGGGGGCACCATAGAGAATGCACATATATTGGCAGCTTTTGATTTTGCCCATGTGCAAGGGGGCACCTGCAGAAGACCCTGTTCAGAGGAGTGAAGGTGCCATGTTAGAACATAAGGAGACAGGCAGTCCCAAAGATATGCCAGACCAAGGTCTTGAAGAGTTTTGTATGTGATAGCCAATATCTTGAATCGAGCCCAGTGACTGCCAGGTAGCCCTCTAGCATTCTGTAAGGTAGAGTGTTTGATCAATAATTTTTTTAATGTTTATGCCAAATGGTCCAAAAAGAGGTGTACAAAGTAACTAAGACACAGTACAATCTACTGTAAACAGTGTCAGTTGCAGATCTGTGAAGTGAGGATTCAAATCCCCACTACACTACTGGATGACCTTGGATCAGACCACCTTCCCTAATTCACAAGACCTTTGCTGAGATAAAATGAGTAAGGGAGAACCATGTAAACTACTCTTGAGCTTCTTGAGAGAAGAGTTGGATAAAAATGTACTAGATCAATATATCTGGTTAGGAAAATCAAAAAGAGTCCAGTAGCACCTTTAAGACTAACCAACTTTATTGTAGCATAAGATCGAATGTCCTGGTATCAAAGACTTAAAGGTCGCTGTAGTTCAACAGAAACCTTTCAAAAACAAAATCCAACGGGAAGCTGCTGAATTGGAATTCATATGTAAATTTGACTCTGTCAAGATGGGACTGAATAGGGACTGTGAATGGTTATCTCATTATCAAAAGTAACTGATTTCCTTTACAGAAACAAACTGATCTCCATATCAGAAGGAGCTGTTTGAGAGCTGTTTGCATCTACTCCTCCCTCCCCTCCCCTCCTCTATATCTGACCAGTTTCTTCTTGCCCTCCATGCATCTGATGAAGAGAACTGTGATTCTCGAAAGCTTATGCTACAATAAAGTTGGTTAGTCTTAAAGGTGCTACTGGACTCTTTTTGATTTTGCTACTACAGACTAACACGGCTAACTCCTCTGGATAGCTGGTTAGGGTGAGAGTGCTTGCCTGAGGCTAGCCAGTGAACTCTGTAGCTAAGCTGGGATCTGTACTCAGGTGTTCTTCCCAATCCAAGATAAACTTTTCATTTCAATTATTATTTTATGTTTCTGATAACTTGTTACTGAGGAAACCAACTTGATAAAGGACTAGTACATTCTGCAACTTGTTTCCTAATATAAATCAGCATATTCGCCTTCTTCTTGTAATATCTTTTTTCATGCTGTAACTTTTTAAAATTGCAGAATTTCATGTTTATAAGGAAGTTATAATAATGTTATCCACTGAAATCAGGGAATCTCTGGTTAACTTCAATCATCAACTACTATACTCTTTTGTGGATGATTTAAGTATAAACATAAAACTGGTGATGATTGTTGCAGGGTTGAGAAGCACAAAACCTGGGAAAACAAGAGGCACTCTAGGCCCCAGGGACTTTGAAAGGGACCAACATATTCTGCCAACCAGCTAATCATCAAACCCCACTCCAGTCTTTGTTAATTTCCTATAACTTGCCTCCTTGAAGAAGTTTGGATAGTGGAGACAAGGAGAGCCTTCTTTAGGAATGTTTGAGCTTGGATTCCAGTGGGAGAACCCAGCTGCCCCAGAGGAGTTAGCCATGTTAGTCTGTAGTTGCAAAATAGTAAAGAGCCCAGTAGCACCTTTAAGACTAACCAACTTATTTGCAGCATAAGCTTTTGAGAACCACAGCTCTCTTTGTCAGATGCATGAACATGCATGAATATGCATCTGATGAAGAGAGCTGTGGTTCTCGAAAGCTTATGCTGCAAATAAGTTGGTTAGTCTTAAAGGTGCTACTGGACTCTTTGCTATTTTGAAGATTTTGGGTATGCTCCACTTTTGAGGCTAAGAACACTTCTGTGGAAATAAAACCCACTGAATAAAACCAGCTTTGGTTTGCTCCCTTACTTTACTAGGAACAGTAGTAATATTTAGTCATTGGTGCCATATTTCTCTACTACCGATCCTCTAGTCCTCCTGTGTTTTGTTGGTGGTTTCAACTATAATGCTGCCATTCTTTGCATTGAACTACAGGCACAAACCTGACCTTTAAATATACGAATCCAACCATGTATTGGCAGCGGTTGGGGCGGGGGGAGATACAGCATTAAAACAGAAACAAGTTGTAATCAATCCATTTTTATAAAATAAACCTGATTTCAATTAAAACAACCTCTGGAGGTAGTCTAATGTATATTATAATAAACGGTTAAATGTAAGGCGTGGGAAAAGTTCAGACATTCCTTCCAGCATATTGAATCAATTAATAGCATGTACAAGGAAACCCTGATTATTTGAAAGAGTGGAGAAAAATGACTTGATTCTTTACAAGTAGTACAGACTATTATTAGTATTCCAGATAGACTGTGTTCTAGGGAGTCCATCATAAGCTTTGATCTGTCTGCATCCACAGCTGGAAACTTTGCGCTAGTCTCTGGAAGCAGCACGAAGTGACAACAGTCGCCTCAATCAGAAAAGTGAGTTAGTGCTTGCAAATGTTAATCAGTGGATCAAAGAACAAAAGTGAGTGAGATTGGGGTCGCTCCCCCTCTCTCATTTCCTTTGGCCCCCAAACAATTAAAGCATTCATAAAAGCACTCTTCTCAGCTTACTTCCATATTTCTGTATCCTTTATCTAAAGCTTTGCATGAGTTCTTTATATAAGTGATTGTTTTTCTTAAATCTTGAGACTTACCATAAGATGTAATTAATACATGCAGTCAAAGCCAAAAATATTTACTGCAATGGCAAATCATAAAGTTGGTGACAATGCTCAGATAATGTGACATCAGAGTCTGTTATGGATAATGACATCTTAAGGAAATGTGAACCTCTAAGAAATATCATGTGGCATTTGGTCAATTCAAATTATTATTCTGGTACTTATAGAAGAGATTGTGGTTTATTGCATGCAAAAAATGACTTCCATAGCCATAAGAAGAGAACTCTGCATCTTTTCCATAAGCAAAAGAATCATACCAAATATATACTCATGTGCCCCCAAACTAGATCCAACATTTTTGGTCTCCAGTATTTGTGCGAGCAGCCTTGCAGGGTTAGTTTCAACTTTTGCATGGCTCTAAGCCAGATACCCCACTAAACATGCTGCTACATCAATCACACACTTATATACATACTCTTCTGGAGAAGGGAGAGACAATCTTACATAGCCAGTCAAGCCCTGGCATGGTTGAAGGTAGACATGGGCACGATCCAAAAAATAATCCCGATTTAGCTGACCGTGATCCCGCGGCGCCGCCAAACGCAGGTACCCAATTCTAACCTATCAAGTCTCGTTTCTGGTCCAAAATCAGATCCAAAATCGGAAATCGGGGAGGCCAGCACCCAGAGCAACCGTAGTCAGGCTGTTGAATGCGCGCGCGCGTTCCTGAGTCGCTCCCGCCCACGCAGCAAGCCGGCTGTCCCGGTGCACTGTGGAGCTGGCAGCAGCGCAAGTGGTTCGGAGGCTGCCCACGCCATTCACCTGCCCCGCAAGACAAGGGGCGGCCGGCTTGCCCGCATGCCCCTTGTCCTGGGGAAAGGCGAATGGCGCAGGCGGCCTCCCAGCCCCCCACGCTGCCTTTTCCCTTTTCCCAGGACAAGGGGCAGCTGGCTTGCCCACGCGCCCCTTGTGGGATGTACTAAAACGAATGACAGAATTGCCCATTGAAAATAATGGGAGAGGCTTGAATGCCCATTGGAAATAATGAGAACCTGGCGTGCCCATAGACTTGCATGGGCACCATTGAAACACATTAGAGCAAAAAAAAAAATCTGCAAAGAAAACGTGGAATGGATTTTGAAGGAAACTCTCTGGGCCCAGATAGACTGTTCTGGGACTGGATTGACAGGCCCCTGAGTGCAATGACGGCCCCTGGGTGTCTCAGAAGGGCTCTGGGACTGGAATGACAGGCCCCTACCTGGAATGAGGGCCCTTGGGTGTCTCAGATGGGCTCTGGGACTGGAATGACAGGCCCTTGACTGGAATGACGACCCCTAAGTGTGACAGAAAGGGTCTGGGACTGGAATGGCAGGCCCCTGACAGGAATGATGACCCCTAAGTGTGACAGAAGGGGTCTGGGACTGGAATGACAGGCCCCTACCTGGAATGACGGCCCCTGGGTCTGCCAGAAGGGCTCTGGGACTGGAATGACAGGCCCCTACCTGGAATGACGGCCCCTGGGTCTGCCAGAAGGGCTCTGGGACTGGAATGACAGGCCCCTGACTGTCACCCAGGGACCATCATTCCAGTCTCAGAGCCCTTCTGACAGACCCCGGGGCCGTCATTCCAGCTTGGGGCCTGTCATTCCAGTCCTAGACCCCTTCTGTCACACCCAGGGGCCGTCATTGCACTCAGGGGCCTGTCAATCCAGTCCCAGAACAATCTACTATCTGGGCCCAGAGAGTTTCCTTCAAAATCCATTCCATGTTTTCTTTGCACCTTTTTTTTTGCTCTAATGTGTTTCAATGGAGCCCATGCAAGTCAATAGGCATTCCAAGTTCCCATTATTTCCAACGGGCATTCAAGCCTTTCCCATTATTTTCAATGGGCAATCCTGTCATTCGTTTTAGTACATCCCCCCCTTGTCCTGGGGAAAGACGAACGGCGTGGGTGGCCTCCCACGCTGCCTTTTGCCTTTCTCCCGGACAAGGGGCAGCTGGCTTGCTCACACGCCCCTTGTCCTGGGGAAAGGCGAATGGAGCAGGCGGCCTCCCAGCCTCCTGCGCTGCCTTTTGCCTTTCCTTTGTGCCCACCCCCTTCCCCCTCCCTCCCCTGGGTTGCTGTTCCGTGGTTGGAAGGAAGCCTACTAATCAAGGAAAGCTGGGCTTCCATTTGTGTTTCGAGGGCGACAGAAGGAGGGCAAAGACAACTCATTCCCCCCCTGACTCCATTGCCCCGGGAATTAATTACTGGTGCCTGAGTGTCTGCAATTCCAAACAGAAACCGATATATCCGATCAAGTCCCAAACAAGCAAACTCCCGACTGCTGGATTGGTTGCCGTGGACAGAACCGATTAGCTGAGACGCGATGGAGCAAACGCCAAAATCGGGGACTTTTTGAAATTGTAATTCAGATAGTGCCCATGTCTAGTTAAAGGAATAGGGAGGGTGGGAGCTAAGGCTCAGAAGTAGATCAGCTGCTTCACATGCCGAAGTTTCCAAGTTCAAGCCCTGGTATCCAAAAACTAAGAATCTTAGTATCCCTGGTCCACTTCTATTCTAAACAGAATCATATCATATCCAAAGTCATAACAGTCTTATGTAGTGATTAGAGTGTTAGAGGTCATGGATAGACAGGGGCACGAAGAGAATTATGAAAGAAAACCCCCCACGGACAGGCCACTCGGCTGTTCACGAATGGGTCATTCGTGAGGTGCCATTCCAGACGAGCAAGTGATTGTCTCAAGCCTCGTTCGTTGCGTTCATCCACTGTTCGTGAAGCCAGAGACTCAGGCGCCTTCAATCAATTGCCTTGGCAATGGAGGGAAGGACTGCCTGAACTCTGTCTGCACTCTGTCGCCCTGGACACCCCAATCAAAGCTCAACTTAGCTTGATGGGCAGGTCTTCCTTCCAAGAGTGGAACTGCAAATTGGTTATAATTGGTAACATGGGAGCAGACACCGGGGGGGGGAGAGGGAGGGGGGTGTTATGTGGCCATGGGAACTCCAATCTCATCCCTGAAAACCCTGTTAGGCAGTTCTGACTGCCAACCACAGACCTCCTGCTTTTCTCAATGAGACCTCTGGTTATAGAAGGGCACTGTGCTCCCAATTCTGGTTTTCAGTTTTAGCAAGCAGTGGAGTGGGACAGAGCTGTTGCTAGACTTTTGGGAGAGAGACAGAGAGAGTGCATTGGAGCTGGGATTTTTTCTGTGTGTGCTGGGTGGGATAGGGATCTATCCTCTCTGGTTCCATGGCTGCTGCCAGGCCCTGGTGCCAAGCTCAGTGGGCAGCTCGGCTGAGGGCTCACATTGATTATTCTTAGTATCAGTGCCTGATCTGCTCCAGCTTCTGGGTGTGCTGGGCTAGGGCTCTAGTCCCAGTCTCTGGTTCCAGGGCTGCTGCCAGGCTCTGGGGCCAAGCTCTGTGGGTACCTCAGCTGAGGGCTCACATTGATCATTATCTATATCAGTGCTCTACCCCCTCCATGTGGTTCTAGGGCTACTGCCAGGCCCTGGGGCCAAGCTCAGTGGGCACCTTGGCTGAGGGCTCATCCTGATTATTTGTGCCTGATCTGGTCAGGTCTCTGGGAGTGCTGGGCTAGGACTCTAGCCCCTCCCTCTGGTTCCAGGGCTGCTGCCTGGCCCTGGGGCCAAGCTCAGTGGCACTGGCACCTCGCCTGAGGGCTTACAGTGTTCTGTCCTCCTTAATTCTAGTTTGGTGGCATAATAAGTCTTTGTGTTTTGGTGGCCACGGGCGGTCATGGGGGCAAGTGCAAAGGTAGTCCTCCTGGTTTCCTCATGGCAAGCAGTACTGGGTGTGGCTCTGGGGCAGCAGAGAGTACTCCCGCTCCCCCAGATTCACTTGTGGGGTCTGTGGAGGAGGCCAAAGAGGTCTTTCCACTGCGGGAAGAGGATCTCTCAACATTTTGAGGAGGTGGAGGAGGAGGAGGGTGAGGGAACCCTGGAGGAATGGTTGGTGTTTTATGAAATACCTTGTCCTCCAGCAAGACAAGTTGGTGTATGTGGAGGCACAAACACACAACCTGGCTGCAGTCGTCAACCACCATACTACAGAAGCAGAAAGTAGCCTCCGACTGTGAGGCCTGGTGGGTGGGCACATGGGGGTTGCCGCTGGCCAGCAGCCAGACCCTCCACCCCTACAGGCGAGGTGGCCCACCACCACCTCCCCAAGACCACCAGGCCCAGCGACCACAGACATCAACCACTGTGCTATGGAAGCGGAAAGTAGCCTCTGACTGGGAGGCCTGGTGTGCTGCTGGCCAGCAGCCAGACCCCCCACCCCCTACAGGGGAGGCAGCCTTTTACCACCCCCCCAGCCCGCCAGGCCTGGCAGCCACAGACCTCAGCCACCTTGCTGACCTTCCTGAAGTTACCCTCCAGGAGGCCTGGTGGATGAGCACATGGGGGGTGCCACCAGCCAGCGGTTAGACGCCCCCTGAGAGGGGAGGCAGCCCACCTTCAGGTCCATTGCATGGGGCCAAAGTGAACTGGGGAGGGTGGCTTCATTTGTATTGAATTGGAGTTTCCTGGGGGCATCAAATTTGGGAATTTATAACTCCGAGATCCATACTGCAATCTTGACCAAACTTGGGTGATGGCTGGAGGAGAGCCTGCTGCACATTCCCTGTGAATATGGGCTCTCTAAGTGCTAAGGGGGCCACCCTGGCACTGACAAACAACGAACACCAAACACGTTAGTTAACAGGACGTGTTAGTTCCATTTGTTCGTGCTCGTCGTCGGCAACGAACAATGAACAGCCTGTTCATTTTTTTTTGTGCCCATGTCTAGTCATGGATACCTTGTTTCAAATCACCCCTCTGAGACGTGGGACAGTGACAAAGTTGGATCCATATTTTTTTTACTCTTTCTTGACTAATTCCTCTACTTACTGTGACAACAACAACAACAACAACAGCAACAACAACAACATTCAATTTATATACCGCCCTTCAGGATGACTTAACACCCACTCAGAGCAGTTTACAAAGTATGTTATTATTTCCCCCACAACAACAAACACCGTGTGAGGTGGATGGGGCTGAGAGAGCTAGAAGCTGTGACTGACCCAAGGTCACCCAGCTGGCTTCAAGTGGAGGAATGAGGAATCAAACCCAGTTCGTCAGATTAGAGTCCTGCGCTCTTAACCACTACACCAAGCTGACTCTGTCCAACATGACTTTTGTTCCTGCAAATCCCATGATGTCTAGCATAACATATTTGGGGGTTCGAATGGGATCCCTCATTCCTTTTTCATCAGCAGTAAAACTAGTTGGATCCAACCCTCTGTCTCTCCATCTGTTTGTTGAAACAGTCCAGCAGCACCTCACTCTGTTATTGCCTTCATCTAGGTGGTAGATCCAGTTGAGTTGGTGCACCAGTCCCTACTCTACTACCTACCTCTGTGCTGCCACTACTCAGATCTTTTCTATAAAGTGTACATCTTAGTATGCAGTACCTGCATTGTGTAAGCTTATTCTGAAGTCTCAGTTCAGTGACAAATTGCTGAATGCATAATTCCCTGATACAAGTTTAATAGGTGTGGGAGGTTAACAAGATAATGTTAATCAAATTCTTTAAAGAGGAACAATTTATTTGAAGGGAAAAGCCATAAACTATTCAAACTTATATTACTATTAAAAACTGTTTTAGCAACATTAGAAAATTAACATACAAGTTTCTTCATGCATACTTCTCAGGCATTTTAATTAACTGTATTATTGTATCTCAGTACTCTGAAATATTTTTAAATATTACTGTTTCTGCTCACAATGCGATACTCCCAGCTGCCACACAGTGGCTTGAGCTGGGGATCGTACTTTGCCACTTTGGAAGGAGAAGCAGGCAGAGACATCTCCCAGGCATATGGGGATATAGCTGGGGGGGGGCGGAGACAAAGCCTTCAGAAGACGGCTCCGCCCTCCCTGCTGGCAGTTGCTCTGCATGCTCGGCCCACCCACCTCACCCTGTAGTAGTGCACGATTAGCCGGCTGCTGTTCCCAGAGCCAGGTAGGAATTTTTTCTCCTCTCCCCATATTGGCAAGGTGGGAGAGGTGGTTTTTCGCCTACCTTGCACTGCAGGCAGAGGTTTGAGGTAATTGGCAATGGTGGTGCATCGTTGTAAGTCACTGGCAGGAGAGAGTTCGGGGATAGGGAGCGGGCCGGTGAGCACCCCTTGGCAATTCCCCATTGGTGGGGAAATGGGGTCTACCAGGAGCGGATGGTATGCTTGTGACGGCTACCACCACCTGGAGACTGCCTGCAGTGAACCCCATGTGTAAGTCCTTCCCTCATGCTGTACAGCTGAGGCTTTAGGAGCTTGAAGGGGGGAACCATTTTGCCTGACTGGCCGGGGAAAAGCCATTACATGGATGGCTCCTACCCGAGGCTGTGGGGCTCGCCCAGACAGGTCAAGGCGGTGGTCCAGGGGTGACCCCGTGGCTTGACCTGTACCGCTAGTTTGCCCTTGCCGTATTTAATGGTTGATGTTATATTAATAAAGTGGCCCTTTAGTTCCAACTCCTGTGTCTGCCTCTTCATTCCGACTGGGGTGGCAATACTGTTTCTTTTCATAATAAAACCTTTCTCTAATACAATATGGCTGTGGGATAGGGTCAAAGTGTGTGGGGGGAGTATTTCTGCACAATGTTTTAATTGTTGTTTTTATGTTTTTGTATGTATTTTAGTTCTGATTTTAATGATGTGTTTTGGCTTGTTTTAATGATTGTTAAGGTGTGATTTTATTATGTATGTTTTAATGTGTTGGCTGCCTTGGTGGCCAACATAAGGACAGCAAGTCAGGGTATAGATTTGTAAAATAAAATTTAAAATAAATAATCTTCATAGGAATGATTTCATTCTTGCTGTATTTACCTGAAAAATTCCCATTCCCATTTTTGTTTTTAGCAAAGAGAATCAGTGACAAGAATATAGCTAAATATTTTTAAGTAGTCAGTTAGAGAACATTAGCTTACTCCTATGACTGAGCTTCCCATTGAGTCAAATGGGACAAATGGGACTCAATACATTTGCAAAAGTTGCATCACAACTCTTGCAAATGTAATGTTGGTGTCATTATTCAAGCTAAATAAGTTCCTGGGTGACCATGGGGTTTTGACAAACTTTCACCTTTCCCTTTCAACGTCCGCAAATCCAGCTTTTACTGAGGCTTAAAGGATAAGCTGATGATAACTCTCAACCATGCAAGGGGGCACTAAACTAACGTAAATATTTTATGTCAATGTTATGTTGTGCTTTGCCAGTGCATGAGATAGGAGTTCGGGCCCTACCTGGCCGGCAGCCAAAGGCTTGAGGCCAGGGGCTGCATTTGTCACCATGGAGGATAAGCAGCAGCATTCCCCCGGCCTCGTAAGGTCACGTGGGTGCAGGAGGGGCTATGTGCCTTAATAGGACTGCCCTGCCCCCATAATGGCACTAGCCACCTCGTGCTCGGCCAACCCGCCCACCCAGTGAAAGTGCAGGTTTTGACCAGTTGCCTTTTTTGGGGCCAGGTGGGAATTTTTTCTTTTTTCCTGATTGGACCTGGGAAAGAAGTTTTTTGCCTACCTTTTACTGCTTGCTGTAGCTGTAGCTATTGGCTATGGTGATGCTGATACAAGCCATCATTGGCAGGATTTAGTTGGGGGATGTGAGCGGGATGGTGAGTACCCTTGGCACATCCCCATTGGTGGGGATATTAGGGGCCTGTCAGGATTGGCTGGCATGCTTGGCGGCGGCCAGTTGAGAGGGCAGCCTGCCTGGTGGGATCCCCTGGACAAGTCCTTCCCTCATGCTCCACGGCAGGGGTGCTTGGAGCTTTAAGGGGGAAACCATCCACCAGGCCGGCCGGATCCCAGCCATGCATTTGGATGGCTTGCATCCGGGGCAGTGGGTCTCGTCCAGACAGGTAAAGGCGGGGTCCAGGAGTAGTAACCCCAGGGCTTGACCTGTACCGCTGGTTAGGCCCTTGCCAGGTTTTTAATTGTTGCGGTTCATGTTGTTGCCAAAATAAAAGGTGGCCCTTTATTACCCAAGTCTTGTGTCTGCCTCTTTATTCCACTGGGGGGGGGGGGCGGGGAATAATCCTACCTTACTCAGGGTTATATAAGAAAGAGGACTACACTGTTAAATCATTTAATAAAGTGATTAAATAGATTATACAGTTGCCAATGATAGTTATCTTTGCCATAGCATAATGTATTTCAAAATAACACCCAGTTGGTTTATCTGTTCTCTTTATTGTAGAAACTACAAGGTTTACTTTTCAGTATTGTTCTTGTGGGCTGTTATGATATAGAGGGCACTGTAAGTCTTATTTGTTTATTTTTAGTGTATTTTTTTGTCTCCTCTAGAGAAAAAAGTGTTCAAAGTGGCTTGCAACTAAATATGAAACAAAATAAGACTAAAAAACCCAGACCTAGTACTTAAGATAGCTAAGATAACCAATAATAATAAGCCCACCCAATCAGCAATATAAATGAACCAAGCAGCAATATACATTAATAAAAACCAGCATAGCAGTAAAATAATAACTTAACAGCATAAAAGCCATTAAGTCACTGGGCAAAGAGACTCAGAAGATCAGCCCAGACAGGGTTACCAACAGTCTTGCCTCTTGAATAGAGGCATAATGTGTGGAAATGGGCAGTTGAAAATTTTCATAGAATGGAGGTAAATAACATCACCTGCAAAGTATCATCACCTGAACCCAGATATTTGCAGCTAAAGTTGCAAGTAGGGATGTGCGTTTCGGCATTCAGAATGCCGAAAGAATGCCGAAACAAAAGTGTTTCGGCATTCTTCAGGAATCCCGAAACGTTTCGGGGAATGCCGAAACGTTTCGGGATAGCCGAAAGAAAAAGCCGAAACGTTTCGGGATTCTTTCGGCATTCTTTCGGCATTAGAGAATCGCCATTTTGTTTTTGCTAGCCGTTTGCCTTAGCAAGCGGCTAGCAAAATCCTGCTGGAAGCAAAGGCTTCCTGCAGGCTCTTAGAAGAGGGGAGGGGGGGAGAAGGAGTGAATCACTCACTCCTTCTGTCACCCCCCACCCCTCTTGCAAAGGAGGATAGGGAATCCTGCTTTGCCTTGCAAATGCAAGGTGCAACATTGCATTGCACTTTGCATTTGCAAAGCAGCAGAGATTCCTGCCAAAACTAACAGGTAGGGGAGGGGGAGCAGGAGGAGGGTGGCTCTTGGAGTGTGGGTGGGGAAAGGCAGGGGAGGGGGGACTTTAGGAGTCACCAATCCCACTGCTGCATTCTCATGCCAGCCAATAGATTTAAATCTTTGGCTGAGGCTGCAGCAGGGGATTTAAATTTGGAGCAAGACTGTCTGGAACACTTCTGTTGCTGCTGCTGCTGAGCTGTGACTGAGAGAGGAGAAGAAGAGAGACTGCACCTGGAGCCTGGAGGACATCTGCCTGGAGGATCAACTGTGCTGGACATCCTGAGAGGACACCTGGTAGGCCTTTTTTAAATTTTTGTAAATTTTTTTGATGCTGGGCAATGTGCTGCTGTGGCCTGCCTCTGCAAAAAGGTGTTGCAGTTTATTCTTGGCATGGCCTGGGGGACAGGTTGGGCAGACAATGTTTGATGGTGGGGGGGGGGGTCAGCATTGGTTGTTGTGCTTGCCTTCTTTAAGCTTGATCTACTGTTTTAAGCTTAAAACAAGAGTGTGCCAGCTTTGGGCCTACACAGGCCAGAAGCCTTTCTTCTGGCTGGCTCTCACAGTTGTGCTTCACAATCTGGAATGGTGTGGCTTGTTTTTCTGTGTCTGGTCCCCTGCTTGCAAGGATTCCCAACAGGCTCCGTCCTGATCAACTGTGCCAGCCTGCGGGCCACACACAGGTATGGCCTGGGGGACAGGTTGGGCAGACAATGTTTGATGGTGGGTGGGGGGTTCAGCATTGGTTGTTGTGCTTGCCTTCTTTAAGCTTGATCTACTGTTTTAAGCTTAAAACAAGAGTGTGCCAGCTTTGGGCCTACACAGGCCAGAAGCCTTTCTTCTGGCTGGCTCTCACAGTTGTGCTTCACAATCTGGAATGGTGTGGCTTGTTTTTCTGTGTCTGGTCCCCTGCTTGCAAGGATTCCCAACAGGCTCCGTCCTGATCAACTGTGCCAGCCTGTGGGCCACACACAGGTATGCTGCTTTGGCCAAGGTAACCCTTTTTGGTTGCTGGCCTGGCACTCACAGTTGTGCTCCACAATCTGGAATGGTGTGGCTTGTTTTTCTGTGTCTGGTCCCCTGCTTGCAAGGATTCCCAACAGGCTCCGTCCTGATCAACTGTGCCAGCCTGCGGGCCACACACAGGTATGGCCTGGGGGACAGGTTGGGCAGACAATGTTTGATGGTGGGTGGGGGGTTCAGCATTGGTTGTTGTGCTTGCCTTCTTTAAGCTTGATCTACTGTTTTAAGCTTAAAACAAGAGTGTGCCAGCTTTGGGCCTACACAGGCCAGAAGCCTTTCTTCTGGCTGGCTCTCACAGTTGTGCTTCACAATCTGGAATGGTGTGGCTTGTTTTTCTGTGTCTGGTCCCCTGCTTGCAAGGATTCCCAACAGGCTCCGTCCTGATCAACTGTGCCAGCCTGTGGGCCACACACAGGTATGCTGCTTTGGCCAAGGTAACCCTTTTTGGTTGCTGGCCTGGCACTCACAGTTGTGCTCCACAATCTGGAATGGTGTGGCTTGTTTTTCTGTGTCTGGTCCCCTGCTTGCAAGGATTCCCAACAGGCTCCGTCCTGATCAACTGTGCCAGCCTGCGGGCCACACACAGGTATGGCCTGGGGGACAGGTTGGGCAGACAATGTTTGATGGTGGGGGGGGGGGGGGTTCAGCATTGGTTGTTGTGCTTGCCTTCTTTAAGCTTGATCTACTGTTTTAAGATTAAAACAAGAGTGTGCCAGCTTTGGGCCTACACAGGCCAGAAGCCTTTCTTCTGGCTGGCTCTCACAGTTGTGCTTCACAATCTGGAATGGTGTGGCTTGTTTTTCTGTGTCTGGTCCCCTGCTTGCAAGGATTCCCAACAGGCTCCGTCCTGATCAACTGTGCCAGCCTGTGGGCCACACACAGGTATGCTGCTTTGGCCAAGGTAACCCTTTTTGGTTGCTGGCCTGGCACTCACAGTTGTGCTCCACAATCTGGAATGGTGTGGCTTGTTTTTCTGTGTCTGGTCCCCTGCTTGCAAGGATTCCCAACAGGCTCCGTCCTGATCAACTGTGCCAGCCTGCGGCCCACACACAGGTATGGCCTGGGGGACAGGTTGGGCAGACAATGTTTGATGGTGGGGGGGGGGGTTCAGCATTGGTTGTTGTGCTTGCCTTCTTTAAGCTTGATCTACTGTTTTAAGCTTAAAACAAGAGTGTGCCAGCTTTGGGCCTACACAGGCCAGAAGCCTTTCTTCTGGCTGGCTCTCACAGTTGTGCTTCACAATCTGGAATGGTGTGGCTTGTTTTTCTGTGTCTGGTCCCCTGCTTGCAAGGATTCCCAACAGGCTCCGTCCTGATCAACTGTGCCAGCCTTCTGCCCACACACAGGTATGCTGCTTTGGCCAAGGTAACCCTTTTTGGTTGCTGGCCTGGCACTCACAGTTGTGCTTCACAATCTGGAATGGTGTGGCTTGTTTTTCTGTGTCTGGTCCCCTGCTTGCAAGGATTCCCAACAGGCTCCGTCCTGATCAACTTCGGCCCACACACAGGCCTGCTGCTCCGGCTTTGGTAACCCTTCCCGTTTGCTGGCCTGGCACTCACTGTTTTGCTTCACATTCAGGTTGTTTATCGTTGGTGGACCTCTTCTGGACTGGACTGCACTTGGTGGACATCGGCCTGCAGATCTCTGCGTGGAGGATCAACATTGCTGGACATCTGCAGTGGTGGACTGGTAGGGTTGTTGTAAAATTTGGTTTTTGAGCTTATGTCTGCTGCTGTGCCTACCTGCGAGCATATGCTTTGGCTCTGTCTTTATGGCTTGGGCTGGGGGGGCATTTTCTGGTTGGGCAAGAGGATATTGTTTGGGGGTTAGGGGGGGCCAGCATTGATTGCAGTGCCTGCTTTCTTTCATGTTTCATTTTTCAAGTTTGAGTGTGGGGTGGGCTTGAACTACTGTTTCACAGGACTAAAAAATGAGTGTGCCAGCTTTTGGCCTGCAAAGGCCAGAAGCTCTGCTGGGTGGATGTGTTTTGTTTTGCTGCTGGTTGGCCCTAGCCTTTCAGGGGGGGGGGGCTGACTTGGCTTGTGCAACGGGGCCTTGAATTTTGGGGGTTGCGTGTGCGGCGTGTGGTGTTGACTCTGTTAACATTTCCAATTTTCTTGACAGCATCGTGGAGGAGAGGAGGACCAGCTGCAAGACCGCCTGAACATCGCTGGACTGCAGGACTGGTGTTAGTGTGAGCGAGTCCGGGTTCACATTTGGGTGGGCTTGGGGGTGGGTTCTTGCTAGCTTGGGAGGGGGGAGGCTCATCTTCAAAACACCACATCCACACCCCACACCGACATACCACAGATACATTGGTCCCGCTAAATAGTGTCTCTTAGGTAGGTAGGCCAGTTGGTAGGTGATCAGTGGATAATTGCCCTCAACATAATTATTAGGGAAACCGAGCCTAGTTTTTTTTAAAAAACTAAATAGGGACTCAGCAGGGAAAGCATTAGTGAGTGAGTGTTAGGTTTGAATTCTATATATATATATAAAAAATTTGTAATAGCTGTCAATAGGCTTCCCATTAGTGCCCCCATAACTAGGGTTCCACTGCCCATCTCTGGCACCCGTGGTGGTGCCAGGCCGGCCCGGGCATACTAGTGTGTGAGTGTTTAAGGCTTTGTCACCTGTTATTGGGGTTTAGGGCCAGCTCAATTCCAGAGGAATTCAGCTGATTGGCAGGCTCAGGTTCCCTGACATAAATAGGGTTGCTTAAAAAGGCACTTGATTGTTCATCTCCAAGTCACAGAGCCACTAGAAGCACAGATTTAGAGCAGGTTAGTTAGGTCTTGAAAACAAAGTTGACCTTTGTTTTCCAAATCTTTTCTGATTAGTTAGGGTTGAATTTGGGAGGGGAAAGTATGTCAGAGAGGAAAGCAGAGAGGGGCCCCGGGGGAAAGGCTAGGGAGAAATCTAGAGGGGAGGAGGGGAGGGGGAGGGGGACTGCTGCGGCAGCCCCCCCATCTGAGCGGAGGAGGCCCTCCCCTGCGCTGCTGCCGTTCACCAGCCTGGCTTCTGGTGACAGGAAGAGGGTTCGCAAGACTCTCTTTCCTGAGGCAGCTGCTGGAGGGCCACCCCCAACCCGGGTGCGTGAGGCAGGGGCTGGCACTGGGCGGGGGCCTGCTGCTGAGGCTCCTCCTCCTCCAGTGGTTGCGAGCCAGCTGCTGGAGGAGGGGCAGCATGTGGTGTCTCCTGGGATGGGCGCGGAGCACATGACTTTCCCTGCGTTCCCGCTCACCCCAGGAACCCGGAGGATGTTGGAGGAACTGCCCGTGAGACCCCCCCTGGGGCGGTCCACCCCAGTTTCCTCTGAGGCCAGCAGCAGGCCTCTCGCGGCTGTGCAGGAGGAGAGGATGCGGGAGGAAGAGGCAGAGACTGTGGTGGAAGAGCCCACATCTCTGCCCCTTCAGCCTCGTCCATCCCCACCTGCCCGGCCGAGAGTGGGACACGGTGTGTCCGGCCAGAGCACCTCACAGGAGGTGCCTCAGGGTGATCCGGAAAGCGCTTCTCCTGGGAAGCGTGGGTTGCCCTTTTCCTCCGAAATCTGGAAGCACTTCCAGACAGCGGAGGATCCCCGAGCAGCCCTGTGCCTGCATTGTAGGCAGCGCGTCAGCCGTGGCAAAGATGTGTGGCATCTCTCCACGTCTGGGATGAGGTACCATATGAAGAGGCACCACCAGGCGGTGCTTCTTCGGGAGGAGGGTTCGAGTGGCGCCGCACGGCCGCCAGCTAGCCAGAGGGAGGCAGGCTCCTCTGGTGCTCTCCCCCTAAGGGTACCTGCAGGAAAGGGACGCCAAGCCTCTCTCCCGGAGATGCTTGGTATGCAGGGCGCTAGTGTGCCCAGAGAGGGGATCCGGAGGGCGAGCAGGCGCATCACACGCTACATCGTCAACATGATAGCAGTGGATGGGCAACCGTATTCCATAGTTGAAGACTTCGGCTTCTCAGGGCTGCTCCAAGATTGCTTTTCCTGGTACGCCGTCCCTGCTCGCACGTCGTTGAGCAGATCGGTGGTGCCCTCGTTTTACAGGGCTGCCAGGGATCATGTGAAGGCACAGCTGTCCCGGGTTGCCGGGAGAACTGTGCACTTCACATCGGACATCTGGACCTGCCCAAGTGTGCAGCAAGCGTACCTCTCGCTTACTGCTCACTGGTGGGAACCCGAGTCGGTTCTGGGTGGGGGCCGGGGGGAGGTGCCTAGCACAGCTAGACAGGGAAGGATGCGAGACCGCCAGGCCGGCTACTGCAAGGCCTTGCTTCACGCCGAGGTGCTCGACATGTCCCACACGGCGGAGAACATCGCTGCCACCTTAAGGAGACAGTTGGACGAGTGGATAGGCCAGGGACCCGCCACCGTGGGATGCATGGTGACGGACGGTGGCAAGAACATGAGGGCAGCGGCGCATCTAGTGAGCCGAGAGAGCGTCTACTGTGCCGCTCACAAGCTTCACCTAGTCGTGAGAGATGCGCTGGGGTTGGGCTCCTCGAAGGAACCCGTGGATACCCGGACCCGTGAACTCCAGTTACTTGTCCAGAGATGTCGGAGGCTCACGGGTCACTTCTCGCGCAGCGTGAAGGCCACGCACGAACTGCGCCAGACACAGGTCAGGACAGGTGTGCCAGAGCACGCTCTGATCACTGACGTCAGCACTCGCTGGAACTCCACCTGCGCCATGCTTGAGCTCTTGGTGGAGCAGAAGGCCGCACTCCACGCGTGGCTCTCCGAGAACCGCGGTGCGAGTCAGGTGGGTGAGTTCAGCCGGGAGGATTGGCTCACCATCACCCAGACAGTGGAGGTCCTGAAGCCCTTCAAGGACTTCACTGTGGCGGTCTCGTCAGACACGGCGACCCTCGGTCTGGTCATTCCCCTGGTGCACACGCTCCAGAGGAATCTGGCCACCCTTGCAGACCGGGTCGCGCCCCGTGCTGACCTTGTTCCAGCGGTGCGCGCATTAGTGAGAAGGCTGCAGCAGGGCATAGCTGCCAGGCTAACTCCTCTCACTAAGGAAGAGTCATACATGTTGGCGACCATGTGTGACCCGCGCATAAAGGGCACTTTCGCCGAGCGGGACGGGAACCTCACCCAAGCCAGAGACGGGCTCTGCTCTTGGGTGAGGCGCAGGCAGGCCAAGAGGGGACGCCTGTCGACAGGGGGGACGCAAGAGGGGCCCTGCCGTGCGGGTCCCTCTGACGCCCCCTCTGCGCAGGCCCCCCCCGAGGCCACCACCGGACTGCCGATGGAGATGGAGATGCTCCGGTGGGCCCTCGTCCCCTCTGGGGTCGTGAGGACCGTGAGAGAGGATCCGGCGGAGGCGATGGTCAGGGACTACCTCGCGGAGCCCTGCGAGTCGCTCTCCACCGATCCGCTCAGCTACTGGGCCAGGAAGGAGTCGGTCTGGCCGGACCTCTCCCTCGAGGCGCAGCGGCTGCTCTCATGCCCTCCGACGAGCGTGGAGAGCGAGCGCGTCTTTTCACATGCGGGCGACATTGTCGGCCCACATCGCACTCGCCTTCTCCCATGGAGAGTCGAGCAGTTGACCTTCCTGAAGGTCAACTCTCGCCTCTTCGATTTCTCAGGACTGGACTTCCAGAGTGACTGAGGTGAGCCCAACTTGTGGCCTGCATCCTCTGTGGGTCCAATCCTTTGGAATCGCGCTCTCCCCTGTATAAAACCCTGTATATACAGTTAAAACCGGCCAGTAGAGGGAGGGTGGTTAGGAACCAGTGGCAAAGGGAAAACACCCAGCAATTTGAAAGCCCCCCCCCAGGGTATTCAAAACATCTCCCATCACTGAGACAGACCCTGTGGGACCAAATTTATTATGAAAAATAATGCCCCAGAAACATGGATTGCTACTGGAGGGAGAAACAGGTTAGATAGGGATTGCTTAGGTGTTTTTATCAGATGAAATCCTTGTAAAAAAAAATTGAAGAAGAATTGTTGTACTGTTTTTTGAAAGTTGATGTTCTGTTCATGTAAAAAAAAGAAAAAAAACCCCAAAAATGTTGTGATTATGTTTTTTAAAAGTTGATTGAATGTTAATGTTTAAAAAAAAAAAAAACCAAAAAAAAATTGTTGATGTTAATGTTGGGTTTGCATGGTTGGGGGATGCGGGAAGAGTGGTGGATGGGCACCGGCCAATGATGATCTCTCGCAGATGTTCCCAGGTAAATTCTGAGGCTGGTGTGGGGGTGGGGGGAGACCTCTGCAGAACTGCTCCAGA
Organism: Eublepharis macularius; assembly: GCF_028583425.1. Lineage (NCBI taxonomy): Eukaryota > Metazoa > Chordata > Lepidosauria > Squamata > Eublepharidae > Eublepharis > Eublepharis macularius. Next base: position 100,620,481 of record NC_072796.1, read on the forward strand.
AATACCATTGTCCAGTGCCTTGGAAGTGCCCAGTTCAGCTTTGTGTGTCTGAACTGAAAGCACAGCCACAGGAAATGACATAGGTTCTGCTGGACCCTGTTGCAGTGGTTCCCCCCCATTAAGTCGTTTTATGGAGGGAGAGTTGTATTAGGCTGGTAGTTATGATCATCTTCTGTTTCCATGCCCTGTTGTGCCCGCTCACTATGTAACCTGTTGTAATGTTCAAAACTTTACTGTTTGTCCATTTCAAAAGAAAAATTGTTTTTAAGATTCTCTGATGTGTAGTTAATTGTGTTGTGTTGTGCTGTGAGGGACAATAAGTGTAATATGTTGTGATTTGTTGACCACTTGTAATTTGAAAATGAGAAAATAAAGGTTTTTTAAACTTAATGATTGTGTGTCTGTGTTCCCTTCTTTGATGGGAGGTTGGTTCCCAGCATAGGGAACAATGGGGCAGGCTGGCCAGCCTGTTCCTGGGGTACTGGGTGTGGGGCAGCTGAGGGTGGTTTTGGTTCTGAGAGGGGCTGAGTGGAGGATTTGGGTCTGTGTGTGGCAGCTGGGGTGGGGGAACTGGGTTTGTGTGGGGCTGTAAGGAGTGGACTATGGGGGATGAGAGCACTGGTCGTCCTTTGTGCCCAAGTAGGCCCCTGCTACTGTCCTGGTGTGGGCTTCCATGCCTCTATCAGTTGCTGGCCCTCCTTTGCCATCTTTTTCAGAAATTTTCCTAGGGCTGCCAAACTCCTGGTTGGGCTTGAGTTCAGGTTAGAGAGAGTAGTTCCCTACAGAGAAACTGGCTGCTTCCAAGGGCAATCTCTTTAGAGGGCAAATGCGGACCATGGATTCTGGGGGAGATCCCTACTCAGATTTTCCTTTCCACAAGTCCCACCCCCAAATTGCCAGTAACTTCCAAGGCCAGAGTTTGCCACCCCAGAGAGATCCCGTTCCCACCCTCTTAGCCTTGGCATGAAAGTTGTAGCCCCCATGGAACACTTCCAGGTTCCTGATTCCAAGCCCAATTACACCACTGTAAGACAATCCAGACCTCCATCAAAAATGGATTTTAAGTAGCAGTGGGATTGGGCTGCATTTCAGTCATTCACATATCTGGTTGTGTTCCCAAACATTTAGCTTATGTTTTTTTAAATCAGCGTATGGCACTTAAAGACACTTTTAAATGGTTCTAAAAACATATTTTTATTATGAAGTATTTAATGTGGCATTGCTCAAGGGCAGGCCTTTTGGCCAAATGAGCAGTATCAGTACAGTAAAATTTAGACAAAGCTCATAGGAAGAAAACGCATTCATACTGTGAAGTGGGAAGAAAGTTTTAATTTACATGTACCATGGACTCCGAAAAAGACATGTAAGTGGCATCCAGACCAAATCAGGCCTGCTTTCTCCCTTGAAGATATCAATTGATGATAGTGCTTATGTCACATCATGAGAAGACAAGGTTCACTAGAAAAGACAATAATGCTAAGAAAAATTGAAGGCAGTAGGGAAAAGAAGAATACCCTAGATGTGGTAGATTGACTTCGGTTTGCAATACATGGACAAGGTTTTTGGGATATTGTGGAGCTCAATATAATTCTAAAGTACACCACAAGTGATTTGAATGCATAAAACATACAGACACATACACATAAAATGTATATACCCCCTCCCCACCAAATTAAAGGTTTATCTTATGCCCCGGTTTTCTCCCCCATGGGAACCTAGAGTGGTTTACACATTGCTGTTCTCCCTTGATTTGTTTCACCCTCATCACAACCAGGCTAACAATAGACAGCTGCTCCATGCCTCACATTGGAGTGACTACATCCACCGATGGCCTTCTTAGTTGTATGAGGGGGTGGAGGGGGGGGAGGAAGGAAACAACACACTCCTGCCCACTCTATCTGGGGCCTAGGTGACCAAATTGCTTGGCCTTGGCAAGGAGCCAGTGGTGGGGCGGCACTGGTTCTGGGGCCCCGTCCAGAACATTTGTCCAGGGCCCCAAAATCACCTAGACTGCCTCTGGAAAACACAACACAATTGTTTACTTAGGCTGAGCCAAGAACATCCATCAAGCCTACAAGGCACAGAATCAGAGTCTGCCAGATTCTAGACCAACTCTCTAGCCATTGCACTACAGTGGATATCTAAAAATTGTTCATACCCCCACCAGCAACTTGAACATTTTTCTCCAAAAGGCACACAACTTGGCTGGGTCTCAAAAAGGACTATGATGCATGGGCCTGTCAATGCATACTGTTACTAAGGCTCTGGCCGGGGGGAGGGGGGCATTGTGCCAATGCCACCCTGGCTTTGGAAGGGGACAGTAAAATAGAAGAAATAATCTAGGTTCAGTGCCTCCCCCCCTTCTCTGTCTCTCTCTCTCTCTATAATGTGAGTGAAAACATTACTATACCATCACTGAAGCCTACAGGATACTTAGGGTCTGTTCACACACGCATGATCATTTCATGGCAATGCTCTGGCATGATGATGTCTGTTCTAGGAAGTGATGTGATCATCACACAAGGCTGGGGAGCAAGCACAATTCACAGCAGGCAGATTTGGGCCACAAGGGATCCTGCTTTGGCCTGTAGGGCCCAAATCAGCCCACTGCAAAGCACAGGAATACTCTCAGGGCAGCCAGATGACATCAGTGACATCACGGCAGCAGCCCCTGGAGCGTACCTTGAAGGCTCATTCCCTGACTTTCCCCCTTCGGGGTGATAGGTGAGAGTGGGGGATCCCCCACCAAGGGGAAACGGATCCCTAATTGTGTCTGAGGTTGTGGAAATCAAATGGGTCATTACCTCCATATTGCTTCTGTCTTTGAGGGACTTACATGAACATTATATTTAACTCCAGATTTCTTGATTGTCAAGGAATGCATGTGGTGGGGGGTGGTGGGAAGGGTGGGAGAAGGGCCCCTGAGGGTAAGGGTGGCATTTGGCATGCAAAATGCCACCCCTGGCAAGACAAGCCTCCCCCAGCTGTCAGTGGTAGAGATGAGAGCAGAGCACCTACTTGGGGAGGCCATGAAATGCCCCCCCCCAAGTGGGAGCAGGCTGAGCCTTGGTGGGGGGGTGGGAGGAAGGGTGGGAGAAGGGCCCCAGAGGGTTGGGGGGGATTTTGTTGCAGTGGTTCCCCCCCATTAAGTCATGTTATGGAGGGAGAGTTGTATTAGGCTGGTAGTTATTATGATCATCTAGTGTGGGCTTCTGTTTCCATGCCCTGTTGTGCCCGCTTACTATGTAACCTGTTGTAATGTTCAAAACTTTACTGTTTGTCCATTTCAAAAGAAAAATTGTTTTTAAGATTCTCTGATGTGTAGTTAATTGTGTTGTGTTGTGCTGTGAGGGACAATAAGTGTAATATGTTGTGATTTGTTGACCACTTGTAATTTGAAAATGATAAAATAAAGGTTTTTTAAACTTAATGATTGTGTGTCTGTGTTCCCTTCTTTGATGGGAGGTTGGTTCCCAGCATAGGGAACAATGGGGCAGGCTGGCCAGCCTTCTCTGCAGGTGGTGGGGGGGTCAGGGGGGTGGTTGTCTGTGTGCCAGGGCAGGTGCTCTTTCCCAGGGACGATTTGGCACTGCCACCATTGTGGCACCCCTTGTCTGTGCAGAACTGCCCTGGGAAAGAGAGTTTAGGGGTTCCCAAAAGGGGAGGGCAGGCCAGCCTGTTCCTGGGGTTATGGTGGGTGTGGGGCAGGTGGGGGTTGATTTGGGTCTGTGAGGGGCTACTGGGGGGATTTGGGTCTGTGTGTGGCAGCTGGGGGGGAATCGGGTTTGTGTGGGGCTGTGAGGGGTGGACTTTGGGGGCTGAGGGGACCTACTTGGGGAGGCCATGAAATGGCCCCCCAAGTGGGAGCAGGCTGAGCCTTGGTGGGGGGTGGGAGGAGGGGTGGGGGAAGGGCCCCTGAGGGCTGGGGGGCATTTTGCATGCAAAATGCCACCCCTGGCAACACAAGCCTCCCCCAGCTGTCAGTGGTAGAGATTAGAGCACCTACTTGGGGAGGCCATGAAATGCCCCCCCCCCAAGTGGGAGCAGGCTGAGCCTTGGTGGGGGGTGGGAGGAGGGGTGGGAGAAGGGCCCCTGAGGGTAGGGGGGCATTTTGCATGCAAAATGCCACCCCTGGCAAAGGAAGCCTGCCTCTTCATTTTTTCCCCATAGGAAATAATGAAGAAAGATTAGCAGCAGCATGCTAACAATATGCTGCTCCTTTGCTTTCTTATAGGGAGGATGGGGGGACCTGCTTTAGGGTGCCATAACATGGCCCCCCAAAGTCCAATCGGTCTGAAACTTGGGTGGTTGTTAGAGAAGGGTTAGAGGAAGGTCCCCACCAATTTTGGGCTTATTAGGTGGGAAAATGCCTCCTCCAGGCGTCCTGAAAGACGGAGGCATTTTCCCAAAAAAAAAACCCGAAAGAATGCCGAAAGAATGCCGAAAGAATCCCGAATCCCGAATCCCGAAAGAGATTCTTGTTTCGGCTTTCGGCTTTAACGGTAGAGAATCTTGTTTCGGGTAATCCCGAAACAAGAAAGCCGAAAGTTTTTTCCTTGCACACCCCTAGTTGCAAGCCTGTCTCTTTAATACAGGCTTAATGTCTATAAATGGGCATTCGAAGCATTTCGTGTTATGGAGGTAAATGAAGAAAATGCCAGTAAATCTCTAACAAAGGGTCAGTATATTTCTGCCCCCATACAGGTAGATCCCTATTTAGGGCTTTACGGTTAAAACCAATAATTTGAATTGTGCCCAGGAACAAATAGGCAGTCAATATAGATCTTTACATGCAGGAGTGATATGATAACTAGATCTGGTCCTGAACACCAATTGGCCTCAGTATCTTGTACTAATGACATTTCTGAACAGTCTTCAAAGGTAGCCCCACTCACAGTGCAGTAATCTAACTTGGATTTAATCAGAACATGCATTACCATGGCCAAGTTATGTTTTTATGGCTGTGGTTAACATACCAGCCTTAGCTGAAAGAAGATGCTGTGTGCCAAAAAAGAAACCTGAGCTTCCAATAGGTCAGGATGGAGGAGCACTCCTAGTCTACAAATTAGTTCTTGTATCAGTTTTCCTTCTATCTTTCTTTATTTCCTGAATTAACACCATAGAAACCCTCTCAGTTAAGAAAAGACAGTGGTTTGTATTCTGTGATTCCATTCCAGTAATGGCAGGGTCTTCCTTTGGCACAAGGAGCTCAGTTTCTGATATAGACTATACTCCATTGGGACAAAACTGCATCCAATCTTTGCCCTCCAGTTAGGCTAATGAGATTGGATAGAACTGTTACGCTTACAGCAGACACCTGTTTTGCATCAGTTGTATTTGAATGGTATAAAAGAATCAAAATAATCAGTAATGCCAACAGTGAATTTAGGTGAAATGAAAATGCTCAAAACAGTATACAAAAGAGAGGCACATTCATACATGTCTTATAGCATTGCCATGTATGGAGTTCAGATAGCAACTATTTGCATGCAGACTTCCCTCTGTCTCATGAACTGTATACCCTGCCTAGAACTCTTATTCCCATAAAGTTCACCGACCACCCCATGAGTGACCATGAAAGCAGAACATGTAAAAAAGGCATTTTCAATGGCTGATCCAGACCTGCAGAACTCACTTCGGGTTGATGTTTTTCAAAATCCAAACCAAGAGCCATAAAACTCAGACTGGCGTTCAACAGTCAAATTTAAGTAGATATGGTACAACTTTAATTAATTTAGAATTAATGTGCATGTTTGTGTGAGAGAAAAAGGGAGAGATAACAAGCTGTTGTTACTCATCATTTGACCTTAGGACCAGAGGAGATAGAAACTGAATATAGTATTTATGGGTACCTGCTCAAAAGACCCCATCAGCATCATTTGTAATGTGACATTTATGGAGAAAGGTGGACCTTTGTTCTTAAGTTTCAGTAATATATAGACTTCTCCATTAATTTGGTTGAAATGGTACACAAATGGTTAGTCATGTCTATCCTCTATCCTTAGGAGATGTCCTTCTGAGCATGTCTAGAATTCAGACCAGAAACAGAAGGGTTAACATATAACCAGGGTCCCATGGGTGACACTAACCCTGAATGTAACCTGATGATCCGATGAGCAATGAGATGTCTCTCTCTTATGTTAACACAATTGTGGGGAATTAAAGAGTACTCAAGAAAGATCAGTGATGGGGTTTTACTACCGCTAAATAAACAAATAACAGAATAGCTACAAAGGCACAAACTAAAAAGAATACATAAAAAAACACATAGCAGAACAAAGTGATATTCATTTGAACACATTCTGTATCAGTAGAAGGCAAGTTACACAGTCATAGCCAGGGGTCATTTTGTAGAAAAAGAGCTAGAGGAACTCATTAACATTGCTTATTAGCATAACTCATTAGTATATGCCACAACCCCCTGACATCACTGGATATGTGTCATTAAGAGTAACTGATTTGCATATGCCACACCCCCTGACATCACCTATCCTGGCTGTTTTGGACCCAATTCTGGCCATTCAGGGCCGAAATTGGGCCCAAAATGGCAAAAAGGGACTGAAAATAGCCAAAAAGGGGCCTAAAATGGTCAGGATCGGGCCACTGCTGAGTGGGAGAGTGATCCACCACCTGTCAGAGGCCTGATTCGGGCTGTTTTGGCCCCAATCCAGGCCAAAACAGGCCCCAAAGGCCGAGAGTCAGGTGGGTGGGGGCACCTAATATGTGACCTCTTTGGGGAACTGCCAGAACTGCGTTCCTGTGCGTTCCCCCTCAAAATGAGCCCTGGTCATAGCCAATCAGATAAAACAGATTTCTTTGTTTTAGAGATGTTTTAGATGTTCCCACCAGAGCAATCCTAAGCAGGGCAAGGGAGCAAAAGTGCTCAGGCAGCTGACTCATCCCTACATCAATGGATGTTATATTGTCATAAGCCCAAGTTACACCAGTGCCATTCCCCAGCTGCACCTCTCTAGACTGGAGTAATGGCTTGCTACCGGCATTCCTTGGGCACAAATCCCTGCCCTGGCATGGAAGTGAGTGAACCAGGGGAACAGGAGTTAGTCAGCTTCCTAAGTTGCTCCAGGTTGGGTAAGACTCCCAGCAATGGACAGTTATGCCATGAAAAAGATGGGTAGCTCATTGGCGCACATGCAAAGGGAAAAGTCAATTACCACCCATGCACAGCCCTGCCTACATGGCCAGAGGAGCACAGGATGCCAACTACAGCTGCAACTAACCCCTTACAACCTGTCAACAGCTAAGATCCCTCCCCAGCACCTAATCCTAGCCCTCTACCCTACATAAACCCCAGCCAGGATATCTATGAACTCAGTAAGTAGTGGGCACGGCATGGGGCTCTGTCTCAGAGCTCCTTGCTGTGAGAGAGCATGAGGCACCTCAGTGGTAGGAAAAGCACAGAACAGGCTCTTTGCAAAATTGGGCAAGCACTTAGCGCTTACACCCCTATGAGAGAGCAAAGACAAGAATGTTTGGCCTCCATCAAGGCATTTACTCACAGTATACTTCTTACCTATATAATTTATCAGTTTCACTTTTTACTTTCTCAAATTTAATTCTCATTAACTTTTAACTGTCAGTTTGAGTCTCTATTATGGCTTTAACTGAAAACATTGCATTTATCTAGAGAACTGAATATATATATTTGATCATTAACATTTTAGATTAAGGATTGCAGGCCTTAATTAATAATGTGGGTGCCACTCAAAAAGTTTAAATCATTCCTTAAATCATCTGATCTTGTGATTGGATGTTTTAAGATTGGAGTCAAAGGATTCTAGATTTTATATGCTTCCTTATTAGAGATATGAAGCAATTGTAGTAAAATCAACAATTATACTGCAGAAAAGAAAATGATGACCAATTTGTCAGCAGTTGCATGAAGATGTTCCACAGTAGTTAATGCAAAAGAATGATCATCCCTTTATGTAGACAGAAATTGATTTTGTGATTCAGACTATTAAAGAGCCGATAAAGATTCATCCTTGCATATTCAAGTGGATGCCTCTTTTGTCATTATAGCAATGTCAGTGTTCAATTTAGCAGGAGAGGCCATTCAAGAGGGGTTATGTTTTATTCTTTTCCGGTTTTTTTTGTTCAAGTTTCATGAAGAAATCTTTATAACAAAAAGCATGAGAGTGAACAGAGATACGTATTAACAGCTTATTGGCATTTACAGATTTTTGGAAATATTTCTAGAAGTGCAATACTGTCTTCAAGTTATGTAAGCTAGGGGGAAATACGATCAGTCCCAAACTCTTCAGACAGAAAGCAAAATTATGTCAGCATTGTGGATTAATGCCAGCATAGCATGCCCATTGTGTCCACAGTACTGCTATGCTGTTGGGACACCCCTGGTGTAAGAAGCAAAAATGGGAAGAGTTGAGGGAGGAATGCTTAGATGGAAATCAAAGGTTACTAATACCAGCAAAATAATGTTTCTGTTGGAGTCAAAGGGAAACCCAACTACCTCTCTTTGTCCGCCTATCCCACCCATATAGGACCATCTCTTTCTTTATATCCCAGTGTTCTAGCTATGGTCTCGAGGCAGCTGTCTGCTGGCAATCCCAGCTCAGGATGGCCCACCTAGCACTGACCAGCCTCTTCCATTGTGGTCCCTGCTCTGTGGAATGGGTTCCCTGAAGAGGTTTGGGAAACTACCACTTTGAAGATCTTTAGGAGATGCTGCAGGGCCTGTGTTTGCCAGGCTTTTGAAGAGGTTTGAATGTCAGGCCTCATTTAAGGTAGAGAGGGAGGGATTTGGGGGTTGTTTTTTATTGTATCTAGAAGTGGGCACGGCCCGAAAAATGGACCAAAATTTTACATGGACTGGGCCAGTTCAGTGTCCGTGAGCCAGAGGGTTGTGGGACGCACCTTTTTTCACGGATGCAATGAACTTTGGCCGGTCCATCAGTCCATGAAACCAGACATCCCAGCGCCGAGCAATCAATTCCCTAGGCAACGTAGGATCCACCTGCAGACCTTCTGCTGCCTTTGAAACACTCCAGTCTTACCCTGAAAACCTTGATAGGCAGCTCTGGCTGCCAACCAGAGAGCTCCCATTATTCTCTATGTGAGTGTTTAGTATATAAGACACAGTGAGGATCTGCAGTTTCACCTTCCTGCTGGTTACTGGCTCAAAGGAACTGTTTGTTGTGGGAGTTTTTTCAGATTATGCCAGAGGGAGGATTGGGGTTTGTGTTGCAGCAAGGCTCTGGGTGGGAGCAAGCTTATTGGGTTTCCTTGGCTGAGAGCTTACTCTTGTTTCTCCTTTTTTCCCCTTTCAATTCCTATTTGCTTGTTGGGTGATGGGATAGCCTAGTACTGGGCCCCAACCCAGTCTCAGAGCTGCAGTCAGGCTCAGGGTGCAAGCTTATTGGTCTCCTTGAGGGCTCACACTTCTTTCTCATTTCCCCCCCATTCAATTCTTATTTGATTGCGAGGTGTTAGGCTTGCCTAGGACTCTGTTAATTGCTGCAAGGCAGTGCAAGTCAATTGGCGTTTGTGGCTCTTTCCTATGTAATGGAAGTTTCCTGGGGCAGCCGCTTTGGGAGTGTGTAACTTGGAAGTCAGAAATGCAATCTTAGCCAAACTTGGAGGGTGACTGGAGGAGAGCCTGCTGAAGACACACTGCGGGTTTGGCATGTCTGAATGCAAAAGGAGTGGTGCTAGGGCTCCCAGAAGTGATGGACCACAGACTGATGAACAGGTCTGTGAACAGGGGCGGGTCTGTGAATGGTCTGTGGTCCATGAAACACAATGGACCATGGACCAAATGTCCATGTCTTTTTCCTAGTCTGTGTCCATGTCTAATTGTAACCTGTTATTGTAAGCTGCCTTGAACCTCAAGAAAAAGTAGGGTAAAATGTTTTAATAAATACATAAATAAATAAAATAGACATGAGGAATCCATGAGGAAGGTTAGATTATTCTGTAACTAGTGTTTTGTGACAGAGGCCAAGAGGCTTTTGCGTTCTAACCGAATCTCTGGTGATTCTTTTCATAATGCTGCAGGAAGATGGGAACTAGGAGGGAAACTGGAATGAGAGCTGCTGGCACGGACATCCAAGAACACAGCAACTAGGTAAAAGGGCCACCATTCTCTTTCTTCCCTCTCAATGAGATGGTACCTTTTCCAGATGAGTTGTGATGGTGACTTCAGAAAACTAGAGTAAGATTGGATTTGATCATTCACCCAACCATTTGTTATTGCTGACTTAGAGTGGATTTTATTTTGTTAAAAGCTGAGCTAACCTTCAATTACTCCTAAACTCCTTTAAATATCCTATCATACTGGCAGTAAGTGAGGATGGATTTTTCCCAAAGCTCACTAAGATATGATCACCTAGAGTGACTGTATCTTATTAATGTCCTTAATTCTCTGAAAACAAAAAACATGCACCAATCATTTAGACCAGTGTTAATAATTAATTTTCTATTATAGTTGATGTCCATATTGTCTGCATAAACTCACTCATAATTCTAATCATTTTAAAAGCATGGTATTATTTATTTAAGAAAGGTGATCATTATAAGTGGGTAAAAGCTTGTTCCTCAGCATATGCATTTCTGATACAGGCTGTAGAAGCTACAGTTATTATTTGAAAATCTCCCCTTAGTAGACTCTAATTTACACAAGCCTTTTCATGTGACTTCATTTGTGCTTGCATAGATGCTCATGAAAAACCACTACATAGATCTCCCTCCGCCATGATGTCACACATAGTGCACCCTCCCATCCTCAATTTCCAACACTAATAATAGTAACATTTAATAGTAACATCCCCCTCTTCAGGACAACTTAATGCCCACTCAGAACAGTTTACAAAGTGTGTTACTACTATCCCCATGACAATCACCCTGTGAAGTGGGTGGGGCTGAGAGAGCTCTGAGAAGCTGTGACTGACCCAAGGTCACCCAGCTGACTTCAAGCAAAGGAGTGGGGAATCAAATCCAGATCTTCAGATTAGAGTCCTGCCAATATTAACCACTACACCAAAACACTACACCAAACTGGCACTACCCTTTTACCTTTCACTAAACTCATTTGACAGCACAGTAGCAGCACGAGTGGAAGAAATCTCTGGAAAATGCATGGGAAAAAATATGGAAAAGGTCCCATTTCTTATAATAGTAGTGTAATAAAAATGAATGAATAGTATTTCATTTCAATAATTTTTCTTTACATGTTTACAGTGTCCCAGTAAGGCAAAGGGAAGAACAAGAGTCAGGAGAAAGAAATGTAAGCAAACTGATACAATATTTTATTTATTATTTTACTTTGACTATACTCTCCTTTCTCCTCAACGGGACATAAAGCAGCTTATATCATTCTCCTCTCCTCCATTTTTCCTCACCACAAACCCTGTGAGATAGGTTAGGCCAAGAGTGTGTAACCAGCCCAGCAAGCTTCCATGACACAGCAGGGAATTGAACCTGGGTTGCCCAGATCCTAGTCTGTTACTCTAATCCCACTACACCACACAGGCTCAAATTAAAATCCCAATATTCTAATTCAAATAGAATTTTTCAAACACATTCAAGAAGATTTCCCCCCATTTCTACTGTTTCCATCAGACTGCTGCCTGTATTCCTTGGTTCACAGGTGCCAGCCGCTGTCTGTTCTGTTATGTCTTCCTTGAGTACCACGTGCGGATCTGATAGCTGGCAGGCAGGATCCATTGAGTGAAGAGTATAATTCCCCAAATTTCCTACAAATTCAGTGAAAACCAGTTACCGCTGAAAAAGTGTTTTCCATTGGATCCAATGGAAATAAAAACAAATGTAATATTTTTGAAAACAAATGTATTACTTTAATTAGTCTTTTCTTATGCTGTTCTTCCTCCAGGCAGCTCATGGAGGCATATACCATTCTGCCCTCCTCCATTGTAGCTTCACAACAACCCTGTGAGGTATGTGAATCACAGAAAGAGTGACCAGCCCAAAATCATCCAACAAGTTTGCATGGCAGAATGGGGATTTGAACTTTGGTCTCCCCAGATCTCAGTCCAATAATCTAACTATTATGCCACACGATAAATGGAAACAATAATTAATTGAAATGAAAAAGAATGAAACTTTTTTTTTTAATTTAAACAAAATTTTATTAATAAAATGCATACAATAAATTACAAGATAGAATGAAACTTTTGAAATGAAAACATTAAAAAATGTATAGCACTACTGAACCCAGTCCTCTGTCCTGAATCTATTCCATTCTCGGGGATGTGGCCATCCCATCCTGAGAGGGATGCTGGCTATGGCTTTGTAAGCACCACAAGTAGCTGCCTGATGCAGTAGAATTCCTGGATTTTGGAAACATCATCTGTGGTACATAGGTACTTGCTCCCTTCCCAATAGAATGCCTTTCATTCCATGTGAATAAAAGGCTCAAAAGTCCATTCACAGGGATGGAACTTCATAACAAGACTGCAGTTAGGAACATTCTGACTTCTTCAGCTGAGTGTATGCATGCCAATCACTATGAAAAGCACAAGACCAGGACAACTGTTAGCTATCCTAATGCAAAGGATGAGATGCCAAAGGAGCAGGTCTGACCTTGCCCCCTTTATTCCTCAATCCTAACAAACTGGGAATACTTGCTAGATATATTCTCATAAATATGAATAAAATGTAACGTAATTCCTAAATCCTTTCTTCTTGGTTTTGCATTTTGTTCTTTGCTAGCATTATGTAAAGTCAAAATAAATTTATTTCCGATTGTTTATGCTCTCATTGTATCAATAGATATGTACAACAGACGAAATGCTCAGCGCTTCTGACCTTATCTGACATGTATGGATATTTCATTCATTTCATTACTCCATCAATATCTTAAAGCAGCAAAAAGTTAGAAGGAAGCGGTGACAAAACATATCATATGTACATCGATAATTATTTGTGTTGCTAACAATGCATGACACAATCATTCCATTCAAATCAATAGAAAATTGTGTGCTGCCCTTAGTGGGAGAAATAACTATGACATTAAAAGGTGGAAAATAGATAAGGATGATGGGAGAAATAATGTTAGAAATAATAATAGTTTATAAAACTATGGTAGTTGAGAAGGGAGAACTGTTCCTTCCAAATAAAATGTTTGGGGAAATATGTTGTTATTGAACTGCAGGTACTTGTTCATAGGACAGACAATGATTTTGTACTACTGGTGTGTTTAGTCCTGTTATTAAATAGGACTGATAATAATAATAACTGTACTGAATGTTAGGAGAACTGTACTGTACCTGAAAGTTTACTATATGAATCAGTGACTCATGAATCTGACTCACCGATTCTTTTATTGGTTATTCAAAATGGGCTTGGAATTGCACAGAAATGGATACACTATCAGTTCACATATTTCCTTCTTGAACATGCAGGGGTATTTGATTTTCACGACAGCCAAAATTTGCACTCTCTGCCTTTAATGGGAGAAATGTAAGCACATGTTTGACTTGTATTGAAATCACTGAGATTCCAAAATTCTGAAATCTTGTTCCGTTGCATTGAAAGATGCAATGCATTCAGTGAAGGAGCATTCACTGCTCCATCATGCAGAATTCACTGATGGAGAGCACATACACCGAGAGCCTTATACTGAGAGATGGAGAGCCTTACACTGAGTCCAACCACTGGTGTATCAAGGTCAGTATTGTCTTCTCTGACTGACAGTAGCTCTCCAGGGTTTCAGACTCTTTCACTTCACCTACTATCTGATCCTTTTTAACTGGAGGTGCCAGGGAGTGAACTTGGGACTTTGTACATGGCAAACAGATCCTCTACCACTGAGCTACAGCCTCATCCCTGAAATGTACAAGAGTGCCTTGATTTTTTTTTATTTTACTTTATTTGGATCCAAGACAGTACAAGTCAATATAGTCAACAATTAAAAGTTACATTGAACAAACAATAATACAATATGATCAACAGCTAGGACGTTCAATGAACAAATATAATAGGGTATGGGTTGCAGAAATCTGAAAATAAGCATAAATCTGAACACAGTGATGAAACATTTCTGAAACAACATGTAGGTAGTTAAACATGACATCTTTAATGAGGTGGAAGCTACCCCAGCAGGAGAATATCTACATCAGTAGACACAGTATCCTATAGAATAGACTACAGTCCCTGTCCCTTACCAAGGCATTTCTCTGAACCATTTCTTATGGCACAGCCCTATTACCTGAGTTAAAAAGCCCTCCTGAATAATTCAATTTTGCATAGTTTTGCATCATTTTCAGAAAGCCAGGGGAATCAAAGCTTTCCTGGCCCTCTTAGGCAGGCCATTCCATAAGGTGGGGGCTACCACAGAGAAAACATGTGTACAGGTGGCTGTTGATTTTGCCCAACTGCAGGGTGGTAGCTACATAAGGTACTGTTTAGATGAGCCATGGTGGATCATAGGGAGAAAGGCAGTTGCATGGGAATGTGATAGTCAAAACCTTGAATTGATCGCAGTAACAGATGAGTAGCCAGTGGAGTGACTGCAGAATGGGAATAATATGTATGATCTGCCTAGCTCCTGAAAGTAAATGAACGGTGGTGTTCTGCACTAGATGGAGCCTCCAAGTTGGCTTTGAGGGGAGATATATGTACAGTGCATTATAATAGTCTAGGTTAGATGTTACAGCAGCATGAATCCAAGTGGGCAGACTGGCCATGTCAAGGTAGGGGGTAGACTGAGTTGGAAGAAGAAATTTAGTGCAGCTGCTTTAACATGGTTCTCTAGCAACAATTCTGGATCCAGTGTAACTCCAAGGGTCTTAACTCAGTCTATGAGGGTCAGTTGAACCCCATCAATAATGGGGACCACATTGTCCTTCAAGAGCTCCATCTTCCAATCCAACATCAGTTTCATCTTGTCTGAGTTCAGTTTCAATTTGTTATCTTTCAGCTGTTTGGCCACAGCAGTTTGGCAGGAGCTGAAGTCCTCGTAAGCATAACCAGGAGATTTGGATAGCAAGATATAGAGCTGGGTATCATCTGCATATTGATAGCATCCAGTTCTATAGCTACAAATGATTTCTCCTAAAGACGTTACATAGAGGTTGAATGACATGGGGGATAAGATTGTGCCTTAAGGAACCCTGAAATACCTTGCAATTCCCACACTGAAGATAGCTAGTCTTTAGTAGCAATCCTTTGAGTTCATTCCACAAGGACTGGTTTAAACCAGTCTGAGGCACATCCCCTGATAATCACTTCTGCTTCCAAAAGCCTCAACTAGATGGCATGTTCTACTGTGCTGAAGGCTGCCAATAGATCCAGGAGGAGCAACAATGAAGCATGGGCAGGAGGAGCAACAATGAAGCATGGACTTTGTCTATATCAGGTGGAGGTCATCAAGTAAAGCCATGAGAGCTGTCCCTTCCCCATGGCCCAGCTTAAAACTAGATGGGAAAGGGTCCATAGATCACAGTTATCTAAGAGTTATCTGCTTTCTCAAACACTTTGCCCAGAAAGGGCACATTAGAGACTGGATAATAATCGGCTACATAATTTTTGTCTAGGGATGGTCTTTTAAGTAGCAGGTGGATGACCACTCCTTTGAGTGGATGAGGGAAAAGTACCCTGAGTTAGAGGCTGATTTATGATAGACATCAAGGGCTCGTTTATGTAGACTTTACAAGATTTTAGCAACCATAATGGGCAAGGATCCAGGGCACAAGTAGTGGCCTTCACAGATGCAGTGATCTTGACAATATCCATAACTGTAACTGGGTCAAATTGGTTCAGAAGCAGACTGAACAGTGTGTTAAGTGTTACTTCTGCCTAGTCTATATTACAGCTAGCACCTGTAAGCAGTCAGCCCAGCCTCCGCCATCTTTAATAGCCATTTCAATATGGCTACATGTGATATTAAATGGCACCAGGCCTCTGGATTTAAAATGGCATCTTGTACTGTAGCCAGAGGACTGAAAGCGAATAGTTACCGAGTTCCACCCGGAATGCTGCATAGGAACGTGGGATGATCAGTGGTGATTGGATTTACAGGCTCCCCATCCTCTAAGGAATCCAGTGCAACAAAGGTCTCACAGAGTCATCCCCACTTAACACATTCCTTTCCCTCCTTCTGTGATAAGATCTCCTGTCCTTGACTGAGGAGTTAATCACATGACATTTATAAGTATTTACAGTTCATTCCTGGGAAGGTACATTCCCCAACTAAAACTATCAACTTAGCTCCGGTGGACCTCACTAACAAACTGTCTTTTTGTCCAGAACTATAACAAATTTTGCATTCTCTTTCACACAACCTGGCAGCTACCAATCAAGGTAATCAAGCTTTTTGTTAACCCCAGGAACTGACCATTGGAGTCTTTGTTCTAACAGCTAGGTGGACTCTCCCTCCTCAGGGCACATTTTACCCTATAAGAGCAATGCCTTGGCCCATTCAAATCATGCATGCTTCCTGGCTGCTCTCTTAGGGCCTCTTCCCTAAGCCTCTCTCTCTCCGTACACACTTACCGGATCCAAAAGTGCTGTTCCCTTGAGGTTTGCCCTAAGCCTCTTCCTCTCCTGGCCGAGAACGCTGGTGTTTGAAGTTACTCTGTTCTCCTGTGGACTGGACTACTCTTCAGGATAGGTAGATATACTTATTCCCCTCTCTGTACTCCAACTTCTGGCTAGCTTCCTAGGACTCTGTGTATGTGTAACCATTTCCCCCTGCATCTTTGTGTGTATGTGCATGTATTTTTCCTTTCTAATAAAAGATTATTTGAACTTAAGCATCAGCCTCTTTTGCTATTTCGGAAGGGACCCCGTAGACATTGGTGAACAAGACCCCATAGTTACCAGCCTTTTGCCCAGCTGTCTTCCTTGCTTGCTAATTCCCCCCACAAATTCTCTTACTCGCAAGGAGACCAATTCCGGTAACACACCCAGATCATAGCATATTTGTGTTATTTTATCAGCAAAAAAGCTTTTGTAAAGTTGTCACAGCTAATTGTGTCTATTTGAGCCAGTGAAGGTTCAGATTTAGTAGTCCAAAGATGTTGAGATACCTTAAACAATTGAGGTGAACGTGAAACCAGCTAAAGCAATGGTTGCAGAGAAATAATATTTCTTTGTACCTAATCACCACTGACTCATAGGTCATAGGTGGAGTTCCAGCAGGTGGGCAGGTCCTGAAATAATTGGTGCTCGGGATCCCCCCTCCCCCTGCCTCTGGAACAGCTCACGGGAAGAGTTGATGCTGCAACAGAAGTGGGAAACGATGCGGAGGCAGCTCTCCAGCAGACGGCGTGTCCACAAGGTTCCCTCATCCCAGCTGTCCCTTGTCTTGCTCCCAGGCCCGAGCATGTCCCTCATCACCATGTGCAGCTTGTGCGCCGTGCACACTAGGCCCGGGAGGGATGCTATATAGGGATGCTAATGGGCTATATCCAATCCAATCCTAGCCATTTAATCGTGTCCGATCCTTGGCTATTCTGTAGATCGTATCCCTCCAGGCCTTTCTGTCTCTGACTGGTTCTTTCAATCCCTTCATGTTCAGTCCAGTGTCTTTCATGATGGTATCCAGCCAGCGGGTTTTTGGTCTTCCTCTCTTCCTCATTTCACTCACCATTCCTAGCATCATTGATGTTTCTAGTGAGTTGGCCCGCATTACGTGCCCGAAATAGCTGAGCTTCTGCTTTGTAATCTTCCCCTCCAGAGACATGTCAGGTTTTATGCATTCCAAGACAGCTTGGTTTGTTACTTTTGCTGTCCAAGGGATCCTCAGGAGTCGTCTCCAACACCACAGTTCGAAAGAGTCAATTTTTCTCCTGTCCGTTTTTGTTAAGGTCCATGTCTCACATCCGTAGGTTGTTATAGGAAACACAATGGCTGTGACCAGTCGGCACTTGGTGCTTATTGTGACATCTTTGCATTTCCAATGGGCTATATAGCCTGATATATATGATTTAGAATGAGTTTTCAACCAGTGTCTTTCTAAACATCTTTAGATCACTTAGCTCTGTGGTGAACCATGGGGTTTGCTTCTGACACTAGAGTAGGAGAGGTGAGAGAGGAGCAATCTTGCCAATAGCTTTAATGGAGCTTCACATTCCAAGTTTCTATCACAGCCTCAACAGAGCATGTGTTTGGAATTTTAAAATCCCCCAGAGCATATTGGAATCTAGAAGGATCCATGGCCCTTCATGGGAGGGCCTTTTTAGTGGGTTTCCCCCTTTTGGGGGAGTATTTGGACCATAATCAACCTTGACTTCACTAGATAATGGTCAGACCAGGGTTCAGGCCAAATCTCCAATTCCAAAAGAAGATCTTCCCTCAAAGGCTTAGAGAAAAAGATTAAGTCCAAAGTGCAGCCTTTTCATGCGTGGGGCCTGGCAGAATTTGAGAGAGGCCTAGGGTAGGGGCGTGCAGGGCCAGGTCGATTCGAGTTTCCCGCTTCAAGTTTACCTGAAGCGGGGGAAAATTTGGGGAATACCATAAGTGGCAAGCCGCTTTGGAATTATGTTATTTTACTCATTTAAGTATGCTCCATAAATGTTTGGAGCATACTGAAATGACTCCCCCCCGCCACCTCCCACCCACCCCCCGGGGAAACCCCTCTACCCCCCACCCACTTATCTTGTG
This sequence comes from Eublepharis macularius, assembly GCF_028583425.1. Taxonomy (NCBI): domain Eukaryota; kingdom Metazoa; phylum Chordata; class Lepidosauria; order Squamata; family Eublepharidae; genus Eublepharis; species Eublepharis macularius. The sequence goes on from NC_072796.1 coordinate 100,639,081, forward strand.
CTGGAGGGAGTGGGGGAGGGGATATGCTGAGTGGTGTCAGGCTGCCTCCGTGGTGGTGTCGGCATCAGCGGCGCCGCTTGGTGTCCACCGCAGTGGTGGCAGCAGTGTTGTGTGGCAGCAGTGGTGGTTGCATCGCTCAGTGGCAGCGGCGGCGTTGCTCGGCAGAGGCCATGACGGCTGCGGTACTTGGCGGCCATGGCGCTCGGCAGTGTCACTCGGTGGCGGCCATGGCAGTGGCAGCCTGGAGCCAGCCAGCTCCTCTGCCACCGCACCGCCTCCTGCCACACCGCCTCCTCCGCTGTTGAGCAGTCCCGTGGGCAGCAGGGAGGGCCGGAGCCACCGCCAACCACGGGGCCAAGGAAAGTGGAGGGATGGGAGTGGGGGCTGTTTGGATGGTGTTTAAAGGGCCCTGCCACTGCTTGCAAGCAGCAGCCGGGCCCTTTAAACTAAGCCCCAAAGCTTTCCGAGGCATTCCAAATGCTTCAGAAAGCTTTGATTTGGGATTTCCGAATCTTCATGGATTGGGTCCGATTTGGGAATTTTTCCCAAATCAGATTTCCGAACCACACACCCCTAGTCTAGGGATGCCAAGGAAGTTATGAAATCCTGGGCCACCTGCTAAAGAACATTTAGCAAGGATGTTGAAGTCACCCAGAACAATCGGTCTAGGTGTCTCTAGTACCATGTCCGAGAGTACCTCTGCCAACTCAGAAAGTTTGCTTATAGGAGAGCTAGGTTGTCTGTAAACAAGCAGAATACTCAATCTATCTTTAGTTCCCAGTGTAAGGAACATACAGTCAATGCTAGCTATAGTTTGTACTGGAAATCTGAGGAAGCTGAAAGACTTGCAGATTATAATAGCAAACCCAATCTGGCAGAGTTAGCTGAGACAGACATACTGCATAATTTTCTTTCTGAAAATCACTGAAAAGCAAGTGATTCTTGATAGATTTTCAGACACGATTCTTCATTTCTTCACTATAATCCTATATACATTTATGTGGAAGTAAGTGAGGATAACTGACCACTTCCCCAAATTATTGCTTGTGTTTTGAATAAAGTATTATTTTTCACAAAACACACTTCACTCCCCTTCTTAGTTCAACCTGAAAATACTTTAATACCAACTCATCTTTACATTTACATGTGATGTAGAAATATTGCCAATATCGAATCCTTTTCTCTTTTCAGCATTCATTAATGCAGAATTTCCTATTTTGTAATAATCAACATAGGATTCATCCAGAAAAGACTAAAAGAAATCTCTGAGAGTATCACTAAATCTATTTTCTGTACTGTATTTGTGAAAACCCACGAGTGGGATTCTTTCCAGAAATATTTTTATTATAATCAAAAACATTTCATTTTTATGAGTATTGTGTGACCCTTATCAATATGCTTGTTGACATCCTTGGGAATATTGACAGATTAACTCACTATGATGTTTGATTATAAAAACCCACTTTTATATTTTCTTAATTTTATCTTGCCCTTATCAAATTATGACAGTGTAAAAGGATGTATACACTCTATATTCATTGAGAAAATGTAAAGGAAAATGCCAGTGTTGTTGTAGAATGAAACACAATACAAGAAATATCATTGACTAAAATAGTGAAATGCAAAATCTGAAGGGCTGCTGCTAACTGAAAAGGCTAGAATCGTCTGGCTTATAAAATAGGTAGTAGGAGCATTAGTTTCCTATTTTATGCAATGTGTTATTCTTTTGAGGGGAGGGAAAGTGACATGGTATAGCCTGATTTCATCAAGTCTCAGAAGCAATGTAGAGTTGGTCTGACCTGGATAGGCCAGGAAAGTGTGATCTTGTCAGATGTCAGAAGCTAAGCAGGGTCGGCCTCGGTTAGTCATTGGATGGGAGACCTACAATGAAGACCAGGGTTGCAGGAGTAGGCAATGGCAAACCACTTCTGTTAGTCTCTTACCATAAGTCTAGAGGGCAGGATTTCATTTCAAGTAGGGTTGGTACTTGAAAGAGGGACTATCAAGGAAGACTCTGCAGAGGAAGGCAATGGCAAACCACCTCTGCTTTACACTTGCCTTGAAAGTCCCTTGCTGTGATTGCCATAAATCAGTTGCAATCTGATGGCACATATGTACATATTCTTTTGAATTCCTTTACTATATTTTTAAATTTCCATTCAGACCAGTGCAAAGCATCTCTTTTCAATTATGTTCAGCTAAAGGATAGCCCAGGTAAAAGCACCACAGACCTCTGTGTAACAAAAATATTTGGTTATAGAGCACTTCAGAGTACTCCAAGTTGTCCACATCAGACCTGTAAGGTAGGACAGTGTTATCTCCATACTTTAGGCAGAGGAGGGTGGAGAGTAGTGGCATATTTAGCAAGGGTCAAATTATATATAATATATGAAAGCATGGATGATGAAAACATTGTGGTATAATGGCTGGAGTGTGAGAGCCCGTTTGGTGCAGTGATTAAGAGTGCAGGACGCTAATCTGGAGAGCCAGGTTTGATTCCCCACTCCTCCACTTGAAGCCAGCTGGGTGACCTTGGGCTAGTCACAGTTCTCTGGAGCTCTCTCAGTCCCACCCACCTCACAGGGTGTTTTATTGTGAGGATAATAATGGCATACTTTGTAAACTGCTCTGAGTGGGCATTAAGTTGTCCTGAAGGGCGGTATATAAATCAAATGTTATTATTAATGTTATTATTATCTAGGAAACTCAAGTCCGAATCCCCAGTCTGCCACAGAAGCTTGGGTCAATCACACAGATAAAATGAAGGAAGATAAAATGGAGGAGAGGTGAATCATGTAAGCCACTCCAGAGAGAGGTGACTGGAATCGAAGAAGCCCTTCCACCGGCCCCCATGTGTCTAATTCCATCCATTGTACACTGAAACATCTTTTCAGTTTAAAGGGGTCTATCAGGTTATGTCTGCATGTGAGCTAAGGACAGAAGTGGATTACAGTGAAACCCTAAACAGAGTTACATTCTTGTAAGCCCATTGACCTCAATGGACTTAGCAGGATATGCCTCTGTTTAGGATTGCACAGTCAGGGCCAAGCCACAAGTGACGAATGCCACTTGAACAGCAAGTGGATCGAGTGGAGTGCAAGTGGAGGGCAAGTGAACAGGGAGGAATACACTTGCCGTTCAAGTGTCATTCGTCACTTGTAGCTTGGCTCTCAGCCACTTAGCAAATCACACTACACTAAGCTTTATTCAGAGGCATGCATGAAAAATTACTAAAGCATGCACTGGCTCATTCGCTTCCGATTACCCTATAGGGTTGTTATGCAGCTGGGTGGAGATGGATCTGAGACTGATACTAATGGCTAGTCATGATCAACTCTGATGGCCCTGGCTATGGATGTGATGAAAGCTGGAGTCCACAGCTCATTAGCCTTTATGCTAATGAGTCACTCCAGGATCCCCTCTTAAGCAACATGTTTGATATGAGAAACCATGTATGGAATTCAACCCACCCAACTCCTACAGTCTAGGTAATTTTACTGTGGCTGTTTCTACTTGTCTAATTTTAATGGGGAATGTACATTTTATTGTTCTCCTGCACAAATGACAGTGTTTCTTTTATTGCTTTTTGTATGTTCATGAGTGCTTCCATAGAAGGCTAGGATTATCATTATAAGAAATAAACCATTCTAAACGAGTGTTAGGATGAATGAGACAAGAAAGTGGTCCTTCCTCATCTGCATTAAGGATAGAAGAAATTACTGTGTTCCAGAGCGTAATGAACTCAGAGGCCAAGAAATAAACATCAACTATCTAAACTGCAATGCCCAAGAATGAACAGCATTTTATTTGCCCTGCTAATACTTTTGTAGACTGAAGAAAAATACACTGTGACTGAATGACTCAGGGAACTGATAATGGGAAACAGACCCTTTCACCCTTAGGTCACTGGTTCAATTAAGTTTCAGGTTGCTGGTGACTGAAATCTCCTACAGCTGATGGCTGTTTGATAGTCTTTTGTGAGCAGAGCCATGAGCACTCAAGACAAGTTTCTAGTACAGAAGTATCTGAGGAGCACTTACAGTAATAAAGTCAATGCAGTAGTCATTATGCAGATTGGAGCCTTTTAGCCAAGGCCCTTTTGTTCTCCAGAACAAGCCTAAGAAACCTGGGGAAGATCTTTCCATTATCAGAAAGAAGGATACACAGAGCTATTGTGTTAAATGCCACAGCCTGCTACTGAAAGAACCAACATACTTGTTGTCTTTACCCCAGTGCAGCCTCCCCCTCCCCTGCGAGCCAAATTATACAGGGATGCTACTGAATTTTGCAGCCTCACATTCAGACTAAAATAAATACATAAGTAAATCTCCATTTAATTTTTACTTTTCTATTATGTGGCTCATAAAACTGAGCCATTCTGTGTTTCCTCACACTGATTTTTTTGTTAAAATACACAGCGTTAAGGTAGTTTTTTCTTGATACAAATGGAATCCAGTACATAAATGGAATAAAACATTGTAAAGGAAATTAATCAGGAACGCTAGCCATAGAAATATCTAAAACAAAAAAAAATGTTCACAATAACAACATACAAAAGAAATGCAGAAGAGCATATTTGTACATCTCTTTACTGCATACTTGTCATATCACTTTTTTCCTAAAACAAACTCCTGCTCGTTTTTTAGAGGGGAACACATTGTCCTTCCACTTTTGCCTCAATCACTTTAAAGGCTTCCATTATACTTGACAGTCACCAGAAATAGTTCATATTTAACTTTCTGAGGGGTAACATTTTCTTGTACATATTCTTGTACATATTCCTGTTTTATTTTGCTGGCCTTTGACCATAATAAACTTCTATTCTATTGTAACAACCAGGCAGTTCATACCTTTTGAAAATGTTGGGGTGATCCATCCCCACACTGAGCAGGCCTCAGGGAAAGGCAACATAAGATGCTGGAAGTTCCATGAATGAAGTTCCCAGATTCTGATCAGCACCATGCTGTGAAGGAAAAAGGACCCTATGCTATTTTCTCTGTCTGAATTGGTCCCTTGAAGCTAGAATTCACTTCAGCATGGTGGAGCAAACATACAAGTCTTGAATGAGGACAGGTACATTTTCCCCAGAAGGCAAATTAACAGCTCCACTGAACTGTTTCAGATTGGAAAATTGCATAGTAGGGAGACTTAAATCCCAACTCTTTCTCACCAATTTCTCAGTCAGAAATGCTCCCCCCCTGCCCCTCTACTCCCAGCTGCTGGGAGTTCCAATCATGGAGTAGTAGCATCTCATAGGTTGTATTCTCCCGTCCCTTTCTGATTCACATGCTTCTCCTCTATAAGATTTCATGGAGTTATGTCTCAATCATTGTCCAGGATTTTAATTTTCTTTATAATAAATTAGCAACATAAACCTGGAAGAGATCTCAAGGGTCATCTAGTCCAGCCTCCTGCACAATGCAGGAAATTCACAACGACCTCCCTCCACTCCCCCCCAGTGACCACTGTTCTATGCCCAGAGAAAGACAAAAAGTGTTGGGATTTTTACAAGAGTCATTCTCTTCAGTCATGAAAGAGTTAATCTGTTTTTCGTTAGAGACAACTAGTTATCATAAGACCAGTTAGATGTCGAGTTGTTCTTCCCGCCAGGGTAAACGGGAGTTGCATGCTTAATGAACAGATCTAGGATTGATTATTGGCTGACCAGGTTTATTGGGGGGTAATTGACATTATTTCCCTTACTAGGACGCCATTGCTCTCCAGTTAAAGCAGAACCACAAGTGACAAAAGGCACAGATTGGACACTTGTCAGCTTCCCTCAAGTTTTGATGGGAAATGTAGGCATCCTGGTCTCGCAACTTCGCTCTCTGACTGCTGTCCAATGGACTTTTCAACTGTCACTTGTCCAACATTCCACCAAGCTGCCTACATTTCCCATCAAAACTTGAGGGAAGCTGACAAGTGTCCAATCTGTGCCTTTTGTCACTTGTGGTTCTGCTCTTAGTTAGACCGTTATATCCAGGATGTAAGGATGTAGGAACTAAGTTGGCTCTTCTTTATTTTATCTCCAATGTAACCTTTATTATTTTTCCCTATATGTAGTAATCATTTTTTTTAGAAGCTGAACACACATGTGTCTGTGATTCTTTATCTGCTGTGCAAATTCTCTGCTCTGCAACTAAATTTATCCAACAAAGGTTATGGGCCCAGATGTTCTAAGACACAGCATTGTGTGTTTTCAGCTTGAAAGGGCAAGGTAAAAAAAATTTAAGGGATCCTTCCCTTGGATTTTTTCCTATGCTTCTTCACTGGACTTGCAAACTGCAAAAGGGACTCTTTGCCCAGTGTTCCGAAGGGAGACGGCCAGAGAGCAAATTCCCTTTGTTTGTCTCAGCCAAGAATTAGACCCTCCGGGTCTAATTCGGTGCTGGAACTACTTGCAATATATCTCGATCATCATCTACAACCTTTGGTACAGAACAGCACAGCATATTTAAAAGATACCACCTCTCTCATCAACCTGATTGAATGTATACAAATTCCAGTGAATGCCTTTCTTGTCACGGCAGATGTGTGCTCGTTGTACACATCGATACCGCATGAAGAGGCTAGGAGAACTGTGGAAAGAGCGCTGTCTTCACGTACCACACAGAGACCTTCAACTCCCTTTTTACTTAACTTACTAGACATTATTTTGGAGAAGAATTATTTCAAATTTGACGAGACTTTTTATTACCAAGTACAGGGTGTAGCGATGGACTGCGCTGCAGCCCCTTGTATAGCGAACATATTCATGTCCTATATAGAGAGCGATTACACCTTACATTTGAAAGTCAATCCTTATTATCAAGATATTCTTTTTTACCGTCGGTGCATTGACGACATTATGATGGTGGTGTCCAATGGGCAGCGAGCTGGATTATTACTGGAATGGATGAATCAAATAGACCAACACATCAAGTATACTTGGCAGGGAGACGCTCAATGCGTGAACTTTTTAGATGTAGTGGTTTATAAGAACACTGACTCTAGCTTGGCAGTGAGACCATTTAGGAAAGCAACGGATAAATTTTCCTATTTACACTTTGATTCTTTCTATCCTATGCACTTGAAGAAGAACATCCCAAAGGGACAGTATTTGCGTATTCGTCAAAGCTCTACCAAGACACATTTCCTTTTTTAAATTTTTTTTTAATTACTAACAATACAAAGGAAAGAATGGGGGCAGAGGGAAGGAAAGAAAAAAAAACAGCACATAACAACACAAACACTACATCTACAAATAATGCTTTCCCTTCATACTGCCATTGTTTAAAATTAAAACTTTGTAAAATACTGTTAGATTGGTAGACCTTGCAAAATACAGATTACAATCAAAATTAGGTCTTCCTCCCCCCCCCCCCGGGCCTCGGACGCAGTTCTCTCTGAACAGCTGCAGTCGCCGCGCTCGTTCCCTCCTCCCCTCCCCCTTCAAACTTGGAATCCTTTTCCTCTTGTTTAGCATCTTGCTGGAACTCTTGATGCTGACCCTCAAAGTCCCTTAGCTGATCTTCTGATGTTATCTTTTTTTTTTTTTTTGAAAAATTTTTTTATTGGGTTAGAATATTATTATTTTTACATTACATTCAATTTTCCCCAAATTTTTCATTTCTAACCCCCTCCCTTTCCCCCCCTTTTATTGACTTCCAACAGCTTTCCCACCCTTTGTCCCTTTTCCCTTACTTCTATCAGATTCCTCTGTCTAAAACAGATATACATTCTCCATTATATTAAGCAGTACATCTTTAACTACTTTTCTTTTTATACACCCAAACTGTACGTCTTTAGATAAACAATTTATCCCATTTTCCAGTTTTGAATATTTCTATATATCATAAACCTATATATCATAAACCATAAAAATCTTACATTTAAATCAAACAATTTGACTTGTTCTCTATATATTACTCATTCTATCTTTTTATGGTAATTCTATATAGCTCATCACATGGTCAATCAATTTGACTCTTCTGTACATTCAGTTTGGTGCATATAAATCTTATCAAAGAAAGAAAATATCGTTAGTTACTCAGTCCTCATATTTAAACCTTATCATTAATTATTTTCTATCAATATTCTATCTGTTAAGCTATACATATCTATATATATATCAATCTATCAATCTAACTGCTTATAAATTCACATTTATCTCTTCCTCCCCCGGTAAAGTCACCCCTCTCTTTTATACTTTTATTATACTTCAGTAGTTCTCAAACTGCCACAGTTTTCCTCCCACCTCCCATTTCTTCTCCAAATATTGTTTCAGCTTCTCCCAGTCTGTGTTAAACTGCCCTGATTCCAGATTTCTCAATTTTCTTGTCATCTTGTCCATTTCTGCCATGTACAGCAATTTGTAGATCCAATCTTCGATGGTTGGCACTTCTTGTACTTTCCATTTCTGCGCATACAGAAGTCTAGCTGCTGCTGTCATATAAAATATCAACGTCCTGTGATGGGCTGGAATTCCCTCCATTCCCAAGTTTAGCAGCAGGAGTTCTGGGTTCTTGTTTATTTGAAACTGTAAAATTTCGCTCATTTCTCTTATTATTTCCCCCCAGTACTGCCTAGCTACCTCACACGACCACCACATGTGATAGAGGGAGCCCTCATGTTTCTTACATTTCCAGCATTTATTAGAAGTATTCAAGTTCCCTAGCGCAATCTTCTTTGGTGTCATGTACCAACGATAAATCATTTTGTAAATGTTCTCTTTAATATTAGTACATGTCGTTATCTTCATTGTAGTTTTCCACAAGTATTCCCATGCCTCCATTGTTATTTCTTTGTTGAAATTTATAGCCCATTTCACCATCTGTGTTTTAACTATCTCATCCTCAGTATACCATTTCAACAGTACTTGGTATACCTTGGATACTCTTTTCTTGTCTTCTTTAAGAAGGGTCTGCTCTAGTTCCGAGTTCTCTGTTCGTATGCCCCCCTTTGCAGAGTCCGAATTATATAAGTCTCTAATCTGTCTATACTGGAACCAATCATAGTTAGGTGATAGTTCCTCTTGCGTCTTTATTCTAAGTTTAGATACTTCAGTTTTAGTTATTTCTTTGTACGTTAAACATTGTTGTTCATTATCAACAGCTCTCGGATCTATCACCTCGTATGGAACCACCCACAAGGGGGTTCCTTCTTGTAGGTAAATTCTATACTTCTTCCAGATTGTATATAAACTTCTCCTTACAAAATGATGCAGGAACATCGAGTTGACCTTTACTTTATCATGCCATAGGTATGCGTGCCATCCAAAAAATTTTTTATATCCCTCTAGGGCTAATAGTTTCTTATTCTTTAATGTCATCCACTCTTTTAACCAAACTAGGCAGATTGCATCATGATAAAGTCTCAGGTTGGGCAGTTGCATTCCGCCTCTTTCCTTTGCATCTTGTAGAACTTTTACTTTCACTCGAGGCTTCTTGCCTGCCCAAACAAAATCTGATATTTTCCTCTGCCATTTTTCAAATTGTTTAGAGTCTCTGATGATTGGTATTGTCTGTAGCAAAAACATTACTCTTGGTAACACATTCATCTTAACTGCTGCAATCCTGCCCAGCCATGACAAGTTCAATCTATTCCATTTGATCAAATCTCTCTCTATCTGAGTCCATAGTTTTTCATAATTATTCTTGAACAAATCTATATTTTTTGCAGTCAGCTCAATTCCCAAATATTTCACCTTACTTGTTACTTCACAATCCGTTGTTTCCATTAACAATTGTTGTTTCTGCTTAGTCATGTTTTTGCATAATATCTTTGACTTCTTTTTGTTAATGAAGAAACCTGCCAAGTCTCCAAACTCCTTGATCTTATCTATCACTTTTGGCATGTTCTCCAGTGGGTCTTCTACAATTAACATTATGTCATCCGCAAATGCTCTGACCTTATATGAATAGTCCTTTATTTTTATTCCTCGAATTTCCTCATCTTGTCGTATTTGTATCATCAGAATCTCCAATACTAAAATGAACAACAATGGAGATAACGGGCAACCTTGTCTTGTTCCTTTACTAATCGTCAATTTCTTGGTCAATTCATCATTCACTACAATTGCTGCAGTCTGGTCTCTATAAATTTCCTTAATTGCTCTGATGAATCTTTCTCCCAATTGTAGCTTTTCCATAGTGGCAAACATAAAGTCCCAGTTTAAATTGTCAAACGCTTTTTCAGCGTCTACAAAGAAGAAACCAACCTCTTTGTCACAACGCTTGTCATAATATTCAATAGCATTGATCACTGTCCTTAAATTGTCTCTTATTTGTCTGTCTGGCAAAAAGCCTGCTTGTTCCTCCTCTATGACTTCCGAGAGCCACCCCTTCAATCTCTCCGCCAATATCTTCGCAAAAATTTTATAGTCATTGTTAAGTAGTGATATAGGTCTGTAATTTTTCACGTTAGTCAGGTCTTGGCCCTCTTTTGGGATCAATGATATATTCGCTTCACTCCAAGTCTCTGGAATCCTTTGATCCCTAAAAACTCCATTCATCACCTCTTTTAGGAATGGTGCCAGTTCATTGGCCATTGTCTTATAAAATTTAGCCGTAAGTCCATCTGGCCCTGGCGCCTTTCCTAGATTTGCAGATTGTATTGCCTTGCTTATTTCCTCATCAGTTACTTCACTGTTCAACTTATTTCTCCAAGCTTCCGAGATTTCTGGAAGTTTGATTTTCTCCAGATATAATGCTATTGATTCTTTGTTTACTTCTTTTTTATTATACAGCTTAGCATAGAATTTATAAAAGGCTCTACTAATGGTAGTCTGCTCCAAGTGCGTTTTATTTTCTTCACAGATTTTATTTATTATTTTCTTTTCCCTTTTCTTCTTCAATTGCCATGCCAAATATTTCCCAGGTTTATTAGCACCCTCAAACGTTTTTTGGTTCAGTCTTTTAAGGTTCCACTCCAATTCTTTGTTACTCATTGCTGTTAGCTGTTCTTGAAGAATTTTAATTTCCTGGTATACTTTCTTTTTCCCTGGTCTCTTTTTTAACTGTGTTTCTTTGGCTTTTATTTTCTCCTCAATCTCTTGTCTTTTCTCCTCTTTCTTTTTTCTTGCTCTGCCATTTAAGTCCATTAGTATGCCCCTTACAACCGCCTTGTACGCATCCCAAACTTTGTTGGTTGGTACTTCTTTATTCACGTTGTATTGTATAAAAAACTTTGTCTCTCTTCTCAATATTTCCATATTCTCTCTTTCCTGTAACAAGTCCTCATTTATTCTCCAGGCTTTCCTTTTTCTCCTTTTTCCAAATTTCCACATAATTGGGTTGTGATCTGAGCCTACCATCGGCATTATTTCTACCTCCTTAGTCCATAACGCTAAGTCTTTTGAGGCCCAGATCATATCGATTCTTGATAATGTAAAATGCCTTGCAGAATAAAAAGTAAACTGTCTACTTTTAGGATATTCTCTCCTCCATACATCTTCGAGAGTCTCTTGTTGAATCAGCTCAAAAAAGAGCTTTGGCAATAGTCCTCTTTTCTTTTGTGCTGTTGTAGTCTTTTTGTCTAGTTCCAAGTCTGTCACTCCATTGAAGTCTCCAGCAAGAATTATCTGGTCATATGCAAGATCGTCTAAATGCTTCCTTAAATCCTCAAAGAAGCTTTCCTTTGCACCATTCGGTGCATAAAGTCCGACTACCAACACTCTCTTTAAATTCCAATTGCATTCCACTGCTACAAATCTAGCTTCCACATCTCTCATGACAAATTTTGGCTGTAGCTCCTCTTTTATGTACAACACCACTCCTCTTTTTTTCTTGTTGGAGGCCGCTACAAATTCTTTGCCCAATTTTCCAGATTTTAAATATTTTACATCCTGTTTTCTAATATGGGTCTCTTGCAAACAAACAATATCACATTTTTGTTTTAGTAGCCAATGAAAAATATTTTTCCTCTTATTCGGTGAGTTTAGTCCATTTACATTCCAAGATAATACTTTACACTCCATATTCATAATTTTGTTGGTAAGTCTTTTTCATTGTCCTTAATAAATCGCTCCATCTCTCGCTCAGATCTGATGCGTTTTTTTGCCCCTCCAAACTCAAAGGACACTCCTTCCGGTAGCTCCCATCTGTACCTGATATTCATGTCCTTCAAAATCTGAATTAGCACTTTATATTTTTTCCGGTCCAATAACACTGATCTGGGCAGTTCCTTCATTATAATGATCGTCTTGCCATCAATCTCCAATGGATCTTGAAACTGTTTTGTCACAATCCTCTCTTTCATGTTTCTAGTTGTAAACTGCACAATCACATCCCTTGGTAATTTCCTTTGGGTTGCAATTCTCGAGTTCACACGGTACGCCACATCTAGGATAGCCACAACTTCCTCCTCCTCCTTCCCCAGGTATTCAGCCAACACCTCAGTCATCTGTTCTTGCGCTGACTTCCCTTCCACTTCTGGCAGGCCACGAAAACGAAGCTGCTTCTCCATATGTTTAGTTTCTGCAACTGACATCCTCCCCTTCACCAATCTCATCTCTGTTTGTTGCGTGTCTATTAAATTCTCCATCGCGTCTTCTACTGTTTTAACTCTCTGCTGCGTTCCTTGTAATTCACTACGAATCGTTTCCATACCTTTTTTCACTTCTGACAGCTCCGACTTTACTGTCTGTGTAACCTCTTTAACCTCCTTAATAAGCTCCAATTTCGTGTCCTTAAGCTCTTTAAGCATATCTACAAGTTTTTTGTCCAGATTTTTATCCAGATTTTCTATTGCCGATTGCCACTCTTTTTTCGACATCGTGGGGCTTGCTTTAGCTCGCTCCCACGAATCTGCTCTCTTCCTTAGCTCCGTGGCGTAAAATTAAACGTTTTTCTTTTTTCAAATGTCCCAATCTTTGCCAAAATTAAATTTTAAAGTGTCCAAAATGTCGGGCGTCTTTTCTCTATGGTTTCTCTATGTTGTTGTAATCCAAAATGGCCTACTTCCTCTTCCGCTGAAGCCGCGACCCTTCCCCTTTCAAAAATGGCGATTCCCTACTTCCTGTCCTTCGGCAAGGGCCGCTTCTCTCCAGCCACTCTATTGTTGTTACGCACTTCCTGTCTCCCGTCTTCCCACAGCAGGTCTCGCGATGGTGTCTTTTTCCCACAGCTCCAAAACCACAGGTATTCAAAACAATAGTCCGATTTCTTTAATAACTTCTTTAAACTTAGTCTCTTTTAAAATACAACTCCTGCCGAGTCTTCACCTCCTTTTCACTAGTCTGTTGCAGTTTAAAAATCTACTTTCTTTCCTCTCTGTTTTTGTCAATCTGTCCCGTATCAAAAGATAGCGATCTTTACCTTCTCTTCACTTTTCTCGGGTTGTAATCGCTGTTTCGATCTTAGATTCTCCTCTCAGCTTCCTTTCCCAATCGAAGCTTGGGTATGTAGGTCTTATGCCAGCCGAATTGGCCCCAAAACTGCCGCAGAGATTATAGCCGACCCGTCGCAAGGTGGGACCTCAAGGATCGGGGGGAGACTCGTTGGGCAGAGCCCCCCCTCGTCCGAGATCTAGCTCACCCTAGGGTCTTGAGCGTTCTTTGCCTGCTCCCCGCCTGAGAGCAGTCGGCCGCGGGCTATTTTCACCCCTCCGGCCGGTTAAAACGGCAGTCCGGTCAGCTCCGCGAATGGAGCTGCGTTAGACCTCCATGAATCCCAAACCGGAAGTCCTTCTGATGTTATCTTGTAAGCTTGATCTTTGTAACTAAACCAGATACCTTCCGGAAATAACCATTTGAACTTTATTTCACGTTTCCTCAGAAGAGCTGCAAACCCTTTGTATTTAAATCTTCTTTTCTGAGCTAAAAATGGAACGTCCTTCAATATCTTAACCTTATTACCCAGAAAGTCCAGATCCGCATTGTATGAATTATATAGGATAGTGTCCCAAATCCTCTTAGATGAGAAATCAATGATGATCTCGTGAGGCAGCTGACGCTTCATTGCATATTTTGAAGAAGCCCGACGGACTTCCAAAATGGCGCTTTTTAACTCTTCTTTAGTTGCCCTCGCGGGTGTCGCTAAAAGTTCCGAGACCAGATCCTGCAAGTTCTCATTTTCCTCCTCTTTCATGTTCTGGAGACGCAAAATTGTCTGTGCTCATTCCACTTGTAGCCCGATCAGCTGGTTCTCCACCAGCTTTAGTTCTTTGTTTGTTGCCCTCACGAGTGACGCATTTTCCCGAGCAGACTTCTCTGCCCCCCCCCGCTGTTTCCTTAATGGTTTTCACTTCGCTCTCAATTAAGCCAACCCTTTGATCCGTTTCATTTAGCTTGTCAACAAAGGGCTTTATGGCTTCAGTCACCGACCGCTTCACCAGATCCTCAAGAGATTCTCCTTTACCCTGCAGGGCAGCCGAGATTGACTTGCCCAAAGCGGGACTCTGCTTTTTCGTCGCCATTTTAGGGGGGGGGAGACTGCCGACCAAGTTCTGAAACTCAGTGAGGGGGAAGAAACCTGAGCCTTCTTAGCTTCAGATCCCACCAATCCTTCACGTACACTTGTAGTAACAGAAGGGATTCGCTTACTTACAGGCTTTTGCCTAGTTCTGCTCTTTGCTGTTCTCCGTGGCCTGGCTGCACACGATGTGCTGCGCAAGTCTGCTGGCCTCCATTGAAGCAAACAGGCGATTTACCCCCTGCATTGCTTCCAGGGGGTTCTTCCCACAGCGCCCCGGACCCTGACTCCCTCACTGGGAGTCCTGGGGGTTAACCCTCGCGGGTCAACCGCCCAGTCAGGCTGCTCAGATGTTTCCTCCCGGACCTGCGGAGAGGAGCGTCTGACATGGCTGGTAAAATGAAACCGAATCCAAGACACAACATTTCCAGTGGCATTCTAACCTTTTAGATCGCGCCTTTTTGGGGCGTGGGTATCCACCGGAATACATTAATTTGGCCAGAAGCAATGCATACCACACCACACGTGGAGAATTGCTAGCTCAGAGAACTCGGGACATGGATATGAGGATAAAATGGGCGTTAGACTATTCACCGGTTTCATCTGACATTATCAAAGTGATTAAATGCCACTGGCATTTACTAGAGGAAATCCCTGGATGTGAGTGCCCCCCTGCCATAGGATATCGCCGCTCCAAGAACATCAAGGACATTTTAATTCGATCTGAATTTAGGAGCAGCCCTCCACCTCGTGAGCTCCCACGTGGACACCATCCATGCGGGAGGTGTAGTGTTTGTAACCTTATGATTGATTTAAAGTCCATAAATCATCTGACTTTAAAGACCATCCGCACTGTGCCTATTTTTTCTAACTGCAAAACATCAAATATAGTGTACATCATCCAGTGTATCTGCAATTTATGCTACATAGGGAGCACTACTAGACCCCTCAGGGTGAAAATTCAAGAACATCTATCATGGATTCGAACCCGGAATACTGAAGCCCCCCTGGTATCTCACTTTATTGGAGCGGGTCATGAGCCTAGAGACATGAAGGTGTTGGTCCTGCAAGTAGTACAGCAGCCTCTACAAGCTGACTGTTCCCAGAAACTCTTGCAAGTGGAGATGGAGTTTATTTTTAAGTTACAAAGCATCACCCCAGGAGGTCTGAATAGTGAGATGTATCTTTCTTGTTTTTATAACTCTGTTTCTTTAAATCTACCCATGGGCAGTTATATCTGCATGTACCTTTAAGGTTCCAGTTTACAAAAAGGCTGCTAATTGGCAACGCCGACGCGGTGATTTCCCGTCGGAGCTCTCCCATTGTGGAGTGGTATCCTGTCCTGTTGGTTGGACTGTATTGAATTATTTACACTGTAATAGAAATTTTGGGTGTGTTTCCTTGTAAGTACAATGTTTTATAAGTTTGGGGGTGAAATCCATGAAGATAAAAAATGGAGTGTCTTGCTAATTGTTTTTGTGTCATCGTAGATTATTGCCCTGAGGAAGCCTGGTTGGTGAAACGGAAATGTTGTAGGATGCAAGCATTTGTCCGTTGGCGGCTTTCCAACAGAGTCATTTGTTATCTTTAATTGGAGCACTACCCCAACACAAATTCCTTTGATTCCATGAACTGTATATAAACCTACTACATGAAGGACAGTACCAACAGATTTTTTGATTGCTGGTTTATTATTATTATTGTACTTGCAACTTGCTCTTTTCAAATATTAACTGCTTGAATGCTGGTCCATTATTATTGTGCTGGTTTATCATTATTATTGTATTTGCAATTTGCCTTTTTCATATTATTGCATTTGCAACTTGCTCTTTTCAATTTTTGTTCTTTTCAATTTGTGTACATTGTTTATCAATTTGCATATTATATAAACATTAATTGTTTGTTTATCAATTTGCATATTACACTATATCAACATTAATTGTGTGTTAACTGTTTGCTGCCTTCCTTTGTTACTGGTGATTCATTAGCAGGAAGTTCTTGCCCTTGTAGTTTGTTCAGCCAAGAGGAAGACAGGATCATCTCCACTTCAAAGAAACTTGTAGCCCTGCTCGAGCAAAGAACAATGAGCAACAATCAAGGAGCCAACAACAGTAGAACCCTGAGGGGAAATGGAGCTTGGACAGAAGGGACACGGCAACTCCAATTTGGTGAGAGCCAATCTATTTCTTTCACCATCCCCAAACTGGATGACAATAACTATCTCATATGGTGTGCTAGTGTTACCAGTGCTTTAGATGTACATGATTTGAGCCACATAATCTCTCAAGAAGCACCTCAAGGTGAGGAGGAGAGATGCTCATTCATGAAAAACGACTCATGGGTTAAGCTTATGATGCTCCCAACTCTAAACAAAAAGGATGCCCCTCTGGCTATTAAAGCAGCCACCACCAAAAGTTTGTGGCAAGCCTTAGAGGAAAGCTACAGTCACAAAACAGGAAGCCAAGTCCAATTTCTAAGGAGACGGCTATACAACTCTAGACTGCCCGAAGCGGGGGACATGGAAGCTCATCTTAACCAAATAATGTCTTCGGTCAATTTGCTCAGAGCTGCAGGCGAAGTCACAATGATTTTCAATAGCCCCCCATAATCTTATTCAAGCCACATATCCATCCTTGAAACGAAAGGAGAGGTGGAACTTTCTTACATAGTAAGTTGCTTGCATGATGAGGCACTAAGGAGATCCCTCCGCCAAACTTCATTAGGAATGCAAGCCCTCAAAGTCTCTGATAGAAAGGCAAGAGGGGGCATTATGCCAAATACTGTAGAGGTCACCAGAGACAAAGGGAATCCACTGAGCACACGACCCCTAGAGGCCATAGAGACAAGCAGATCTGATGGGAAGAAAAAAGGAGTTTTGCACTGAGCAAAGCCAAATCCTTCTAAGAGTTTTGCCTGCATGGTTTCAGATGATAATTTTAATGTGAAAGGCATATGGTTATTGGACACTGGTTCGAGCTCACATATTTCTCATGATAAGACTTACTTTGAAAGCTTGGATGAAGGCTATAAATGCAGTGTGACCCTTGCTGATGGGTCTGCATTAAAGGTTGGAGGGACTGGAACAGCAAAAATAAGAGTTTTGGATGTTCATGGAGAAATAGTGGAAATAGCTCTGGAAAATTGTATGTATGCCCCTAAGGCTGACCAGAATATTGTGTCTCTTGGAAAGATGTTGAAGTCTGTAATTGAATTTTCAGTGAAAGGAGATGTTTTAGGATTTATAACCTTAGGATTTATAATCCTAAAATTGATGTTGAGATTTTGGCACAACAGATGGATGAATGCTTTTACTTAAAGGAGTTGTCTGGTCTACCAGTGTATCAAGCAAAGCTAACTGATTGTCAGCACACTGACTGCCTCTCCACCTGGCACTGCAGGTTAGGTCATAGGAGTGTTGACTCTATTCAAAAATTGTTGAAAGATTGTGGAATTGAAGTTGTTGATTGTGATCTTTTGAAGAATGGCTGTTCACTGAGAGATCTCTGTCTTTTGGTGCTACGCCTCTGAAGATGCCAGCCACAGCTGCTGGCGAAACATCAGGAACTACAATGCCAAGACCACGGCAATACAGCCCGGAAAACCCACAACAACCATCGTTCTCCGGCCGTGAAAGCCTTCGACAATACAATGGCTGTTCAGTTTGTGCTAAGGCAAAGGGGACTGCCCCCAAATACAGCAGAAAACAGACCAAGCCAGTTGAAAAGCCAATGCAGAAAGTGTATTCAGATGTGATTGGACCAATTAAGGCCTCTCTTGGAGGACATAAATATGTTGTAAGTTTTCTGGATGCTGCAACAAGATATGCATTTGTCTATGTACTGAAATCTAAGAGTCAAGTGCTGGATAAGTTCAGAAACTATGTAGCCATCATGAGAAATAAATTTAAGAAAACTCCAGAAGTGTTGTTCACTGACAATGGAACTGAATATTGTGGCAGTGAGTTCCAAAGGTTCCTAGAGGAGGAAGGAATAATGCATGAGACAAGTGTGGCCTACTTTTCTCAACAGAATGGCACTGCTGAGCGATTCAATAGAAGCCTATTGGAAACAAGTCTTTGCTTGTTATTTCAGGCCCATCTGCCCAACACCTGCTGGGCAGAGGCTGTAACTACAGCGGCCCATCTCTACAATAGAGTACCATCAAAGGCTACAGGAAAAACTCCATTTGAGATGTGGTTTGGAAGAAAGGCAGGACTCAAACATCTCAGATTTTTTGTGGCTAAAGCATATGCACATGTACCCAAAGAAAAGAGGGGGAAGCTTGAACCCAAGGCAGAATTGGGAATTCTTGTTGGGTATGACACATTCTCAGTTAAAATAAGCAATGTGATTTCCTTTGACAAAAGTGACATTTTCCAAGCTCCTGAGAAGAAGGACTCCACAGTGGAAGCCAGCCTAGAAGCTGAAGAAGTCTCTTTTACTGATTTGGCTACAAGGCCACATGCCCGGGATGCCAACCCACAGGAGGAGCACCAAGAAGAGTCTCCACTATCAGAAGGGGAGGCAGGAACCCTGGAATCAGAAGGAGGAGCAGGAAAGGCCAGGCCAGAGGAGATTGAGACCACTGTGAGATGTTCACAAAGAATCAACAAAGGAGTACCACCACAAAGATTTGAATTCTGTGCAAGTGTGCAACTTGTGTGTGAACCCTCAAGCTTGGAGGAGATGACAGAAATGCCTACTCATGAGAGAAACAAATGGATGGAAGCTGCACATCTGGAATTTGAATCCTTACAAAGCAACTGAAAATGGACACTCATTGAGTTGCCACCTGGAAAGAAGGCTATCGGATGCAAATGGGTGTTCAAGGTGAAATACAATGCTGATGGAAGCATTGATAAATACAAAGCTCGCCTAGTGGCCAAAGGATTTACACTGCAACCTGGGACTGTCTTCACTGAAACCTTTGCACCTGTTGTGAAGTGCACATCAATCAGGACCCTGCTAAGCATAGCAGCATCAAGAGGGATGTATGCTGATCATCTAGATATCCAAACTGCATTTCTCAATGGAGACTTAACTGAGGAGATTTATATGACTCAGCCAGACAGATCTGAAAAGAAAGGAAAAGAGAACCTTGTATGCAAACTCAACAAAAGTCTCTATGGTTTGCGCCAAGCTGCGAGCTCATGGAATGAAAAGCTATCTGAACTACTGAAGAAGCAAGGATTTCAATAAGGAAAGGCAGAACCTTGCCTATTTTCAAGATTAAAGAATGGACAGTTTGAGTATATTCTTGTGTTTGTGGATGATTTGATCCTGTGCTGTGAGAGCAGAGAGCACGCAAATGAAATTGCTGAGAAACTAAACAAAGATGTGAGAGTAAAGCAGCTTATTATCTTGGGATTCAAATTGAGAGAACAGAAAATGGGAGTTTCCTCCTAAACCAGAAACACAAAATCAAAGATCTTGCAGAATTTCTAGAAATGGAAGATGCAAAAAGGGTAAGCATACCACTTGAACCCTGTTATCTCAAGCTTACAGATGGAATGCTACTTGAAAGTAATCAGCAATACAGAGACGCAACTGGCAAACTTCTCTGAGTACAAATTTCTCTGACTTATCTGTAGCAGTTGGAATCCTATGCAGAAAGACAAATTCACCCAACCACCATGACATGAATGCTGTCAAAAGACTTACCAGATATCTCATAGGAACAGCTGACCTGAAACTAAAGATTTCAGCCTGTGACAACCCAAGGCTAGTTTGATACATGGACACTGATTGGGGTGAAAACCAAGCTGACTACAAATCAGCCACTGGATATCTATTCTTCTATGGAAAAAGCCTGATCAGCTGGACAAGCCAGAAACAAACATTAATTGCCAAGTCTACCACAGAGGCCGAATATACATCTGTTGCACGAGCCTGTGATGAACTTGAGTGGATCATCAACTTACTGAAAGACTTTGGCATAGATGAATCTAAACAAATAACTCTATTTGAAGACAACCAAGCTTGCATTGCCTTATCCAAGAGTGAGAGCATCAAGGAAAGAAGCAAGCACATTGCTGTCAGATATCACTTTGTTCAAGAGATGCAGCAACAAGGAATAATTGCTCTCAAGTACTGCCCTTCAGAAGAAATGGTTGCTGACATTCTCACCAAGCCACTTGTGAAAGTGAAGTTCGAGTACCTGCGAGAGAAGATGAACCCCCATGACTTCAGCTACTAACACTTGAGAAGGGGCTGTTGGGATTTTTACAAGAGTCATTCTCTTCAGTCATGAAAGAGTTAATCTGTTTTTAGTTAGAGACAACTAGTTATCATAAGACCAGTTAGATGTCGAGTTGTTCTTCCCGCCAGGGTAAACGGGAGTTGCATGCTTAATGAACAGATCTAGGATTGATTATTGGCTGACCAGGTTTACTGGGGGGCAATTGACATTCTTTCCTTTACTCAGGATGCCATTGCTCTCCAGTTAGTTAGACCATTATCTCCAGGATGTAAGGATGTAGGAACTAAGTTTGAGGAACTAAGTTCTTTATTTTATCTCCAATGTAACCTTTATTATTTTTCCCTATATGTAGTAAACATTTATTTTAGAAGCTGAACACACATGTGTCTGTGATTCTTTATCTGCTGTGCAAATTCTCTGCTCTGCAACTAAATTTATCCAACAAAAAGCCTCCAGGATCCTTGGCCAATATGGCCTGTAGGAAATTCCTTCCTGACCTGAATGTTTTGATTGAAATTACCCTGGGCATATAAGAAATGGCCACGAGAGCCTAGCATCAGCTCATCCCTGCTTGTCCTTCCTCTACCAATCTGACTACATTCATATTGAGTCATAGAATCAGCATGGTGAAGATTTAGCCTCTTCTTAAAAACCTCCAAAACAAGAGAGCTCACTACCTCCCAAGGAAGCCTGTTCCACTCTGTCAGAAAGTTCTTCATAATATTTAGCCAAAAACATCTTTGACTTCATTTTAACCTCCTTGTTCTAGTCTGACTCTCTTGGACAAGAGAAAACAACTCTGCTCCATCCTCAATGTGATTGCCCTTCAAATACTTGAAGATAGTTGTTACCTCTCAGGCATCTCCTCTCCAGCTAAACATACTCAGGTCCTTCAACCTTTCCTCAAAGGACTTGGTCTCCAGACACCTCACCATCTTTCTTGGCCTCCTTTGGACATGCACCAGCTTGTCAACATACTTCTTAAACTGTGGTGCCCAAAACTGAACACAACACTGTAGGTGAGGTGTAACTAGAGTGGAGTAAGAGATACCACCACTTTATGCAATCTCGGCAATATACCTGTTGATACAGCCCAACAGCTACCTTATCACACTGTCAACTCATGTTCAGTGTATGATCTACTAAGATCCCAAGATTCTTCTCACATGTACTATTGTTAAGACAAGTTTCCCCCATCATGCCTTTAATTTTTCATACCTAAATGAAGAACTTTACATTTATCCCTATTGAAATTAATTTGATTAGTTCTACCAAGTTTTCCAGCATGTCAAGATCAGCCTGAATCTTGATTCGGTCTTCTACTATATTTGCTACCCCTCTCAATTTAGTATAATCTACAAATTTAATGACCATCCACTCTATTCCTTCATCAAAGTCATTTATAAAGATGTTGAACAACACAGGGCCTAGAACAAATCCCTGGGGCACTCCACTTGTTGCTCCTCTCCAAGATGATGAGGAATCATTTGCAAGCACTGTTTAGGTGTGATCTGTCAACTAGTTACAAATCCACCTAGTCGTAGTAGTACCACATTTTACCAACTTGTCAACAACAATTTCATGTGGAACCTTATCAAAAGCCTTACTGAAATAAAAATAAACTACGTCCACAGCATTTCCCTGATCCTACAAACTAGCAACTTTCTCAAAAAAAGTTAATCTGACATGACTGGTTCTTGAGGAAGCCAGGCTGGTTTTTAGTAATCATTGGTGTCTTTTCTAAACACTAAAGGATTAACTGTTTTATGATTTGTTCTAAAACCTTTGCAGGTGCAGATGTCAAGCTAACAGATCAGTGGATCCTCCCTTTTCTCATTCTTGAAGATGGGGAAAACATTTGTCCCCCTCTAATCTTCTGGTATGTCACCAGTTCTCCAAAAATGCTCAAAGATGATAGACAGAGGCTCCACACATCAGTAAATTCCTTTAGTGTCCTAGGATACAATTCATCTGGCCCTGAGAACTTGAGTTCATTTAAAGTGTTTATATAACAGCCCTATGCCTATCCTAGGCTGCCACTCCATTCCTTCATCATATGTTCTCTCTTTGCCAGTTTGAGCACAGTTTCTCTTGCAAGAGAAGACTGAGGCAAAGTAAGAATTGAGCAGTTTGACTAGGGATCCTATTCCCCTGGTGTGGGTGGGGGATCCCCCACTTTCACCCTCCTCCCCCTGCCACCACTCACTTGACCAGCAGGAGGGGGGAAGATGGAGAAATGGGTCTTCTGGGCATACTTCTGGGGTGGTGCAATGACATCACTACCTGGGAGTGATGTCATCACACTGCCCCAAAAGCGCTCCCGTAATTCGCAGTGGGCCAATTTGGGGCCCAAGCCCACTGTGAAGTGTGCACATGTGAAGAACATGATGGGAACAGTGAAAAGGTAAGTGCTGGGTCCCCCCTCCACCGGGAGGGTAAGGAGATCTAACAATCCTAAGTTTTATCCTCTCTTTATCACCTGTTAAAATTCCACTATCTTCTCCCACAGTGGGCCTACCACTTCCTTGTTCTTTTTCTTGTTCCAAATGTAATATAATTATGCTACAAACATAACATTTGTATTTTTTTTCCTTGTCATTGTTGAATCCTTGTTATTTGGGTTCTCTGGTCCTCCTAGCTATCAGGTAAAGTCTGCTGCAGCAGGGGGCCGTGTTTGCATCCCCGGAAGGAGAAAGTGGCATTGTTCTCTCCGTCCAAGTGTGTGGGCTTTTTGAGGGGTGGGGCCAAGCCTTTATAAGATGGCTCCGCCTCCTAAGCCCCGCAGTTGGCTTCTCGTGCTCAGACCACCCACCCTCCCTATAGCAGTTCAGGTTTTCCTGTCACTGGTTGCCAGGGCCAGGTAGAATTTTTTTTCTCCTTTCCTCTTATTGGTTTTTGGGGAGAGGTGTTTTTTGCCTGCCTTGCCCTGTGTACAAAGGTTGTTGTAATCAGCTTTGGTGGTGCTATAAATCATTTAGCAGCATAGAGTTGGGAAAAGGGAGCGGACTGGTGAGCACCCTTAGCATATCCCCATTAGGGGGATTGAGGTCTGTCAGGATCAGCTAGTGGGTTTCATAGAGAACAGCTAAGAGGACAGACTGCCACTGGGACCACCTGTAGAAGTCCTTCCCTTGGGCTTCATGGCGGAGTGGTTGGAGCTTTAAGAGGGGAATCATTTGCCTGGCTGGCCGAGGTGCAGCCATGCACATGAATGGCTCACACAGTGGGGCTTGCCCAGACAGGTCAAGGCAGCGGTCCTGGTGCGGACACCAGGGCTTGACCTGTACCATAGTTCAATCCCTTGCTGTATCGACAGTTATGTTGTAGAATAAAAAGTGGCCCTTTAATACCCAAAGCCGTGCGTCTGCCTCTTTATTCCTGACTAGGGGAGCAATTACATTTGAATATCTGGTGTAAGGTTGCCAGGGAATTCTGCACAACAGTGGTAATTACCATAATGTGGTAACTGCTCTGAAATGTGGATTTCCAATGGGTTGTACTATTGTCCTGAAACAGCTGGTTGACCAATTGGAACTTGCACATTTGTGAGAAAACATTTGTGTTTCTTTGTGTTTTATTCTACAGAATTTTAGATGTTTCCACTTACCCCACTGTAATGTACTACGTGCTGACTACCTAAAGATGTACTGTTTGTTATTTCTAACTGATGAAGAGCCATCCATATATGATCCTTCAATACGACAGGGAGATGTGACTCTCATTACGCTATCAGAAATATTGGAGTATCTGAGGAAGAAAGAGGCATGGTAGTATTCCTCTTGCTTCACAGCAAGAAAATCTACATTCCATGTAAGATTAAAACAAACAATAGATTTTAAGTGGTGAACCACATAGGAAATGTTAGTTGGAAATCACCTTTTGTTGAGCTGTACTGGCAAGCTACCTTTTAAAATCACATATCAGCCTTTAAGCAAGAATGCTTAAACAGAACTTACAGCTATCGGCAATGATACTATTATGATTTGCAGAGCTGCACTGCTGCATGACATTGGTTCTGCTGATGCAAAGAGAAAACTGAAGAACTTCCTAGCAAAAAAAGGTTAGATGAAAAATTAAAACATGATTTTAGTTTGGTGATATTGATTTAATGCAATCAAGATAAATGCAGTATGAAACCTTGTTAAAATTCTGTACCTTGAATAAATGAATATTTTAATACAGCAGCAGTTCTGGTAATTTTGACAGGGTAGTTACAGTCCCCATATGTTCTTGAGATCTCCTGAATATTTTAAATAAACATTTAATTACTGCTTGGTGAGTCTGAGATTTGTTATTAGAAGACATGACAAAAGTAGAGATAAATCACCCCAACACCGAAGCTGTTGACAGTGGAATCACTTGCGAAGGCCACCATTCCTTTCAAAACCAAGGCTTTCAGACATTAGGTAGACAGTTAGTTTTCTGGACTGATGCTCCTTGGATAAGTTAGAAGAATAACGAGGAGCCAATTTTAATCTGTCAGACCAATGGGCAAACATTTCTAGAGGCATTCCACGTAGACCAGGAAAAGAATAGAAGACCCAATACTAATAGAAATGTGGGACATGACATTCTACATTATCTTATACTTGGGCAGGATTTCTGAGTTCAGAAAACATACATGAATTCCCAAGTGCAAATTGTTCAATGAATGCCCCACCCTGCCATTAGTCATGTTAAAAATACATGCAAGCAGAGACCTAATCCAACTGGTACTTGGCTGTCATATCCAAATATAAAACAAATCCCCTCACATAAGGGAGCCCTGAGATACCCACATCACTAAACATTCTGTACTAAACAAAAGTTTGTATTTCAAAGGAATTGCATAAAAATGTGAACGAGACTTCAGCAGCAAGTAAGTTTAGTTGTCTTTCAGGACTCTTATCTAACTGATGGAGGCATGCAGAATAGGTCTATTTACCCTTCCAGGATGAGGAATTCACCTCATGTAGCTCTTATTTCCCACCTGGAAGAGTGGGAGAAAAAATAGCCTCCAGAGACCAGAGGATGCAGCCTACAACATCCCCCAGAAGTGATATCATATCCTCCTCTGCCCCCCCCCCCCACCAATCTCTCAGCATTTGCAAAGAAAATGTGGTAGAATTTACAGAATGAGGTGATAGAATAGACTGTACTACCTGAGACTGCAGTTGGAAGGTACTACCCATTGGGCTTTCAATATGCACAGTTGTCTTTTTGTCTTTTGCCTGTACTCAATTTTTCCAGTTTCAAGACATGCAAAAGCAAACCCTCAAAAATCAGGGTTTCATGTAGTGTGTACTGAAGCTGGAAAGTACATACAGTGCCTTTTTCAAACAAAATGGTGACCATAGCACATGCTTCCAGAATGCACAGTTGGATAACCTCTGAGCATCTTTACAGGACTAATACAGCTGGAATGGCTGGAAATATTTTTTTTAAAGAAAGAAAGCTGACAGTTTAATTTTACAATATGCTGGAAGAGCCTTTTTTTCTTTTTTAAAATCTTTTTTTGGGGGGTTAAATAGCAGTTATGTATGTGTGGAGGAAGTAAATTCAGATCCAGACCAAAAAGCAAGGTAGAGAGGTTGGTTTAAGTCTTTCTCCATGTTCTGTTGTCCTGGAGCTTTTGTTTGCACCTCTGAGGGGAAAACATTTAGCCTCATGCTGCTTTGGGAGCTGTATGAGGTTTCCAATGCATGGGGGATTGTGCCAAAATCCCAATCCAAATCAGCTTTCCAGCCCCATGGTAATGAATACAAAACGCTCTGGAGACTCACTCACTGATCTTCCCATTAAGGTTCCCAGCTATAGAGGCTGGTAGAGGCTAGGAGAAATTTCTAGAGCATAACTACATAGAGGCCATTTTTCTCCCGTTCCCCAATACCTCAGGGGCAGGAAATTGGGCCTGGGGGCTTGTAATTCCCTGCTCTGGGTGGGTAAATGGGAGACCTAGTTTCAAAACCTCATCTAGTTATACATTGAGATTCTTGGTGCCCATTACTAGATCCTGAGTTGAATTATTTGCACCATACCACACAATTCCTTTGCCCTTTCTCCATGCTTATGAAATCTCTTAACAAAGAGGAGAAAGTAGAGTAGACTGGAAGGAAGATTGACAATCTCTATGAAAAAGAAAAGGAATTTCTTAAGAAGTAAAAGTTTAAAAATTGGGAATCTTTATTGCATATTAATTCATGTCCACTTCTGCTGATTGAAAGTCCACCTCTTTCTCTGAGTAAGCACATACGAGTGCATGCACATGCGCATACACCCACACATCTTATCATTTGGTCTCTGCTGATAAAATGTGTTTGTCATTTTCCTTCCATCTTTGTAAGCCTCTTCTGCAACTGCAATAGCCCAAATCAGCTAAGCAGCAACAAAGTAATTATATTGGTTATGGTCTCTAGTTAATGATGTTGTTTAGATGCAGGCCTGCATCTTTATAGGCTTTCTAATTAGTTGTGTAATTACTATTTAATTGCTTTCATGTGCTTGGGTTAGGGACCTGTTATTAAGAGAATCTGTCTGTTTTGGAAAAAGTATGGGCCTGGTAGCAGGAAACAACTCCACGTACATTGAAACCCACTTACAGTGAACTCAGATATAGTGAAAAATCAATTACTCTTCATTTCTCTTCAACAGGAGTGACATTTATTCAATTTATATGAGAGGAGTAAAGACACAGGACTCTGTTCTTCCACTGGAAGACAAGCCGAGCTCCCATCGACAGACCCCTTGTTTTATATATGGCTTTTGTGATATATACATTACATGATGTGGCTCAGCAAATTTTCACATGCGGTATTTATTTTTTAGGTTCTCCTAAAACAGATCTTGCCATCCCTTCTTTACAGACACCATAAAACTATCATATAACTCTTAAACCCACATTAACTATTAAAGATGAGACATGGCTAAAGAAGAAACACAGTTAGCTGTCCTCTCCTGGGCTGCTTCATTGACTTGCGACTTCTACAAAATTCCATGGAAGTACTAAACATACCATTTCTTGTCTGAACATTTTGTGTGACTGTAACATGTTGGTTGTTGTCAAGTACCATTCAGAATAATGAGGTTGGACAGTATAAAACCAGATTTTGATCAATACAGTTATATCTAATTATGTTGCTTCATATACCTATATATATATATATATATATATATATGTCACACAAGTGCTATGATTTTAAATGTATATATTCATATACTATTTACTACTACTGTGCCTAATCATTTTATTTATAAAATGTGTTCTTCTCACCGCCCCTCCAGTCATGAGCACCAGTCAGCCCTCAAGGTAGTTTACATAAAAAGAATACAATCAAATTGCTTTTACAAATTCTCTTTCTATACAGACACACCAATGTGTTATCTCAGTTTCTGAGTCATGCGCCTTCATTCTGAGCTTTGCCCCTGATTGGGTTATCAATCTTTATTCACTGCTAGCAGCAGTGGTCCCAGAAAAGGTGGATTAACTATAAAACCTGGCCAAATGACAACTGCCTAAGAGAGATTTTGTAAATAATAATAATAATAATAATAACATATCACTGTTTTAAAAGAAATACATCCTTGCTTGTAGGGAAATGTGTTGGACTTGACAACACTGAAATTAGAATGCCTTTTTTCTTCCCCAAAGTACAAGCACAGCGAACATAATATTCCTCCATACCATTGGTGTGTGCTTTTGACGACGATGTAATCTCACCAAATTTGGAATCTATTATGGAAAAAAGGGAATCCTCAGTAGTCCCTATTATCAATCTAGAAACTAAGACACATTTGCCACAGATAAATTTCCACTTTGAAGCTCTATTTGCCTTGAAATTACTGCTCAGTCTCTTGCAGAACAATTACTATAGCAATGCAGTTGTTCTCTCAACTGCATGTTGTCGTAAATCTCCAGCTACCTGAGCTAAACAAATACAGCTGAGAGCTGTTAGATGTGTTTTCCCAGAGCTTTTCAAACATCAAAGAGGAAAACATCTGTATATTGAATCAAACTTCAGATTTTTTTTTTATTTTATGCGAGAAATAAAAAATGCATGAAGTTTTCTCCAGAGATTTCCCACTTTAGGAGTGTGCTCAAATTTCACATCCATTTAAAGCACTTAACCCTCTGAGAGAACCACATCCCACAATATGCTCATACACAGCCTGCACCAAGAATTATGTGAAATCAAGGCACGCACCATCTTTCCCCTCATTTCTTTGTCCTGTCAACAGAATTTAGAAACTCCAGGCTCTGATCAGCTGTCACTTTTCTCAGAATGCTACCACTTGTCACATCATTTCTTTGAAATGTGCAAACATTTTAGCGTAGTTTCCCTTAAACTTTTGGGCTGCAACCCTGAAATAGCTTAATGTGCTCTGAGTCAGATCCAGTGAGACTTATCTACAATAAGGTAATTTCAGTACTTTAAAATGCAAAGTACACAGACTCTAATCTGCCGTGAAGATGCCCCATTTGACTAGGAAGTCCTCTCTCTAAATGCAAAATGGGTGTCAACTGCTTGTGATTACCAAGTGTTAAATCTTATAATCAGAAACAATCCCTCCAACAACATGAAAGTTTGTGGGGGGGGGGGTAGCTGAAAGAAATGTGCAGCTAATGATGTATGATAAAGCTTCTTTCTTTATTTCATATGTTGTCTCTATGTGCCTTTTTTGTTTAGCCCATTTTAATTTCAGGGATCTCCAAATCATTTATTTTAGGCCCATTTTACACCATTTTTATATGACTTCCAAACAGGAAGAATCCATTTCAGAAACTGGACATTTTAAACTGAAACAATGTGTTCATGATCTATTAGCATCCAGCCAACATAAATGTAGTTAATCATGACATGGCCATTCTCTAGCCTCCAAGACTGAGCCCTGGAAAAAATCAAGACGCTGGAATTTCAGAATTACGTCTTTGCTTGGGTGTAAAGTTGTCTGTTTATGTAGTTCAGGATTTTTTCACATGCCCAGAGAAAGACATCTGTGTCACATAGATCGTATGGCTAGTGTAACTGACATACTTAGAAATTTCATATCCATATGCCCAATGTGGGCAGTATTGGGCCACAATCCAAGGTACAATGGGTGCTTGGTAAAACCATCCTTTTGAGACATTAAAGCCTGTGTAGGATGTTGTGGTTTTATTGTTTGCTGCTTAAAAAGGATTTTTACTGAGAGGTCACTAAGGTCACTTGCCATGCTGTTTTAGAAGACATGAAATATGAGAAGTGCAAGACACATTGTTCTCTGAGAGTTGCTGAGTGTAGGATGAACTTCTGAAAGTGTGTCTGTCTGAAGGTCATCTGTCTGCTCTTGGGAAAAGGCATAAGAAAGTAAAATTTGCCATGCTGGGTCAAAGCAATGGTCCATATCACTCAGCATTCTGTCTACTGTCAGTAGCCAACCAGATTCCTCGGGGAAGTTCACAAGCAGGGTAAGAGGGCAAAACTCACCCCTTGTTAATCCTTAGCATCTGGTAAAGAGGCATGTATTACAGTTCCTAGATTACATTTCCATGGATCTTAAGTCACAGATGGGTCTTCTAAAAGTAATGTGGGACATAGCCTTGAGGAAAGTCTCACATTCTAGATAAATGTCTTCTCACTACATGCAACAGGAGTCTTGGATGTTTAACTTTAGCCATGAAGTATTTTTAACACAATATTTATTTATAAATTAAAATATTTGTATGCCACCTCTCTGCAGATATATGTCCAAAGTAATTTACAACAATACACATTTAATTATAAATCAACCTACAGTGAAATCCTAAACAGAGTTACACCTGACTAAGCCCTACTGACTTCAATGGGCTTAGACTGGAATAACTGTTTAGGATTTCACTGTTAATTATATAAACAATAAGAATCTAAAACAAAAGATTAGGATCAATATTCAAGCAAGTTTTTTAAGACACAGGCCTCAATAGAAAGTTTAGATAATTTGAAAGTCATACAATGCAATCCTATGCATGTTTACTCAGAAATAAGCCCCATTTAATCCAATAGTATGTACTTCTAGGTAAGTGTTCTTGTGGCCATACCTTTTTACACATCACATTTTTAGCTATTAATAGCTAGACTAAATTGAAAGTACACATACATTGTATTGCTTAGATTTGCTCGTAAAAATTAGACTTGTGGTTTTCTTCTGTTATTAATTAAAATAATTAGGAAAAGGGGGTATTTAATTATTGTAATTGATATGAAAATGAAACAAATTCCTCACCTAACCAGATTATAATAAATAAAACACAAGATTTTTTTCCATTTTTTTTGGTTTCTTTCCTTTACTGCAGCTTTTGCCTCTATTGGTTTCACATTTAGAAGTAGGATTGTCATTTGCCTGCTGAGGTCAAGAGATCTGCCCCCAGTGAGCTTTGGCTACTGGCACTCTAGCAGCTGGTAGGAGAAAGAAAGAAAAATGGCAATGGTGTCAGTTCCAGGAAAACAAGGAAGTGATGTCACACCTCTCTAGCCAGAAACTTTATGGTAAGTCCACAGAGTTTTGAGTGATTCCTAGAGAGGCATGACATCACTTCTGGATTTTCCAAGGAAGTCATATCATTCCATCACTGATAGCTGCCCCTCAGTCATCCACTGGTTGCCAGGTCTGGCAACCCTCTTTACAAGGCAGTCACCACTTTTCTAACAAGGACATAGAAAGAGCAGAGTGTTGCTTAGGACAAAGGGAGAGACATCCTCTTTGCTTTCATGACTGCAAGTTTCAGCCACTAGGATTATATATACGTGTAAGTTATTTCAAGCCTGAAGAATATAGAGTGGGATGTTGTCTTCCTCTTTTCTTCTAATGCCTATCCTACTGTGACAAATTTTTCCTTGAAGTCTGCACTGTCCTGCTTTCCTGCTGCTCTCCAAATCTGCCTTGGGTTCTACCTACTGCTGCCTGCCTGCCCAGATGCCTTACCCTCCTTGTTCCCCCAAATGTCCTCGTTTTAATGTTCTTCAAGCAAAGTGCTCTCTGTGATGCTGTTTGGAATGTTTTCTGTCAATTGTCTCATAGGCTTTAATGTTAAACAATGCAGACTCTCATCATTTCCAAAAGGGGTGTCTACTATTCTATCTGTCTGAAATTTGGCAAGTGTGAATGTTCTAGGGGAATTCAACAATCTCTCTGAGTTTTGTCCATTTGGATTAAAAACTATGAAAGTATAGACCTGAGAAAAGCAGGGGAGGGGTGTTTCCATTCAAAAGGGAAACAATAATAAAATAGAAATATGAAAACAAAACAAAAATATTTTATACAATGGGGTGTATATATAGTCATTTCATATTAATGATTGTTGTAAACCACATGAAACACAGAATACTGCAGGCTATGCATTTTTAAATATATTTCTGAAGTCTAGTATCATGCCAGATGAAAAGTACACATTTCACACTTTCTTTTAAAATATAGGAGCATGTGTCTGATCCTTTTGTGATTACTGCTCCTGAGTGTTTTGAAAAAAGATCTGTTGTTGCACTTCACAACTGACATGGCATGTTGTATTTAAAAGGTATTGTACAGATATAAATACCTTGTATGATAATTCAACTGTATACAATTATTCTCTTCTGCTGTGTTAAACATTGTACTTTGTATACTGCTAATTACTTTCTAATTAATTTTGTTTGCATAGACTATTTTTAATGGTATTTTCATGATATTATTCGCACAACAATTGTCTTTAAAATGTGTTTGTCTTGGACCAATTTGCACTGCAAATGGGGAGAACCTGTAGTGCAAAAACATTCATACCTCATATGCAAAAACATAACATCAGCAGGCTGTGAGTATAAATCTATTGTTTTTATTTAGGGTTCCCGGTCCTGGCATGACAACGAAGGCTCCAGAGTGCATGTGCACACAGTAACTTCCCCCTGTGCACCCCCCATGACTCACCCTGTCCTCCAGTTTGGACACCGAGGGGCCTGGGAACCCTGATTTTATCTCACTCTTATTCAGAAGAATTTGAGCAGTGTACATATACATTCTTCTTGTATTTTATCCTCAGAACAGGACTCACTAGGTGATTGCATCAGTTAATCTCTTTCAGCCAGATTATGCTGAAAGAGAAGGTGACTGAATCAAGGTCATCCAATGAGGTTCATGGCTAAATGGAGGTTTGTTCCTGGGCTGCCACAGCATTAGGCACAAACTAGACATTACATTACATCTGTCATGGGTTGGGCCAGATTTTCCCCAACCTGTTTGTGATGTTTCCACAGCCAACTGGGGAAGCAGGGCCCTACAGTCTTCATCTCCATTTTTTTCCTGAAATGAAACAGCCGGGGGGGGGGGGTGCAGCGGGTATTTGCCCTTCTGTAAGGCTCCACATGATATAGTGTGGTAGGGTTGCCAGGTTCAGGTTGGGAAATTTCTGGAAATTTGGGGGATGGTGTTTGGGGACGGGAGGAGCCTCATTGAGGTACAATGCTATAGACTCTACCCTCCACAGCAGCAATTTTCTCCAGGGAAACTGATCATTGTGGTCTGGAGATAAGTTGTAATTCTGGGAGATCTCCAGCCACCACCTGGCAGCTGGTAACCCTATGGTGTAGGCCAAAGTAAAGCTGAAGGCCCTCTCCTCTTCTATGCAGCAGTGTGGTGCAGTTAGGAACTCAAACTGATGCCAGAAGTAATGTCTAGTCTGGACCTTAGTCCAATACTTTAATACTTTAATCACTACACTATACTCATTAGTCATTACCTCTTTAAATACTACAGAGAATCTTTTATTCAAGGCTGTACTGACAAAAGCCAAGGCAGATGTGTTGAAATACCAGTTGAATCAGGTCTCTTTTACACAGTAGGTTTAGTCTAAAATCTGATCAGCCAATCAAAACCCAGTCTTTTCCAGATACTGGGTTCCTTTCTTTGTCTGTCTTTATTTGCATATCAAACTGTTCTGCTGTATGTGTGTAATTGTTCATATACATTAGCTATTTTATATACTGTGTTTTAAAGATACCAATGTTTTTCATAGGAAAAAAAATATCTAATGGAAGATGCCTTTCTGTTTTAAGGGCAAGTGACTCACAGACAAGCCTATGAACAAATCATTCCCAATCACATAAATTTAAATAATTTGGGACACCCCCCATTAGTTGACTCAAGAAACAGACCAGTGGAGCGAACTGACTCTAGAGCATGCTTCACACTTTATGCCAACATAACCTCACATGTTCAACTATCAAAGTGTGATTCATGCCTTTAGCTTATTATGCACTTCAGTGAATAAAAATCGTCAGTGTGCACAATTCCAGATGCGGAAGAATATCATCTCACTTATGTTTTATTAAATGACTTCAAAACAACATTCTGCCCCATCTGATTCATTCTGTTCCATTTCACTAGGTATTAAAACTATAAACAGAATAATGAATTCTTAGGAAATGACACTTTGATTCCTGCAAGCAAAAAACAAATTTTTCCAATGACAAAAACGAAAAACCATGAGGTCAGCAAGAGCCAAATAAATTACACCAACACCACAGAGGATGGCGATTGTTCCTCAGATCATTAGGCTATATATGCCAGAATCTCTCGCTTTTGGCATTGCCTGACAAACTGAGAAGCATTGTTTTCTCTAAAATAATAAAGTTTGAGGTACCTTGAAGATTAACAAATTTATTGTGGCATAAGCTTTCATGAGCCAAAGCCTGATGAAACAATATCCTTAGTGGGTCAAACTAAGTGTGTGTGTGTGTGTGTGTGAGTGTCTGTGTGAGTATGAAGGGTGGGTGGGGTATCAGGAGTTATTACAAAGTGAGATGAGGAGGCCTTTCAGGACGACCAAGATTCTCTACAAAAAGCATCACAAAGGCTTGAGAGAAAAAAGGCACTATAGTTACAGAACGAGAGGCAAGTTCCCAGAAGAATCAGGTGGCAGAGCTCTTTCCAGTTCAGTTTGTATATTTGAAGTCTCCCCACATCTTTATTTTTTTTCCCCAGTGCTTAGAAAACAAGCCTGTCAGGAAGAAGGATTCTCTTCTCTGACATGCTGTGGTGGTGTAGTTTTTGCTTTTGTTTTCTTCAGGGAAAGGTTTTTTTTCTATTAGGAAATATTCAGACATATGATCTTCCATCTGCCATCTGAAGGGGGATGGTCCCAGAAGAAGACAACTATCCCAACATGGAACGAACATCCAGCTAAGGTAGGTGTTACATCTGCATTAAATCCAAACCTAGAACAGTAATGGCTCAGTTCTCTGGGTGTTGCCACAGAACAGCAGTCTAAGAGAATGGGTATCCAATATTCTGACTGGAAACTATTATGAGCCAAGAGGCAGGAGGGCAGCTACCAAAGCACTGGGCAGATTATGGCTAGTAAGTGGCTAGCAGCCTTCGGCATGCCTTCAGGTTGCCTGTGGCTGCACTAGGTGCTGCTAACCTTTCATCAGACTTGCCCTGGCATGGTAAGGTACATCTTATCTGCCACCTCATAAGAACTTCCTGCAAAAGTAGATTCAGCGTTGCACAGTGACAGTCACCATTGGAGATGGGCATGATCCAAAAAAAATTAACGATCCAGCTGATCGTGGATCGGCGCCGGCGACGATCCCAAATTAACAACCCACACCAAGCATCTCCCGTTCCTGATCCGTGGATCCGTGGATTGTGGATCGTGGATCATGGATCGTGGATCATGGAGGCCAAAGCGGAGGGGTGCCCTGCTGTTCCCAGCGATACAGGAACGGTGAGTGATGCCGGTGGCATCTGTGTTTGTGTTTGGCCGTCTGTGTTTTGCCGTCAGAGCTGCCTATCAGGGTTTGCAGAGATGAAATTGGAGTGCCTGTGGCTACAGAACACCCCCTTCCCCCTCCCTCCCCTGGGTGTCTTCTCCCAACTTGTGACTGCTTTGCTGCTCCGTGGTTGGAAGGAAGCCCTGCTGATCAAGGAAAGCTGGGCTTCCATTCGGGTTTCCAGGGTGACAGAAGGAGGGCAAACAGAGCTCAGGCATTCCCCTGGCTCCGTTGCCAGGGGAATAGATTGCTGGCGCCTGAGTGTCTGGATCCCCGATCTGAGCCCGGCCGCCCCAATCCAGGCCCCTCCTGATCGCTGGATCATTGGCCGTGGACGATCACGATCCGCCGGGTCACGATCGTGCGATCGCCATAATCGTGGGTTTTTTTTAATCGTAATGCGGATCGTGCCCATCTCTAGTCACCATTAAGCTTCTGGTGAATGGTGTTCAGGAGCCACTGCTGCTAAGAAAACATCAAAAGCAATCATAGCATTGTATGTTAAAATGGCCAAACTAAGAACTGCAGATAACAAGTATGCAAAACTTAAATACCCCTACCCCAAAATTCCAGATGTAATAAAGCATAAATTGTATGCTTTATTGCTATATTTCTTGCATAAATTGTATGCTTTATTGCTATATTTCTTGCATAAATTGTATATACTTATTCAAGTGTCATATTAAAATGGGTGGGTGTGTGTGTGTAAGACTATCTTCCATGGACTATTCTATAGGGATGCTGTTTGTGTTCACTGAAATATATGAGAGCATTTTGATAGTATTGTGAATAACCCTCTCTTTTGTTGAAAAAATTGGAACTAAACAATTCTAAAATGTAATTGTTAGAAATCAGTTGTCACTAGGAATGCGATGCCGTTTTGCCCTGTATTTTTAGAAATGTATTAGTTAGATGAGCCCCAACCTTATTTATTTCATTCTATTTACATCCCGCCTTCCCTGCAAGCAGGCTCAGGGAAGGTCACAACATCATAAAATCATAAAAACCACAATTAAATACAATAAATAGTTAAAATCATTAAAAATAAAATCCACAAATCTCATTAAAAAGTGGAGCAGAACAAAGGAAAACAGTCAAGGGACCTGCAGGATAGCTCGCCAGCTCCTCAACCACTCTCATAGGCCTGGCAGAACATCTCCATTTTACAGACCTGGTGGAACTGTAATAAATCCTGCAGTGCCTATATTGACTGGGAGAGCATTCCACCAGGCTGGAGCCAGAGCCAAAAAGGCTCTGGCCCTGGTTGAGGCCAAGCGAACGTCCTTGGGGCCAGGGACCACCAGCAGATGTTTATCTACAGAATGTAATGCCCTCCGGGAACATACAAGGACAGATGGTCCCAAAGATATGTAGGTCCCAGTTCGTTAAGGGCCTTAAAGATTAACACCAACACCTTGAACTTGACAGGAATTCAACCAAGAGCCAGTGCAGCTGGTGCAGTACAGGTCAAATATGTGTCCTAAATGGAGTTCCCATGAGGACACATGCTGCCATGTCCTCATGGGACAAACTTCCATTTTCTGAAGACACTAAAGAAATGCCTTGCGCTCTTTTTATTTTACTAACTTACTGGGCTGGCAATCATCTTGACATGGTGTCAGAACATGTGCTGGTTGAAAAAGCAGAGATCTTGAAGGACATTATTCTTCTGACCTTTGATGGGGTCCAGTTAAATGTGGCTGGCTCAGTGAAAAGCCTAGAGGTTACACTGGATCTAGCACCACTACTAGAGAAACAAGAAAATGCAGCAGCAAAAAAGGCCTCCTAACTTAGTCTAGCCTGGAAGATGGCCCCTTACCTCAGCACAGCTGATCTGGCCATCTGAATTCATGCCACAATTACATCAAAACTAGACAACTGTAAACTGTAGGTCTCCTCTCAAAGTCAACTTGGAGATTCCAGCTGGTGCAAAATGCTGCAGCTGATTTACTTTCAGGAGCTAGATGGAGCATGCATATCACTCCCATTCTGCATTGGCTTCCCATCAGTTACCAGGCTCAAATCAAGATCATCATGACTATCACATTCAAAGCTCTCCATGGTCTATACCCCTCATATCTGCAAAACTGCCTTTCTCCCTCTGCTGCACCATGGCAGCTTCTCTCAACTGAACAGAGCCTTCTGCAGATACCACCCTACAATTGGGCTAAATCAACAACTGTCCATACACATACTTCTCTGTGGTAGCCCCCACCTTGTGGAACAACCTTACCTGAGGAAGTCAGAAAAACTCCTACTCTCCTGGCTATCTGCAAAGTATGAAAGACTGAATTATTGAGGAGGGCTTTCTACTCAGATTATGAGGCTGTGTCATACATAGTAACTCAACGAGACACTTTGGTAAGGGACAGGGATTCTAGACTAGGTTATTGGGTACTGTCTGCTGATGTAGGTATGCTCCTGCTGGGTAGTTCCATGTTGCTAAAGATGTCAAATTAATTACTCACACTTTAATTCAAAAAGGTTTCAACTATGTGCTCAGCTTTTGGCTAGTTTTCAAATTTGTGGCTACCATACCCTTCTGCATCAGTTTTCATTGAATGTCCTAACTGTTGATCATATTGATTTTTTGCTCTATGAATGTCCTACCTCTATGATTATATTCCATTCTATTGCCATATGTAATCCTTCTTGGATCTCAGTGAGAAAGGCAAACTATAAATAAACAACAACAATATGTCTATTCCCTTCGACATACATATTGGACTGAAAATGTGAGGGTTCGTTTTGGGCCATTATGCCAATGCATAGAAGTCAGAGGTCAGATAGCATGTGGAGACAGCCATGTTTTCTTCATCAGCATAAAGCAGCAGGTACAGGGGGAAAATCCAAAGGAGAAACAGAACACAACCAAATCCTTGACCAAGCACACAAATCATTAGCTTTCACCGAAAAAAGGCCAAGGAACAGGATGTATAGACTTCCAAAGGGAGGGCATTCCAGAGATGGTGGAACAGAGGAGAAAGTGCTGTTTCTCACTCCTCCTTGTGACAACCTCCCTAGCTTGGAGGATAGATGCAGAGAAGCACTTATGATTTCTCTGGGCCAAGCTACAAGTGACGAATGACACTTGAACGGCAAGTGTATTTCTCCCTGTTCACTTGCACTCCACTCAATCCACTTGCCATTCAAGTGTCATTCGTCACTTTTAGCTTGGCCCTCTGTCAGTGATCGAGTAGGACAAAATGGGAAGAGGTGGTCCTTTAAGAGCTCTGGTCCAAGTCAGTAGAGTTTTATAAGTCACAACCATCCCTTTTATTAGGCCTGGAAACAAACCAGTAGCCAATGCAGATATTTTAACATTGGGATATGTTAACAATAACCAACCAATAAACAAGGCAGCTGCTTTCTAAACCAATTGAAGCTATTGCACTGTTTTCAAAGGCACTCCACACAGATGCTTTGAAGTAATCTAACCTGGAGGTGTGGCAAAAATTAAGGTGCTTTCCACACTGCAGTACAACAGAATTTCCTCCCACTCTGTAGTTTCAGGTAAGACGCTGTGTTGTTCTGTGGTAGAACAGCAGGTTTTGAGTCCAGTGGCACCTTAGAGACCAACAAGATTTTTCAAGGATATAGTTTTCAAGAGAGATATCTGAAGAAGGAAGCTTTGAATCCTGAAAGATTATACCGTTGAAAAATCTTGTTGGTCTCTAAGATGTCAAATCCCACAGTTTCCCTCTCTGTAGGTTTCTTTTTCTGAAACGTGAAATGAAATGGTATGAACTAGCAAAATTTCCCTTTGACTTCTTGGCAGAGAAATGAGAGGACATGAATATTTGAGGTGAGTATTTGAGGTAAGGGCTTCCCTTTTCTTAAAAAAAAACAATGACACAGGAATGTAAAAGAAATGATCAGGACATATTATTGAGTCTTTCTTTCAGCAGAGAGTTAGAACCCTATAGTGAGACTCACTAAAATAAACCTCTTTTTTGCTTCCTGATGTGTATGTGGTCAAGAAGACCGCCAAATTCTTCTCAGGATTTGAAATCTGAGAAATTTCACCTCATCCATAGTTGGTAGCCTGCAATATTCTGTGATGTAGATTATAGCACATTAGGCATGGCTTTTCTAGAAAAGACTGTGGCCAAACAGTACCATGAAACCAGGGGTTGCTTTATTACATACACATATTAACATGCATGGTTAAGGTTGTATGTGTAACAACCTTAGAGTCATAGCTGGATGCTGAAATTTACACTTTAAGGAGAATGCAAATCATATTTTACACTGTCTGACCTCCTTTTAAGTAAAACCTGAGGAGGGGGGCAGGAGCACAGCTGCTGCCCAGAGGTGTAAATTTAAAATGTCCCATGACAGTCTAATGAATTTGGCCCTCTGAGTATGCATGTCACAACCAGCAATGCTTTTGCAATATGTTTGTGCATACATCGTCAGCACAGGATATTGATCCATAAATATTTCCAAACATCACATCGGCTCATTAGGCTTAGACCAAGGCTCTGTGAAGCTTTTCCTGGGCTTTTTGTTAACCTTTCCTACATTTTCAATAGTAGCAGAAATGAAGAAAATAGCTTACAGATTTAGCCATGTATATAGTTTGAAAGTAACAACTGAAAAATGATGTTCATAATCTGAATTGCAATGAAACCAATTATCTGTGCTGTGGTGTTTCACTTGGGAATACTCCTAAAGGTTTAGTATTTCTTAAAAGAAATTAAAAACAGCTGTAACAATACTATAAAACAAAAATAGCAGCTGCAAAAGAGATTAACATTCCTAAATTTCATTTGAACTTGATATGCTGTTTTTCCAAAGGCAACCTATATACACACACACACTCAAACATGCACACACCCTAACTGATTTTTTAAAAAATATATTCTTTATGAAATGATGAGGGGGTTTTTTTGGAGAAAAATCCCTCCTATTGAATACATTCTTGATATTGCTAGTGTTTAGTATTGCCCAAGAATTTTGTGGCACTTCCCTCTCCTGCTTCCCCATCTTGGGTCCCAATTTCTCCACTGGTTATTATCAAGGATAAACTATGAATGTTGAACATAAAAGAATTGTTTGAATAAAACTTATTAAAAATTAAAGATCTGCATAATAAACAGTTTATAGCAGTTCCTGGACCTCTGTTACATACAGCTCTCAAACGGTTTTCAAACCAATCCCTATTCAATGTACGCTTCTCTTAAAATTTTATATAGCGCCTGTTTTCCAATTAGGCAGGCAGTCATAGATGAAGCCTTCCCTAATCTTTTTCATACTTATAATAAAATGGAATGTAATTTATAAAACAGAACTGGAGGTGGTGACAGTATAAAATCCTTTGTTTTGCTATGTTGGTCAAAACATATGGCAGAAATTTTTCTGCCAGATGGCAGACTCCTAATCGATTTTGCCTGTTGAGCACTGTGTGTTAATTTTCTGCAAAGAGTTTCATCCTAATCAGTTTCTGACTAACATAACAGGCACAATACTGACAAATTCCAGCACTTTTAAGTTCTGTTGATTTCAATGTTATAATTTAAGTTGAAAAGTACTTTAGATGAATTGTGCCTAAAGTATTTATCTTCCTATTGTGTTTGTACCAAAATTTCATTAAAAATATTCCGTGTGTATTAATATAATTGCCCTTTCACCTAATGACCAACCACTCTTTAGAACTGTATTCTACTTCAAATGCACAGCCAGAACATTTTGTTGTGACAACAAATGTTACCATCATCTAATCTTATTAATTTCTTTAAATTTGGCAACAATATTGCATAACACTCCATATCCACTTTATCGTAAGCAATAATATTTACATTTCCTAGGAAAATGTTCCAACTATCTTTCATAACAGGGTAGTTTCACCAAAGATATGCAACAACTTCTAGCCTCAGTTTATTTTCACCCAATGATCCAGACATCGGGTTGTATCCTTCTGTTAAAGCCTGCATATTCCTCAGGTATAATGGAACTTTTGCTGATGGCAATATCTTTAGGTACAGCAACCAGGGTAACAGACAGTCAAACGATCAATGTTAATACATATATTATTATTTTATGCAAAAGTGCAAAAGTGCAGAAGTGCAAATGCATACAAGAACAATTTAAAGTGCATATATAATGAGGTAGTCTATCGGATGAACAATAAGTACATAAATTCAGTACAAAAAATTCAACTGGTGGTAAGAGAGTGCATAAGAATGGAAAGAAAGCATTCCGCTTGTGTGTGGAAACAGTCCATATGTCCAAGGATGGAAATTGGACGTGTCCAGAGGCACCTAGCCGGTGGGCTTTAGCTAGCTGTTACCAGTTCCCGTTTCAGTTTTTCTTCTTCCTGGGCTAGACTCTATGGATGTCCACAAGCATCTCTCCTCACTCCACACACCGTCGCAATCCCAAGGAAACCGATAGTTACCAATATCTTTAGTGCAAGAATGTACTACATCAGTGAAAAAATCCTTGCACCCAAGGAATGTA
Organism: Eublepharis macularius; assembly: GCF_028583425.1. Classification (NCBI taxonomy): domain Eukaryota; kingdom Metazoa; phylum Chordata; class Lepidosauria; order Squamata; family Eublepharidae; genus Eublepharis; species Eublepharis macularius. Next base: position 100,680,869 of record NC_072796.1, read on the forward strand.
TGGGCACAGATGATACTAAATGCTAGTATTAAACTCATTGTGGCTGTCTTCACACTTGTGTGTGTGTACATGCTGTCAAGTCATAATTGACCTATGGCAACCCCAACAAGTGCCTGTCAAGGCAGCAGAGGTGGTTTGCCAGTGCCTTCCTCTGAAGAGTCTTTCTTGGTGGTCACCCACCCAAGTACTACCTCTGCTTAGCTTGTGACATCTGATGAGATCGGGCTGTACCATATTGCCTTCCCTTCCTGTCTTCACACTTACTCCGCCTGTCTACTCTCACTGATTTCATTACCTTGGACTGGGATAGCTCTACGCAGTATTGCAATGTGAATGTCTTCATGATAATCTTGAGACATTTTTTTATTATTGAAACTGTTACTTCAGATTAAACATACTCAAAATAACATTCTTTTTTTACCTATTTTCATATATCAAGTTTAACATTTGGCAACGCCAGTAAGAAAAACACCCAGAATGAAACGACAAATGATCATACAGTTTTCAGTGCTTTGAAACAGGAGAAAAGAAATCCACTTCTGTTTTCCTACCTTAATAAAGGAAATTTATCATAAATATTGCAAACTCTAACTAGTGTTCTGTGTTATATACCCATGAACCTTCAACCTCCTGTGTTCAAAACAATGCTATATTTTATCCAAACACTGTACACTGAGTAAATGTTGCACAAAGGATGGTTTTCTGACTTCTCTGAGCATAGAATTTTTATTTTGATCACGTGCAGTTCCTTGACTGCCCAATAAATAACGAAGTATGAATTTTTGATACGGCTCAATGCTCGAACCTAACTGGGCACAACATTAATACACAGTACATGAGCCAAACTTCAACAATTATTGTTTTTATTTATTTTGATAAATATGTTAACAAAATTGGTTCCCATAAAAAGTACTTTTTAAAAAGCAGTCTGAATGAACATGAAATATATGAATCCTAGAATATTTCATCCTTTATAGATATTGTTTGTTTGTAACCAGATTATTCAAGGTATAAAATGAGATTCTGAACTGAAGTAAGATGCATACATTGCAGAAATTGAATGAAAGTAACTGGCCTCTAGAGAAATGAATAATCCTTTTGGAAAATTTCACTTTTAAAAGTTAGCTATTCATATTCACAGCTTGCAACATATGAAATACATAGATACTGACAAAAAAGAATCAACCAATATGGTCTTAGTATATTTATTTAAAGGCTATGCAATTTGGAAATAATAAAGATCCAGACACAACAGTTATGTATCAATCCATATTAATGTATATGTTTATATTTTTGTAATATACTGTCCTTGAAGAAATTCACTGAGCTAAAAAAACTTTGGGAATATTCTGAAAATAAAATGAGTCTTCTGCATCAACTGTGGATATTTTTCTTTCTTTTTTAATATATTTGAGTAGAAGGAAATAGACTGCAAAGGTTGAGGCTATCCTAAGCAACAACCTGCTCCATAAAATACAAAAATTTAAGTCCATATCCCCATCCCCAATCCTGATATAATCCTATAAGGGCAAGTGACAGCATTACCTGATGGCTGACATATCAGTGACAGCATATTTTATGCATGATGACTAATAATCAAAAATGTCTCTGGAGCCCAAGTGTCATGAACTGTGGTTTCATACCCCACCCATTCATGTTTTTAATCAGGCAGTAGCACACCTCAAGTTGTACTTCTAAGCCCATTAAAATCAATGGAACTTTCTTCTTTGACCTCTATCAGGATAAAGGAAATTTAGTCAGTGCTTGAGGATAGTTGTTCTTCAGGTTCTTGAAGTGAAGCCCTCTTCTAATCTTACTGTACATTTTAGGACCCACTTGCAAAATAACCCATACTTTCCCCTTACCTGACATAGACCATATTAACATCATATCTATTAATTTGTCGTGTTTAGTATTTCTAAGTTGATAGCATCTTTGAGAAACAGGCTGTAGTTCACTGCCATTTGGCACATTTTTTCAGAGGTAAGCTCAGATTTACCATCAAGTCTGCCCAAGCCTCCTCTCCAACCCTATCTTATGACCCTCCTTCAAGAGAGCTGTAAGTCACTTGTGGATTCTGACCCACAGTTTCAGAACCACTGTCTTAGGGATTTCAGCAGACATGTTGCCCCATCTCGTTCTCTGTTCCTTCTCTAATGGACTCAACTGGTCTGAACATGTTTGTTTGCCAGTTACAAAAATGAATTTAAAGCAGACTACTTACCAATCTTATAAATCAATGTTACCAACAGAATACACTGGTCCCGAGACTTACATGGGGTGATCTGATTACAGCGGGGGGTGGGGTGCAGTGTACATGGCATAGGTGGATGTCATCTTCTCAGTTCCCAGAAGACCTTTGCAAGGCAGCACATGCTGCCCCGTTCAAATTCCTGGCTGGCCAATCATGGCTGGCTGGGTTGCTCAGGGGTGGGGATAAGTGACAGACCTGTAAGAAGCAGTTTCCTTTCTGGTTTGCTGTCAGGAGCTAGCTGCATCTCGTGTCGCTTAGCTCATGACCAGCATCCCACCCAGACCTTTCTTGAATCTTCAGCTCCCAGAGTGCTGCTGGCTGGTTAACAGGAGACTTTGGGCAGGTGTTTCATGTCAGGGTTTTTTCAGGGGACATTGTTTGTAACTACTTTTCTTTGTCACAACTTTGGGTAGGGTAGTTTGGGCATTGAGCATGGATCCTTTGGGGGGAAACAGGGCCTGTGAGTCTTGTTTCCCCAGTAAGGGGTCCCCTTAAGGGACCCTGGAAGTGAGGCATGGCAGGTGTTTGCCCAGCTTGGGGGCTGTCAAGGCGTCCTTACTGCCTGGTGGCAAGGGATATACACAGAGGTGTACGGCAACATGGTATCACACAATAACTGTCAGCCTCTGGTTCCATCCCTCAGCAGGCAGCATTTGCTTTGGGGTTTAATTTTACCTGAAGCCTATTCATATCAGATCTCCAAAAATTGTTATATAGCAAAATCTTCTACAAGCACCAAATTCTGCAAGCAACAAACTATGGCAGATCTAGTTGTATAATCCTGAGTCTACCCCAATGATATTTAGAGCAGGATGGTACATCTGTGACATTTTGATTTTTAGAAAAAAATGATATGAAGAAGATAGCAGCATTACACTGGGCCCCCTACACATAGACTTCTCCAAAGTCCTTCACTTCTAAGCACTTTTGTTTTCTTCCCAACTATGATACCATTTGGAAAGAGTAATAGGATGGTAAACATCAGTGATCCAGTGTGGGTTAGTGGTTAGCATGTAGAACTAAGATCTGTGAGACTGAGGTGCAACTCCCCACACAATCTTGAGATGCTCTGTGTGACCTTGGGCCAGTTGCACACTCAATCTAGCCTAAAATATATTGTGAGGCTAAAATTAGGGTGGAAGAATCATGTATGTTGTCTTCAACTACTAACTTTGAGAAAGGGAAGGATAAAAACACATTAGTTAGACAGAAGAGCAGGAACATTCAGCATATTCCTTCCATTCTAAATATTACATTCCCCTCCTGGCTTTATTGGGCAGGCTAGACTGATACTCTCCTATCTGGTTTGAAACTGTTTCGTACTTTACCTGGTGTCTTTTTCTGTACCTTTAAGCTGACTGGAAATGGGGCTGTCTCTGGGTATATACAGAGTATTTTTCCCATGGACTATTCCCAGCTAGTCCCTATCTATCTAGAATTAGGAGCAGTTTCTCGTTAGTGAACAAGCTCTATTTTTACACTATGAATACTGCAGAGACCTGCATTCACAACTTCATGATCAGTAAAACAATCCTGAATATCTACAGTGGATGTATAAGCATTATTTTTTAAAAATTAATCACTCACTCAGTCTTCAGCTAGATATACTTACATCTTTTTATTAGTATTACATCCTATTTTTAATGTGGTAAATTTCTCATATAACCTGAGCAATCTTACTCTCTGGCACAGCAGAGAATGTGCTATCTGGTGTGTACGAGATCTTATTATAGAGATGTCAGCTTTAGTTTGAAACATAAACATATTTTTACTTATACATTAGAACTTATAGTGATCAATGGCAGTATATGTAGTACATTATAATTTGTTTTTGATCAGCAGAAAGCAATTATTCATAAAACTCAAAACAGAAAGCAAAGTTGTGTGAAAAAGGGAAAGAATTATGGCTTTCTTACAGGGAAGGTAATTTTAATATAGACGAGATTGGTCCAAGCCCTGCAGTTTGGATTGATAGATTATCTTGCAGAACTATCATTTCAATAATCTCAATGACAGTATAGAAGTGGATACTTGGTACAATATTATAAATTAAACTTATTGCAAATGTCATTGCCAAGAATATGGGGAAATATGCCACATTTGTATTTGCTGAAGTTAAGATATGAAAAAAATTAAGATTCCTTGTCAAAGAAGATTGGAGTAATCATCTTTGTGACATGGCTATGTCACCAATTATCTGAGTTTTTCCTTTTTTTCATTATTTCTTCATTAGTGCAAAAGCATTACCATAGACTATATTCTATTGGCCAGGGGTGAAATTGTATGAAGAAATGCATTTATTGTACAAAGTTGCATCTTGAATCTCACAGTGTGTGCTTGGCAGAAATGAATTCCTTTGAAAATAGCCTTCTTTAATTGGTGCATTCTTATAAAATTATAATTAGGTACTAGAAATCAGCTGGTATTTAATCTGTGTTTCACTGGGATCAGCTAACTATTTACAGACTATTACTGAAACTTGGATATAGAGGGAAGGAACTAATTCAAACTAAATTAGCTATTTTTATGCCCTCTAAACATCACAACGTATACCACGAGGTAGTTTTCTGACTTGGGAAGACTCAGTAAACACTGGCATTTTGCTTTGAACCAAAACAATTCCTTTCATGGAAAATCTTGGATTTTTTTTCTTTACCTTGCTCAGACAGATTAAGGAATTTTAGTGACTGAAGGTAGTTTATGGGCAGAATAATACTAGGTATAATTAGAGATGGGCACAAAACGGAAAAAACCCAAACCATGTAGTTTGTGTTTCATCAAATTTCACAAACCATGAACCACAAACTTTCACAAACCTGCCCCTGGTTCGCGAACTGGTTCATTTGGTTTGTGAAAACGTCACAGTTGTGTCAGAAAACCATCACTTCCGGGCCAGCAGAAGGTCATTTCTGGGTCAGCAGAAGGTCTGCAGTAAGTCCATCCCTTGTTGCCTAGGAAACTGATTGATCGGCACCAGGTTATCTGCAGTGACAAACCAAAAAACGAACCAAACAAAGCAGCCAAAATTTGTGGCGGTTCGTCAGAAATGGGATCTGACGAAATGCTGTTTGTGAACCATGAATTGGCCTAGTTAGTCATAAATTTTGGTTTGTATTTTGGTTTGTGCCCATCTCTAAGTATAATAATATAATGTGATGACAACCTACAGCCAAAAGTATGAGCTGGCAGACAACTCTCAGAAAAACGTTTAATATTCCCAAGAATTAGTTAAGAAAACTCATAAATATTAAGCTAATCTTAACAAGACCTGAGGAGAAATAATAATTGTTCCTTTCAGTCAGGATGATAGTGGATGATGTTGTGTGACCATAATCTTTGCTTTGAAGGTGTCAAGGTCTACTAGTAGTTTATTTTCCACGGTCAATGACCAGCAATTATCAAGGTCTACTACATTCATATATGATGGCACCCTCCAAAGAAATATGTGACCACATCTAGTGGGAACACAACTAAACAAGTGTTGAGTAGAATAAAACAGAAGTCCAGTGGCACCTTAAAGGCTAAAATTTATTTCAGTATGAACTTCTGTGGGTCACAGCCCACTTTTTCAGGGAGATGTGTTGGAAAATCAAACTAAGGTATTTTACGTGGCTGGTTGGGGAGAAAGACAAGGCATGGTGTGAATTACACTGTGCATCTTTCACGTGTAAATCTCAATGTAAGGGGAAATGGAGGGGTTGATGCAGAAAGAATAGGTGTAAGCCCTGTCACAAATCACAGAATTACACATGTTGGGTGTCAAGGGAGGTAAGAAATTGGAGTATAAAAGCAAATAGTCTAAGTGAAAACTAACTGATATCGGTACAAGTTTATATTCAAATAAAACATATTAAGAACAGCCAATTATATATATTCTTTTGAAGTGGGTAATTGTGTGTGTGTGTGTGTGTGTGTGTGTGTGTGTGTGTGTGTGTGTGTGTGTGTGTAACAGTAACTTTCATGTATTCAATAGTATATCCAGAGAAATGAAAATGTCCCCCCCTGTGGTTTCTGAATGTTGTGATTTCTTATTTTTTATGTCCCATTTGCATTCATTATTCTCTCATGCAGAGACTGAAACATTTGCCCAATGTAAACAATTGAAGGGCATGGTTGGCACGTGATGGCATATATTAATTGAATAATGTGCAAGTGCATGAGCCCTGGGTGTAGCTGATCCTGTAAGAGTATTCTCTTAGTGTATATGGGGACCAAGTTGACATCTAGGTCTGTTACAGGATTTAGTTCTTGGGGTTGTGTCTCTGTTGGATGATCCACGGTCTTGTTGAGAATCTGTTTTAAGTTGGCTTCCTGTAAGCAAGGGAAAGCCTATGTTGAAGAGTCCATAGAGATCATGAAATTGAGGTTTAGGAAACATTTCCTTCTTTCAGAGAATGGTATGCAAGAGTGCCTGGCACTACAGTTCCTGGATGGCACTGCCAAAGTGCATAAATCCAATAAATACAAAGATGAACTTCTCCCGTTTGGAACACAGACATGAAAGCCAGATGGGCAAACCACACTGCTCCTCCAACTCTGCATGCTTCAGGATCAAGCTAGACGAAACATGAGGCAAGTGTTCATTAATATGTCACAATTTTACTGGGAACTGTAGTTTTCAAAGACAGACCCTCACAGAATCTCTAGGAAGATGAAGGATTCCCTCATTGCCTTCCACTGTCTCCTGGTTGATCAGCTCCCCACCCCCATGCTCTGGCTGTTATTGCTGCTAAGGGCAATGACAAAGCTTTACAATTTTTTTCTTTAGCAATCTCAAAAGGGAGAAGAATGACTAGCTCTCTCCCCCACCTTCATGTTCTGGATGGAATTACATTTAAACATCTTTTGAAAGTAAGCAAGTCAGATGTCAGGTCTTACCTTATTATCATTTTTTTTAAAGTTCCATCTCTAGCACAAGAAAAAGCTAAATGAGATTAGGAGCCCTATGATCATAGTTTATTTTTGTTGTTTCTTAAAAGAAATTGCAAGGTCCTGTGCTGGTGTGTGCATACTTTTCCTTATAGAACTAGCACCAGGGCCAGGGGATGGAAATTTAGGTTGGGAAAACAGTACAGAAGGAAATTTTTAATGTTCCTCTAGCACCACTTCTGTAATCAAATTAGCAGCCCCACATGGTTGCTGTAAAGGTTTTTTTTTTTTAAAAAAGGTGATCTCACAGATCCCCTGTAGATCCCGTGCATTATTGCGTAGTTTGAGCCCCAAGCAACATTTCATTAGCAGTAATAGTAGCCAGAGTAGGGGCATGGGGACAGCTGAGCAGCCAGCAGAAGACAGTGAGGGAATCCTTCCTCTCCCCCAGTGATCCCACATGGCTCTGTCTTTGAAAACTACAGTTCACAGATGAAATTGCATCACTTGACACATCAATGAACATTTGCCTGGCGTCTCTTCTAGCCTGATCCTAAGACAACTAAGGAGTCCACTATGCTTGTAAGTTGAGAATTTTTCACGTTGAGTGTGTTGGGTTAATGGATTGGGAAGGAGGGCAGCATGGAAAAGTATGTGCAATCTATCAGAACATCCATTATTTTATCCAGGCCAAATGGGCTAAGCTAGTTAAGACAAGCCACGGTCTTGCTCCCTCCCCCATCATGAGCAGGATTAAAACATTTTTAAAAATTGATTTTTAACATATAATAAATATGATGTATGAGCAGCAGAGCAGTGTGAGAGTGCACATGCATAGAACATTTTAATATCATTTCATACATTAGAAAACAGGCAAAATATTTTAAGTTTAGAGAGCTCTGCTTGCATTGTGCGAATGAATTGCAATCCAAACAAATGAGTGATCAAGAATCTCTACTTAATATTAACATGGAAACAGTAAAATGTTACATAAACCAACTGTATCAAAGAATGCTTAAACATTACTTCATCATTTGTATGCTTGTATTCAATGATACTCTGATTTTTAAAAAATAGGACCCAAATAATATTTTCTAGTTTTCTTTTGCATCTAAATTTGAATTACATTGTATTCATTTGGCAATGAATGGAAGATTAATGATACTTATGCTCTATGAGCAGAGAACATTTAAGAAATTAAAAGATTCTTATCAGAAAGAAGAGCTCATCATCTTCTTGTGAGCATAATTTTAAATACCAAAATATGCTTCTAAAGATAAACTTGATCCATGAGGAAGCCTGAAAAGGGAGATTGCCCACTTAAAACATGGCTCCTGGATGGTTTTTTAAAAAGGTTAAATTTTACAAGAATTCATCATTAGGGGGTCTTATATAAAATACATCTTCATAAAACTAAAATAAACTATGTTGATTATTAATGCTTAATGATGCTTAATTTAGAATACACTGTTAGTATACTTCAGTAACATCACTGTTGAGGCTTTTCCCATGAACAATAGAACTATATTAGTTTTTTCTCTTATGCTGCTAGGAACCAGCCTTTGTATGCAAGGCATTTAAAGAAAAAGCATCCCGGAAGAAGAGCGCTAGTTGATCAGATCACAAGTTAACAAGGCAGATATGAAACTGCTGCCTTAATATTTTATTTGTGAAGGCTTTCAGATATTAATTTTAGAGTTCACATTTTACTAATTTGTAATGATTTTTCTGGATAAAGGACAAATGACATTTTTTAAAATTCATGAACTGCTTAATTTTGATTACAGAAATCATCACAGGGCGGGGGGGGGGGTGTTCAATCAAGAGAAAAGAGGTTCCAGATGAAATTTATAAATGTGTCTGTATATCAAGCAGTTCATTTAGTGGTGGTAGATTATTATGATTACAATATATGAGGGCAAAATAAATCTAAATAAATACTGAGAAATGCATGGGGGACAGGGGGGAATCCTATTCAATAGCAGTGTGGAAAGAAACTTAATTTTTGCCACAGTAATCATCTCCAGATTATATGACTACAAAGCATCTGTGAGGGCAACATGGACCATAGAAGATATTTTATTTAGATAGAGATAGAGATAGAGATAGAGATAGAGATAGAGATAGAGATAGAGATAGAGATAGAGATAGAGATAGAGATATGGAATGTTCCATGTATACAAGGGAGGCCAGAAACCGGATCCCCTTTCTTCATAATGATCCATATACAGTGAGCCAGGCAGGCACTAGAAAACTAGTTTGGGGGAATAATTAAAGGAGCAAATGGATTGCTGTATACAGTATATCCATAATTTGTTGAATATGGGTAAGTTTATCAATAATTTTTAGCTCAATTGTAAGCAGGGCTACTCAGAAACCCTATTTTACTCAGTGTGGCTTATGCCCCAGAAATTGTTCTTAGGGCTGCAGCTTTGGGAACTTTCCTAATAAAGCCTGATACTCCTGCTCAGGGCCTTTTTGTGACAGTACTCACTGAGTATTGAGTACCAGCACCTTTTATCAAAGCTCTCCTGTCTTGATAGGGGGTTTGCTGGAAATTGGTGCAACCTTATATATGAGTATTGGCACTTAAGAAAAAAGAGCATTGCTCCTGCTGAAAACCACTGAGGGTATTTTCAATTTATTTAGACCAAGAGAGTTTGGCGTCTTTCAGTACCCATAACAGCCAAGCCGCTTCATTCCATAATATGTCTGTTTACCTCAGTCTTCCTCGGCATCTATTAAAGGCTTTTTTAAAAGTCAAAAATAATAATCCTGTTTACTTAAAACAATATGATTTATATTGCCAATTTTTATTTTTTTCAGATAACAAAAAATTAGGTCCCATATGGTACAGTAGTTTGCAACTCTCTCATATTAGGTATATTTGCAGTTTTGTTTAAACAACACTTTTTGAACATGTTATAAACTTTTAAATACCAATCTGATATTCTAACAATCAGGAATATTGTATTTTAAGTTCTTAAAGCTGTAAAATAATTTCAGCTGTAAAATAATTTGATTAGAAAATAAGAGAGACAGTGGCATGGTATAATGGTTAAAATGTCAGACTAGGATCTGAGCGAACCAGGTTCAAATCCCCACTCTGCCATGAAACCTTGCTGGAAGACCTTGGGCCAGTCACAGATGCTCAGCATAGCCTACCTCATAGGGTTTTAAGGATAAAACGGAGGAGAGGAAAACAACATAAGCCTCTTTCGTTCCCCATTGGGGGGAAAAAGGTATAAATTAAGAAAATAAATAATTATTGTATATATTTCATTTTTTCCTCATCTTTTCTTTTTATTCCTTGGAAAAAAGTGAGGAAAAATCTTCCTCCTTTGCCCCAGCATCAAAATATCTCTAAAATGTAAATTTCTAATCATGACAGTATGTGTGTTTCAGGACTGAGGTAATATATTGGTGAAAGAAGATTGGACATGAGTGCCACTTACTGAAGTTCAAGTTATAAAGGAACGTTTGCTCTTTCTTTATACCCGTGTGTCCCTCTTACAACCAAATTGTAAGAAGGGCCATCTGTTTACTGAGCAGTATGCTATTATGGGCCAGAAAGTGTTTCCACAAATGACAAGCATAGTTTTATTTCACCACTATATACTTTATATAGTAAATATACACTATATACTGTACATATAGTGTCCTTTGCTATAGGTCAATGGATGAACATCAGCAGATAGATAAACAATATGAAAAGGATGAATTATGAAATACATACATAGAATAAAATGCTGCACTATTTCTAATCAATATCTGTGGTCTCTACCATAGCACAATGGAATTTTTTTAGTAGTATGCTACTGAGCATTACAATAATGATTCATACTAACAAAATGTGACTTTGCTGTCGTTGGTTTTAAGGTCCACCTTTGGTTTCAGTGTTTTGCATTTTATAAACAACCTTAACCACATGACATCTCCTTTGAAGGAAACTGATTAGCAGCACCAAAGTTAAATAGAAGATGTTGCATTTGGAGAACTTTTTATTAGGGTGTGTGTGTGTGCGTGTGTGTTTGTTAACACCATTCTCAGTGAGGCATTTATATTTGAGAGGACATTCCTATTGTGCCTCTCTGAAGCACCTTTTCCACCAGATGCACCTTTTCCATGAACAATCTTGTGGAGATCACATTTGTGGTCCCTTCCTATTAGTAAAGAGTCCAGTAGCACCTTTAAGACTAATAAACTTTATTGTAGCACTAGCAACAAAGTTCGTTGTGGGAAAAAATACAACAGGCTCTAGAAAGGGGAGGGCCAACAGTCAGGCATTTGATCCTCCTCTGTCACTGATTCCAGCTGGTGAAGGAGGGTGGTGGGCATTGTCATCTGCTCCACGCCTGATTTGCCTGATCTCGGCCATGTGAAGGGGTGGTGGGCTTTGCTACCTGCTCCATGCCTGATACATGCTGGGTAAAAGAGGGGGGGCATTGCCTCCTGTTCTGCGCCTGACTATGGCTGGGTGAATGGGGCAGGCATTTCCACCTGCTCTGAGCCACATCCCAGCTGGGTGAAGGGGGTTGGGCATTGCCACCTGCTCCTGTCTGGATGAAGGGAGGAACAGGCATTGCCTCCTGCTCCGCACCTGATCCTGACAGGTGAAGATGAGCGGCGAGCTTTATGACCTGCTCTGCTCCTAATTCCAGCTGGTTGAAGGGAGGGCAGGCATTGCTGCATGCTTGGCTTCTGACTCCAGCAGGGTGAAGACAGGGTGGGCATTGCTGCCTGCTCAGTGGCTTATTCTAGTAGGTTGAAGAAGGCAGGCATTGCCACCTGCTCTGCTCCTTATCCCGTCTGGGTGAAGGGAAGAAGGGCATTGCCTCCCGCTCTGCACCTGATCCAAGCCAGGTGAAGGTGCAAGGTGGGCATTGCCACCTGCTCCACTCCTGATCCCAAATGGGTGCTGGTGGAGGGTGGGCATTGCCACCTGCTCCACTCCTAATACCAGCTAGGTTAAGGGAGGGGGGCATTGTCATCTGCTCCACTCCTGCTCCCAGTCAGGAGAAAGAGGCTGGGCATTGCCTGATCTGCTCCTGATCCCAGCTGGGTTAAGGTTGGGGGTGGGCATTGCCACCTTCTCCACTCCTAATAACAGCTGGGTTAAGGTGGGAGGGAAAATTCCACCTGCTCTGCTCCTAATACCAGCTGGGTTAAGGAGAGGGGCATTGTCACCTGCTCCACTTCTGCTCCCAGTCGGGATAAGGGAGGGCATTGCCATCTGATCTGCTCCTGATCCCAGCTGGGTGAAGGGGGATGGGTATTGTCACCTGCTCTGCTCCTGATCCCAGATGGGTTAAGGTTGGGGGGTGGGCATTGCCACCTGCTCCACTCCTAATAACAGCTGTGTTAAGGTGGGAAGGAAAATTCCACCTGCTCTGCTCCTAATACCAGCTGGGTTAAGGTGTGGCAAGAGCATTGCCTCCTACTCTGCTCCTAATACCAGCTGGGTTAAGGCAGGGGGTGGGCATTGCCAACTGCTCAACTCCTGATCCCAACTGGTACAAAGGTGGGCTGGCATTGCCACTTGCTCTGCTGCTGATACCAGCTGGGTTAAGGCAGGGGTTAGGCATTGCCACCTGCTCTGCTCCTAATACCAGCTGGGTGATGGCAGGGGGTGGGTATTGCCACCTGCTCCCATCCTGCTTCCGGTCTGGGCTTCCCACAATGGCACATTTTCTGGAGGCACATGGTGCCTTGTCTAGGCTTCCCTCCTCGGGTGGTGCACCAGAGTATAAAGTGAGTTGTCTGAAATACGCTTATTCAATTATATAGTAAGATAAGCTTTTGAGAACCATGGTTCTCTTCGTCATCTGATGAAAAGAACTGTGGTTCTCGAAAGCTTATGCTACAATAAAGTTGGTTAGTCTTAAAGGTGCTACTGGACTCTACTATTTTGCAACTACAGACTAACATGGCTAACTCCTTTGGATCCTCTCCATTAGCTAAGTGCAGAAGAGGGGTTGAATGACAGATCCCAGAGCACGGCACAGCCAAGACAAGTCAGTAGCATTGGAAATCATCTGAAATATGCCTTAGAAAGCTAGGTTGCATTGTGTGCACTGCACACACATTGAATGACTACATCATGAAGATAACCAAAAAAGCGCTTGCATTTAGGTATACTGCTATCTGTGGGCCAAGCTACACATGACGAATGACACTTGAATGGCAAGTGTATTTCTCCCTGTTCACTTGCCCTCCACTCAATCCACTTGCCGTTCAAGTGTCATTCGTTATGTGTAGTTTGGCCCGCAGTCATTTTAACTTCCTCAGCTGCTCATGACAAGCCCTGAAAGTGATATTATATGTGGACATGGTCAGTTAAAACTTTATTCTTATTGGAGGCAAGTAACCAAACAGAAGGCAAAAGTTATTGCTGGGTTGCTGCTCAAAACTGACTGTTATCTGAGGGGAAAAACTAAAAAATGACAACCTAGAGAACTTCTATTTCTTTAACCTCGGTATTTTATTATTCTTTCTCTCTCTTTCATTTTTAAGTTTTAGAAGCTTAAACTGTTCAGTCTTTCCCCCTGACTTAAAAAGAAAAGATTAGAACTATTACTGCTGAAGAGAAGACTTCCCAATAATTATTTAGAAATGAGAAATCATATTTTGTCAGGATTATCAATTGCCAGATTATCAATGTAAAATGTTGTAGAATTTTACAAGTCGGGGTGGAGGTTGGAATATGAGCTGAGTGACAGCCATCATTTTTTTATGGAACACTCGAGGTAACAGCTCCTCTAGGCTGCCTTTATCAAGCCACAATGATATTAATGCAGGATCTGTGACCAAGAACCTGATAATCCATTATTTGGAGTCCAAAATAATGGATCCAGTACAAAGATGTGTGTGCATAAAAGGGACACAGCTAAATGGATAAAGCTAAATGGAACGTCCATATTCAGAGGCACTGTATCTCTGAGTACCAATGTGTTGTCTCCAATCCCTGCTTATGCTCTTTCTGAATTCCACTCATGAAAACAGAATGGTCTGTTGATGTATAATGCTATCTTTGTTGTTTAATTTGCTCATATGTTTACATCTGCTTTAAGATGCAGGTATGCATTCGGGGTTAGTTTATGGTACTGATGAGGTGAACATTCTGCTTATCCGTACAGTATCACTGTTATACACATTTTCAAAAACATGGGCCAGAGTCAGTCATTTTCTTCCTCTACAATGGTCTTCAGCTTTTCCAGACCTGGGACCTACTGAGCTCCAGGCATATGACTGTGGAGTCATATGGCATTAGAGTCACCTAAGAGGAAGAGGAGGAGACAGTGTTACGCTACACCTCCTGGTGTTCAGTTTACGTGTCCTGTACCCAGTTCTCATAGTCCACTCCCCTCAAACCTGGCCTTGCCACCAGTGAAGTCATAACTCTTCCTGAGGGTCCCATGGACTGAAGAACATGCTCTAAAAGATGGATTTTCTATCTGAGGAAACACCTTTCTGGCGGAGGACGGTCTTCTTTCTCAAACAATAGATATCTTTTTTTCCACATGTGTGGAAGTGGGACATTAGTTCCTACCCTAGGCTTGCAGCCTATTGCTAAAGGTTTCGAGGAGGCAGCGGCGCGGCAAGAACTACCCCAGACACAATCAAGTGGAGGAAAATGGCCAAACTTTATTGACAGAAAACAGCAAACAGGAGCATTGGCAGTCATGAGGATCAGATCCCACAAAGCATCGGCTGACCCACCCGCCAGCCGATGACCACTCCCCCCCTCAGACCCGTGCTGAGTGGGAGGCTCCAGGAGTGGCATTCAGAGAGGAGATCATCTGGGTGTACACCCCTGCATGATCCCCCCTGCCACCTGGGAGTGAGTCCGCCCTGACAGCCCCTGAGCTGGGCATGCACCTCCGTCATCACTCCCAAGATCCCATAAGGGGATCCCCTTACAGGGAACCAGAGCGTGCCATGATCCCCGAAAGAGATCCGATCCAATGACCCCCGCCCAACAGTTGTGACAAACAGCACAGTAAACCATGACAAAGGGGGGCGCGGAGGGTGGGATGTCACCACCGAGCCCGAATGCGGAGGCGAGGGGTCGGCGGCCGGTATTTATGCTGCTCTGCCGGACCTGAGGGAAGACTACCTCCCCCAGGTCCGACAGAAGCCCCGCCCCCTGGCAGTGGGCCGGGCGGCCCCCTGATTGGCCGCCCGACATTCAAACCGATTGGCTGCTGGCCGGCCCGTTGCATGCCGGGCCGACGAGCACAGCAACGGCCGCGCCGGCCCTCCTCTCCCCCCGCGGCAGCAAACTTCTCACCCGGTAAGTCGGGCGTTCATGCTTCTTTGAGTATGTTAAGGCAGGCCTGCTTTATGCTAGTTTCCTCTAACAGGAGTCTTCCTTCAACAGTGGATCTCATTAACTGGAAAGCAACCATTGTGAACAACTCTATGGCTTTTTACATATAGGAAAACAGACATGCTCTTGCCAATTGGAATGGGATCTCTTTTTATGCACAATGGATTTTTGGGATCCCTTCTGAAGTTGTCAGGTCTTGGCTCATAGTAATTGTACATCATTAACTTATTTTGTTTTTAATCATATTCTTCCTACATGAGGGGGAAAAAAAACTAGTCTCAAACCTTGAGTTTCATAGGTCTTCTGAGTCCAAGCTTAGCACTGTAACCCCTATATATACGAGTTAATACACAAGATCATCTGGATATTCTGTTGTTTTAAATTCATGAATGCCAGTGAGCCAGGAAAATGACACCATTATTTCTGTATTTACCATTCTTCATAGACTAAGCAGTTTAAATTTCTGATTAATTTTTTTAAGTAGATCTTATTTTCTGGATTATAGAATGGAACTAGTCTCAGATAAAAAGAAGACACTTTTTAAAAATTGAGTTAAAAATATATGCTCTCTCAATTCCTAACAACACAGAAATGATGCAAATCATGGCTTTACACTGTATCTTACCCCTACTACAGCATATTCTTAAGCACTTCCAAGTCACATAGAAATTAGTAAGAAATAAAGGTACTTGGCACTGGGCAAGTGCTGCTTAATACAGTATTGCCAATAAACTGAAAGTAAAATGAATGTGAATTTCAACCACTATACAGAGACTTGTCAGAAGCTGTCATATAGGAAGGTCATAGTCACCACTTTTCATTCTTCCAATTTCCCAAAAGGCTTGTCATGGGAGTCATACTTCACTTGTGCCCATTCACAAATGAAGTGACTCATGCGCTTGCAGATATATTCATCCCCTGCTTGGCGATAAAGAAACCAAAGAGATTTCTCTGCCCCTGCCCTCCCCTGTTTATCAGGTCACAGGTTCATGCAAGCCATTTGAACAGATGGAAAGTAGAAAATGTTAGTAGCACTAGGTGGAGTATTGTAGATGTCATTGCTCCTATAATCTGATTTTGCAACAGTGAATTGAATTTGTCACATAAGGCAAAGGCTCCCTCAACCAAATCAGAGTATTCAGGCAATAGAACAATTTAAATTTACATAATTTTCCATCGAAATGTCCCTGCTTCCTTTAATCATCTACCATTCACCCCAAAGGAAAGATCAAGGGCCAATTCAACCTTGCCACCTGCTCCAAGCTTACACAGAAACTTACAATGATCTTAGACTGGAGTAACTCTACTTAGGATTTCTCTATTATCCTTCGAAATCTATCTGAGACTAGTCTCATTTCACTACCTAGAAAAGATCTACTTTAAAAAGTAACGGACTGTACTATGAAAGCTCCACAGAAGTACTTTATTTGTGCTATAATACTTAGAGGGAAGTAGGAATATGTGCCATTCTATGTGTAGGGTGGTAGTGATAATGATAATGATAATAAATGGACTGTGAACATCATAATATTTTTTAGCATTTATACTGTATTTTCAGCACAGTTTAGCACCCCATATGCATTTTGTTTCAGTTCTTACAACAGCTCTGTAAAGTGTTTCAGTTCTTAAAACAGGCTTGTATTTTTACCTCAACATTACAGATGAGGGACTGAGGCTGAGAATGGGAAAAAGTACAGATGCACATCTAACATAATAATAAAGAGTATTGTGGTACCTTAAAGACCTTATAGATGAACAGATGTATTATGGCATTCATTTCTGTAGCATAGAGCCCACTTCACCAGATGCATGAATTGCATTCTGTGGGCCAAACTACAAGTGATGTATGACACTTGAACGGCAAGTGGATCAAGTGGAGTGCAAGTGGAGGGCAAGTGAACAGGGAGAAATACACTTGCCGTTCAAGTGTCATTCGTCACTTGTGGTTTGGCTCTCAGTTGACAGATGTATAGAGTGGTACTATAGTGATTGTAACCAGGGACTGGATCCACGAGTTACCATTAAATGTCTTTGCCAGGGTTGCCAGACTCCAGGTGGGACCTGGAGATCTCACAGAATTACAACTGATCTCCAGATGACAGAGATCAGATCAGCTGGAGAAAATGGCTACTAGAGATGGGCACGAACTGGGAAAATGCAATGAACTGTGATTCGTAGTTCGTCGCTTTTCACAAACCATGAGCGATGAACTTCCATGAACTTGTCCCTCTCTCCCCCATTGGGGGAAAAAGCTGGCAGGGTGGGAAGTTTGAAATCAACACTTTTCTCACTGCTTGCAAGGTGTAAATATGTCTGAGATCAAATATGTCTGAGATATGTCTGAGATCAAATGAGCTCTTCCCTTGTATAGCTTCTGCTGCAGGAGAGAATTCTTTTGTTTGTCAGGGCATTTGCAGACTTCTGTGGAGCAAGCTGGCTCAAGTGTTCTATGGTACCTCTACCATTGTTCTTCCAAATCCATTCCTGGTTTTATGGTGAGTTCCTTTGCAAAACAGCCAAGTTATATAATCAATAAAATCTTGTTGGTCAGCTATACTTGAAATTAATTAATGAGAACAACAAACATTAGGATTTACTTTAAAATGAATTCAGTTTGGAAGATGTTTATTTTGTAAGACAGATTTAAACATGATTGCAGAGAAAGTAAATGTGTTTGTGTAGTAGTGACTTTGGGCTGCAAGAGACAACTTGCATGCCTGAAAGCTGAGTATGTGTAAGTGCTGTTGTGCAGCGAACTCCAGCAAACAGCTCACTGATCTGTTGATCTAGTCATCAATAAATCACAGACATATTTACACCTGGTGATTATAAGGTAATTTGAAGCCACAGGAGATCAAGCATCCCTAGCAGACTCGTATCTACCAAGTGGCTAGCAAAACCCAGCATGGACATAGGTGCCGTATGGTTCTGAAGCCATGGACCTGGCAGCTCCATCCCTGACACCATCCAATAAAGGAACCCTTCAGTGGCTTTCACATGTGGCAGCTGGAATATTCCCTGTGACCCACTTTGTGAGCCACTACAGTTCTAAGAGTAGAGCTTGCTAGAAAAGTGACAACAACATAAATTAATAATCATATGTTGATCTTATTATGCTTTAAGAAAAGTATTGGTCAAGAATTCTGTTGCAGCAATAAACAGTGTGGCAGTATGTGAGGGACTTTGTCAGAGCCTCTTAATTCTCCCTCCAATCTTTCACCTTTGCCCTTTCCCTCCTTCCTTCCCTCTCACTGACACATACACAGTTGCCAGCTACTTTCTCCAGGTGGAAAGTTTCTTCTCAACCTCAGTTATGGAGATTTAAGTACCTGGGCATGAAAGAAATTCAAATTTATTGAGATGTCCCAGGAGAAAATTTTTCACAGTACTTTTGCAGCTGTCATCCAGTTACAATAGCCTTCTCAGAGGCCTCCAAGGGGGAAAAAATTCAGAATCTGAGGGATTTTTTTTTTACTTTCATATGAAAGTGCGTCTGCATTTTCTTTTATTTTCCTGCAACAATGGCTTCTAATTCTTCAGCATGAAAAGAAACTTTGAAATCATGTTTACTTAAAACACAAATGTTAGACTTCTACTAGGCAGAAATGATGGATTGCAGTTATACCTGAAAAAGTGTTTCATCTCATTTATTATAGGAAACATATACATATTTCTATGAGCCCAAAATTAGCATAATTCATTTACAGTTTTGCATACTGTCTTTTGGCAAAATTTCTTAATGATAAATGCTTAGTAATATCTAGGTCACTTTCAAATTAGCAAATCTTAAGAGAAATGAACTTAATTAGTACTGCTAACAATTAGTGAGCTATATAATGATGGATACAGGAGGCACTGTTCATGAAATGCTGAAAAGTTGAGAACGTTTCTCATCAAATGAGATGTAAAACAGGTCTCCAGAGAATACAAATTTTAAACATTATTTGGAATGTTTCTGCCAAGCAGAAAGGAATTTGTCTAGGCTGGCACTGTACACAGGTTGATACTTACCTTCACAATAAATTATGTTTCATATTATATGATATACATTGACTTCTCAACCCAAGCATTCATGGCGCAACAAAACAAATTTTCCTACAGGGATAGTATGTCATTTGTAAACAGAAAACTTTGCAACTTTGCCACACTTCTTTCCTTTATACTCCTTTGGCAGGCAGTAATACTGAAATGGAAGCTAGGGTGAATGAAGCTGGTTTCTGTCTATTGGAGTCCTGTTTATTACTTGAGCAAGCTAAAGTGAAGGCAATGCAGTACTTGAAGGACAGCCAGAGTGTTTTTTCCATGAAGAAGGGAAGAAATTCCAGAGTTTGGAAATGTTTGGTTTAAATGAGAGAACTCTGCAGCCAGCTTAGAATTTCTATCCATCCAAATAATATATTACCATCTGCAAGCTTTACTATTGTTCTATTTCACTTGACTCTGGATCAGTTATGAAAAGCATGGCTTTTTTTCAGCAGGAACATGGTGGAACGGAGTTCTGGAACCTCTTGAAAATGGTCAAATGGCCGGTGGCCCCGCCCCCTGATCTCCAGACAAAGGGGAGTTTAGATTGCCCTCTGCGCCGAAATCTAAACTCCCCTCTGTCTGGAGATCAGGGGGCATGGCCACCAGCCATGTGACCATGTTCTCCGAGGGCAACCCACTGAGTTCCACTACCTCTTTTCCCAGAAAAAAATCCCTGATGAAAAGTATTAATTAACTAGAGGGGGACCTTCAAGAATTTGTGGGGGAGCACTCATCTTCCGCTTCTCCACTATTTCCGCTTTTCAATGCCACGACAAACTTGATGGCCTTTCCCCTTTCTCTACTTCCTTCTCTCCCTCCCACCCTTCAGGCAACCTACCTTGATTTGCCCCCCTGTCTTCAGCTTCCCCTCCTTCTCTCTCCTTAGCTGCCAGGAAACCTTTGGCTGAGTTGCACAGTGCTATCTGCTAGACCTGGACCAAGTTGCAGTTTTGGGTACTCACCCTGCATCCCCTTCCCCAGTCTGTTTCCTCTTTCCTGCCTCCTAGCATCCTCATAGCCTCTTCCCTTGCCCTGCTTCCTTCTCTCTTTCCCACCCACCCACCAACAAACCAACCTTTTATCCATTCCCCCATTCGTAGCTATATGTATTATTTATGTCTTTTATACCCAACCTTTCACTGCAATGTGAACTCAAAGCAGTTTATACAATTCTCCATCTTATCTTCACAACCACCCTGTGAGGTAGAATATGTCAAGACAGCGTGACTGGCCCTTTTTCATGGCAAAGTAGGGGTTCGAACACAGGTCTCCCAGATCCTAGCCTGAAACTTTCAGCTCCAGAAAGACCCTTCCTTCCCCCCTGCCTTTTAGTGACAGAAACAGAGGGCCAAGCTACACATGACGAATGACACTTGAACAGCAAGTGTATTTCTCCCTGTTCACTTGCCCTCCACACAATCCACTTGCTGTTCAAGTGTCATTCGTCATGTGTAGCTTGGCCCTAAGTCTTCAGTGCTGGCAATACATTAGTGGGTGACTAGCAATGGCCACGAAGAGCATTTGTCCCTGAAAATTACAGGTACTGCTTCCATCCCCCCCTTTTTTAAGATTCCAGATTCTTCTGCAAATCTGGGGCTCATCAGCTTTTTAGAAAGATATGTGTGGTCTGTTCATGCCTCCTGTCTTCAGATTTCAGTATCCACAGATGGGGCCATGTTGAGAATTAGGGCCAAGCTACAAGTGACAAATGACACTTGAACAGCAAGTGTATTTCTCCCTGTTCACTTGCCCTCCACTCAATCCACTTGCCATTCAAGTGTCATTCGTCACTTGTAGCTTAGCCCTTAGATACAGTGATTAGCATTCCAGTGCAAAATACTTTGGGGGTTCCCTTATTTACTTTGCTTCACTGTGAAAACTATTTATTATTTTTCTCTGCTTCCTAATTTTTATCCCTTTCTGTTCTCTTCAAAGTCTTAATCCTTTTCCATAATTACTGACATTCTTAGATATCTCTGATAAAGGGAATTTTGACTTTACTATCCTTTTAGAATTCTTTGAACAGGCAACAAATATGTAGATATTTATACCTCTTCATAGTTTGAAGTCAAATATAAAAAACTACCCTTTTAAAAAATATGACTCTCTGCTTGAGAACCATGCCTTTGTCTTGTTGACTGAATGAATGGCCAATATCTCTCAGTAATATCTTTCAGTGAATATCAATAGGTTGAAGATAATTCCTTGAACTTCCTGATCACTGTGGCTTCACTAAGATGAACATGGATTGTTTGTGTGCATTCTGCATTTATTTAAATATTTTTACCCAACCTTTCCCAAACAGACTCAAGGCAGTCTGAAAATCAGTACACAGGCAGCACAAGAACTTCAAGACATTAGACTATTAAAAACTCAAAGGAACAGGCAGACAGCATGCTAACATCTGATGAACAGCAATTTAGTAAAATAATGACGTACAACCCTAATGTAACAAGGTCATCATCCAACCCAAAGAGTTTGCAGATATTCCCACTGAAAAATAATTATCTTGGATTGGTGTTTCTGTGCATTCCTATCTTCTGACATTGCATAATTCAAGAGGCTTCTATTTCTATAGCACTGGTTTTTGTTAGATGCAGCTAGTATACAGAGACAAAACTGAAGCTGCAGCTAGTATACAGGGACAAAACTTTGTTTGCATCTACTGGAATCCGGGAAGATCTACATGTCTTGGGGAAGACAATGGCAGAAACTTCTCTTTTTTTCCTGAAAGATAACTTCCCTGTTTTTCAGGCTGGCCTCTCCATGACAGGTATGCTGTAGGGAACAGAAGCAAATTCAACAAACAACTTGTGCCTTCTGGAAAGAAGGCACAGAGGAAAGAATAAACCTAGCCATTAGATGCTTTGTCCCCATTCTTCATGAACCTGCAAGGGAAAGAAGCATAGGTAAAGTTTGTACTTACTCTTTGTGACAGACAGAATTCCCCCACCCAAAAAAGTTTCAAAAGTAGTCTCCAACATGAAACTGGTAAGTTGGAACTTACATGCAGATCTGACACTGTGTGTCTTGGTCTCAATAGAACCGGAGAGTATTTTGTTCACTACATCTACACTATTCATCCTGCTTTTGCCCATTTGTTATCATCCAGCTATCATCCTGATAGCTGCAGCTCATTTTCTTCAAGAATGCATTTTAATGGATTAAAAGAAAACACATGCCTTACACCCAGTGTTAAGAAATATGAATGAAACTGGCATAAACCCAACATCAGAGGAACATTATTCCAGCAGAGAAGAATCACTCAAATTCAGATTTTTTGTGTGTGCAAAAACTATGTAAGGAGGACCACAGTTTGCTGTTTACAAGAACTGCCATGCTTAATCTATGTAGCAATACCTTTTAAAAAATCTGAAGTATAATTTCAGAAAATCACTCCAGTTCAAATGTGATTTCAAGTCAGCAAAAGTGACATTTCAGCCATCAGCCCATGCATGTTTGTCAACAGTGTAGAGACCTTTACAAATTGTGGAGATCAAAAAGAGGAATGGTAGGAAGCAAGTACCCTAGTACCACTCCTGTCTGCCTATTACACTTTCATTCCATCATTTACAAGCATCTTAGGATGGCATGCATGGTCCTCCCTGCTCTATTTCATCCTCACAAACATGTGATATAGGTTAGGCTGAGGAACATTTACTGGCCAAATAAGCTTCATGGTACTGAAGATCTAAACCCGAGCTACTATGTCCTGTGCTGTCTGTGTAAATTGGAACCCCAACCACTAAACCCGGCAGAAAATTTGAAAAAAGAGAAACTTGGAGGCATACATAAAATATGATCTGTATCAAAATCTATCGTTTGTTCTTGTGCATTATGATGAATTAATGATTTAACTGTAATCCAATCTGGCAGACCAAATTGTGACATCCAAATTGCTGGCACTAGATCTTTCAGACATGTTTGCCAAGTCAAAGGAAACATGGAAGTACAATTTCCAGTTACTTCATGAGTCCTCAAGGGAGGAAGTACTTGATAACAATCATCCTCTATTTTTCCTTGTTTCAGCAGAGTGACTGAATTCCAGAAGATTTGAGTGTGTTTGATCATCTTTGTTCGCCTCTTTATTCTGCTGCTTTCAGAGAGACTGAGACCCACATAGGAAATCATTAAGACACAGCCTGTTCCTGCAGCCTGGTGGCTGTCCAATTCTTTGGGACAAGCTCTGTCAATTTATCTGGACTCCAGCACTCTTTGGCATCTCATATTTTAAATGAAAGGTCTACATCTGAACACATAACAATTACTTTTTTATACTAATAAGGCAAAAGTCTCTTGGTGTGGTAAATGTACAGTATTAGAAATGTATCTGAGAGCTTTCATCTACTGAGCTCAAGTTTTATTATCATTAGGCAAAATTTCTATGCATTCCCTATAAAAATGGGCTGTTGTTTTGCTCTTCATTATTTTCAACTATTTATGGAAGTCCAGTCACATATCAATAATGTAAATCCTGGAGAAAGAATGAAGTGGTGGTAATTAATGAGCTAAAGTTCTAGTCTTAGACTGGGAGAGGGAACCAGTTGTCAATAGGGAATAACAATTCCTTGCCTGAAAAGCTATATTTTATACATGTTGTTTATACATGTGATAATGTGATACTTATTGTAGTCATATGGTTTTACTGCACGGAAACAGGTAAGTCTCTTGGCATTCAGGGTAGCCAACATATAGACCAGGTGAAAGACCATTCAATCTAGCAGTAAATGCAGAAATCAACAGAGAGTATCACATGGAGGGTGGGGTAAAGGGGAGAGCTTCTATAATGAGTATTCAGACAGCATTGGCAGAACTATATTAAAATCTTTGAATGAATATTTCTGAATAAACAACAAACTTCAGTTTATTGACTGAACACACAGACTGTAATATCAATACAATCTTTGGGAAAAAACTAAAAGAAACAATGGCAAAGTGTGACTTAATGTAACCTCCCTGTATTTTGCCTAGTGTTAAATATTCAAGCTCACAGTAAAGTTATTGTTTAATTTTACTAACTTTTAAGTTCTGTATTCCTAGTGTGGCATTCAAAAGAATATCCTATGTACTCTGTTACCATTGTGGCACTGATTTGAATACTGGTGCAACAGGATTTTTAAAACAGGATTTCAGAACATGAACAGGTGAAAGAAATACTACAGTATCATCACAGACAAAAATGCAGGGGTTTTGTTGTATGGAATTACTATCTTTCTTTGTTTAAAGGAATGATAGACACAATCCTTGATAGTGACTGATCATGAAAAGAAACCCCAGGAGCATAGGCACACTATAAAAAGATCTAGAAGGAAGTCATTATGCTGTTGAGGGAATAAGAAATTTAAGTCAGAGAGTTGTGAAATGTTCTCATTATAGGTCATCTCAGTAATTATCTGACATCTACAGATGGAGTCACTTCTTAATCAAAAGAATGAATCATTACTGATATTGAATCAGTCCAAGATGTTTGAAATAATGAGTCCAGTAACTCAAGTATAAATTTAGAGATAATTCCAGCAACTTCTCTGCTAAAGTTTCAAACTAATAATGAAATATCTTATTACATTTTGGGATAATGATAAGAAAATGGCCATGCAAGTGTGAACTAAATTGCCCCAGCATAATCTGCATGTTAAGACCTAGATTAAAACAAGGTCACTAATGTTTACTGTACCATTGACAGTAGCTTAATTGCTATCTACTGTAACACAAGGTTGTTTTTTCGGGAATGTGATCAAACTACCCAGCAATGTCATTATAGTTAAGGATTAGGAAGTGTTTACTTTAAAAAAAAAACACACACCTAAATTCATACATTTCTGAACCAATCATACAGATTACTCTGGGTAAATCACAAAAATCCAGAGCAACATTGATTATGGATGTATTATACATACCGTATATACTATATATCCTGACCTGGATAACCCAGGTGAGCCTGATCTCATCAAATCTCAGAAGCTAAGCAGGGGTCGGCCTTGGTTAATAACTTGGTGGGAGACTTCCAATGAAGACCACAGTTGCAAAGGCAGGTAATGCCAAACCAACTGTTAGACTCTTTCCATGAAAACCCTGCCAGAGGTCACCATAAGTCAGCTATGACTTGAGGGCTCTTTACTACCACATACTACATAATGTGACAAAAAGTAATTATACATATAGATACATATATATACATATATATACAAAGGATCTATTTGTATTATCTTTTACAGTAACACCTTCAGCAATACATGCTTATTTTTATTTTATTTAAGTAATTTATAGTCTGCCTTTCTCACTAAGACTCAAGGAGGATTACACAGTGTGTGTCAGTACAGTCAATATCGAAGACATTTCAATAAATATGTAATGGGTATATAGATGCAAATTTGCAAAGATTTAAAAAACAGCAGAAATCCAATACAGGGCTGAAGAAATGCTGAAATAGAGCATAAGCAATTCTACTACAGATATGTCAAACAACATAGGAACTAAGATCATATTTACAGCAATAGTAGTGAATTATATGATGCCTCAATATTTATAGCTATAGTAGTAAAGTCTGTTGTCCTTTCTTATCCCTTTACTGATGGATCTCTTTGAGACCACTTCCTTACAATACAGACCTTCTATTTGAGTAAAAAACTCTCTTGAATAATTCAGTTTTACATTGTTTGCAGAAGGTAGAGAAATGGAACTTTCCTAACCTCTCCAGGTAGACCATTCCATAAAGTGGGGACCAGCTGTATGGGCAGCTGTTGATTTTAACCATGAGCAAGATGGCACCTGCAGAGGGCCCTGTTCAGATGTGCGAAGCTACCGTGGTGGAATATAGGGAGAGAGGCGGTCCCATAGATATGCCAGACCAAGGCTGTGAAGAGCTTTGTAGGTGATGGCTAATACATTGAATTGGGCTCAGTAATTGACAGATAGCCAATGGAGAATTGGAGTAATATTCATGGTCCTCCTAGCTCCTGATAATAGCCAAGCCGCAGCATCCTGCACCATCTGGAGTCTCTGAGTTAACATACAGAGGAGACCAATATACAGTGCATTGCAGTAGCCAATTCTCAGTGTTAGCATGGCATGGATCCAGGTAGCCAGATTGGCCATGTCAGTGTAGGGGGCTATATTCCAGGCTAGACTGAGTTTGTGGAAAGCATTTTTTGCAGCTGCTTTTCTAGCAGTAGTGCTGGATCCAGTATAATCCCTAGGCTCCTAACAGGGTCTGAAAGGGTCTGATGAACTTCATCAAAAGTAGGAAGTATGATGTCCTTCAATATCTCTGCCTTCCCAACCCGCATCGCTTCTGTCTTGTCTGAGTTCAGTTTCAACATGTTTCCTTCGAACTATTTGACTATAGCTGTCAGAGAGCAACTTAAGAACTACACTGCATCCTGTGATGATTTGGATAGTGAGATATAGAGCTGGGTATCATCTACATATTGATGGGATCCAATTCATAGCTACAGATGAGTTCTCCTAAAGGCTTTACATATAGGTTGAATAATATGGGGGATAAGATTGTGCCCTGTGGAAGCATGCAATATAATTCCCATTCTGCAGATAGCTGGTCCCCAAAAGCAACCTTTTGGGTCTGTTCCATGAGAAACAATTTAAACCAGTCTAAAGCACATCTCTTGATTAGAGGTGGGCATGATTCAAAAAAAAAAAAACGATCAAGCTGATCGTGGATCCGCGCTGGCGACGACCCCAGATCACCGATCCACACCAATCAAGTCCCATTTCCAATCTGGGATTGGGGATGCCAAAGTGGAGGGGCAACCCCACACACACACACACTTAGAGCATGGGGGGGGGAGTTTTTAACCCGGCGACGAGCCGCCTCCCATCAAGGAGGGGACGTTTTCACACACACACACACACACTTAGAGCAGCGGGGGGGAGTTTTTAACCCAGTGATGAGCCGCCTCCCCTCAGGGAGGGAACGTTTTCACACACACACACACACACACACACACACACACACACACACACACACACACTTAGAGCAGAGGGGGGGGGAGTTTGTAACCCGTCCCTGCCTCTCCAAATAGAGAGAGAGAGAGACCCCGTCAACATGTTTCAGCCAGCTTTTTAAAAAAAGCAGGGATAGAATCCTCCATTCCTCCCCACCCGATTTTAAAAGCAAGCAGCCAGTCTTCCAAAAGCATATTTTGAACAGGAAGAAAGTAAAACCAGGATCTACATGGATCCTCTCGGATCCTATGGTTTTTAAAATAGGAAAAACACAAATGAAACATCAAATCACTTATCACAGCCAGGTCCACAGACTGAAATATAAAAAACACAGATCCAAAAATATTTGGTGCTGCCACGGTGAAAAAACATGAATCTGAGACACAGATCCTCATGAATTCATATGATTTTTACATTGAAACAAAACAAAAAGGCTGTCATATTTTAGATCTTTTGGTCCTGTTTGTGGCATTGGACATGATCTGGGACAGTATACTGGATTTTGGGTGACCCCATTTAAAAATAAAGAGGATCCATGAGGATCCGTGCTTTTGAACCATGTTTTTGCGCCATGGCGGGGCCACAAAGCAGTGGATGAATGATTTTTTTGGTCCCATTTGTGGCAATGGACACGATCTGGGATTGTATGGTGGATTTTGGGTGGCCCCATGTAAAAATCAAGAGGATCCATGAGGATCCGTGCTTTTGAACTGCATTTTTGCGCCGTGGGAGTTCCATGAAGTAGTGGATGGCTGAATTTTTTGGTCCCATTTGTGGCAACAGACATGGTCTGTGATTGTGTGGTGGATTTTGGGTGGTCCCACTTAAAAATCAAGAGGATCCATGCGGATCCGTGCTTTTTTAGCATGTTTTTGTGCCGTGGCAGCGCCACAGATTAGTGGATGCATGATTGTTTTGTTGCTGTCTGTAGACTAGGACATGATCTATAATATGACAGCCTTTTTGTTTTGTTTCACACACACTTAGAGCAGAGGGGAGGGGAGTTTTTAATCCGTCCCTGCCTCTCCAAATAGAGAGAGAGAGACACCCCATCAACATGTTTCAGCCAGCTTTTTTTAAAAAAAAAAGCAAGGACAGAATCCTCCATTCCTCCCCACCCAATTTTAAAAGCAAGCAGCCAGTCTTCCAAAAGCATATTTTAAACACACGCACAGAGCCGTGAATGAGGTTTCTCCACAAAATACAGTGTTTTAAAAGCAGGTTAAAAACAGAGAGTGACAGACAGAAAAACAGCCATTCCTCCTACAAAGCCTCGTTTTTTTAAAAGTGGACAGAGAGGGAACAAGCCCACGGGAAGCACACACAAAACTAATCAAAGAATTTACAAAATTGTATTCAAAGTGCAAGTGCTATAAATAGTGGTAATTCATACATATATCAATTTCATTCACATTATCTCATTTCATATTCATAACAAACTGTACAGGGAACACCTTCACAATTGTACATCCAACAAACGGGCATAAACACAAACAGAGTCTATTGTAGATTCCTATGCAAAATCTTGTGTTGAACAAGCAAATTCCTGGAACCTCCCAGATGAAAAGGGAGCGTCACCATTTGAAATGAGGAACAAACTCTCAAACCACGCCCAATCTGGGGCCAGCTAAACGCTGCAGATTTCGTAGCACCTTCATCAGGAGCGTGTTGTTCGCTTCATTATGGGAGGAACAAGCTTAATCTAATGTTAATTCATCATCAATCTTTGAAGCCCGGAGCACAATGGCTAAGTTTACTTGCTTGTGCTTTTTTTTGCTTTAAAAAGCAAAAAACATTTGGAGTGCCCATGGCTACAGAACACCCCTTCCCCCTCCCTCCCCTCTCTTCTCCCAAATGGCGATGCATTGCTGGCTGCTCCGTGGTTGGAAGGAAGCCCTGCTGATCAAGGAAAGTAGGGCTTCCATTCGCGTTTCCAGGGTGACAGGAGGGCAAACACAGCTCAGGCATTCCCCTGGCTCCATTGCCAGGGGAATAGATTGCTGGTGCCTGAGTGTCTGCAATCCCGAACAGAAACCGATCGATCTGATCAAGCCCCGAACAAGCAAACCCCCGACAGTTGGATTGGTTGCCGTGGACGGCACCGATCAGCCAGGTCCCGATGGCGCGAACGCCATTATCGGGGTTTTTTTCAAATCATAATGCCGATCGTGCCCATCTCTACTCTTGATACCCAGTTCTGTCTCCAGGCACACCAACAAGATGTCATGGTCTACTGTATCAAAGACTACAGTTAGGCCTTTGTCTACATTCAGGCTGAGATCATCTACTAATGCCACCAGAACAGTTTCTGTCCCATAGCCCGGCCTGAATCTTGACTGAAATGGGTCCAAAACACCAGAGTTATCCAAAAAGACCTGGAGCTGGTCGGACACTGTGCTCTCAATTACTTTGTTCAGAAAGGGCAGATTAGAGACTGGGTGGTAATTGGTCACATCATTTTTGTACAGGGATGGTTTTTAAGTAGTAGGTGGATAACCGCCTGTTTGAGTGGTCGAGAAAGGTGCCCTGAGTTAGTGACTGATTTAAAATAGACCTCAAGGGCTCATTTATGTGGTCTTTACATGATTTGAGCAGCCAAGATGGGCAATAATTCAGTGTACAGGCAGTAGCCTTCACAGATGCTAAGATCCTGTCAATATCCATCTCTGTAACTGGTTCAAAGTAGTCCATATGTGAACCAAATGGTGTTTAAGCATTTCCTACACCTCACCTATGTTACAGTTGGTATCCTGTATCTGGGCTATTTTTTCAGCAAATTTTTTTTGCAAAGACATCACAACCCACCGTCTGTTCTTGAGACTGCAAAGGTTCAGATGTAGAAGTTAGAAGATGGTGAGATACCTTGACTATTTGGGATGGTCATAACCAAGCTAATACAATGGTTGCAGAGAAATTATGCTTCGTCGCTGCCTTCACTGCTTCTTCATAGGTCTTCCAATGGGCTCTGTAGCTTGCTCTATCAGTTTCAGCATGAGATATCTGCCAGTGTCATTCTAGACATCTTCCAGCCCTCTTTAGGTCACCCAGCTCCAAGGTAAACCATGGGGCTAGCTTCCATGCCAAGGGAAGAAGAGGTCAGCAAGGGGCAATGTTGTCAATAGCTGCGAGGAGCTTCACATTCCATGCTCCTATGTAGGGACAGAAAGATTCGGTTTTCCCACTTCAGAATTTCCGAAATAGGAAAAAGAATTGGAAATAAGTGATATCTGAAGCGGCAAGCAGCTTTAGGAACTGCTTATTTCCCAGCTTCGGTATGCTCCGTGAAGATTTGGAGCACACTAAAACTTCCCACCCCATTGCTTATTTCACACGATGGGAGGGTGAGGAGGGGTTCACTCCTCCCCGTCCCATCAGGTGAAATAAGCAGTGGTGGGACTTCTCATGCTTCAGCTGGCCAGTGGGGGGGATTCCCCCCGTGGATCAGCTGAAGTTTAAAGGGCCCTTTCCCTGCCGCTTGCAAGCAGCAGAAAAAGGACTCTTTAAACTTCAGCTGGCCCATGGGGGATCCTCCTCCATGAGTCAGCTGGAGCCAGCGACAGAGCTTGAAAGTGCCCCAAAGCTTCCCAGAGTGAACTGAATCGCTTCAGGAAGCTTTGATTCAGCATTTCTGAATCAGGGTCAGCATGCTGGGCCTGATTTGAAAATCCCGAATTTTACAAATTGGGTCCAATTCAGATATTTATCCCAAATCAGAAACCCGAATTGCACACTCCTACTCCTATGGCACCCTCAATAAAGCATGTGTTTGGAATCATAAGATCCACCAGGTCATTTTGGAATCTAGAAGGATCCATGAGCCTTTGTGAGTGAACCATTTTAATGGCTCCCTCTTTTTTAGAAGATGTAGAGGCCATATTCACATATTCATATGTTGCATATTCATACAACTGCTACAAGTAGAGAGTAAGATTTTAAGATTTTAAAGACTGACTAGATTTCCAGGCTATGAGCTTTTGAGAAGCTTTGACTCTCGGAAGCTCATATCTTGGAAATCTAGTCAGTCTTTAAGATGCTACTGGGCCCAAATCTTACTCTTTTACTACTAACCAACATGGCTACCCACCTGAAACTATTGATACAATTGTTACCATAAAAGTTTTGGCAAAAGTTATATTTAATCAGGCTATCATAAAAGTTATATTTAATCAGGCTATCAATAGCTTTCCAAGATGTTGAGTGGCAAGCTTCCCAGCCCTGCTCCCCCTTGACTAGAGATGCTAGGGATTTATCTTGTGGCCTTCTGCATGCAAAGCATGTGCACTGTCACTGAGCTATGGTCCTGCTTATTCTATTCTTTGTGATCATCTAGCTTAAACAGAATAGGTAATAATTTAGCCCAGTTGGTGTTCACTATATGGTGCTGTCAAAGATTCAGTGAGTGAGCAGCCTGAGATAGCCCCTTGCTTTCAAAGTGAGTCCATCAAGTCATAGTTTTGATTAGTCTTGAAAATGTCTGATCTGTGAATGAACAGATCAGATAATTCAGTTCATAACACTGGTCTGTGATTTTCTTCAAGCTCCATTTTAAATGAAATCTGTCCTTTTCCAAAGGTTGATTGGTATTTCCTATGTGGGGGCTAATTGTTTGGAGATGGTCCCCTACTATCAATTACCTATCAGAACTCAGAGAAAGTGACCTCCAAGCTGAGTGGAGAGGACAGATGAGTGACTGTAGAAGAATTCGAATTTGTAAAAAAATGGAGAGACAAGTAGATAGAGACTGCTGTGAGTTGGCTGAAGCACCTTGAAATACAAAATATCTCTCCCTCTCCTTCTCCTTCCCTTCCTCTCGCCGGGTAACATCTCCATCAACCCTCCCCACCTTTGCTATCCAGGAAATGGAACATTTCCTGAATAGACATTGAGGGCCAAGCTACAAGTGACGAATGACACTTGAACGGCAAGTGTATTTCTCCCTGTTCACTTGCCCTCCACTCAATCCACTTGCCGTTCAAGTGTCATTCGTCACTTGTAGCTTGGCCCACAGGTGCCAGAATAACTGTTAGAGAGGAGAGCTTCTTCATGCGCCCAAAGGTGGAAAATAATTATATTTCCTCATTTAAAAATACTTTAATTGATTTGAATTCACTGTTCACAGTTAGTTCAGTACATAATTAGTAGAGCTCTGATTACTTGTTAGTTACTGGGATACTGGAACGCTCAGGGCCAAGCTACAAGTGACGAATGACAAGTGGATTGAGTGGAGAGCAAGTGGAGGGCAAGTGAACAGGGAGGAATACACTTGCCGTTCAAGTGTCATTTGTCACTTGTAGTTTGGCCCTGAGATAGCAAGTTGATAAATGCAAAAACAACCATACAAAATGGGTGAAAAGCACAACATGAGTATTAAGGGTGCAGAGATAAAGCCAATAATCACTCGTAAATTCAAAATGGGCATAAAATGGCTGCTTTTCTTGAGCATGTCCCCCTAGCCACTACTGCAGTATTTTTGGACTAGATGGACATCATGGAGCTCCCAGAATCCTTTACAGCTACATTTTAGGTGTATGTGTCAGAAGGATAAAGGCAGCTTCTATTCTCTACTCTTATTTATGTTGGAAATGGGGAAAAAAAGGCAAGTGCCCGTCTTTTTTGGGGAGGGGGGAATACCATTTGTATACATATGTTTGTACAGGTTTGGATATGCGAAACAATGCTTGGTAGAAGGACTTGAATGCTTCTCCAGTTCCTGCACAACCACGGTTTGAACTGACACCCTAAACTCCAAAGCTGACCTTAAAATATGCTAGCCAGTCCATGATCTGCACCTTGGCCATTTTCACACTGCTTACCAGCCACGGAACATCATGCCAAGTTCCTGGAACGACAGCGTCTTCCTGGCGCGATTTCATGCGAGAGCAGTTCTCGCGCAAAATCGTGCCAGGAAGATGCTGTCATTCCGGGAGCTTGGTGCGACATTCTGTGGCCAGTAAGCAGTGTGTAAACGGCCCTTGTCTCATTTGACTGTAAGTGATAATTCCTGCCTAGAAGACTGTTCATCTAGTAGAATTCCAGATCTTATCATAGTGACAGTATTAGTCCACTTTCCTCCAACCCTAAGTCACTTCATCCTATAGAACAGTATATTTCCCAGACAATATGTTTCTTCAAAGGCATGCACTCCTTTTAAGATGCTGCACATTCACACAGTAGCTGAGGGGAACTTCTTTTTTTAAAAAAGGAGAGCTAAAAGGGGCTCAGAATTGTGCCACAGGGGGATTAAAGGCTCCTGCCCTCCCCCAATGCTGCTTTCTCACATGAAAGCCACATGCAACGGGAGTTATTTTGCTGGTTTTGCTGCTATACATGGAGAATCTGTACACAAAATCAGCAAAATAGCTCCCTCCCCTGTATTGTTTCCAAAAAAGTAGTTTCCCTCAGCTATGTGTGACTTCCCTTTAAAATGACTGTATGCCCATGCTGAAACACATTGGCTAGAGCAACCTATAGGGTCACAATGTGAGAGTGCCAAAGTTTCTGGAGTTGCCACTAAACATATGAGAAGCACATTACACTGGCTGTTGGGAGGGGGATTAACTTCTAGAAGAGCAACTCAGGGAAGAACTCAGATGGGTCATCATCATCATACCCCAACAACTACAATGGTTTATAGAGAAGACAGCTTCTCGCAGTACTCCTCCCTCAGGCATCAGGGATACAACAGTGAATTATTTAAGAAACATTGTAAAATGTAAAGTGTATCATTAATACAGTCATTAAAAAATAAGTAAGCTTTCAGCTAATTCATAATAATTCACAAACTACTCTCTTCTTTGTGGCTGTTAAAGCTTGCATTTGCACTGCTAATATTTCATCAATAGACTGAGAATTTCATATGTAAGATGTTATTCACAGTATGTTTCCTGTTGCTTTGCATAACATTATATTGTAAAAATAATGTTTTGGCCTCAGGAGAAATATTGCAATTGAATGCAAAGCAATATATTTTGGTATGAAGCTATAGTGCTAGGATTTATTATTTTTTTTTAAAAAATATTACCATGACCATCAAAACAACAGAGACACAATAACAATAGTGTTGTAGAATGCAAATTTAATTTATTGTTTATGAAAAGGTGTTAAATAATTTTTTTTAAGTAATCACATTCTCCCTTTCTGACCATCATACTTACCACAGATGTTACACAGTATTTCCTAATGTGACAGTTTAAAGTTGCAGACATCTATTTTAAGTAATTGCTGGCTTGTAACAAAATTATTGTTTTCAAGTGGATTAAAATGGTGCCGATTAGCACAAGTAAAACGTTGAAGTACTTTATAATATATGTGCATTAGTCCTTGGTATCTTAGAATCTGTTGTGTGGGTGCCTATGATTCATCCTATTTCAGTTTTCTCATACAGCATGAGGTACCATAATCAGTACTAACGATAATGTTACATTCTGTAATAACACAAAGTATGCAACCCACAGACAACTTCACCAGTACCTTCCAAAAAAGAATCATATGTATTCTGTGGATATAATTATCATGTGAGCAAACCAGCGAAGCTTCTTCCGAAAGTAAAGGTTACAAAGCCATTTTTAAAAGATGTTTTCAAGCAAGACAACTTTTTTGTACTGATTATGTTTTTGAAAACTGTTTTGGAAAGTATCTGAATAGTCAGTTTATTTAATAACACTTATATTCACCTTCTGCTCAACAAATCAGTCCTTTAGTTGACTAATAACAGGGCTCATTTTGAGGGGGAACACGCAGGAACGCAGTTCTGGTAGTTCTCCAAAGAGGTCACATGTCAGGTGGACCTGCTCACCTGATTTTTGGCCATTTTGGGCCTGTTTTGGCCTGGATTGGGCCCAAAATGGCCAGCATTGGGCCTAAAACAGCCAGGATTGGTTCCAAAATGGCCAGGATCAGGCCTCTGACGGGTGGTGGATCACTCTCCCGTTCAGCAGCGGCCCAATTGGTGAACATTAATACAGTTTATAACTGGAGATTGCCAGTTAATATAAAACATACAAAGCACATAAAAATCCTTTTAAAATTGAGTTTTATCTCTGGTTGGTAGAACTATTTATTGTACTTTTTTATTAATTACAATTAATAATTAATTAATTACTTTTTATATTAATTAAAATGCAAATTTATATGATATGTATTTATAAGATGTATTAATATTTATAAAATTCATAATGTTTACATTAACTGTATTTTTAATGTGAAAAGTACTTATAAACTGTATTAATGTTCACCAACATACTTTTACAATATGTGTTTGGTAGGTTACCAACGTGCAATCTTCATATCACATTGGATTATCACTTTACAGGAGTATGACTTTAAATTGTAATTAGCTGCTATCAATTAAGATATATAATGTTAAGTGGGTGGTTATTACCCACCCTTAGACAATTCTAATTACTGTTGCAAGGAACTGGATATCGACTTGCTGCTTTTGAACAGTGTTTGTGAGTAGAATTATCCGGTTGCAGTTCATGGGACATAATGAATGTTTGCTTGGCAATTTATGCTATTGGTTGTTATCGTGGTTAATTGTAGATGCTATGGCCTGAAGAAAGATTTAAATATCTGAAATGAGTGAAAAAAAGAGGCCGGCGTGGCTCGTTGTCTTTGATCTAATTACGGCTCCGCCTTGCCTTGGATCATTTTACGGCTCTGCTTTCCACAGCAACTTCGTCCTCGCACTTCTGATGATTTTCTAGCTCGAATGCTGCAGCTTGCTCATCGACGCCTGCAGTTTCCAAAGCGGGACGTGCCTTGTCACACCCCCTGAAATTGGATTTTCTCCAGTCCTCGCTACCGGACCTACATTGAGACTTTATTTTCTTTAATTTGCATGCCTTATAAGGAACGTGGGTCTTGTTGTTTAATTGTATTTATTGACTAAATTAGTGAAATAATACACTTTGGTGAGAATTTTTTGACCCACATTGTTCTGTATTTTTTGTGCCTTACTTCCTTGAGCAGGGTGCTCCTTATTCAGTCTCTTTTGTATGCAAGGAAGTTGTTTCCCTCTTGTTTTGCTACACTTCTGGTGATATCAAGGGGCACGGCATATGCTAATGAGTTCCTGCAGCTCTTTTTCTACAAAATGACTCCTCCTGACTAACAATATGTATGAGAATTAGTATCTGAGACGATGAACTAACTATACTGTGAATTCTGTTAGCACTAGTCATAGACTTGTTGTAATGAAAACCCAAACTGGGTCTTCACCTGGCAAGTTGGGTGGAAATCCATCCTGTTGCATCACTACTCAAAGAAGGAAGTGCAAGTATAACCCCTATGAGGTTAATTGGTTTAGCCCAGTGGGGTGGAGTCAGAAGCTACAGACAGGCTGCTGAGGAGGAAGCTCGTTGATGGAGAGCTTAATAATTTATATGCTCTTATCACCTTGTATGAGGTAATCAAATATTGTATGTAAACAATATGATTTAAAGTGGTGTTTGTGTATTGTGTTTGGTTGGGGTTACTGGGATTGTATTAATTTTGCAGGGCTGTAATTCCCCAACAAGAAGACAGAACCCTGAGATACAGTTGCTTCAGATTAATGAAAGAGGACTCATCACTAGACATGGGCACGAACAAGGGGAAAAAAAACCCGAACATGGTGTTCATTGTTCATTGCCATCCATAAACAATGACAAACATGATCCTGTCACAAACATGTTTGTTGTTCATTGTTCGTGGGGGCCAGCAGGCCCTCCTCCCATCAAGATCCCTACTGCACCACTCCCAGAAACCCTACCTGCCCTTCCTCCCCTTTCTAGAGCCCGTTGTATCCCCCCCCACAATGGGCTTTGTTGCTAGTAATAAATAATAGCTTGGCCCCAGAGCCTGGCAGCATCCCTGGAACTTGAAGGGGTAGATCCCCACCACACCACTCCAAGAAACCCTGCCTGAGCAGGCAACAGGAAAGATACCAATAATAAATAATAGCTTGGCCCCAGAGCCTGGCAGCAGCCCTGGAACCTGAAGAGGTAGATCCCTATCCCACCACACAAAGAAAATTCAAGCTCCAATGCACGCACCTTGTCTCTCTAACAGCAGGTGTCTCTCCCTGAAAGCCAGAGCTGGGAGCCCCCCTCCTCCCTGGTCTTTTCCTCTTGTAACAAATTTGGAGCTCCAGCCCACACTTGGAAGGAAGACCTGCCTATCAAGCTAAATTGGTCTTAGATTGGGGTTTCCAGGGCAACAGCAGGAGTTCAGACCAAGTTCAGACAATCCCTGCCTAAGTTGCCATGGGAATTGATTGCACTTGCCAGACTGTCTGGCTTGACGAACAGCAACAAACAAGGCTTGCAATGACCACCTGTACATTTAGAATGGGGCCTCACAAACAGCTTGTTCGTGAACAGCAGATTGGGCTGTTTGTGGGTTTTATTTTAGTTCGTATTGCTGTTTGCGCCCATTTCTACTCATGAATTATGGAACTGTTTTACCTTTTCAAAAACATTGTTGATTTAAAGTTTTCTGTATGGTTGCACTTATGAGTTAGTTTTTTTAAAAAGTTTTTTTATTAATTGTTAAAAAGCTTAAAAGGAAAAAAAAAAGAAAAATTATTTCTTAAAATTGTGTGAAAGTTGCTTCCTAAGCCCCATAGAACCCATGTAAAGAGAAGTTACTCAAGGAGACCAGATACATGTGTAAGGTAGCATCCTCATACTGATAGGGCAGATTGAGTCAAGTGATAATCCTTGATTTAAAAAGACTTAAAAAATAGACTTGTTTGCTCTTCTGAGCAGCTGAGATTCTACTCTAACTGGCTTCATCTATATTGTCTTTACTTTTCAAACACTCTGCTCTGTTTTAGGCAGACCTGAGATTATTTCAGATAACATCTTAGAACAGGAGGACTAAAACTATTTCCATTTTAGCACCCTTCTCTTGCTCTAATTTTTTCAATGCAAGTGCCCTATGTTGAAGCAACCTTCATGTCCCCTTTTTCCTGAATGTATAGATTGGGTTCCCTCACCTGGATAGCCCAGGCAAGCCTGATATCATCAGATCTCAGAAGCTAAGCAAGGGTTGGCCTTGGTTAGTAATTGATTGGGAGAACTCTAAAGAAGACCATGACCCACCATGCAGAGGCAGACAAGGACACCTCTATTACTATGTTACCTTGAAAACCCCAGCAGAGGTTGCCAATGGCTACTTTCCACTACTTACATTGGGTCCTGCATCTTGCAGCCTGCCTCACTGATGTTATTTCACTGATATTGTTTCAATGTGTTCCCACATTCTTTTTCAGAATTCACAGTTCAGAGACATAGGTGGACATGAAGGAAGAAAAACTTGGGGTTTTTAAAGGGAAATTATGCTTTCCCAGCAAAATAGACTTGAAAGCCACTACATTCTATGTATGCGTGTAGCATTCATACTCAGAAGATTCTCATAGTGCTAATAATATGCAGTTTCCCATTCCCCCTCTAATTGTATATGCCTGTAGTCAAGGGACAAACTGCACAAGATGATTTCTCGAGATTCAGGTCTGGGTTCCCCCAACCTGACTCACATCCCATCAACTACATATCATGCTTCTGGGAATTCAGTGAATTGTGTTCCACTTTGATAGAATTTTGTTTTGCCTAACATGGAGGCCAAAAATTAATTCTAAAATTAATACATGCACAGTTTGCAGCTGCTTCCAGTTCCCTCTGTTGCTGTGAGGTCCCCCCCACCCCAATCCAGGTTGGCAATGTGCAAAAGTGCACTGTGCATTGATGAGCCAAACCTCAAAAGACATTTTCTTTGCCTCAAGACTCCTTTTTGGGCAGTCAGGAGCCGGGCTGCCAACAACTACCATGGGATTACCCAGATACAAACAGAGCATCATAAGAAAACAAATAACATGACTCTACAGTTAATATTTATATGCTGCTTTGCTAATCAAGGCCAACTATTTTGACATTTTTCTTTCCTTCTACTCAGTTTCACAAAAAAAAAAAATGTGTGATCTAACTAACACTAGGGCACAGCCAAATTGTGTAGCTAAAGAATAATGGATTGCTTTATTGTCCAGGTATATTTTGAGGCATCAATTGATGTATCAATATATTAAATTCTCAAAGTGGCCCCATCTGTGGCTACTTAAATCTAGAGACTGAAGCCATGAACAGACAAGACAGATGATTTGCAGAAAAAAATCTGAAATCTAAAAAAAAAGGGGAGGAGGTTAAAATCCCCCAAATAATAGAAGCAGCATTTGTACCTTCAAGAAATGGATGCCCTCTGAGATCTCAGTGGCTATTCTGGGGGTACTAGGCAACCACAAAAATATTGCAAGTCTTCAAATGGAATCTGTCAGTAATAGGCAGGGAGAGGGAGTAGGCCCTCCTGTCCAGCCCTGCTCCCCTCCTTCCTGCCCTGGTGGGAGGAGTTATCTGAGTCAGGAAAAGTAGCAACCACTGGCGAAGCTTTCATGCAATTTGTGCAAATCACCAAAGTGCAGCAGTGGCTACTACAATAATGCCACACTACTTGCCTAGCCCCACACAATGTGCATGCCTTGGCTGGACTAGGCAATGACCACCACACAACTTACTTGGGTGACTTGCTACTATACAACTTTTGCAACTTGGCCAGACTTTTCCTGATAGGGGTGGGAAAGAGGGAAAGCTGAGAGCCAGTATAGTATAGTGATTAGAATTTTATACAAGGATCTGGGATACCCAGGTTCAAATTCCCACTGTGCCATGGAAGCTTGCTGTGTAAACTTGGACTATTCACTCTACAAGCTACAAGTGACAAATGACACTTGAATGGCAAGTGTATTTCTCCCTGTTCACTTGCCCTCCACTCAATCCACTTGCCAGGCAAGTGTCTTTCGTCATGTGTAGCTTGGCCCTTAGTCTAATCTACCTCACAGGGTTGTTGAGAGAATAAAATGGAGGGAAGGAGAATGACAAAAGTTGCTTTAGGGTCTCATTGGGAAAAAACGTGGGGTATAAATGAAGTAAATAAATAATAAAAATAGCTGATGACAGATAGGCAGATGAAAGAAGGATTAGTTGGTGAGATGGAAGAAGAAAAGCAGGGAAAGGGGAGAGGATATGGGGCTGCCAACAGGAGAGAAAATTGTATAGGGAGGGTGATACAGGGGGAAATGAAGTGATTCTTGCAAATACTTTGTAACTAATGTTATTTTATGCCGAAATCCTATGTTTACTTACCTGGGAATAAGTCCCATTGAATACAATAAGGTTACATCTGAGCAAATGTGTGTATGATTGCTGCGTGTAACATATTCCTGTTTGGGGCCCCCAGCTTAGCAACCCCACTCTTATGACTTCCACCAATGGGTTTCTTGGAGGGCTACAGAGACCCTCATTTACTGAAGGCAAAGCAGGGAGCAACCTTAGAGCTCTGGAAACAGCAGCTCAGCAGCAGTGAGGAGCAAAAGCTAGAGGCTTGGCTGACATTTACTGAAGACAACAGTGATGAGATGCTCCCATCCAGTGTTCCCTCCAGATCTGGCACCCACCTGAGAATAGCAAGGCAGAGCCTGTCAAGAGTGGTGGCACCAGACTCAGGAGGAGAGATGGGCACGAACAGAAAAAAACCCCAAACATGATGTTCATTGTTCATTGCCATCCATGAACAGGGACTCATGAACAACCACGAACATGGCCCTGTTCAGGAACATGTTCATGGTTAGCTGTTCGTGGGGTCCAGCAGGTTCTCCTCCAGCCATCATCCAAGTCAAGATCCCCACTGCACCACTCCCAGAAACCTGACCTGAGCAGGCACCAGGAAAGGTACCAATAATAAATAATAGCTTGGTCCAGAGCCTGGCAGCAGCCCTGGAACTTGAAGGGGTAGATCCCTATCCCACCACACACAAAGAAAATTCAAGCTCCAGTGCACTCTCTCTATCAAAATGCCAACAGCAACTGTCTCTCCACTGTCTGCAAAGTCAGAGCTGGGAGCCCCAATGCCCCCTGGTCTTTGCTCCCTTGTTGTAACAAATTTGGAGCTCCACACTTGAAAGGAAGACCTGCCTATCAAGCTACATTGGACTTAGATTGGGGTTTCCAGTGCAACAGCAGGAGTTCAGACAGAGTTCAGACAATCTCTGCCTAAGCTGCCAAGGGAATTGATTGCAGGTGCCAGACTGTCTGGCTTGATGAACAGCAATAACAGCAACAAACGAGGCTTGCAACAACCACCTGTTCATTTAGAATGGGGCTTCACGAACAGCTTGTTCACGAACCGCAGATTGGGCTGTTCATGGGTTTTTTTTTGTTCATATTGCTGTTCATGCCCACCTCTACTCAGGAGCAATACCTGCCAACCTTCCAGGCTCCAGGACAACTCCTATCTGACTCCCTGCTAATGAGCCAGCAATGTAGAATATAGGACAAAGGTGGAGCTGCCTGGGACATGAAGACTGAGTGTAGGGGTGGGACTGGCAAGCAGCCTGATGAAAGGGCCAATGCCACATCAGGCAGGCCCTCAGGCCAATAAGGGCCCGTGGAGGAACAGCTGGGGTTGGCTCCCATGGACGAAGATGCTGCTGGGCCAGGTGCTGGGGCATGCCTTGAGAATAGGAAATGGGGTAGGTAACTGGGAAATAAGGTATAAGCCCCACCACACTGGTTGAGAAAGAGAAACAGGGCACGGATCCTAAGGCTATGGACCATACCCTGGGAAACAAGTAGAAACATTTTATGTGAAGAAACTAGTTGCTTCTTATGCTTCCGTATCTGAGGCCATGGGAGGAACTTCTTTGAAGGGGAAATCATGGTGGTGGAAGGGCAGACTTCCACCCCTCCTGGGGAGGCACCTCATAATTCTTCATTCTCTTTTGAAACTATTTGAATGTAGGCTTAGGCTGGGGCTTTTCGATCATGCCCTAAAATAAGCCCCTTCTCCCTTTTTTGCTTTTCACTTAGAAGGATTCTTGTGAGCTCAAAAACTTGTTTCCTGCTTTGATTTATTTAAATTAACTATTATATTACTAAAACTTACATTACTAAAGTTGAAAAATAATCTGTTTTAAAACCTTTAGCCATTTTGGAAAGTGCAGCACTTTTGCTCCTTCACTGCATGTAGTTTAACGTTGAATCTCCTTTTTCTCCCTTCCTCCACATAGATATGCACATATAGTGGGGAATCATTCCACTCATCAACTAGTCAGACCTAGGCCATGTTTTTATATAAGCATTGTCATTTTTAAAAAAAAAACAGAAAGAAGTTCCCTAGAGCGTTTTGCTTTTTAAAGAAAATGTGTTCCTTGCCTGACGGGGGCTTTGTTCTTGAATGTCACCCTCTCCTCAGAACTATGGATTTTTCTCATTAGTGCTGCCAGGGAGAAGAGGAGAATTTGGAAATGACTGGCAAGTTGCTTGCTGCGCACCCATCAGCATACCAGCTCCACAAGGTCCTTCTTGACTGACTTGAGAACCTGGTCATTTGCAACCCTAGCTGGAATGAAGAGACAGACACAGGCTTGGAATTAATGGGCCATTTATTAAAATGACCATTCAACATAAACCATGTCAAGGGCTAACTAAGCAGTACAGGTCAAGTCACAGGATCAATTCCGGACCTCCACCTTGACCTGCCTGGGCGAACCCCAAAGCCCCAGGTGTAGGCCATCTCTAGAATGGCTGCAACCCGGCCAGCCAGGCCATGGATCCCCCCATCAAGTACCTAACGCCCCAGCCATCTAACATGAGGGAAGGCCTTGTGCCTGGGGATCCCAGCAGGCATCTGCCCATGTTATGGTAGCCGCCAAAAGCATGCCACACTGATGGCAGACCCTGTTCACCACCATGGAGAAGCGCCACTGGGGTTCACCAGCCTGCATCCTATTCCCAAAATCTCCTGCCACTAACTAACCAAACAGCACCCCCCAAAAAATACCTCTGAACCTGCCATTGGTGCAAGGTAGGTTAAAAAAAAACCCTCTCCCAAAAGCCAATCAGTGAAAAGAGGGAAAAATTCCTACCTGGCTCTGTACCCAGCAGCTGGCTAATTCTGCACTAAAACAGGGTGAGGTGGGTGGGCCGAGAGAGCGAAGCAACTGACACTGGGGGAAACGTGGAGCCACCTGTAAAGCTCTTGCCTCCGCCCCCCAGCAAAGCCCCAGATGCCTGGGAAAGGAGCCTGTCTCTGTTCCGCCAGGCGGGGTGGCAAATGATGGCTCCCAGCTTGAGTGGCTATGCCGTTGCTGGGAGAGCTGAATTGGCCCCGTTTTGTCTCCAGCAACTCTCTACAGATAAGTTTGAACTCATTGATAAACTGAATGCCTCGACAAAATGTGTGGCAAATCACTAAGGATGAACAAGCATGTGAGTTATCAGTTCCTTTACCATTATTTTCTGTTTGGGATGTCCATCTTTAACGAAAAATTGATCTTTGAGCTAGAGATTAGAAGTGTGAACAATTACAACAACTGGATAAGAACAATAGCTAAATAAGCTGCCTTGAACTATATGAAAAGGTATTAATGTTTCAATAAATTAATAAATAAGCAAATCACACATTATCTGTCATTGAAAAGGCAGTAAAATAAGCCTTGCTTTAATAAAAACACACAAGGAAAATAAGTGGAATCCATTTTTTTAAAAAATAGGAAGAATGTGGTCTTCCTAAGCTTAAAAAAAAGCCAAAGAAGTAAAATACATCCCTACTTCAGTTATCAGACCTAAAACTTGCTTGAGAAATCCTAAATTTCCAGTGCAATCCCAGATCAGGAAGTGTCACAAAATGCAAACTAATATCTCATACCACATATCAATGTTGTTCTCTGCATGCTGATGTACACGTTGATACTTACTTCATGAGTGGGATTGAACTTTCACTCCAGACAAGCGCACAGCTTCAGATATTGCCCCCCCACAGTCGGAAGAAAGAGGCAGACACAGTATTTGGAACTAAGGGCCGCTTTATTAAACATAACAATAACATTAAACTGCGGCAAGGCCAACTGCGGTGCAGGTCAAGCCACGGGGTCCAACCAGTACCTCCGCCTTGACCTGCCTGGGCGAGCCCCGCTGCCCCGGGCTTGAGCCATTCGAAGAATGGCCTAGACCCGGCCGGCCAGGCAAAGGGTTCCCCCTCAAGATCCTAAAGCCTCAGCCATACAGCATGAGGAAAGGACTTGCACCCGGGGTTCCCAGTAGGCGGTCTAGCCAGGTGGTGGCAGCCATGAAGCATGCCATCCTTCCTGACAGACCCCTTTCCCCACCTATGGGGAATTGCCAAAGGGGGTGCTCACCGGCCCGCTCCCTACTCCCCGACTATCTCCTGCCAGGACACCTACACAGCGCCACCCAAAAGCAGCCTCTCGTCCTGCTACAATACAAGGTAGGCGAAAAACC
The DNA here is from genome assembly GCF_028583425.1 of Eublepharis macularius. Classification (NCBI taxonomy): domain Eukaryota; kingdom Metazoa; phylum Chordata; class Lepidosauria; order Squamata; family Eublepharidae; genus Eublepharis; species Eublepharis macularius. The sequence goes on from NC_072796.1 coordinate 100,725,639, forward strand.
CAAACCCATATGGCCAATTCAGGAATGGGAAAAAATTCCTACCTGGCTCAACAGCAGCCGGCTAATCCTGCACTGCAACAGGGCGAGGCGGGTGGGCCGATCGCGTGGAAGGGACTGCTGCTGGAGGGCGGAGACGCCTGCTAAGGCTCCTGTCTCCGCCCACCAGCCAAGGACCCGGATGCCCGGGAAAAGTCTGTCTCTCCTCCATCCGTGGGAGCAAAACCAGCACCCAGCTAAGCTGCAAAGCAGCAGCTGGGTAAGTGCTGTATTGCCCCCCCACAGTCGGAAGAAAGAGGCAGACACAGTATTTGGAACTAAGGGCCGCTTTATTAAACATAACAATAACATTAAACTGCGGCAAGGCCAACTGCGGTGCAGGTCAAGCCACGGGGTCCAACCAGTACCTCCGCCTTGACCTGCCTGGGCGAGCCCCGCTGCCCCGGGCTTGAGCCATTCGAAGAATGGCCTAGACCCGGCCGGCCAGGCAAAGGGTTCCCCCTCAAGATCCTAAAGCCTCAGCCATACAGCATGAGGAAAGGACTTGCACCCGGGGTTCCCAGTAGGCGGTCTAGCCAGGTGGTGGCAGCCATGAAGCATGCCATCCTTCCTGACAGACCCCTTTCCCCACCTATGGGGAATTGCCAAAGGGGGTGCTCACCGGCCCGCTCCCTACTCCCCGACTATCTCCTGCCAACGCGGATGGCCAAGCCTCTGCTTAGGCCCCCGCGCCCCACAGGTGGCCTAGCGCCAACCTGAGGCCTAGCCGCAGATCATCTAAGAAGATATCATTACCTGCCGCCGACAGGTGAACCCCGTCAGACCTATAAAGGTTGGCAGAAGCGGCCCTAATCCTGGGGTGCGGAAGAAAAATCCCCAACCCCTCGGCTAAAGCCTTCTGAATGGCCCTATTGGCCCGGCGCAAGGCCCGCGCCATGCCCCTAGGCTCGAGGGTCTCTCTCCATACCCTTCGAGGGAGCATTGCGGACCAAAATATGTATGTACGCGGCCAACGTGCCTTGATCACCCGGAAGTCGGCAACCACTTGCGCCGAAAGGGCCCGACCTTTCAAAAGGCCAAGGTCATTGCCGCCCAAATGAATTAAAACAACATGCGGGGGAGGACCCCGCCTTCCCCTGAACAAAAGCGGCAACAACCCTGACCATCGAAGCCCCCGTCGGCCGCACCATTCAATGACGGCACCGTCGCTCAGCCCGAGCTGAGATCCAATCGGTGATTTTCTGGCATGCGCTGCGGCCCAGAACACCATACTGTGTCCCACAACAAGGATCCGCTTCCGATCTGGACGCCCTGCCACACCTAAAGAAAATAATCAGTCAGTAGACAGTCCACACACCGGCAACGGACGCACATATGATCGATAGGCAGAAGAACGCCATCTGCCCAACCTTCGAATCGTGTCAGAAGAATACCCCATTACAGCTGCAGTAGAGGCGGCCCCAATCCGGAAGGAATGGGTGCCAAACCTAACTCCCTCTAGACCCAAACGCTTCAAGGCCCGACTGGTTACAGACCAGAACTGATAGCGTGTCAATGGGGAAAGATCCTCATGACGAAACAGCACCCCCGGGGCGCTGCCCCGCACGTCTAAATAGCGCCGCAGAGCCTTCACAGGGCATAAACCTTTTTCACTACAGGGGCCCAAAACAATAACCGACCCCCTGCCCATCTGATCTGTCTTAGAACGCCTAACCTTAATAGAAACCTGGCCATCAGGAAAGGAGAGATCCTGTGCCTGAAGGGCCCGGCCAGGATCACCAAGCCGAGACTGGACCACCAGCTCCCCCACCCTCAGAGCACCGAAAAAGGCAGTAAGGGAGGCCGCGTGAAAGAGCCGTACTTCAAACTGTGAAGCACAGACCAGTCCCCAAACAGCTCGAAGACCCCTAAGAATCGAAGGGGAAATAGGCTGACGCTTATCTCTGGAAACAGAAAGCTCCCTGGCCCAACCCTCGAGCATTTTCCTTAAACGGAAATCGCCAGTGAAATCAGCGAATCCGCGGGCCTTACTAATGAAAGCAAATGCGGCAAGCTGCCCTCTAATGGACCTGACCGCCATACCGCGCTCACGCTGCGCAACGCAAAAATGCAACAGGTGGTCAACTGGAATGGGCCAGTGTTCCTGTAACCCAACCCGGGCCCGAAAGTCCTGCAACTGTCCTACCGCACGTCCATACGATTTTCGCGTGCTGGGGGCAATGGCCAACAGAATAGCTCTGTTCACTTCAGATTCCCAAGCCGCCACACCTCTGGGGGGACTCTGCAGGGAAACCTGTCGGCGTCGGGGGCTAGCTGGTGAAAACGGTCCATCTGTTGGCGAGACAAGGCATCTGCCAGACCGTTGTCCACGCCAGGTACATGCCTGGCCCTAAACAGAATGTTGAGCCGAAGGCACCTCAGCGTAAATGCCCTGACCAAACACATAACCCTGGCCGATTTGGAGGTAAGGGAATTAACAACTTGAACCACTGCCATGTTATCGCACCAGAAGTGCACAACATGGTTTGATAGTTCTGGACCCCATACAAAAACCGCAACCAGAATGGGAAAAAACTCAAGGAACGTGAGATCCCTGCCTAGACCCATGGCCAGCCAGTCTCGTGGCCAACGGTCGGCACACCAGTGGCCCCTAAAGTAAACTCCAAAACCTATGGTGCCTGCGGCATCTGAAGAAACCTGTAAACCATCGCCCACCAGGAGGTCATCCCTCCAAAAAGTGACGCCGTTAAAAGACCCCAAAAACTCGTACCAAGTCTCGATATCCGCCTGCATGCCCCTGTTAATCCGGAGCCGGTGGTGAGGCGCACGGAGCAACGCCATTGCATCACACATCCTGCGTAAAAAGGGGCGCCCGGGAGCAACAGCCCTGCATGCGAAATTCAAATACCCCACGAGCTGCTGCAACTCCAGCAAAGAAACCTTCCTTTTGCCCCTAATGTCCTGCAAGCGCTCCCTAAGCTTGACTACCTTGTCCTCCGGCAGACGGAAAGTCTGGTGGACAGTGTCGATCTCAATGCCCAAAAAGGTCAATACCTGGGCAGGGCCTTCAGTTTTCTCCTCCGCTAGAGGAACACCCAATTCCTTCGCGAGAGCTTGAAAACCAGCTAAGAGCCTGGCGCATTGGGCAGTACCTAACGGCCCAACGAATAAAAAATCATCAAGGTAATGCGCCGTGTCGCGGCAATGAAGCCGCCGACGCAACTCCCACTCTAAAAACGAACTAAAACGCTCAAAGGCAGAGCATGATATTGAGCAACCCATAGGAAGGGAACGATCCATGTAGTATCCCCCCTCAAAATAAAACCCCAGCAATTCAAAATCATCCGGGTGCACAGGGAGAAGGCGGAATGCTGACTTAATGTCGCATTTCGCCATCTCAGCTCCACACCCACACCGGCGCACAACCTTGACCGCCTGGTCAAAAGAGGTGTAACGCACGGAACAAAGATCCCCGGGGATGAAATCATTCACCGAAGCTCCCTTAGGGAAGGACAGATGGTGAATTAAACGAAATTCACCCGCGGCCTTTTTGGGGACTACCCCCAACGGAGAAACCCTAAGGCACTGTACAGGGGGTGTGGGAAACGGGCCTAGGACTCGGCCTTCAGCACATTCCCTCCTAATTTTCTCACGAACAACGTCCTCCATGCCGACCACAGAACGTAAGTTGTCGGACATGAAGGGGGCCCTGACCCCTTGAAACGGTATTCTGAAACCAAACTGAAAACCTTCAAACAAATATAAGGCATCCTGACGCCTAGGGTAACTTTCCAATAAGTTCTCAAGCACTCTCACCCTTACCGGGCTGGGGCCCTTTACTAGGAAACTGGTGGGATCCACCACCGCCTGGCTTCCGGCCGCCTCCCCCAGGCTTGGGTTTTGGACAGGAAGAGTAAGGGTGGGGGCCCGAGCAAGAAGGGCATTCATGCCTATACTTGCACGACCTGCGGTTACACACTCCCTTGGACGTGAAGTCCCAGCAGAGCAACCGGGGTTGAACCGACTGCCCCGCCTGAGAGCGGGTCAATGACGCCGCCTGAGGGCGATGTATCAAATGGCCGCTGTCGGCCCTGTCACCCGCATTTGGCTTAGCAGGGGACATGACCTGCAGCCATAGTTGCTGGTGGATTTGGTCCCAAGGCAACTGAGGGTGGAGTGCAGCGCGCATCCTAAACTCTTCGTCGTACTGCAACCATGCAGCACCAACGAAGTCCGTGTACCCGCGGTAAATAATATTCAGGTACTGGAATAAAGCCACGGCCCGTAAAGGCTGGGCCCTGCCAAGAACCCCCGCGTAAATAAGAAAACCCGGCAACCAGTTGTGCCAGTTGCGGTCCACTTTCCTCCGCTTAATCTTTTCTTTATCCCGATCGTCCAAGTCCTCCTTGTCCTTCTTCTCCAGATCCCTGAAGAGAAGGCTGAAGACATCGACATATTCCCCTTTGACTATCTTGTCCCTTGTCACCTGGGTGAGATGATCACCCAATGGAAGCGCCGTGTCGCCAAAGGGCAAAGCGCGGTAAGGAACCATTCCATAAGGAGACATACCATAAGGAGGGAACCCCCAAGAAGGATAAGTTGTAAACTGACCCGTAGCTGAGTGGGCACCAATTTGCTGCCCCTCACCAACCCCCCACGGCAGTTGAGGATACCCCCCCACAGCCGTGGGGGCACCAACCGGGGGTAACCCAGGCCATCCCAGATAACCTGCTGCAGGCTGAATGGGTGCATTCTGTGTATGTGAAGGTGTAGCAAGACCTGGGGACCCGGAGGCAGCGGCCTGACCCCAGGGCCCCCATGGCCATGTGCATGCCTGAACAGGCAGGGGGGACTTACCCTCCACACTGGCAGGCTGTACGGCCACAGCCACCTGCTCCCCTTCACCTAGATCGCCCGATTCCACCACAGCCACAGCAGGATCCTCCGACGGTTCGGCTTCCATCTCCTGACTGGGTCCAGCTCCAGCCGCTCCAGCTGCAGACTCAAGGGCAGAAATCCGTTTTAAGACCTCCATCCGAAAAGCTGACTTGGAGGCAGCTCTAACCGGCCTAGAGCGCTTCTGCGCTTCTACAGCACCAGGATCACCACCCTTAGCTTTCTCCAAAGCCTCAAGGCGTTTCAGGATTTCAAAATGGAAATTCTCTTCCCCCTCATCATCAGAAGAAGAAACGGCCACAGGAACCCGTTTAGAAGGCTGTCTCTTAGCAGGCTGCTTGCCCTTGGAAGGGCCCTTGCCTTTCTTGGAGGCCATCAGAAAACTGTAAATGGGCAAAACTGCACCAAGGCTGAAGCACCAAGTGCCCTAACGAGCCGTGACACAGCCCCAACAAAGGTTGAAATATTCCAAATGGAACAATATTAGTGGGGCCTAAATGAACAGCCTGCTACAACCCCAGAGACCAGGGCTCAAATTGGCCAAAGAAGAGGAATCCTGTCCCTCCCAACACCTCACAGCCAAGAACCCCAGGAAGCCGATCCACCAAAAAGGGGGGGGAGGGGGGGGGAAAATGCGCCGCAGATGCGGACACAGTTAAAATGGCGGCCGGGCCTACCACGAAAATGGCACCCAGAGAGGGCCAAAAGAAGAGCCCGGGCAACGCCGACAACGCGGCAAACCACCCAAAGCCCGCCGGGGCCACGACGGCCGAAAGCAAGCCGAGCCGCCCAAGAACCCTAGAAAGCCGCAAACGCGGCGCAAACCGTGCCGCCGCGACGAGCGGCGGCCGACGATGTGAAGGCCCCCGAAGGAGACGGGCGCAGGGACTCTCCGCCGCTAAGCCGCCGCTCTCCTCGCCGAAGGCCGGTCCACCGTCGTCGCCCCCTCCACGGATCGCTGGGAGCGTGCGAAACGCGTCCTTCCCAGCCGATCGCGTGGAAGGGACTGCTGCTGGAGGGCGGAGACGCCTGCTAAGGCTCCTGTCTCCGCCCACCAGCCAAGGACCCGGATGCCCGGGAAAAGTCTGTCTCTCCTCCATCCGTGGGAGCAAAACCAGCACCCAGCTAAGCTGCAAAGCAGCAGCTGGGTAAGTGCTGTAAAGCCTGCAGAAATTTTTCATGTATCTCAAAGCAGAGAACAAGAATCAATTCAGTAAAGATATAGTATATTTACATATTTTAGAATTTGGGCTCTGCTCATGCTAATATATTCCAGCCTACATCAAATTCAGTTATTTTTTTCAATATTCCTACAATGTAAACATCATAGGGGGATTGAGTTGTAGTTTTTTTAACTAGAATTGATTTGATGCCAGGAATATAAGCCGGGCTGACATCACCAGTGACAGAAGTCCTGTTTAAGAGGATAAGAATTCTAAAAGGCAGAAGTCAGTTTCAACAACGAAGTATTCATTGAAGCCAGTTTATCAATAGTCTTCTACCAAACCCAGTGATGGGGACCGGGGGAGAATCTTGGTCGCTTAGACTAGAAATTAGCTGTAAATTGTTCGTGATATGGCTAACCGTGCACTGAGCTCCTTTCTATGCATAGCCATTTGAACACACAAGCCATCAAAAAACCCACTAGATAGGAAAAACATTGGATGTGATTAAGTGGATCTGGATTTTTACCAATGACTTGGAGGTGAAAAGCTCTGTATTCTATTACTAAGTTTGTAAGCCATCCAGGTTCCTGGCTTCTGGGTTTTTTTTCAACGACATTTGACATTCTTTTTGTCCTTAATGTGGAAAAAAATCATTGTGGCATTTCCTCCTAAATGATGTATATATTAGGGTTTGTAATGTTTAAAAATAGCTAGAGACCTTTCATAGTACTTCTATATAACGTTCTTGATTAAATATATCCCTATCATGAATAAAATAGCTTCATGCCCTGGCAGTGAGGTACAAAGCCAAAGACACAGAAACCACAACTGTATGCCATATAATCCAAAGTAACATTTTTGTAGGCCTCATGATTCGGCACGCCTCTGGTGTGCCTTCGCCTCCTGAATGTAAGGGAGGGGATGAAAAGAGGCACACTTTTGGCTATGGATCAGGTTTATACCCTGACTCACCAATTGTACAAATAGTAAATTTCAATGGAAGAAAACTCTATTAAGTGCTTACTTTTAACAGAGTCACAAAGTTTCCTGCTTCTTTAAAAGACATCATCCATTTGCCTTGCTGCCCTTTATGCCTTTTAAAAGCTTTGCAGAAGCCTCAAGAAGCTACTATCTGTCTGTCTTTCAAATATTTTTCACCGCTCCCATTCAATTTTGGCTTAACCCCTTAATTGTCAAAGCCCCAACACTTTACTGATGACTAATTTCCACACTGCATATTCAACCCTATTACCCTTCTTCTCCCATTCTTTCCCTTCCCTTGTTGTATCTTCCAGTTTTTTGAGAGTGGGAAGATAGTCCCTCCTGTTTTTCAAAGATCTTTCTTCTGTGCTTATTCTACAGTGTGTTATTCTACAGTGTGTGTGTGACTTCAAGCAATACAGAAATACAGGAAATAGGACTTGTGTATGAATCATACGTCCGTTTCTTCTGTAACATCCAAAGGGAGAATGTGCACATCTCAAATATGTGGATCTCACCACAGGTCAATAAACCAGAAAGAAACAGTGTGGGGAGAAATTGGAGAGTCTGCAACAGGAAGGGGGAATTGACAAAAATCTCCTTCCTCTCTTTCACAGGTGGTAATACCAGGGGTGGTGCCAGGGTCACAGTGTGCGTGCGTGCCCCCGGACTGCATGATGACATCACCGCATGGTGATGTCATCACACAGCAAAGCCGGCCCCATTGTCCGGAGGGTGGCTGGGGCGGCACATGGAGGCTGCCCACACACTGCACGCCACCCCGGACGCCTGCTGTACCTGGCCCACGGCTGCTGTGCCCAGCCAGGGGTATGTGGCCACCTCTGTGGCATGTGCTTCCACCCCCGGCACCCCCTCCGGCGCCCCCTCTGGCCCCGCAGTGCCCACAGCACCCGCCTCACCACCTCAGTGGTGGCGCTGGCCCTGGGTAATACATTCTCTCAAAGAATGGCACCATCAGATCCAAGCCATTCTGAAATAATGCTTCAATGCTCTTGCTATTTTCTAAAGCTTCGCTGATGGAACAAGGTATTCTAACTGTTCACACAATTTTAGGAATTGTGAAAATGTCTGGAATCTTGGTTAATGAAAGATCGTAAAACTGCAAGAACTACTAAACACTTCATTGGATTGAAGGATACATCTTTAATTCATCACATCCAAATTTCTCTCTGGATTACAAAATTCTGGATTATTTGATCTTAGTTCAAAGATGGAGTATATGCAGTGGGAATCCTGATTTGGCTTTTTTATTTCTGATTTTTACATGCAGACTGGATTTGGAGGTGGGTGGTGGCAGCAGGCCCTATCCCATCACCACCTCCCTTTCCACACCCTCTTGCCTTTGCCCCCCTCTTCTCTGTACCCACCTTGGCACTACAGAAGCTCATGCTCTCCTCTGCTTCACTCCCGAAGGCATCTTTAAACACAGCATGGCAAGCCAAGCATGCCCATTTGGGCTACTTTAACTTTCAGAAGATTTCTGTCATCCGAGGTTAGGCTTGCATGGCATGATGTGCTGGATACATCCAAAAGGTAGTAGGAGTCAGGGAGTGCTAAGCACAGGCTAAATGGGAACCATCTGTGTTCGACCTTTCCCCTTGGGTTCCATATTTTGCTCTACATTGTTCCATAGTCCGGAGGTCACTTCACCTTTTTTACAGTCTAGAAATCGAGTGTATATGCAACAATAACTTGTGTATGCAACGTATACGTGACAATAAAATATGAGATTAGGTGTATGGCAATCAAAGAGGGGTTTTCTCAGTTGTGGCACCCAAATTCTGGAACTTTCTCCCCATCTTCTACCAGCAGATGAAGGCTTTTTTATTATGCTTGTCATTCCCTCAGTGATCCCTGCTTTCTGGCCAGTGTTTTAACTGTAATTTTATATCTTTTGTATTTATTTTAAATCTTGATTTTAAATTGTTTTAATTATGTGTTTGTGTTGTTATAAATAGCTTTTAAGATGATATTTTAATTTGTATGTCTTAAATTGGTTTGGTGGCCCTGTAAGGGCAGAAAGGCAAGGTAAAATTTTTGTAAATATATACATAAAACAAATAAAATACTTTGCAATAAAAATCTGGATGCTGTTGTGTGTACAATGACTAAGATCGCTTTTGTGGCCACATTTTATCAATTAACACATAGACATCACTAAAATAGACAGCATGCAAAGTCACAAATCAGCAGAAGGAACTGGACCTAGAGGGGTATAACTCTATTCAGGATGGCACTATTAGGTGTTTGAATCTTCTTGAACAGGAACATTGTCCATTCTTCTTTCTGGATAGTCTGTTATGCAAAAAAACAAACACAGTCCCCTGTAAACCATATTAGAGGCCAGTGTTGGCACAAGCTCATCATAGCTCTGTGATTCAGCAAGGTTATTACCTTTTTAAGCGTAATGTCTATGGTTGAGGCAGAAGCCGCTGTTCCAAATAATCCTTACAGATTATCCCATATCATTTAAATTATAGGTGCCACAAGCACAGAGCATGACTGCATAAACGAGCTGTGCTAGAGATGCCTGTAGGACAAGTTTAGTAAAATGTATCCAGATGGCTCAACCAAGAAGTTGGGGGCGGGGAAGAGAAGTTGCTGGATACATCCAAAAGGTAGTAGGAGACAGGGAGTGCTAAGCACAGGCTAAATGGGAACCATCTGTGCACGACCTTTCCCCTTGGGTTCCATATTTTGCTCTACATTGTTCCATAGTCCGGAGGTCACTTTGCCTTTTTTTACAGTCTAGAAATCGAGTGGTGGCTTGGACTAGAATCAGGCAGGAGGCTCAAGATCTCTGGAAGTGTAATGAAATGGCAAGAACTGGAAAACAGTCTGTGGTGCAAGCGAATTAATGCAAAAGCAGCATGATGGAAACTTTGCTGCACAGTTACAGAAAACCAAGAGATGTTTTAACTAGGAAATAATGAATGAGGTTCTATCTGAAATGGAGCTCTTTCAACTTTGGCCCTAAAATTTGTTAACCTTGCCCAAAAAATAAGGAATAATTTGGCTATGTTTACAAAACTAAGAAACAAGATTTTGTTCTTTCAGTTTTACTAGTCTTCAGTTTCTAGTTAATCCAGTAAGTATTAAGTTCCTAAATTATTGCCTTGTAGCTTTTTAATACCAAAGAATAAAAGTACATTAGAGACTTCTTAACATTCGCATACCAGACTCCTAAAGCATTTGTTCAAAAATGTCTAAAAAGCATTGAAATGATGAAAATGAATCCCATATGGTTTGCTTAAATATGAGAAAAGTGAAGCTTTTTTTTAACTCAGAGAGAACATCTGTACTTGATAGTTTCTGTGTGTGATAACAGGCCATTTTTCCAACATAATTTTAGGCCACCATTATGATCTATATATGCTTTAGCTCAAGTACCAACTTCCAAATTATCTTTTTAAAATTAGTCTAAAACTGATACCTTTCTCTTTGTTCTTTTTATGTTTATGCTTATTTTTTTCTCAATAATACTTGAAGATCAGTGTGCATTAATAGCCAGAGGGCAGAAAGAGACTACAGGAAATTAGCTGTCACCCAGAGATGGTGGTTCTGTGTTCTCATAAACATAAAGGACTAAATTGTCTTTTATGTTGACCATGCATGCAGATTGTGTCATTCCTATTAAAAATAAGTATGTGTGCATCTATTTCACATCTCCTGATGGGGATGTTTGAATAAATGTACTTTAAAGAGAAAAGACCCAAACTTTTTGTTTTTGTGGTGTAGTTTTGATACAACACCAAATGTGTAGTTAGGTTAATCCACATATTGGTATGTGTATGTATTTGTATATATGTATATATTTTGTGTGTGTGTGTATGTATTCCTTTTAATAAAAACCTTCTGGCATATATTAGTTGAGGATTAATTAAACACTTTGTAAAATCATATAAGTTAATTTTACAGCCTAGGCCCATCAGAACCTATACACGCTAAGATGGGGATTTATCAGCTATTTTGCCATTCCCGCTGACAGAAACCATGATGACTGCAATCTAGCATAGCAGTTTTACATGTTCACTGGAAATGAAGAAGCCCATGGATAAATTCACTACTCGATGCAGGCTTTTTCTGCTGCTTGTTCTGCTGGAAACGTGCTTATCCACTTGCAATACTGGGGACGTTTTCACAGGCATATTTGCCACCTCAGTCAGAATGAAAGGCAGACACATTATTTGGGTTATAAAATGGGCCGCTTTATTAACATTTCAACAGTTAAAGATCAACTATGGCAAGGGCCTAACTAGCGGTACTGGTCAGGCCCTGGGGTCACTACCTGGACCCCGCCCTGACCTGTCTGCCCCGGGTGTGAGCCATCCATCGAACGAGACCCGTCCTGGCCAGGTGAAGTGGTTCACCCCACCCAGCCGTACAGCGGTGCGGGGAGACTGGCTTGTCCAGGGGTTCCCCACCCAGGGTGTCTGTCCTCACAACTGGGCCATACAGCAGCCAGCTGCTCCTGACAGACCCCAATTCCCCACCAATAGGGAGGTGCTGAGGGTGCTCACCAGTAGGGCTGCCAGACCCCCGGTGGGGGCGGGGGATCCCCCACCCTCCCACCCCTGCCCCTACTTACCTGGCCAGTGGGGGAGCACGCACCTTCCATGCGCACCTCCCTGCGGTGCTGCGCGCCCCCGCGCACAGCCGCTGCCAGGATGCCTGTTTTGGCCTGGATCAGGGCCCCTGCGGAGCGCGGGAGCGTTCCTGCGCTCTGCAGGGGCCCACAACGGGCCTGATCCATGCCAAAATGGGCCCAATCCACACCTGTTTTGGCACAGATCAGGCCCGTTTTGGGCTGCTGCAAAGTGCAGGAGTGTTCCTGCGCTCCACAGCAGCCCCCAACGGCGCAAGACAGGGGGCTGCGTGATGACATCACTTCAAAGTGATGTCATCACGCTTGGAGGAGTGCACACACCCCACCCCACCCAGGTAAGAGCCAGGCCCCAATCTCCCACTGGGAGATTGAGGGAGCCTAGCACCCCTACTCACCAGCCTGCTCAAATTTTCCCCTAACTTAAATCCTGCCACCAGGAATTATCTCAGACCCGCCATGCCAATTACCTCCCTCTTCTCACAGTGCAAAGTAGGCGAAAAAACTCCATTCCCGTGTGCCAATCAGGGAAAAGGAGAGAAAAATTCCTACCTGGCCAGAAAAAGCGACTGGCTAATCCTGCACTGCAATAGGGTGAGGTGGGTGGGCCGAGCACAAGACACAACTGAGGCAGCAGAGGGTGGAGAAGCCTGCTGAGGCTACAGTCTCCGCCTCCCAAGCAGAAACACTGGATGCCTGGTGCGTCATTTGCCTTCCTCCTTCTGAGGAGGCAAATAACGGCCACCAGCCTAAGTGGCTATTGCCACTGGCTGGGATGGCTGGATAATCACCTGAAGCAACATAAAGTGTTAATGCACATATGGCAATGAACATCATAGATCCAACCCCACTGGCAGCACTTTTCTATCAGCTCACACAGAAATAATTTTAATTGAGTCAGTCTACACCTTCAGCAGTAATTAAGTATCACTCACATCTTCCAGTAATATGCATGCATGTATGGCATGTATGAATAAAGCCAGTATTGACCTACTGCAGCCAATGCTATGGCCCCAAGTATATTTACCACACAGGTGGGTGGAAAGCATGATCCTTATGTGTTTGTCTTATCTTTCTGCTTCATCAGCCACCCCCCTACCAAACTGGGTATGTATTAGAGTGGCTTGCTTATGTACTTACCATGGAAAAGTTGTTTCAATGTTATTTGTATACTGTTTTATCTGTTTTTAACTGTTATTTATGTAAATTGAAATGTTGTACTTCACCTTGAGACTGCCTGACAGGGAGGGCGGACTAAAAATCTAATCTAATCAATAAATAAACCAACCGAACAACAAACAAACAAATAAATAATTCTGGATGTAATACCTGTCCTCCTCCCTGGCATTTTGGATGAAATTATTGGAGATTATTTTACATAAGCAAGAGAGAGACTCTCTGCCTAATTGCAGATGGATAGGAGAACGTATTCATGTTTAAAACTCAGCGGAAGTTTTCTTGCATTTTTCATTCCTATCATTCACTATTACAAGGAACAGGCAACACTTTGAATGAGTTCAGATTCTTTTAATTAATAAAAGAATAAAATAAAAAAGCCCCTTTGAGATGTAACTGTGGTGTTGACTCCACAACACCAGTGATCTGACAAGAAGTAAACACAACTAAACTGGAAGTGATAAGGATTGAAATGGGATTGGAATTGAATGGAATTGGAATATAATTCTTTTTTTTCTTTTAATTCTTTTTCTTTTATCTAATAAATAGCCTCTTCTTGACCTATTGGCTTTCCTCCCATATTAGCCCACTATTTGTTGCTTTTTAAAAATTTCACAGTGGTGTCATAAATTTGAACTAATTGCTATCCTGACAATGATGGAGGTCTAAGAGCCTACAAAGGTCCTACAAGGGACAGAATTACTTATCCAGATAGGAATACATAACTTTGAGTAAGCTGCTGGCTAGCCCCACAGACATAGACTCAAACTGGACCTTACCTTGTGTAATCAGCCAGTGTTCAAGCAAAGGCAAGTCACTGGCCCTTGTCCACGGTGAGGCTACCTCTAGGTCTCTCCCCCAGGCTGCTCCTCACAGCCCCAATCAATTCATTCACACATGTAATAAAAAACAAATGACGAAATTAAAGAATGATTTAATGAATGGAATTCGCTCAGTCTTTTACTTCACCTGTTACCTGATCCTTTAGCTAAAGATGCCAGGGATTGAATCTGGGACCTTCTGTATGCCTAGTGGATGCTGTGCCACTAAGCTATGGTTCCCCCTCCCTTCCTTCTGAAAGTCTTGTCATGTGAAAACAAATATGAAATGATATTGATTTTTTTAAATAACTGCCAGAAAGGCCCAGATGCAAATACTTGACGCTTTCTACTGATTCTTTTGCATTATATAGATGTTACAATGGATAAAACCTTTGCAGTGCTGTTGAATAAGCACAACTTCAAATGTCCTGTGGCTTTTGCTGATATTGTCACTTAGTTGTGTGCAATCCCTCTCCTTCCTTCCCCCAGTGTGTTCTCTGCCCAGCAGCTGATTACTTTGCTGGTAGTTGGTCCTTTAGAAACATCTTGTCCAAATTATGATCCAGCTTTTCTTCTCACTGTCTCGAGTTCTTTTTTTACCTTTAGGCATTCATGCATGTACTCATTGATCAAACATTCTTTCCATAACACATAAAGCCATAGTGCTATCTCTGTGAAAGTTTGTAATGTTGATCTTTTCGTTATTGCTGTCATTTTTAAAGGCATTTAACTATCGGCTGTATTTAAAACTTGGTGAAGCCCAAATTTTTATAGTTACACAGCAATTAACTCACCTTTGCCAGGTCCTGTGAATGGTATAGCCATTCCATATATTGGGCTACAGTATTTAATTGTATCCTGCCCTGAGGTTTTGCCAGTCACTGTTGAAACTGGAGATTTGCATTTCTAGCAACTATTTTTTTAAGTGATCTCAGGCAAAAGATCCTTTGAAACAGCAGAAGTATGTTTTACTTCAGCATATTTCTTTTGGATTGTTCTTAATTCTCCAGAACACTGGAAGATGACTAATTCCCCTGTTTCTTCAAATTATACAGTGTAAATGAGCAGTAATGTATCTGTGTAACATTGATAGTTAATAGTTCCCGACAATTTGTGATTCCTTAGGCAAAGATTGCTTCTTTCTACACAAGCCTATTTTAGCTGCTAGAGTCCCAAAGGGATTTAATCAATGTCCATCATCTTTACAAGTGGTACTTGAAGCAGCTGTTGACTTTTTACTCAGTAGCATGGAGGTCACTAGACACCCTAAGGAATGAGCCACCTGACATCTGTATTTTGTTGAGGCAGAACTTGACTTGTTGACAGTCTTAATGCCAATTGGGTTCATTTTCTCTAAGTCCACAGAACCATACTCTGTATTTTCACTGGAATGTAACATTAATTAACTTATAGTTTAGCAATGTACTGCAGCTATTCTTTTTTAAACTAGAGGAGTGAACAATTGTACACTGTCATGAGGTCCTTAGAAGATGAGTAAGATAAAAATGTACAGAATAAACTGTACCACTGAAAACAGGAAACAGCAATTTTAAATGCTTCTTTACATGTCTGGAGGACCCCATTCTGCCTCCATTTGTTATTGGAAGGGATAGGGTACAAAAGCCAAGAAAACCCCCAAATAGGGATGAATTACTTATCCCTGCTATTTTGATCCCCAAACCCCCATTTTGGTTTTCTTTCTCCCTCAGGCAAACCAAATCTGTGATTCTTTATTTTTGTGCCATTTCTATTCCCTCACACTAAATTTTCTGCAATACAACTTACAGTATAGGTAAATACACCATATAAATTGCATAGAAAACTGCCATATTGCATAAATATACAATAGTACTGAATCTACAAAACTGATAGTAAAATTATTAACATAAATAGAATAAAATATAAAAAGAAACAATAACAAAATTATCACCTGTCCATAAATCTGCAGGAAAAAGCCTATAATCTATTTTAACCATCTGTATTTTTTACATTATAGGTTGGACCCTATGGATCCATTCTACTGGCAGACATGGTTTCATCTTGAGGAAGGACCTTCCCATATGTTCAGCATCTTCATCAGGAGAAAGGCCTCTCTAGCAGAGAAAAGTGCCTCTGCTAGCAGAATGGATTCACAGGCTTCAGTCCTTGGACCATATATATACTTTAAGGAAGATATTTTATTGTAATATCTCTCAACTCTTTTATTTTGTGGAAAGGTTTTCCTTAGTTCTCCTATGTTCAAGAGGCTAACAGAGCAATCCTAAGCATATTTACTCTGAATCTTACAAAGGTCTATTTCAAGGGGCTTACTCCCAGGAAAGTGTTCCTAAAATTGCACAGTAAATTGACTGTGGAAGTCACCTTTTAGTAGGTGACTTCTATTTTTTAGTAGGTGACTTCCACCTTATATATGGAGAGCCAGTTTGGTGTAGTGGTTAAGAGCAGCAGGACTCTAATTTGGAGAACCAGGTTTGATTCCCCACTCCTCTGCTTGAAACCAGCTGGGTGACCTTGGGTCAGTCATAGCTCTTTTGGAGCTCTCTCAGCCCCACTCAATGCAAAAGGTGATTGTTGTGAGTAGAGATGGGCACGATCGGCATTACGATAGAAAAATACCCACGATAATGGCGTTTGCGCAATCGGGACCCAGGGGATGGGTGCCGTCCACGGCGACCGATCCAGCGTTTGGGGGGGGGCCTTCATCGGGGCTTGATTCGGGCCATCGGGATCTGACCGGTGACGCAGACAATCAGGCGCCAGTAATCTATTCTCGGGGCAACGGAGCCAGGGGAATGCCTGAGCTGTGTTTGCCCTCCTTCTGTCGCCCTGGAAATCCGAATAGAAGCCCGGCTTTCCTTGATTACCAGGGCTTCCTTCCAACCACGGAGCAGCAATGCACTCACCAGTTGGGAGAAGACAGCCAGGGGAGGGAGGGGGAAGGGGGTGTTCTGTAGCCATGGGCACTCCAAATATTTTTTGCTTTTTAAAAAAACGGGGCTTTGTAGGAGGAATGGCTGTTTTTCTGTCTGTCACTCTCTGTTTTTAACCTGCTTTTAAAACACTGTATTTTGTGGGAAAACCTCATTCACGGCTCTGTGTGTGTGTTTAAAATATGCTTTTGGAAGACTGGCTGCTTGCTTTTAAAATCGGGTGGGGAGGAATGGAGGATTCTATCTCTGCTTTTTAAAAAAAGCTGGCTGAAACATGTTGACGGGGTGTCTCTCTCTCTCTATTTGGAGAGGCAGGGACGGGTTAAAAACTCCCCCCCCTGCTCTAAGTGTGTGTGAACGTCCCCTCCCTGAGGGGAGGCGGCTCGTCGCTGCGTTAAAAACTTTTTTTCCCCTCTGCTCTAAGTGTGTGTGTGTGTGTGTGTGTGTGTGTGTGTGTGTGTGAACATCCCCTCCCCGTGCCCGCCGGGCCCGGTGGTCGCCACCACCACCCACCTTTCCACATAGCTGGGAACAGCGGGGCGTCTCTCTGCTTTGGCCTCCCTGATCCGATCCACGGATCGGAAACGGGAGATGATCGATGTGGATCGGTGATTTGGGGTCATTGCCAGCGCCTATCCCTGATCAGCTTGATCGGTAATTTTTTTTGGATCGTGCCCACCTCTAGTCGTGAGGATAATAACAACATTGTAAATCACTCTGAAAGGGCGGTATATAAATCAAATGTTATTATTTATTATTATATAAGTAATTCCTGTAGAAATTTGTATAAGGAATTACTGTTGAAATTTGTCTAAACCAACTGTTGTTGATTTTCCATAGATCCTGTTCAAACATGGATTTTTTAAAAATTAAATTTAACATTTTCTAACTTATCAAAGACAAGATGTTTATTTTGCCAGGAATAAATCTTCAGAATTCATTCTCCAATTAATGCATATATATTATTTCTTTATTAGAAAATTATTTAGCATTTTTAATTCTATTGTTTTTTTTTTTAAGCTGTTGAAGCGTTTTAAGAATCAATATGTATAACTTGTTTTGTTCCCTGGCCAAGAAATGAACAGTGTATTATCAGAGCCTGGCCATTCTTTGGGTTAATGGGACATTTACTTCTGACTGTAGGTCTGCAGATTGTTCCCACAGCTCTCGTCATCCTTTACATCACAGCCAACTAATTTGCTGTCCTTTGGTGCTGCTCAAAGCACCATCATAACTATCTAAAAATGGGACATGAAATAACATAATTGAGGACCAGTTCAAACATTACAGCTGCTAAATGTACCCCTCTATAAAAACTTATGTATGGCAATGACCCATTGTGGTGGCTATAACATTTAAAAGTCAGTCGATACAAAGATGCCTCTAACCCTACTTCACCCCCATCTTTGGAGACTCTCCATGTTGTAGTGGCTTTTGATTGCTATAATATCCTTGTGGAGACTCTGTCACAAAGAAGTATTTCAAGTGGTTTCCATGTGAAGGCCATAATATTTTAATTGGCCCTCCCACTACAGTTGCCAGCTCTGAGTTGGGAAATTATTGGAGATATTGGGGGGGGGGGAGTGTGGGGACAGCAACATATGGGGAGGGGACCTCATTGGGGTATAATGCTGTAGACTCTTCTCTCCAAAGCAGCCATTTTCTCCAGAGGGACTGCAGATTAGTTATAATTAAAGGAGATCTCAGGCTCTACCTGAAGGTTGACAAACCTACCTCAAAACATTGAACAAGTGGAACTTTCATTTCCAATCTGATTTAGGCAAGTAGTGGTATAATACAACTGGTGGGCCTTACTGTTCCATATTGGACAGTGATTTTTTAAAATCATTCTCAGGTAGAGCTTGTCATCACATAAAATTCAAGATCAGGAGCAGGTAACCTTCTTGCCTTGAAAGCCAAAACAATCCAGCATCTTCCTATGAATATACTGGTGTGCCTGCAAAAAACAGAGTGGGGGAGGGGAGGGGAAAGAGAGATGTGTGTTGTACTTGGCCAGATACATTACATATGTTGCAATTTGTTTGTCTGTCTGTTCAGTATAGGAATAAAGAGCTAAAACACAGTGGCTTCAGACATTTACTATGCAACACCATTGGTTTTGCTTTTGATACAGTCATTTCAGAATGTGATTGTTGATTAATGAAAATAATACCTGCCTAATATCCCCCATGGGTCAGTAATAATGACTTGGTGCTTGCATAGGGGACTACCTTTACCTTTTAATATCTGATACTAAAAGAATCTTTGTGAGCAGGATTCTAGGGGACCATGAAGGTACCAGTGGGAGAAGTCACATTTAAACATTTACTTTTAGAAACACCATGCTCTGGATTCTATTTTAAACAATTATTTGCCTGCAGATGGGGGACCTCTCCTTAGAATCCCGCTGGTCTCCAGACTTTCCAGCCATGTTTTGAGCCTGTCCCAACAGCTCTGTCCTTCTTTAGGACGCCGCTCCTCAGAGACGAGTTTGAGTGAATTTGTAATTACATAAATGAAGTGTGGTTTGGTTCCTTGCTCCTGAGGAAGTCTTGGGATGAAAACTGCAAAGCAATCCGGCCCCAGGTTGGGCAGGGCACAGATGGGCTTGAACTGTCGTCATCTCTAGTTCCACACTTTGTTTCTGCATGAGAAGAATACAGATGTATGAACTTTATCCACATGCATAGTCTTTTTCACCTGCTTTTTCATGTCTTCAGAGGAGCTTCATTCCTCGACTTGCTTTTTGAGAGATTTAAAGAGACAGCAATTGTGAAGATTTATATGCTGCCAGTCTGATGGACAGGTGCTTGTTACATGCTTTCATGGTTATTTATCATTGTATATGTATTTACGAATGGATGCTTTACAGTTTTGTATATAGGTCTATTTTTCTATGAAATTTCTATGAATTGATATTGTATTTATATTTTCTTGGCACTTTGCCATGAGCACAGTCACTTTACAAGTAAATATTTATTAGCATTTTCATAGAGGTTCATTTACTCCTGATTGTTCTTCTTTGGATTCTTGCATTGCTAGAATCAGGGGAGCCTTCCTTGTGTTGCTAGGCAAAATAGTCTGGCATGTCAGCACATGTGCCAGACATGTGAATGTCTAGGACATGTGAATGTCCTAGAACATTCAATTTTTATAAAACCATTCAATCATTGAACAAAATTAATTATCCTAGTTTATTATATGGTTTAGGTTTGTTAAAATCCTAAAGTATAGGGTTGCCAACCTCAAGGCAGGACAGGGCATTCTTCTGGAATTACGACGAGTCTCCAGACTACAGAGGTCAGTTCCCCTGGAGAAAAAGGCAGGTTCAGAGAGTATACTTTATGGCATTATTCCCTGCTGAGATCTCTTCTGTCCCCAAACCCTGTCCTTCCTAGGCTCCACTCCCAGAATCTCCAGAAATTTCCCAATCCAGAGTTGGAAACCCTATGTAAATGTTTGGTAATGTGATTAAAAGCTAGTTTACTCCAAACTGAGTCCTACCAAGTTCAGCAAGACTTATTCCCATTTAAGTGTGAAGATGATTTCAGATGGAGTCAAAAACCCTTGCTAAATATCAGGTTGCTGTTGCACATATAAATGCTAGATTCTTCACATCTACTGGGACATTATTTGCTTTACATAAACTTCAGTGGTCATGTTGCAAAACCTGAAATTCTTCCTAAAGCAGGTAAAACAGCATAAACTGACAGTATCAAGATAATTCAAGGCAGGCTGTTTACATTTTGTTTGATATCACTGATAATTAAGCAAGGAAGTGCTTTGCTTTAAAATGATTGCTGCCTTGTAGGCCAAGCAGAATTCTGTCCTATTATTTGGTCCCAGACATCGAATAGTTTATTATGGCGACACATCAGATCACACAGCACATGATATATTCCATGCTATATACTCCCCTTAGCTTTTGCAGAAGTATCCTTTGCAATTTATAACAGGAAATCCAATTCTATAAAAATCTAATTATTTCATATGTTGGACTCAGCATGACTTTCTCCCGCTTATTTGGCTGGGTGATGAGTATATGTTCTCCGGAGAATTATATTTTTAACACAGCTAGCATTTCTGTAACAACGAAGCAAAAAAGAAAAAAGGAACTTGGCATACATTTTTTCCCATCTCTTTGCAGTAATTATAGCTAATGAAAGGGGGCTTTTTATAAACTTGTGTGGTCTTCTGGAAAATAAAAATATATGGGTTAAAAAAAATATACAAGGGTCTCTCTTATTCCAAAAATGACAAATCACTGTTTTGGTTGGTTAAAAATTATCTGGGTTTTTTTTCCTAGGGGTAACAAGAAAATTCAGTCCAAAACCATGTTAATAATTATAGCATTACCCAGGAAAGAAACCTGCTTTATTTCAGCATTAAAATTCATCTTCTGCTGCTTTGTTCTGTAATAACTAGGTCATCAGTTTAGGTGCTGCTGTTTAAAATGCATTTAGCATCCATATGTATTCCCTCACCTAGAGGCTTGATATTTTTAATGAGATTATATCAAGGAATGTGAAGACTGGAGAGTGGTAACATCATTTTAGTATATAATTCCCAGAACCCTGATCCATTTCAGGGAGGCAATTAAGACTGCTGACTACAATAAATGATACTAAGAGATTATAGAGCTTTTTTCTGCATGAATGCATAGTTTAAAAAATAATTTTAGTTTATTTAACATAAAAACACCTCCAGAGGGGGAACTAGTATTCTCATTCCACCCCCTCCCCTTTCATTTCAACAGAACGCAAGAAACCACTTTTTTTTCTTTTATGTATACATTTATCTGGGCTGTGTTGCTGTGATTCTGAGAGACAGTTCCTTAACATACACCATTTTAATTGTATTTGATTTGGTACTAATTTTGGAAAGATGATTAACTGAAAAGGCAACTAAATTAAAATGTATAGTTTTCTTTACTTGCTAGCTATTTAGTGAGCTTGCAGAGAGCACTGTGTTCTTTTTCTGTGTTTATTTCAAGGGTCTTACATAGAGACCATTATGATGGATTCAGCCACTTGGGCCAGCTGAACAAACTTACCCACCAAACCACACAACACATGACATATTCTGTGCTATATTAAGTCTTTTACTACAGCTATGCTTTTCCTTTAAAAAGGGAATCAACCCAATTTCACATAAACCCAGTTCTGTCTTGATGAAGAATCCTGTGTAACACCCAAACTAGCATATTTCCATCCCAGCGAATGTCAGTTGAAATAAAATATATCACCTAGCCTATTTTGTATTTCTTGCCTTGGTTTCCACGCCCCCCCCCCTTCTTCCCCTGACAGACAAATAATTCTGAGTAGCATTTTCATCACATAAGCTGCAGGTGAGTTAACCCTTTCCTTCTTATGGCAGCAGCTCCCAAACACAGTGTTCCAAATGTTGCAAAACAAATATCCCAACCCCAAGTTTGTTGTCTTGAAGAGTTAATTCTGGCAGAGAGGGTGACCTTTTCCCCTACATACTCTGTCATTTTTTTTTATCAAGCCTCTCCAAAGGGACTCATCATATGCAGGGTTCTATGAAGAGAAAAAGAAGAGCATTGTCCTTATCACCTCCTTCCAGAAAGTGGCAGCGTAATAGGACTTTGTAAGGCGAAATGAAGCCCAGTCTGATGGCTGCTGATTAAAAATTGACTCTGCCACATCAAAGAAGAGTTGAAGGTGAAAATGATGATCACTTCCCTCTCCCAGGGACCCGGCACCATTTCTTTTATTCAACCTTGAAAGGTTCTTTCTGAATAAGATAATATCCCTCGAGTCCATTCTGGCTAAGGCAGCATGGAAAAATGTAGATCAGTATGCCTATTCTTTATGGGGGGAGGGTGGAATGGGGTCTTGTTAATGACATAGCACTATAAAGTGATGGCCTGTATGTGGTAAATGCTGAGAAATTAATTATAAAATGCCTCTTAGACTACAGATCCAACATTAATTGCTACTGTGCATCCACTAAAAGGGCCATAGTCTCTAAATCACCTTATTCTTTCTCTTCTTGAAACATACTCAGGTGCTGCTTTCTATATTTGGGGGTGAGGGGGAGTCCAAATATCCACTATTATACCAGTGTTGGTATAAAAAAAAAATTCAGATGCTGAAGGCATCTTGAAATATATAATTTTGGAAGTGCATGTATGCATAGAGAGAAATATGAAATACACCTTTACTGTGCTGTTATGTGCAGCACATATCACATGCTTGAATAATTATAAGATAATACAATAACCTCTACTGCTTCAAATATGTCTGGCACACTGAGAGGAAGAAATCCTGGCAGAAAGAAAACATATTTTTCTACTTGAGGTTCATAGGTACAATCCACTATGCAGTGGTGCTATGCTGCTGCCTTCTTTTATTTTAGTGGAGCATGAGCAGAGTTCCTTTTGAAATTTCATGCAGCACTCCATGGATTGTTCAGTTTTAGAGCTGTTTATTCATATCTCCTAGGCATAATGAGAGGCAGAAGAAGAAGAAGAAGAAGAAGAAGAAGAAGAAGAAGAAGAAGAAGAAGAAGAAGAAGAAGAATTTCCCCCCTATGAAAATTATGGTTGCATGTTCTCTTACCCTTCCCCAAAAAATCTGTCTTGGCATGAATGGACATGCATAGGAGTCTTACAGAGCTTTGGATTGCAGCCATGGTCTCCATTCTGCACAACTGTAGCAGCAGAAAAATGCTGTGTGCATGCTGAAGTACTTAGATCACAATTTTATACACAATCTGCCACATGGAGATTGGTTAGGGCAAGTCGTTCAGATATACAAATATGGTGCGGCATTGTTCAATGTGCCCTGCTGCTCCCTGCACAGCTAGCCCTTCTACACTCAAACGTCATTTATTTGTGCTTGAAACCCGTTTTTAAAAGCCATTGGGAATGAAATACCATTGCAGTTATACAGCTGGTGAAAATCAGAGTAGTTCCACTTATTATAGGGATGTACATCATTGCAATTTGTAGACAACTTACCGTAAATGCATGAATTAAAGTTACATGTTAGAAGACTGTATTTTAGAATCTCCATGGCAGCAGATTAATTTTACTACTCATATAAAAAGTCATTTTAACGATCTGAGCTGTCTAACAGTTTTCAGGTGTGTTTAATTGTATACTCATACTTTGATTTTTTTTAAAAAAATCTTTTAAACAAGAGATTCTCTGACATATAGACTACATTTGGATGATGTGTATACAGTTCAAGATTGCACAGTTTGGATTTGACTTGTAAAAATGCTACAAAAACATGCAGAGCTTCTCCCATGCTGATGAATGGTAAAATTACCCTGTTGAGTTGGGAGCAATTAGAAAAAATGAGTGAAACAAGTGCTTATGTCAGGACAATGGAAATAACATGTAGATGACTTCAAAGCAGGGAGAAAAACAAAAGCATCCTTTCACCATCACAGTTCACTCCATCATGCACAGCCTGCCAGTGAGAAGGTAAGACAAGGATGTTCTTGTGTATGATTATTCATATACCTAAAAATGTAACCACCTATCCCACAGTATATTATAACTAGATTTCTATGCTTTTTCTTCCCAGTAGGTTTTATTAGAGATGATTGCATCCAATTTTGAGCAATGTACAGAAAAAAAGAACAGCATGGATTTAATTTTTAAGAGCTAGTTTATTTCAAATTAAATTTCCTGTACATAGGTAATGATTTCTTTTGCTTACTGAGCTCCCAGTGTCTTAATAAACTTTATCATAATGAATACAAGATCTTAATCTGAAAATATCTTCCTCCAGCTAATTTAATAAACATTTTAAAAATGTTCATGTGGCCCCAGATCCCCTACAGCTATATTATTAGCATGGCACTTGGGGACTCAACTTTCCATAGCTCTGCTAAAATGACAGAACGACACCACAATTCAAGAAAGTGCTACCTTTAATAAGAAGACCACAAAAGTAACAATAAATTGTTTTCCTAGTTAAAGCTAATGGCTTCTCTTGTTCCTGCTCTCTGTAATATTTTGGTGCTAGAAATAACTGTTTGAATTTCTGATATACTCCAGAAAAGGCTGTCCTGGAGGGGTTGTCAGACTATAGAAAATACCACCCTGGTAGGCTTGCCATTTGCCCACCCACATCAGGTAAACTCCACCCTTGAAAAAGTGAGTAGCAGGAGAAAAAAATGAATAGAAAATGGCTTCCATAGAGTCACTAAGAATGTCTCTGTTAGAGAATCAGGGGAAATCCCTAGAGTATCATTTTCAAGTGATGTCACATCCTCTCTAAATTCTACCCTTTCCAGTTACCACCTTCAAAATCTCCTGGCATTTGCCAAGGCAGTGCTGAGAACCCTAAAACCTGGCTCCAAATTTGGCCTGGCAAAGAGCTATGCTTTGCTTTTCTTTGCCTACACGGAGACCTATGAAGAGAAAGGCTGAGCATCAACATCATCCACTCATAACAGTCCACATAAGGCTTCTCAGCACTGATAGAGTTCCCTCCCCAATGCTCTGGGTCCAGTCAGCCATCATTGGCTGCTTTGGGTCCTTCCTCCTCATTCTCAGATGCTTCGGGGTGATCAGCCACATACCTTAAACTACAAACACACAGCCCTCACACTAATCCTGCCAAATGCCCTAGTTAAGGTCTGGCAATTCCCACTTGCTATTCAAATACCGCACCCTGCAAGATCAATGAGAAGCAGGCAAAGGAAGATTCTTCTCTAAGCTAATTTGACAAGGAACCTTTAAAAAATCCCTGCTTGGTCTTGTAATGAATGGTTAATCCCATGTTGCACAAAAGAAGTGTGGGTAGCTTCCCATGCAGAGACATGTCCCTCAGGACTGGGACAATTTGTAACAGTCTCCCTCTGCCACATGCCTGATTGGCTAGGCTACACGAGGAGCCTCTCCTCCCCTAGTAATGGGATTGGGGGAAGCATTTTGTGTTTCCTTGGGAAGGGGGAGCCAGGAAAATTGTGCTCCATGGGCAGAAATCCTTGCACCCATAGAAATGTTAGTTTTTATCCAACCCACTGTGATGACTATATGGTCTTTACTCAGAAAACTAGTGAAACAGGAGCTTTATTGAGCTAGGCCTCATGTTCATTGATCCCTGGCACTACGCATTAGCCATTTCCTGGCTGTTTGCAACTAGGCAAGTGGAGAAGAAAGCAAGTTAGCACTGCAGCTCTCTTTTTCTGGCAATCTGTAGGCAATCTGTAAAGACAATAAGGCACCTGAGTCTAGGGTGTTCTGGAACACAGGTTTAAATCCTTTGGTGCTTTATAGTTTGCATCCAGATTTGTATCATTGGTTTCTTGTAGATACAGATTTTCGACCCAACTGTTAATGAAATTAGAAGAGTAAAAAGAAAACTATCCTGCCCACTGAATGCCAAGGTTTTCCACTGAATTCATGTTAATTATAAACGCTTGCACAGATGGTTCTTATCTTGGCCAGAGCCTGTTTTGGTATAATTTTAGGTTCCCATGCAACGTGTTGAATCAATAAAATTTGCAAGGCCTTTTTCTGCATGGGTGATGTTTGCCGCTTTTGGCCCCATAGCTCTTCGGGTTTTCTTCCACATTGCAGCCAATTCTTCCTTCAGATTTCAAAGTGACATGTCAAGGGTAGTCTTCTGGATTTTTTCCCCTGCACAGGCAGAAAATCTAGAAGAGAACTCTTGAAGCGCTGCATTGAAATCTGAAGGTAGAGTTAAGCATCTGGAATTCAAAAGAAAACCCAAAGAACAATGGGGCCAAAAGCGGCAAAAATTACCCATGCAAAAAAAAAGGCAGACATTTGGTGGCATAGTCCTTAAACCATCTCTCCCCCCATTCCCCATTATCAAGAAACTCAAACCACCCTTTAAATGCCAGCAGTTAACCAGATATGTGCTCTCAACATCTTTCATTCTTTTACACTGGTAAATGATAGTTAGCATTTATTGCTGACAATTTACAGCAATGATTTTACCTTGCATTATAATTTTTCAAGAAATTCGGCCACGCCTCCAGGCAGCTTCGCTGCTCAAGGAGGGGGCCGTACATTGCTCTCCTGGAAGGAGGAGAGCAGAGCAGCGTTCCCGGGCATCCGGGGCTTTCTCAGGTGGGCGGAGTCAGCAGCCGTTGCTGGCTGCTCCGCCCATCCAAAGCCAGTCGCGTTTGTCGCTTGGAGGAGGCAGACGCGTTGTTCTGCCTTCCCGAGCGTTGGGCGCGGCGGCGCGAGCAGCGGAGATCAGGGACGGTGTTGGAGCGTCCCAGCAGCAGCGGCTCGATTGCGGCGGCGGCGGAGGATCCGTTTCGGCCGGGTCCTTCTGGCCTGGGCAAAGGAGCGGCGCAGTCTAGGCGCGGCTATAGCGGCGGCGGCTGTGTGCTGCGCTGCGCAGCCCCCCCCCCTTTTTAGGCCTGCTATTTGGGGGCTCTTGGGGGCTGTACATAGGTGGCCCCCTGGGCGTGGTAGACCCAGGGGGGCTAGGATCCTGCGGCTGTGCTGCTTTTCATTCCCCCTTTGGGGGGGGTAGTGGGTGGCTGGCTTGGGGTTCCTGCAGCTTCTGCTGCCTTTCTACCCTCTTCTGGGGGGGATGGTGGGTGGCTGGCCGGGGATAACGGCCTGGGTGGTGGCTTGAGTGGAAAGGTTCCCTGAGGGGCCATAGGCTCTTGTTGCCCACCCACCCTCCTCATTCTGTGGCTTGGATTGTACAGGGAATTGCCTCTTGTCCTGTGGGGGTTAGGGTGGGATTGAACACCCCTTCCCCTCTTTTTCTTTATTAGTGGCCTGTTGCCTGGCTATTGAGCTGTCTTTAGGGCAGTGTGCTGGGGGATACTTTGTGGTCCTTTTGGACCTTAGTAGGCTGTCTGCTTAGCTGGGAGCCTTGCCTACTTATATTTTTGTTGACCAAGGTTGGGTTGGTTGGCGCTATGCCTCCCAAAAAGGGTGCTGGCCGTGCCAAGGGCAAGCAGCCTGCCAAGAGGGTGCCAGCTAAGCGGCCTGCCCCTGTGGTTAGTTCTTCGGACGATGAGGGTGGGGAAGCCACGCAGCATGATATTTTGCAGCGGCTGGCAGCGTTGGAGCGCGGTAAAGGGGTAGCAGTGCCTGGTAATGGTAGAGCCAGGCCCATTCGGGGGGCATCTAGGGATGCTATTAATAGAGATATTCTTCGTCGTCTTTCTGCCTTGGAAGGCACCGTAGGAGCTGCGGTTGGTGGCGCCAGTGGATCTCAGCAGGTGGTCAACCAAATGGAGAGTGAGCCTGTGGTCGACCTGGACCCTGAGGCTGGATTGGATGCGGCGCCTGTAGCTGTGGCAGTGGACCCTGCGGAGCCTGGCGGTAAGGAAGCTGCACCCAACACTGGATCCCCTTGGCCTTTGGGGCCATGGGGGCATCTGCTTCCTCAGGTGTCCTCTGGGGCTGCTGGGACCTCTCAGCAGCTCCCTTCTGCCTGGACAGCCACGGGTCAGCCGGCTTGGCAGCAACAAGGGCCTGGGTTGGCTGGTTTACAACAGAGTGTGCCGGCACAGCCCGTTTGGGGTAGTGGTGAGTGTACATGGGGGCAAGGGCAAATGGGAGTTTGTCCCCCTTATATGGGGGGACCCTGGGGTTATTACCCTCATTTCCCCCTGTCTTATGGGCAAGTACCATTTAACGCTCTTCCTTTTGGGGATACGGCCTTGCCCCTAGGGGACCATCTGACACAAACCACTAGGGACAAAATTGTGAAAGGCGAATATGTTGATGTTTTTACCCTTCTTTTCCGTGAATTGGAAAAGAAGGATAAAGATGAGCTGGATGATAGGGACAAGGAGCGCCTAAAGCGTCGTCGTGTGGACAGAACTTGGGCTAATTGGTTGCCCGGGTTTCTGATCTATGCTGGTGTGCTCGTACGTGCTCAGCCCCACAGGGCTTTGTCCCTGCTGCAATATTTGGACATCATTTACAAGGGTTACACGGGCTTCTTGGGTGCTGCTTGGATGCAGTATGACGAGGAGTTTAGGATGCGTGCTGCCCTTAATCCCAGTCTCCCCTGGGATCGCATTCACCAACAGCTTTGGCTGCAGGTGATGTCGCCCGCAAAGCCCAATATGGGAGACCGCTCTGATAGCGGCCATATTGTGCAGCGTTCAGCCTCGGCCTCCTCAGCGTCTTCTACCCGCCCTGCAGCGGGGCAGCAGGTTCAACCCCGGCTGCTTTGCTGGGAGTTTGCCTTTAAGGGCCAGTGTGGGCGTAAGCCCTGCCGGTTCCGGCACGAATGTCCAACTTGTGCGGGATACCATTCCTATAATGCCTGCCCCAAGTTCAGACAAGGTGGAGGGGGGAAGCGGCCTGGCGGCGGGGGAGCTGGTGGCCAACAGGCTGTTGGTAAAGGGCCCCAGCCCGGTAAATCTGAGGGTCCTTGAGCGGCTACTAGCGGCTTACCCTCGGGAGCATGATGCTCATTTCCTGTTTCTGGGTTTTAGTTTTGGTTTCCGGATTCCTGTTCAGGGGCCACGCTCCCCATTTATGTCCAAAAATTTACGTTCGGTTATGGGTATGGAGGATGTTGTTCGGGCTAAAATAGCCAAGGAGTGCGCCGAGGGCCGAGTTTTGGGCCCCTTTGATAGGCCCCCGGTGCCCAACCTTAGGGTGTCTCCTTTGGGTGTGGTGCCTAAAAAGGCTGCTGGTGAGTTTCGCCTCATCCATCATCTCTCCTACCCTAGAGGTGGATCGGTAAATGACGCTATACCGGAACAACTGTGCTCAGTCCGGTATACCTCGTTTGATCAGGCAGTCAGGGTAGTGCGCCGCTGTGGTTTGTGTGCGGAGATGGCGAAATGCGACATTAAGTCGGCATTTCGGCTTCTCCCGGTACACCCTGATGACTTCGAGCTCCTGGGCTTTTCCTTCGAGGGCAAGTTCTATATGGATCGGGCCCTTCCCATGGGGTGTTCGATTTCTTGTGCGGCTTTTGAACGCTTTAGCTCATTCTTGGAGTGGGAACTGCAGCGCAGGGCGCATAGTCGCGACTCTGTGCATTATTTAGATGATTTTTTGTTCGTTGGGGCAGCGGGGTCTGGCCAATGCGCCAGGCTTCTGAGCACTTTTGTTCATTTGGCTGATGAGCTGGGCGTTCCTTTGGCGCACGAGAAAACGGAGGGTCCTTCACAGGTTTTGATGTTTTTGGGTATAGAGCTGGATACAGTGCAGCAGTGTTTTAGGCTGCCCCCTGAAAAGGTGGCCGACCTCAAGGTCCGGCTGCTTGAATTTAGAGCTAAGCGGAAGGTGTCCCTGTTGGAGCTACAGCAGTTGGTGGGTCACTTGAACTTTGCTTGCAAAGCAGTGGCCCCGGGTAGGGCCTTTTTGCGGAGGCTATGCGATGCTATGGCGGTGCTTAGGGCACCCCATCATCGCCTTAAGGTTACCAAGGGAATCAGGGAGGATTTAGATGTTTGGTCTGCCTTCCTCAGGGAATTTAATGGGGTTACGTTCTGGCGTGAGGAACTGCTGCTCGAGGCCGAGCTGCAGGTTACCTCTGATGCTTCAGGGTCATTAGGCTTTGGGGTTTACTTCCGTAAGCACTGGTGTGCTGATCGGTGGCCTCCTGACTGGCATGCAATTGGCTTAGACAAGGACTTGACCTTTTTGGAATTTTTCCCCCTTTTGGTGGCGGTGCACCTGTGGGGGAGCGAGTTGTCCAACAAGGTCGTCCAGTTTTGGTGTGACAACCAAGCGGTTGTTCACGTTGTAAACTCCTTGTCTTCTAGATCGGGCCGGGTCATGAGGCTTGTTAGAGCCTTTACGTTGCTTTGTCTCCGGCGGAACATTTTGTTTAAGGCCAGACACGTTCCTGGGGTTAGTAATGGTGTGGCAGACGCTTTGTCTCGCCAACAGATGGAGCGGTTTTGGCAACTTGCCCCGGAGGCAGACCCGGAGCCGACACCAATGCCCCTGGAGTTGTGGCAGCTTGGGAGGTCGAAGCGTCCAGGGCCATAAGGCTGGCGTTGGCCCCCAGCACCCAACGTGCCTACGACAGAGCGGTAGGCCAATTTGGGGACTTCAGGAGGGGTGTGGGCCTGTTGCAGTTATGGCCCATCCCTGTTGAGCATTTATTGCACTTTTGTGTGCATCAGAAAGGTCGTGGGTTGGCGGTCAAGTCCATCAGGGGCCAGTTGGCAGCATTGGCCTTTGTGAGTAAGTCTCGGGGGTTCTCTGAGGCCACGGGGGACTTCCGTGTACGTAAAATGTTGGAGGGTTGGTCTCGGGAGTCAGTGGCTCCTGCTGACCCTAGAGAGCCTATCTCCCCGTCAAATTTGAAGGGGCTTAGTGGGACTTGGGGTCTTATTTGCGCCTCTGGTTTTGAAGCCAAACTGTTTCATGCCGCGGCCTTGTTGGCATTTTTTGGGGAGCTGCGAGTTAGTGAATTAGTCGCTAGCTCTAAGGGGGATGTATCCGGCAGGGCCCTGTTGGTGCAGGATCTTTCGTTTACTGAGGGTGGGGTTGCCATCCGGATCCGCAAGTCTAAGACTGATCAGAGGCAGAGAGGGGTCGTCATTAGCCTCGGGCCATGTGATGACCTGGGGTTGTGTCCTGTAAGGGCGCTTCGGAAGTATTTGAGGGTGCGTGGTGAGGCACCTGGGGTTCTGTTTCAGCATGAAGATGGGTTACCTCTGACTCGGTACCAGTTTTGGGCAGTGACGGAAAGGGCACTGGCCAAATTGGGGTTATCAGGAGTTAAATTTGGCACCCATTCCTTTCGGATTGGGGCTGCATCTACAGCGGCAGCCATGGGGTACCCTGTGCAGGTTATTCAGGGTGTTGGCAGGTGGAAATCCACTGCCTATCGTTCCTATGTTTGTCCTCTATCCAGTTTGTAAATGTTACTAATGGTGTTTTCTTAGGTCCAGTGTCTCGCCGGGAGAAGCGTCGGATTTTGATCTGCGGCCACAGCATGGTCTTTTGGGCCGCTCATCAAGCCAGACAGACGCAGATTGGGTCCCAACTGGGATTGAGTGAATGGGCAACGGTGGAGTGGCAGGGCAGGCGTGGCCTTAGGTGGCCTGGTTTGTTGCCACTCCTGTTTAGGGAGCGGCGGGGCCCAGTGCCCCATATATTGGTCATTCATTTGGGCGGGAATGACCTTGGGTTTGTACATGGTAGAGCCCTATCTATCCAGGCCAAATGGGATATGCAAGAGATACTCCTGCGCTGGCCGGGAGTGCTCATTATTTGGTCTGCCATGTTGCCCCGGCAGGTCTGGCGAGAAGTGGTTAATCGTTCTGCAGTAGAGCGGGCTCGGATGAAGGCCAATAGGGCCATTCAGAAAGCTTTGGGTGAGGGTTTGGGTGTCTATTTACCGCACCCCAGGATCAGGGCCGAAGTTGCCGGTCTCTATAGAGCTGATGGGGTTCACCTGTCAGAAACCGGCAATGATATTTTCCTCAACGACTTGCGGCTGGGGCTTAGGTTGGCGCTAGGCCAATAGTGGGGTGCCAGGGCCTAAGCAGAGGCTTGGCCTGGCGGTGGCAGAATAGAGTTTGGTAAAAGCAGCGGGCCGGTGAGCACCCTTGGCGTTTCCCTATTGGTAGGGAGGAGGAGTCTGCTAGGAGCGGCTGGTACTGCTTGTGACGGCTGCCAGCGCGCGTGGGCAGACTGCCTGGGGAACCCCACGTGCAAGTCCTTCCCTCACTGCTGTACGGCTGAGGCTTAGGAGCTTGAAAGGGGGGAACCAATTTGCCAGGCCGGCCGGGTCTCCTAGCCATCCAGGTGGATGGCTCGTACCCGGGGCTTTGGGGCTTGCCCAGACAGGTCAAGGCGGTGGTCAAGGTTTGACCCCGTGGCTTGGCCTGTACCGCTTTCCCCTGCCGCAGTTATATTAAGGTTGTGTTGAGGTTAATTAAATAAAGTGGCCCTTTAGATCCAATACCTGTGTCTGTCTCTTCATTCCGACTAGGGGGGCAATTCGGCCACGCCTCCAGGCAGCTTCGCTGCTCAAGGAGGGGGCCGTACATTGCTCTCCTGGAAGGAGGAGAGCAGAGCAGCGTTCCCGGGCATCCGGGGCTTTCTCAGGTGGGCGGAGTCAGCAGCCGTTGCTGGCTGCTCCGCCCATCCAAAGCCAGTCGCGTTTGTCGCTCGGCCCACCCTCCTCACCCTATTTGGTACAGGATTAGCCGGTTGCCGTATTCGGAGCCAGGTAGGAATTTTTTCCTCTCACCCTTAATTGGAGTCTTGGGTGAGGGGTTTTTCGCCTGCCTTGTACCAGGTTTTGGGTGTTGGAAATTGGCTAAGGTGGTGCTGTCTAGTGGTGTCATGGGCAGAATAGAGTTTGGTAAAAGCAGCGGGCCGGTGAGCACCCTTGGTGTTTCCCTATTGGTAGGGAGGAGGAGTCTGCTAGGAGCGGCTGGTACTGCTTGTGACGGCTGCCAGCGCGCGTGGGCAGACTGCCTGGGGAACCCCACGTGCAAGTCCTTCCCTCACTGCTGTACGGCTGAGGCTTAGGAGCTTGAAAGGGGGGAACCAATTTGCCAGGCCGGCCGGGTCTCCTAGCCATCCAGGTGGATGGCTCGTACCCGGGGCTTTGGGGCTTGCCCAGACAGGTCAAGGCGGTGGTCAAGGTTTGACCCCGTGGCTTGGCCTGTACCGCTTTCCCCTGCCGCAGTTATATTAAGGTTGTGTTGAGGTTAATTAAATAAAGTGGCCCTTTAGATCCAATACCTGTGTCTGTCTCTTCATTCCGATTAGGGGGGCAATGTCCCTTTTTAAAAATCATACTTCATGAATGCCTGCTTTTGGCGTTCTTTCTAAGCACAACCCTGATATTATTTAAAATGTACAAGGAGGTAGAGGAGGGGATGTTGAGTGAGTTTGGCACCGTTCCAAGGGGTGTTATACTTTAAGAAGGGGAAAAGGACTGTCAAGTCAGAAAATGCATTGTACATTTGTATCTTGGCTTTAAAAAATTCTAAGGGTCTATTTGTTTCCAAAACTACATAACCAAAACAAGTTTAGTATGTCAATTCTAGAACATCTATTCTCAGTAAATGAAATACAGGGTAATGTAACCATTTCAAAATTTGTATAAATACATTCCCAATAGCTGTTGTTTTCTGCATACATCCAAATCCCATTCTTCTTTATAAAAAAAAATTTACTGTCGTGGAGTTTCACCTTTACATAACCAATTTGTCAGGAAGGACCCCATGCCAAGCTGATACATTCAGAAAGCTGTGTCTAAACTTGTCTGCATTGTGCTTTGCAGCTTGGTTCCACTGTTCATCCCAGGCAACTTGTTCGGCACCAAACAGTGTGAATGCATTTAATTACAATTTGACATGTGTATTTGTGAGAAACAAAAGGCTGTGAACTGAGGGTGATGATTAGCTGTACTGCTGGATAATTGCCGAAACTACCACTTATATTAGGCAGCATTATCTCTTTTGAACAAAGTGATTATTGGGCCTTTTGTCTAGCGATTATATAATGTAAGTGTAATCTTGCTGGTTTAAATGTTAGAGTTTATGTTTAATGTTATTGTATTTGCAATAAAGAGTACAACTTCAGGGTTGTTTTTTTTTTCTTTGAAAGCTTGTTCTAGAAATAGTAAAGAGAATATGATTTCTAAGTCATATCTGGAATTAGAAGTTGGCTTCATGTCAGTGGAATGCTTTTAATTCATGATGATTCTTGTATTTTAACATCATATCATTTCTAGGAGTTGGGGTCTGCTATAAGCAACTTGAGGACGCTTCATCTCTGGGCTGCCCAAGTAAGAGCTGCCTTTAAGGAAGTGAAGCAGTGTCAATGTTAATTTGTGAATTGGAAAGAGATTCCCACTTCCTCTATCACTGTGTTTTCATCTTCAAATGTTTGTGGAAGCTTCGTATGCAAACTTTGACGCTGAAAGGTAAATATAATACTTTGCTGGCAAAGTAAGTAGTGTCATTCCAGATCAGGGATCTAGATGCTGGAACCGGGAAATGGGTGCCAGAACAAATGTGCATCCTGAGTGGGACTGAAAGAAAATATACTCTGAAATACATAATAGCCACAGAGATTTATTTTTGTGACTGTGGTAGGTTCTAACAATGTTTACTTACAGTTATAACTAGGTGTTTATTATTTAATATGTATGGTTGTAGTTCTACCCTTTACAAATGGGGACAGTGTGAATATCAATAGAATATTGATTGAGAATATCAATCAATAATTCTCAATGTGGCCCCATCTGTAGATACTACAAGCCATAGTATGGCGTTCTACAAACCCAATAAAACCCTCAGGTTTGCATAAAAATCAAAACTCTTTAAAAAAAAATTGGGAGGGAGGATTAACTGCCCTCTCCCAATAATAGAGGCAATTCCTATAGCTTTAAGAAACAAGTTCCTCTGAGACTATTTCATGAAATGGCCTCTAGTGCCTTTTCCTTTAAAGAAGACATGGGCTCTTGGTTCTTCCTTATCAAATATTTGGGCTGGGATATAAGTAGACATGGGCACAAATTGAAATACGAATCAAATTTCGTGACGTATCGGGCCAATTCGTGTTTCGTGAAACGTGTTTTGTGGGGCTGCAGTTTTCACGAAATTCACAACTTTATGGCCTAATTTGTTCGATTCGTGACCGATTCGTGATGCCAGACAGGCTGGCGCCAATCCATTGATTCCCTAGGCAACATAGGCCCGGAATGTCTCCAGACCTTTTGTTGCCATTGGAAACCCCAATCTTAGCCCATATAACCTTGATAGGCAGCTCTGCTTGCCAACTGGAGAGCTTCCATTCTGCCCTATACAGTGAGGAGCAGGAGGGTTAATCCCCTAGGCAACTGAGATGGGCCTTCTGTAGCCATAGGAACATCAATCTCATCCCTCCAAACTGTTAGGCAGATCTGTCTGCCAACCACAGACCTCCTGTTCTGCTCTATGTGAGTGTTTGTTATATAAGGCACCTCTGTCTGCCTCGTGCTTTTAGTTCCAGTAAACAGAGAGGGGGGGAGGATCTGTTGCTGCAATTTGGAGAGAGAGTGGAGTTGGGAGTTTTTGGCTGGATTTGCTGCTGCTTCAAAAGAGACTGAAAAGGCTCTTTTTTTTATTTTCCTTACTTGTCCTTGCTGGGAAGGTCTTTAGGTGAGAGTGCTTTTTTTCCTCCACCTCACCCCACCCTAGTCTCAGGTCTTTGCCTGGCCCTGGGACCTAGCTTGACTGAGG
The DNA here is from genome assembly GCF_028583425.1 of Eublepharis macularius. Lineage (NCBI taxonomy): Eukaryota > Metazoa > Chordata > Lepidosauria > Squamata > Eublepharidae > Eublepharis > Eublepharis macularius. The sequence goes on from NC_072796.1 coordinate 100,761,379, forward strand.
CCTCTCTTATTTTTTTCTTTGCTTGTCTTTGTTTCTTCTTAATTCTTTCTCTGCTCCTTTGAGGGCTCACACTCTTGTTGTTTCCTTTGATTTTATTTTGTGCACCTCTCCTGCCTGGGCAGGTGTCTGTGTGGTGGTTTTGGGGCCCTCACCCCAAGCCCCGCCTCAGGGCCACTGCCTGAGGGCCCAGCTTTGTGGGTTCTGGTCAACATTTTGCAATCTTGGCCAAACTGGGAGGGTGGGTGGAAGAGAGCCTGCTGAAGTCTCCCTGCGAGTTTGGCATCTTTGGGTATGAAGGGGGCCGTTGAAGTGCCCCAGATTCTGACAAATCATGAAACTAATGAATCATATCGCAAAATGGGACCATTTCATAAAGTTCATGTTTTGTGATTCATGGAATGTGATGAAACACAAAACTCTTGGGTGTTTTTCCCCGTTTCATGCCCATCTCTAGATAGAAGCCATATATATATATATATTAAAGTGTGGGACAAAAGGAAATTAAGATTGTAATCGGTGTCAATCTACCAGACCCACAGCAAGCAATCTTGACTGTTTGGGAGGGAAAATCTGCCTAACAGTGGGGGAGTGAGTGGGGCTTACATTATATCCTGTTCCATCAGTAATACCTTTTTGGAGACCAAAAAGAGGAGAGGGAGGTATGGAAAGATCAAAGTCTACCAGTGGAATGCCACTTTATGGGAATTGTCCCAAGGTTAATGATACTAACATGTAAAGGCTAACGCTCTTTGTTAAGAATCAGTGATGTCCAGTGGCTACTGTATCAAATTTTATTACATTGATTGGGCTTGAATGCTAAATCATAGATGAAATTATTGTGTGGCCATAATGGCAGTGTTACACCATTCTTAACTGTGCAGTTCTGAATGCCATTGTGGTGGAGGGCACCAGCCACAGAAGCAAGAGCAGCACTAATGGTCCATTCTGTAGAAGGAACTCATACAGTCCAGGGATGGAGTAATTGCCCAGCAGTGGAATTGATTGAGCTGTGACTGTGCTGGTATCCCCAACAACCACACTATTGCTTCCAGAATATGTCATGGGGGAACAACAATGTGGCTCCTTGATGATGTCATCAGCCCATCCATGTCCCCACAAACAGCCACTAGCTGGTCATGGTACCTGGTAGCTATCCCCCTGAGCCACTACAAGGCCCTCCAAGCACTGTTGTCCCTGGCTCCTCCATTCTCCACACACCCCACCCCATCTGAGGATGTGGAATGCCTCATCCACAACCAGTCACCCCAAGGAGTCCTCGATGTCAAAGTTCCAACCCAGCCTCCAGGGCCTGTGTCAAATGGTTGAGGAACAGCGATGCTCCACAACACCAGCAAAGAAGGTCAAGGCCAAGGAAACAGGAAGGAAATGGAAAGCAGCACATCAGTCAACTGGGCCCTCCCACACCAAACACAGACTCACAGCCTCCTCACTTCTGTCCTTATTTTCCCCTGCAGTTGCTGCAGTGGGACGGATACCCCATCATTGACTTCCATCTCCTCTTGGATCTCTGCTAAGAGATGGATAGCAGGGTTGTGGCCTGCTGGGGGCCTGATGGAGGGGTCAACTGGGCCAGTTGATGGCCTCGCAATAGCATAGACATCCTGTTTATCTGGCTGCACAATCCCTGAGCCACTATGCAGCTCTGCCCTCTCACAGGCCTTGGCACCCAACAGCCCAGCACTGCCTTCCCTAATGAGTGAGTTGCCTATGGGGGAAAGGGGACAATCCCCATTGCCACCTCAGGGGTACACTTTGTCCATGAGGCCACATACCCATCATATAGGACGTTAGTTGCATGACCACCCACCATAACAGGCGAGATCACCATGCACAGCATTCTTGGCCTGGGGCAGGCCCTCCATTGTCCACCTGCTTGTAAGAGATGTGCAGGGCTATGATGACAGCATGCACTTGGTGACAAGCTGTCCAAAAAAAATTTCTCTGTCTGAGAGTGTGGTCCAGGGTAGAGACCCGCTCCATTTCCATATTCCAGAATGCACAGTGGCAAGTGGTTGTGGAGCTGCCCTGGCAATGGCAAGGACTACATGAGCATGTTCCACCACCAGGCCATAGAGCAGCACCTTCTCTGCTTTGGTACAGTTGGGCTGGTGGGAGACATCACCACATGCAGGACCCACTGCAACCACACCAACATGCCACTGGGGAATGTGATGCTGGACCAGGCACTGTGGGAACCACCAAACCACAGAATGCAACCCCACCCCCTGCAGCCACAGTATGGACATGAAGTAGCAGCAAGGTATCTCTGAAGCTCCCCAGGAAAGGCAGGAGGCAGCAGGGCCAGGTCTGCAGGGGGTACTGGCTGTGGGCCCTGGAGCATGAGGGGGGCTCCAATGCAACTCATCCCACTAACCAGCTCCCCTCTGTAGCCACTGGACAGCCTACACCCAGATAGTGGCCTTTCCTCCCACTACTCCTATCAGGGATCCAGCTGATCCTGCCTCTGCTGTATGTTTGGGTGGTGTTGGGCCAGGCATTACCATGAGTGCATTAGCGACCTGCACCCTCAATGGCACCTGCCTGGAGTGATTCTGCCTTTACAGGGCAGCCATCCAAGCCCTCTACAAGGAGCTGAGACCAGCGCTGCAGGGACTCCCCAGGATGGGACCATCCTCATCCCACAGAAGGTGCGGCTGTCCCTCCACTTCATCACCACAGGCTCGTTCCAAGAGGTACTGGCCAAGGTACTGGCCGAGGTACTGGAGCTGGTCCAGTCCTTGGCAAGTTGCTGTGTCCACATGCCATGCTGCTGCATCCAAAGGAGCATGTGTGCTTCCCCATGGAAACATATGCCCTCCTAACCCCTAGGAAGAATTTTTTTTAGCTTGGTTTATTTTGATTTTGTCTTGGGTTTAATTTGGAATGTTTCAAATCATTTTGAAAGCTGCCTTGACCTATGTGGAAAGGTGGGGTATAAATGCCTAAATAAGTAAGAAAATAAGTATGTATGTATGTATAGTTTGGAAAGAATGTTGGGATGCAGCCAGGTAGGCAAGAAAGTCCAATTCTGCTGACAGAAATCCCTCCCATTTGCAGAAATTACCATTGGATTCAACCATATATTACATATATATACTTCCCACAGCTGCATTTAAAATATGTCAGATATTCCAGTCCTGGAATCCCAAAGTCATAAGTAAATACTGTCTTCATCGCTCCATTCTGGTTTCCATTTCTTGGTTATGTTAAGAGTATGGCAGAATCTAAGCAACTTACTTTTAAGTATACAGATGTCATCCAGCACAGAAAATATTTTATCCATATTAGGTGCTTACAAATCCAACGTGCAGAAAAATAATTTGTCATTTGCTATTTTTTAAAAGATTTGTGTGATCATAACAATATTAAAGGAAGACTGCTTTAATTTGATTCCTTTTCTACTACAGTGAGATGAAAAACATCTTCCAAAACTTTAAATTAGCCTTCATTAAAACACACAGTGCATATATGACTTCCTCTGACAGTCTTGCACAAGAGTGCCATGACTGTAAAAACATCATTTAAAGATCTACCTGCCTTTTGACGTTTTTACTCTTAGCTACGGCACTAAAAGCATCAAATGAAAAATAATTCTTCATTTGCCAGTTATTAGAAATGGTTATAATAATAAAAATGTCATTTTAAGATAATTCTTCATTTGACCTTTTCTTTTTCTCCTTAAAAATTCAGTCTGAGGATTTTATGTTAATGGCAATTTAAGACACTCGCTTAAAGTTCCAAATCAATAACTTAGATCCAAAGGCTATATTGATATCTCTGTGCAGGCAATAGGCCTTCTGTTACATCTGAGCCTATGACCACATTTGGGCCTTTTAAATAAAACAGTATCTTACTGACTCTTGGTTGTATTTTTCCCTGGATCAGAGACGTGCATTCACAAAGACCCAAAAAAGTTATTTTTCCATGTGTTCACACTGCATAGACATCAGGGAACATAAGAAAACTCATAATGTACTTTCCCCATGAACCCTGAACATTGGGGTTGCAGAAGTATACACCCTTTTGACTTAAAACAAATATTTTGTGTCTGTGCTTAGCAAACACCAAAGAACCATACCAAAGCCCTGGGGATACTTTTACAGTAATAACTAAATCATAGGATTATGCTCATTGGCATAGGAAGGAAATACAGGGAAACCCCAATCAGTCACATTAGAAGTCCAAATATTTGTTTGTTTGTTTGTTTGTTTGTTTATAGCCCACTGTTCTCACTAAGACTCAAAGCAGATTACACAGTGTGAGTCAATACAATCAATGGCTCGATCAAACAATAACCATACAATAGGGTATGGATTGCAGAAATCTGAATAACCTAGAATTCTTATTCTGAGCTGAAACAATGCTGAAACAAAGCATAAGCAATTAGACATAGTATATTAAATAACAATAACAGTAATAATAACATTCTATATTGCCCTTCAGGACAACTTAACATCCACTCAGAGTGGTTACCTTGTGAGGTGAGTGGGGCTGAGAGAGCTGACCAAAGGTCATCCAGCTGGTTTCAGGCAGAGGAATGGGGAATCAAACCCGGTTCTCCAGATTAGAGTCCTGCCACTCTTAACCACTACACCAAACTGGCACTCAGAACACAGAAGTTACCCAGTAGGTACATAGTAGTATAGTCTATAGCCCCTGTTAATTAACCAAAAGATCTCTCTGAACCATTTCTTTACTATCTGGCCCTCTCACTTGTGTAAAAAAAGTCTTCCTGAATATATATCCTGATATATAAATCTGATACATACTTTCATGGAAGGGTGATCCACAAAATCTGATTTAACAGGATTTCACCATCATCCACTTTAACAAGTAATATTCTTAACATCTATTTACAGTTACCTTAGCTTTACAGTAATTTTCAAAGTTTGCTGTAGGACTAAATATTCAAAAAGTACATTTGCATGTTAGGCCCTCTGTTCCAAGACCAAACCCCACCCACCCCACTAACAATAGTTTTAATAAAACTGAAGAGGGGGAGGACCTCTGATGTTGCTGAGTAAAGCATACAGATTAGAAAATCTCTCTCCATTAATGTCAGTTTAACAATATTATGCTCTTTTGTCTGTTCCCTTCAGTTGATTTAACCATATCATGTTAAAATACAATATGATTTATTTTATAAAAAAGTTTCTGTATAATAAATCATTGCTGCTTTTTAATTAAAAATATATCTGAAATTACCAGATGTAGATGGTGATTAAAGAATTGTATTATTATTTATCATATTATTTCTCCAATGTAGAAGTTCCATGACTTGTGAAGTGTTATGTGTATACACTAGAGGTGGGCATGAACCAAATTATGACCCAAAGTTCAGCACGAACCGGGCCAGTTCAGCATTCATGAACATGAAGCTCGTGGGGCTACATTTTTCACGAACGCCTTGACTTTTTAGGCTGATTTGTTAGGGTCGTAATTGGTTTGTGAAGCCAGACAGTCTGGCGCCAATCCATTAATTCTCTAGGCAACTGAGGTTATGAACATCTGCAGACCTTGTACAGTCTTGGAAGCACCAATCTTATCCCTCAAAACCTTGATAGGCAGCTCTCCCTGCTAAATGGAGAGCTCCTATTCTGCTCTATAAGAGCATTTAGTATATGAGGCACAGCTCTCAGCCACGCGCTTTCATTTTACAGCAAGCAGAGAGAGAGGCAAGAATTGTGGTGGGAAGTCGGAGAGAAAGAGGATTTTGGAAAGTTTGGGTGGAGTTGTGGCTGAAAAAAAGACTGACAAACAGTCTCTTTCTTCTTTAGAGCACCTGTCCCGGCTGGGAAGGTGTCAGGGTGTTGGGTTAGGATGCTTTATACCTCGCCCCTGTCTCAGGGCTACTGCTAGGCTCTGGGCCCACCTTAATGAGTTCCTCTGCGGAGAGCTAAGAATTTTCTTTTTTTCTTTTGTTTCTTAATTATCATTATTATTATTTTGAGCACCAGAGACTCTTACAGAAGATCTGCCTGCAGGGGCTGTGGAGGAGGCAGAAGAGCTCTTCGCGTTGCAAGGGGAAGAGCAGCTCCAAAAACTTTTTGAGGATAAGGAGGAGGGATCTCAAGGTGAATGGCAGGGTTTTGGAGAAACATCCAGCTCCTCCACATCCCAAACTCTGGGGGCTGCCCCTGCCTGCAGTCCACCTCCCACTCTGTCTTTCCTGCCCAAGCCTACACCTCAGCAGGTAATCCTCTGTCCTCCTCCTGACCCACCAGCTCCCAGTCCCCATTTCAGGCATCAACTCTGGCAGCATTTCCATACCCTTCCCAATGACCCCTGTATGGCACATTGCCAGGTTTGTGGTGCCCTGGTGCATAGGGGCTCAGACCCCTAAGCACCTGTTGTCCACCGCCCTCCACAGGCATCTACAGAGGTACCACCCAAGGCTGTTGCCTCCGGAGCAACAGGAACCATCCCGTGAACCATCCCATAAGGAGATATAGAGGGCTTCTGATGAGGGAGAAGTGGGAGGGGAACTGGAGTCCACCTCAAGGAAAAAGCCTTACACCAAGGGTGCTGCAGGTGGGAGTGGAACTTCCAGGCAGGCTACCCGGCAGGAGGTTGTTCCCTCAGGGTCAGTGGCACTGCCAAGCAAAAGAATCAGGGGGAGGGCTCATGAGGTGGGCACTCACGTGGTGGTGGAGATGATTGCCCTGGATGAACTCCCTTTCTGCATTGTGGAGGGTGTGGGCTTTTGGAGGGTGCTGTGTCATTTTGCCCCCTGATTCACAATGCCGTCATGGCAGACCCTTGGCCGCTGAGCATTGTCTGCCCTCTACAACTGTGTGTGAGAGATGGTAAGGAAACAGCTGTCGGGTGCCAAAGGACAGACTGTGCACTTCACAGAGAATATGTGGAGTGGCTATCGTCACGACTACCTCACCCTCACTGCCCACTGGTGCCAACCAGAGGACCTCTGCAGCCCCAGGCAAACATCAAGGCCCCGGGATGAGGTGATACTCCTGGCACTGAGCTACAGAGATGTTCTGCTCCAGGCACGGGGGATGGACGTGGATCACACAGGGAAGAACATTGTCGCCGCGATCAGGGCTGGACTGAGAGAGTGGGTGCCTTTGGGTGATGCTGTCCATGGCTACATTGTCATGGACAGGGGTAGAAACATGATGGCAGCCCTGAATGAAACACCCCTAGAAGGCATTGTCTGCCTGCTGCAAAAGCTGCACCTGGTCATGAAGAATGCTCTTGGGCTAGGCAGCAACATCAAGGCCAGCTGGGACCAGGGAACATTGGTCATGTGTTCCTCGTTGGACAGCTGCCGGTATCTGGCTGCCCACTTTTTCAACAATGTAAAGCAGTGCTAGCTGCTCAAGAGGCAGGGGGAGGGGGGATCCTGAGAACCACCTCTACCAGGACATGGCCACCCATTGGAACTCCACCTACAACATGGTAGGTCGTATGGTGGAGCAAAAAAATGCAATGCAGGACATCATGTCCTCTGTGTCAATTTTGCAGGGGGGACAAGAGCTCAGCATCAGCTCCATGGACTGGCTGGCCCTATCCCAGATGGTGCATGTCCTGAAGCCATTTAAGGACACCATCAACTCCAGCTGGGGCAGGTCATCCCCCTGATCCTCAGGCTGGACCTGGTGCTGGCCAAAGAGCTGGAGCAGGGGGAAGCTCTTCTCCCCAGGGTCAGGGACTGGGTCAGGAGGTTGCAGGCAAGCATGGCTACCTGCTTGCATCCTCTCTGCCAGGAGCTGCCACACAAACTGTGCTGCATGTGCAACCCTCATATAAAGGGCAGCATTGCCATATGTAACACTAAGCTCCAGTGATGTAAGAAGGACCTGTGCAGGTTCCAGGCCAAAAGAGTGGGCAGGAGGGAAGAGGGCATGGAATAAAGGGTGGAAGAGGTGGTGGAGGAAGAGGTGAATGAGCCCAGTATTCCAGGTCATGAAAGCACACCCAACACCAACCCCCCTCCCCCCCCCAATTCTGGTCCTCGATAGTGAGCTAGGAGATTGGAGGTATCAGGGAGAGCGCCTCTGTCTTTGTGGAGAACTCGACGGAGGTGATAGTGTAAGAGTACCTTGCTGAGCCTCCCAAGCCAATCCCCTGGAGTACTGGGCACGAAAATCTGCCATCTGGCTGGACCTGTTGACTGTGGCCATGTACATCCTTTCCTGCCCCCCCCCCAACTGTGTCCAGAGTGAGCAGGTATTCTCCCACCTGGGAGTCCTCCGTCCCTGCCACTGTCTGGATCCACCACATGTCTGGATCCGACCCTGATAGATCAGTTGTCCTTTATAAAGGTCAACCTCCCCCTGCTGGGGTACTCCTCCCTGGACCTTGGGGACATATCAGGGCTCTAAGCTACACCAGTCTCTGTGTTGCCACCAGACTATGTCACCTGCCATCAGGCTCTGGACCACCCACACCTCCATGTGGATTGCCGGGGTCTGAACCCTCCCTAGTCTCGGTATTGCTGCCAGACTCAATCACCTACCATCAGGGTATGGGCCACCCACACCTCTTTGTGGAGGAAGGGCATGCTAGTCTGCAGCTGTAGATCAGAGCAAGAGCCCAGTGATCGAGCAGGGGGAATTTCTACCTCCGTACCCACAGCTCCGCTGGTGGCAGGCTTCCCTCGTGGTCACCGCTTTGGTGCACAGGTTTCTTCTGGGTGTTGTGGCAGCTTCTACCCAGGGTCTGTTGCATGAGTGCGGTTCTCCTTTCAGGCTGCTATGCTTCCTATCCCTCTCCTGACCCGTTGGGATGATGGTTTCTGGGTGAGGCTCACTGATCCCACCTTCCAAGGCTGCCATGAATACAGCATTGCCTCTCCCCCTTGGGGAGATTGAGTTCAATGGGGGAAGGCTTTCCTCACAGCCACGTTGTTGTTAAAGAGATTTATGGCTGACGGGAGGCAGAGGAACACCCACAAGGGCAACTGAAATCTCCTTTCGCCATGGTCTACCAATGACAACCATTTCCGGCTGCATCCCAATTGTGGAAGTTGTTTGTCCAGAGCCTGGCTCTGACTCCATCCTAGTCTCTGTGCCAGTGCTAACTCTTGAAGACTGGTGTCTTGCAGGTCTGTGCAGTGGCTGCAACCATTTTTCTTAGGAATGCACCCCCCCCCCAGGGGAATTGAAGTCTGCTGCCTCTTCTGCACTGCGGGGTGGGGAAAGCCTCCTTCACAGCCTACCAGGCAGAGAAGTGGGTTTGGGCGGTTGCCGACTTGCTTGCTGGTGAAAGGCTCCCCTCAGGGATATGGGCATATCCCTTGCCATTATCCCACTGGGCACACACTGCCTCATAGACCGTTGGGGAAATATAGGTGTGGAAGGCATCCGTTGTGTTCTTTTCCATTATGGGCATCCCATCGGTGACCTGGGTCTTGCTGGTGTACATCTCTTCCCAATCGGCAGGGCATACTTCTATCTCCATCATGTTTCATAGGTGGGAATCAGACCCCCCTCTAGAAGACTTAGAATTGTCTTCCCCAATGGTGGGGAAGGCATCCATCCACTCTCTTTTCATAATGTGCAACACGTTGGCAAGGTGGCTTTTGGCTGTTGCCAACCTCCTTGCCAGTGGAAGTCAACCCTTGCGGCCAGTGGCAAACACACTAGTCTTGGCCCTTGGAGTTTGCTCTGCCACAGAGACCATTGGGGACAGCTATAGGTGGGGAAGGTATCTGTTCCCTTTTGTTCCATTGCAGGCACCCCATCAGTGAGGTGGGTTTTGGTGGTGGACACTGCATTTGCATGGGGGGGGGGCTCCATCCATCCATGTCCACATCCCATTCCTGGGGCAAGGCAGCCCACCCCCTCCAGAGGACTTAAACTCACCTTCCTCCAATGATAGGAAAGGCATCCTTCCATTCCCTTCCACTCCGTCACAGGCACCCCATCAGAGAAGTGGGATTCCTGATAACTGTGGCAACTCCACTTAGATTCTGTCTCCATATTAAATGGTTTTTCATTTCCATACATCCATTTGTTCTGTCACAGGCACAACATCGATGAGGTGGGTTTGGGCGGTGGCAATGCTTTTCAATAGGGGCAAAGGCCATTTGTTGATGATGCATTTGCTATAGGTTTGACACCCCTTGGAAGGGGTCTTAGAATCTTCCCCAAAGATGGGCAAGGCATCCATCTATTCCTTTCCTCCCGGGGGGGGGGGGAGAGAATGTCCCCTCTCCAAGGGACTTTAGAATCACCTTCCTCAAATGGTGAGGAAGGCATCCACTCCATCAAAGGTGCCCCATCGGCGATGTGAGTTCTGTCTATGACACCCATTCCTATATGGGGGGCCTCCTTTAATCTGTGTCCCTTTCCATTGGGGCACACACAGTAGTCTTGGCCTCTAAGGTTTAGGCTGCCAGAGACCGTTGGGGAGATATATTCTGGACGCAAAGGGACCTCCCCTATGGCAATTGGAGCAGCATCTGTTGCCACGTTGGTGAGGTGGGATTTTCCGGTGTCCACCACTCCTCAGCACGAGGGATGGCTTTTCTTCCCTGTCACATTCCCTGGGGGGAGATGCAGGCCCCCTCTTGTGAGGGGAGTTTTAACCATTTTCCAAGAACCTTCAAGCTCTGGGACACCAACAATTGCTGTGATTTCCTGAATGGGTTCTCATACCATTCCAATTGATTTTGTTTGTCATTAATTCTTATTTTGTGCACCTGTCCTGCCTGGGAAGGTGTTCGTGTGATGGGCCATGGCACTTAACACCCCTCCCCCCCCGAGCTACCATCTGGCCCTGGCACCACGTTTACTGGGTTCCTATGCTCAGGGCTCATACTGCTCCCCTATCCCCTCCACATTAGCAAAAGAAAATTGGGGCAAAAACTGCAGTGCCCTGGGAAGCCAGTTTAGAATTGCAGGCTGTAAGAGCTTCAGCTCATCAACAACAGAGTTGTGTATCAATTGATAAGTACTGGTTGCAATCCTGAGCACACTTACTAGGAAATAAATCCTGTGGAGCTCTGTATAACTTACTTCTGAGTGCATATGTGTAGGATCAGGCTTTAGTTACATGGACTATGGAATTCAGTGGGAGTTACTTCCAAATACAGACACTAAGATTTTTTTGTTATATACATATCTGACATTCCAGTCTGGCTTTCTTTAGTGTTTCTTACGGCTTACTGAGTTTTCCCTATAATGTTTTAATTATTAATTTGGCTTTCACAGACTTCCTCACACAGTGCGAATGCACCCCCCCCCAGGAACATCTCATTCTGCTTCCCTAGGGGTGGGGAAGGATCCCCTCGCATCCCCAATGTTGCAGCTTGATTAGCTCCATGGACTTGCTAACAGCCCTCTACTAAATGGTCCATGATTGCATGACATTTCAGGACACCAACAACCTCCTGTCTCAGCAGTGTGGTGAGTTTTGGTTGACAGGAGACGGGGAAGCTTCATATTTTGACCACCTGTCCTGGCTGGTAGGCAAAGGCATCCGGTCCTTTTCCTTGTGGCTACCATGTTGATGAGGTATCTTTTGTTGGTGGATGTCATCCGCGTATACATCATGTTCCCAGGGTGGGAATTGCCACCCATGGCACCTAGAATAGCCTTCTACAAAGGTGGGGATGGCATCCACCTCCCTGATGGTGGGGAAGGGCATTCGTGCATTGCTTTCCTAACCCGGGGGGCACACCACTCACCATCAAGGGGACTTAGTCTAGTCCTCCCTGATGGTGGGGAAGGGCATTCGTCACTGCTGTCTTGTTGGCAAAGTGGGATTTGCCTGTGGCCACCATTGTTCCTCAATGTGAAGGACAGCTTTCTTCATGATACTTTCCAGGAGGGATTTCGAGCCCCCCCTATCCAGAGGACTTAGTCTAATCCTCTCCAACAGTGGAGGGGGCATCCATGCATTGCTTCCCCATCCTGGGAGGCTCGCCGCTCCTCATCCAGGTGACTTAGTCTCTCCTTCCCCAACCATGAGGAAGGGCATCCCATAGTTGTTTTCCTGTCCATGGGGGCTCACTGCTCCCCATTGAGGGGACTTAATCTTGCCCTCCCTAATGGTGGGGGGGGGGCATCTGTGACTGCTGCCTTTCCACGAGGTGGGATTTTTCAGTGGCCACCATTCCTCGATGTGAAAAACAGCTTTCATTTCATGATGTCCCCAGGGGGAGCGCCCCCTATCCAAGGGACTTAGTCTGGCCCTCCCAACAGTGGGGAGGGCATCCATGCATTGCTTCCCTGTGCTGGGGGACTCACCGCTCCCCATCCAGGGGTCTTAGTCTCACCCTCCACCGACCCTGGGGAGGGCATCCGTGACTGCTGCCTTGTCGGCAAGTGGGATTTGTCGGCAGCCCCACTCCTCAGCACGAGGGATGAGCATCCATGTTGAAATATGGATTCTGTTCATTTTCAGAATACTGAAAATGAACAAGATTTATTACAATACCTTAATTACAGATTTAAAATAACATAACTCATATATCAAGCCACAGAACTTTTTAAATTAACGCAATACTTCAAGTTTAACTATTGCAATAATGCATAAATGGAGCCAAAATTTCACCCAAAAATCACACAGAAAAAAGAAATTAACAGTGCAAGCCTAAGAAGAGCTACTGTGCTTTAAGTCCACTGAGTAACTCTTCTTAGGATTGCACTATAAATGTATTTTCTTATCCCACAACCAATAATGTTCTGGCTGTTAACTAGGGATGTCAGGAACTTTGCAACAAGTTTGGCTGGGGGACAAACCTTGTTCAACAGCTGAAATAATTTATGAGCTGAGACTAAGATATTCTCATCTTGACCTCATCTATGGTTGTGGCTAGAGATGGGCACGATAAAAAAAAAATTAACGATCCAGTTGATTGTGGATCAGCGCTGGCGATGATCCCGAATTAATGATCCACACCAATCATCTCCCATTCCCGAGCTGTGGATCGTGGATCGTGGATGCCAAAGCGGGGCATGCTGGTATTCCCAGCTATGTGGGAAGGTGGGTGGTGGTGGCGGCCGACTCTCTCAGTCTCTCTCTCTCTCTCTCCAAAGGCTAGCAAGTAGCCAGCAAAAGCTCTGTCCCACTCCACTGCTCACAGAAAGTGAAACCCAGCCTGGGAGCCCATGGCATGGGTCCCATTCAGCAACACAGGAGGTCTGCGTTTGGTTGTCAGAGCTGCCTATCAGGGTTTGCAGGGATGAGATTGGAGTGCCCATGGCTACAGAACACCCCCTTCCCCCTCCCTCCCCTGGGTGTCTTCTCCCAACTTGTGACTGCTTTGCTGCTCCATGGTTGGAAGGAAGCCCTGCTGATCAAGGAAAGCTGGGCTTCCATTCGGGTTTCCAGGGTGACAGAAGGAGGGCAAACAGAGCTCAGGCATTTCCCTGGCTCCATTGCCAGGGGAATAGATTGCTGGCGCCTGAGTGTCTGGATCCCCGATCCGAGCCTGATCGTCCCGATCCAGGCCCCTCCTGATCGCTGGATTGTTGGCCATGGCTGATCACGATCCGCTGGGTCACGATCATGTGATCGCCATTATCGTGGGGGTTTTTTCGATCGTAATGCAGATCGTGCCCATCTCTAGTTGTGGCCATCACTACTTCCACTGGCAGTGAATTCCACAGTTTAATTATTTGTTGACTAAGAAACATTTCCTTTCATCTTTTCTGAACCTACTTCCCAACAATTGTATTGGCTGCTCCTGAGTTCTAGTATCATGGGAGAGGGAGAAAAAGTTCTCTTCTGTACTCTCCCTACCCTAGAACACACTTTTATAAATCTGTATTACATCTCTCCTTAGCCCTCTTTTGTCTGGATGGAAAAGTCTCAGGTTCTCCAACTTTTCCTCATAGGAAAAGTGCTCCAGCTCTCCAAAGGATCATGGATGGTTGGGCTGGTTAATTAAAGGTTGTGTGTACATGGGGGAGTGGGCTATTACTCAAACAGGACAGTACAAAAATGTGAATATGCAAAATATCCTAGATAATATGGATTTAAATAAACACCAAGTGGAAAAACTTTTTAAAACAGCACTGTTGGTTTATAATCTCCAGCTAACTAATTTATTTGTTTTCATAACTGGATGCTGAGTGGTATGCAGAAATGATAGGTCTATGTGAGAGAGGGAAAACTAGGATTTTCAGGTCCCACAAGAATGTGCAGGTGTAAATTAGTATCAGTTATACTGACTTGTATTGTATTGTTGGAATAGGCAAAGAAATAACCCAACAAATAAATCTGAGCTGCTCACAAACGCCCAAAGTATTCACCAAAAATTAGCTCATTCCTTGTGATCAACATTCAGAATTTGATCAAAACTGGTATTTGAATCACTGGTTTGAAACTTTCCACCCTGTGCTTTAACTAGCAGAAGAGGGCCCTAGGGAGAGGGCTATTTGTCTTACGTCTGTTTCCACACATCTGCCAAGATGTGATTGGACAATATGTGCAGATTCTGGGCAGATGTGTGGAACTGGCTGTAAGACAAATAGCCCTCCCTCAAGGGTCTGGCCAGTCATCTGCCCTGGCTTGATTAGGTGATGTAGAACCAGCTAGTAAAAGTGTGAGTAAAAGTGTGTGGTGGAAAGGAAGGAATGAAGATGATCTTCCTGTCTCCATCTGTGCATGGAAGCCCATTTGCGCACATGCACACACACACTCATTTTAAAGGTAAGCTTTGTGTTACATGTTAAAAGCAAGTTGTGTTGGGGTTTCCCCCAATCAAACTTGGGGTTAGTACATGGGTAAAGAGACCTTTAAACAGTGCACTATATAAAATTTCAAAATCAACAGTAAGTGTTCAGGATCACTTAACAACCTGGTAATATTGTGGGTTCACTGAATTTTAGGGGCTAAATTTCTAATTTGAAGATACCAAAAAAGGGAGCCAGCTGTACTGGGAACAGAACCAGAAAATTATTGTGATGGTGAGGAGACATTAGTGAATTGTTCACAGACAGACATGACTGCACAAATGTGCCAGATGTGCCTCAGAATATAGCCACAAAAATTCATGTCTAGCTGTTGTGCAGAGATCCCCAACAACTTAAGGGACATTGTAAGGTTTTTCTTTGTTTTGCCTGTATTATGTATTATCCCCTTGCTTCTAACACCTGTCAGTATTTTAATAAACATCAGTATAACCACAAATGATTTACATCTTTTTGGTCACCATTTAAATCTGAAAGTAGAGTTTGAATGGACTAACCTCTGAATTAAGACAATAATTGCTCATCTTTTCTTCATCTCATTGAATGCAATAAACAATACACATCTACAGAAAGGTAAATAGAACTCTAAGACAACCTGTCCTCTTGTTGAGTAACTTCCTTTTCTTACTACTGCAAATAACTACAAATCAGCACAATTATAAAGGTGTGTGTGTGTGTGTGTGTGTGTGTGTGTGTGTGTGTGTGTGAAGGTGCAACCAACTTATGGCAATCCCAGCAAAGGGCTTTCAAGGCAAGTGAAGGGTAGAAGTAGTTTGCCATTGCCTCTCTCTACAGAGTCTTAATTGGTCATCTCTCATCTTGCTTAGCTTCTGAGATCTGACAAGATCAGCTATACAATATTGCCTTCCCTTTCCTAAAAGAGATATTATGGGTGTTCAAAGTACTCTGGATTTATCCTAGGATTCTTCTTTCCCCTCTATATATTCTCCTGTACCCCAAATCAAAATATTCCAATTCAAACACTCCATTGACTTGTTCCGTTTCTTCTCTAAGCTTGACAGCCATGAAGAATCTATAGCAAAATAGGTTAGCTGGGCTTGGTTAGGTCAGATAGTAGGGCAGCCTGGTCTTCTGCTCACCTCCCATCCTGGATCCCCTCATTCCACAAAGGCACTTGACCAGGGTGGCAGGGGGGGCAGTGATTGGGTTTTAGACTAATGCCACAACAACATCATTTCTGGCATGAACCAAAAGTTACATCATTACGTCATCATAACACTCTAGGATTCACCCCAAACTCCAAACTCAATTTCCCACTAAGTGTCCAAACTGGCCTGGCAACCCTATCAGATAGGTATGGTTTTTAAAATGTATTTAACATGGTGCTTCATTCATTTGGGATGCTTTCAGCCTAAAGAAGATTGCGAGCCCTGCTTTCTCATAGTGTTCAGGAAGACAACCAAATCCTCTAATCAAATTGTTAATACCTTGCTGCTCTTCTGAAATATTTATTATTCTAACATTATAAATGTTTATCTTAAATATCTCTGAAAGCCTTCTTGAGCATTGTGGTTGGGCCATAAGGTACAATGTAAGTTTTTTTAAAAATTAATATTATTTTGTCTATGTTTATACTTTAAATATGAATTAAACTGTTATTTAGATTGCTTTTTGGTTCAAATTGTAGCCTACTCTGACTTTTCATGACCTGATAGGATATCACTCTGCATCAATCAGCATGTATTTTTGGACTATAGGGATACAGATTTAATATTGTCTTACAGGTGTGTAGCCACTCTTGGTAGGAATTGCAACTGTAAATTCTATAATTAAGAGTTTCAATTCATGGGGCTTTCTCCTTTGTCTCTGTATGTAACTGATCTGTTCATATTTGCATAGTGATGTTAATTAAGGCTTTGGCAAATTACAAAGGGTTTCTGTAGAATTATATTTTACCTCCACATGAATACCAAAACAATTCAGCATGATTCATGTGCTAACAATGAGCACCAATGAAAGAAATAGTGATCGTGTCACTTATATAGTGTTGCCAAACAATTAGCAAATAGAGTTAATCAGAACTGGAACAAATGACATCATCGGAGCTACTCAATTAAAACAAAAGTCCTAGTTAGCATACTTATTAATATTTAATTGCAGTGGTGATCCAGAATTTCCTAAATAATTGCATAGAGTAAAATGTATGTGGACTATTTTATAACTATGTATGTGTTGCTTGATGATTGCACAGGAAGTTATAACTCACATATCTAATGTTACAGATTGAACATTCATATAGAAGTGGAAGAAGAAATGGTAGCTTTAAATAACCCATTTTTAATAGTTGAGCAATCAAGTATTTATTTATTTGTTTACTTTCTTTATAGACCATCTTTCTCACTGAGAATGAGGGTGGATTAAAAACTTTAAAACAATGCTATAAAAATAGTGTAAGATAAAGCAATAAATATTGCAATAAGCCTGGATTATAAATTAGAAAACAATGCAATAAAATAGTATAAGACATGATATATACTGCAACAATCAACATACCTTAAACAAAGCAAAAACTGGAATTAGAATGTAACAAATTAGAAAACAATGTTACATGTATATCTGAATGAGCCTCAACCGCAATGAATTGTCCAGAAAGTATTGTAGAAAGTTTCCTTCTCAGCACCATGGCACCAGCCTGTTTTTGCACAGGAGCTATTTTAGTTCTGATGATTTTTACATCCAGTTGATCATCCCATTCTGGTTGACAGCAGTACTGTTTCCACAAAATACTACTACCTCCCAGTCAGAAATGATTTTGTTTGAATTGGGAGCATTTCTGATATTTCTAAATGAGCATTATGTGTCATTATCTTGATTAGTTATTTTCCAAGTTCACTTCCCATGAGAAAATGAGAGGGAAAAAAGGTAAGAAGATAGATATTGTGCTGCATAGCTATACAATACATGTCAATTTATTTATTTTCTTTTTATGTATTATTTATTTATTGGGCATTTCCCAGCTTAAAAACTCTTCAGTCTAATAATTATTGGAAACTGTTGGATAATCCTTCCCCTCCCCCCCCCATACCATTGCTCAAAACATCCCAGCCATGATCTTGTTCCACTGACAAGAGATGGGCTTTGTGTGTGGCTAAAAGTTGCTTCATGCTAAAACTACAGTTTGCTCAGCTAAAGCCTGAAAGGGTAAGTGTTTATTTGAAATGTAAATGAAGACTTGCCACCCAGGAATGTGTGTTACATTTGACATTTGTCTCTAATCAGAAGTCCCTATGAATAATGTAGTTTGGTACCAAAAGGCTCATTAAGCAAGCCCTCCCTTGTTACACTTCCTGATTGTAATCTCTTCATTATGCTTTCCTTTTCTTGTTGCTTCTGGCCCTGCTAATCATTATCAATATGGCCAGGTCCTCAATACTAATGTGTATTTTACATTGCCTAGGCTTTTTAAAAAGGGAATTAATAGTGCCAATGCCCAGGTGATCTTTAAACATGAGACATCTCCATCTTACTTGTATTTTTATTAGGAAGGAGTCTGCATTTTGCTATTGGTATCGGGAGTTCAGTGAGTTGGGTCAAAAGTAAAAATGAGTTTGATGGCTTCATCCTCGCTCTCATTTGTGCACCTCACTAAAAATGGCTACACAATTTCACATGATTGGCAGTTTGTGCTTGAAAGAGATGGCAGAACAAAACGGCAGCACCCGGGAAGGTCAAAACTGAGGTGTACTGAGAGAAGCTAAGCAGGAAAAAAAGCACCCACAATGTCTTGCTGCACTACCTGTGTCAGGTCAAGCACAGTTAGTCCTTGACTTTCATGAGCACTAAGATGGCTCACTATTCTGGAAAAAGGTATGGGAAGTGATTAAATGCTCTGCAAGCCTTATTTGGTCTTGATTAAATATAAATGGAAAGTTATCACTAATTTGAGGCTTCTTTGGGGGATGATTGCACATTATGCTGGTGAGGAAAATCATATCCCCAAGGTAATGAGCACTAACCAGATTCATTTCACAAAATAACCCATCTCCTTTTCCTTGTCTTGTCATGATTCTGGAAGAATAAAATATAATGTGGATAACCTCTAGTCAAAGCTGCTACCACATTTTCTTCCCTTCCTTGAAATGAAAATTATTTGGGCTTATGACGGAGACTGGAACCATCTTCTAGGTGATGCAGCAAGCATATCCACATCTAGGCTTTCCTTCTGAAGAAACCCTGAGAGACGATTCTCACAAAGGTAAATGGTCACCAGTAGGAATTCCTTTTAATCAACATGCTCTTGTTATAGCAATGTGTACAAAATGTCTTTTGTAAGGAAATGGTGCAAGACGCATCAGTTAGCATGAGCTAGGCAGCAAATCAAATGGATAGCTTCAATATTAGTTACTGGTGCTATTCAGGTCCATGTCATGTGGGACACTGTTTATTATTTTGATTATCATTGTCAAACAGCCAACCAACTAAAGGAAGATAAACTAGTCACGTTATCCACAACATTAAATAACAACAGCAACAACATTCGATTTATATACCGCCCTTCAGAACAACTTAATGCGCACTCAGAGCAGTTTACAAAGTATGCCATTATTATCCCCACAACAAAACACCCTATGTGGTGGGTGGGGCTGAGAGAGCTCCAGAGAACTGTGACTAGCCCAAGGTCACCCAGCTGGCTTCAAGTGGTGGAGTGGGGAATCAAACCCAGCTCTCCAGATTAGAGTCCCACACTCTTAACCACTACACCAAACTGGCTAGTAAAGAGTCCAGTAGCACCTTTAAGACTAGCCAACTTTATTGTAGCATAAGCTTTTGAGAACCACAGCTCTCTTCATCAGATGCAACATTAAATATAAGCTCTACTCTACCACAGAGTGGTATTATGAGCAACATCCAACACAAACGGGCACACCAGCTCTCCTGTGCTAATGCTATACTGTGAGCTGCCCAGATTAAAACTTGGGGAATCTCCATGAGCTCCTTTTTTTGGATATCAAGACCTCTTTATGTTCAATTTAAGTGAAGGGACTTTTTTTCCAAAATGACAAAAAAGGTATCAATAATCTTTCCAAACTATGTAACAAATGTGTTGTTTTCTTGTGTAAAACCAGGTGTGCTGAAGGACCCTATTGCCTTAATCTTGGGACTAGTTTGGGAAGACAGAAACTGAAAAAGTATGCCCAATTTTATTCCCATAATGTGGGATTCTCTGGTCACCTTTTGAGGCACTGAACAGAAATATCTGAGGGCTTCTTCCAGCTTGCCGAGAAGAGGGCTTTTTCTCACCTAATCCATAGTGTCCCAGGAAGTGGATATTCACTTTTAACTGGTTAGGCCATAATTAGTTATGGCAGGAATAGTGAGCATTGCTACAGTTTAGGTAGGGCTAATTGTTAAGCACCGTGAGCCATCTAAGGATGGGAGGCAGTTGTTCTCAAGCTAGCCCATCCTTGGCTCAAGTGGCCTGGTAGACTGAGGAAGGAACACCCCTGGTGATTGAACAGCATCAACTGAGCCTTAGTTGTTTGAGTGGCACATGTTTCATGTGCAGGCGACGAGGGTAAGTGAAGTCAGTGTTCGTTTTCAACCAAAGTAGGCTTGTCCAAAATGCTGGTAGCCTCAGCAGGCCTCATACTAATTCTGGGATGTTTAATTGGTGATCAGCCACTGATAAACTAGTTAACCCACATACTAGTGCCTTGTTCCCTTAGTTGGAGGTCCTGGTACAAAATTGTGCTGCATCATTTGTGGAAAAAGATTAACATCTTCCAACCATTTTACCTTTAATTTCCATGGGGTATTTTTTACATAGCTATATCAAATATAGATCTTTCATAGCAGCTAAAAACTACAATTTTTGTCTCTGCATTTGTGATGCAGCATGATTAGGCAGTCCTTGATAATCTTTGCAAAGAGACTGATCAATTTTTACTACATGTTTCGGAATCTGGAGAACCCAAGTTGTGTGGTGGTTAATATATCACACTAGTATTTGGTAGACTTATGTTCAAATCTCTATTCCACCTGAAGTGCATCGGATTACCTTGGGCTGGTCACTCACTGTCAGACTTACCTACCTCACAGGATTACTGTTATGATAAAATGGGAGAACAGAGAACCATAATACTGCCTTGAGTTCTTCGGTGAAACGCAGGATAAAAATGTACTAGACAAATAAGCTAAAAAAGAAAACTCTTGCAGTGTTCTTTGTATGTTTTATTAATAAGAAGGGATCACCAAGTACATCAAACAAAACATAAACCTCTTCCCCCACTGGAGGAAGAAGGCAACAGAAGGAGACAGACAAGTTTCCTTGGAGAAAAAGTTCCAGAGTTTTGGTGCTACAATCCAGAATGCTCCCTCTTGGGTTGCCACCTACCTTATTTCAGAAGATGGGGGACACCCGAAGGAAGGCCTTGGAAGATTATAATAATGGTAATGTAGGTTCATAAGGGAATAAGAAATCCTTCACCTGTGTTGGTGATCCCCTGTTGCATAGGGGATCAATCAACAAAACTGGTTCTGAAGAGTCTTGCCTGGTTCTGAAGAGTTCTTGGTAGGCCCTGCACTCCTGCAGGCTTCAAGCAAGGAAGGTGAAATTGGGCATTTCTTACTCTTCTGCTTGCTCTGAGGCCTACTGGAACAGCCTCTTAAAGAGGCTGTATACAACACAAACCATATAGGGCTTTAAAAGTTCAACACCAGTACCTTGATTTTTGCCTGGAAACAAATTGGGAGTCAGTATAGATGGGCCAAGTGATATAGTCCCTATAACCCCCTTCAATCTATATCCTGGCTGCAGTGTTATATACTAATTGAAGTTTCCAAACACTCTTCAAGGGTGCCACCATATACAGTGCATTTAACTATAATTAAGTAACAATATACACGAACTGGATTTGTTTGTTATTGCCTCCTCTTCCTTTCTTGTACAGAGAACCATGGCAAAAACTGACTCCGGTTACTTGAGCCCACAGTGCCCCTGCCTTGCTGATTCCCATTGAGTACCATGTCCCTGGAAAGGCTAGGCTGGCCAGTCTGGCTCCCCACCACTGCCCCCCAGCTTCATGGCCCTGCCTCTGAGAGATCTGGGGGCTGAGTCCTGCACAGCCTGGCATGGTGATGTCATTTCTGGAGGTGATGTCATCATGCCAGGGCCTGCAGCATGAGCATGTAAAGTTCTCCCCTAAGGTGAGTACTGCCCCCTTCTCTCCCCAGAGTTTGGTTTGGTCAGGAGGCGCCCACCTGGCAATCCTAGGAGGAACTAAAATGTGTGCTCATGCATATTTATTCATTATATGGTTAAACGTGATGTCTGGATGCAGTTTGAGTTTTTACCTAGACATGGAATGTGTTATTCTTAGTTATCAAATATTATTGCATATTAAACCAACATTAATGTAGGCAGCATGATTGTGATGAGATTGTATGTGTTGCCTTATTAACCAGATAACACATAAATCAGTAAATTCTTTTTAAAAAAAACTGGTTGGCAAAATTTTCAGAAGTAGATGGAGGGGCAGCCCTCATGGTTATTTTTTAAAAAAACCTGTATTATCTTTTTAACATTAATGTAACTACATTGCATATTGTTCATCTTTGTTAGCTACATTGAGTATGGTAATGGAAAGACAGAATATAAGTGGGTTTTTTTTGTTACATCATAAATAGGTATCACTGGATATTTACATGGATGGGGGGCGGCATTGGGTTTTTTCATCATTCTGGAAATTATGACATTTCAGATTTTAGTCCAGTGGCACTTTAAAGACCAATGAGATTTTCAGGATATAAGTTTTCTAGAATCAAAGATCACTTTGTCAGATACCTTTGTATCTGACAAAGGGAGCTTTGACTCTCAGAAACTTATACCATGAAAATGTTGATCTTTAAGGTGCCACTGGACTTGAATCTTGTTCTTCTATTGCAAACCGACATAACTACCTACCTGAAAACATTTTTGAGAATGCCATAGAAATGTTTCTCCTTGTTCCAGCCTTCTTGTCTCATCTTCACAGAATGTGAGAATGGATTTCTCATAAACCTGATAGTCCTCATTTTAGTTTTGCTTCTACTGTATGCAGAATGAACTCATGATTATTTTTTCCATTTTCTTTTTCTTGTATCACCATGTTCTCATAAAATTATATTTCATAAAGCACACTCAACACTGGTGAAAACACTAAAGAGTAGAGATGGACACAAACCGAAATAGGAACCAAAGTTCGTGGTGAACCGGGCTGATTCATGGCTCGCAAACCAGTGGTTTGTCAGAGCCTATTTCTGACAAACTGCCACGAAATTTAGGCTGGTTCATTTGGTTTATTTTTTGGTTCATATCACTGGAGACAGCCTGGCACTGATCAATCAGTTTCCTAGGCAACAGGGGATGGACTTCCTTCAGACCTTCTGCTGACCCGGAAGTGGCCTTCTGCTGACCTGGAAGTGACAGTTTACTGACCTGGATGTGACATTTTCATGAACCAAATGAACTGGTTTGTGAACCGGGGCAGGTTCGTGAAAGTTCGTGGTTCATGAAATGTGATGAACCACGAACCGCACGGTTCATTTTTTTTTTCCAGTTCATACCCATCTCTACTAAAGACTGACTATCAAAAATCCCATGCTAGGAATCCTGGGGCCCACATAGACATGAGGCAGGTGCAACAGTATGGAAAGGAATTAAGTGATACTGAGTGGAAAAGCTGGCTGGATCTGACCTATTCAATCTACAAAACTAACAGCAAAAAGCCATTGACATCAAAATGCATATAAAACAATTAAATAAGGAGCATTTGCTCATTCCTTGTGTAGGGTGGGGGGAGGAGAAAAACTGTAATTATTTATTACAACATTGATTGCTTTATCAACACATTTGTATGAGTGAACAATCACTCTGAAAGCAGGAGGCATTCTGGATACTCATATGCATGCATAGAATGTTCAGTGATTCTTGGTACAATATTTATGTTGTCTCCTCAAGGGAAAAAAGGTTACTGAAATCCAGACATTTTGAGTTAGAGAAATGAAAAACAAGCTGGTGTTATGACAGTTTTGAAATGGGCCTGGTCTTGCCAGCCTCTTATGTGCTTTAAGGGACACTGGCTGATTTATGCAGTACTTGTCCCAAAACTGCTGTATTGTATTACTTCAATATTTGTGTCTTAAGCATTTAAAGAAGTTTTGATCTTACATCAATAGTCCTCCAAAAATATTAAAATGAAAGTGAATTCTTCTCAAAGAATCTATGCAAAACAAACCCTGTGTTCTCCTAAGGTCTTCAAGGCAAAAAACAGTTCTAGCAAAAATTATGGATCGTCATTGAAGCCACTGCACATTCTGAGACATCTGAAAATGAAAAGAAGCCGTGTTTGAGCTTTCAAGACAAAATAACTTCCAATAACAGATGAAATAAAAAATTAGGCTTAATCAAATCTAACAGTTATCACTTTTCTTCTTTTTGTAAGATAAATCAGTATTTATATTAACTGCCAGTAAAAGTAAACGAAGTGTTCCAGAACACCAGTGTTTCCAAAAGCCCTTTTAAAACAATGCTAATTTGCATTTGTTCTGTAAACTTCAGTTCTCCCATTTTTCTCACTGGGTGCATTACATGAGTTCAATTTGGGCTGATGTATCATACATGATTATAGGGATCCCAGGTCCCCTGGTGGGGGTGGGGGATCCCCTGCTCCCACCTTCCACCTTCACCACCACTTACTTTTTTTTTTCATTTTCAAAATCCTTTATTGACATTCTTAAAAAGTTCATAATACAGAGATTGCAATAAATAATTCAATTTACAAGAATATCAGTGCAATATAATAATTGAACATAACAGTGTGCTAGAAGAAATTAACATTGGAGATAGAATATGTTACAAAAACATCAAAAGAGTTTAGCTTACCAGTCATATTTAAGAAGGAGCCGGAGGTGAGAGCCTGAGCGACATAGGAAGGTGGTAAAATGTCATGTTTGCTGAGGTAAGTCTGCAGCGGAAACCAATTTTGCGTGAATTTGGCATGGGAGTCCTCTGTATCAGATTGTTGTAGACTTTGTGAGATTTTCTCATCTGTAAAAAACTCCCATAATTTTTGTGCCAGGTTTGAATGGTGGGAGAAACATCATCTTTCCATTTAGCTGCAATGACTATTCTTGCTGCTCCTATTAGATTAATTATTGGTTCTGCCATGATGACAAATCTGGCCTGTTCTCCCAGACATTTAGCAACAATGATTCTGGTGACCCCCACCACTCACCTGGCTGGTGTGGGGGGGAGAAAGGCAGGGGAACAGGCCTTCCAGGTGTGCACTTGAGAAATGTATGCACAAAGCCGCAAAGATTGCAACAAAGGTGAGTCCCAGATCCCCCCATTCCTGCCAGGAGTGTAAAGGGATCTGGCAACACTATAAATGAATAAAAATATTCTGGCTTAGAAGCAAGACAATTCAGTTTGTTTGTCTACATTTCTAAACTGCTCCTTTCCAAATCTTGGATGATGGTAAATATTAATTTACATTTTAAAAGTGTACAATGAAAGTCAAATTAAGCAGGTGAAACAAAAGTTATCTATATAACCCAGTTGTAATCAAGATTGAGTTCATGGTCTACGGTCTCCTTTCTTAAAATATTCAGCTTTGTGCTCACACATCTTGGTATAAGTACAATTGTATTTATTATGACACAGGTAACCAGAATATGGAATGCTGAACCCCGCCCCCCCCCAAAGTCAGAGTCCCAGGATGAAAGACCTATTAAATCAGGGTCTTACTCACAGTCCCCTAAGAGTGCAGGTCTCCTTGAAGAATCTGAAGCACAGTGCAGTTCCTGAGCTCCAGGGCCATTTTCTTCCCAGGAAGTGAATTCAGCCAGCAGACTATGAGGGCCCACACCAGTTGCAATCAGCACTAATCCAAAAAGACAGTCTGGGGGTGAACCTCCTGTCCAGGAAATGAGTTCAGCAAAGAGATACTTGGAGAAAAGGCCTACACTGGAATAAATGAACTCACCAGCAAAGTCCTGAAGAAGAGTCCAGTACACCTTGCTCTTGTCCTAGCTCCTTCCTGCAGCTTCTTCAACTGAGGCCTTTCCAACAATATATCAGTTGCTTGGAACAAGCACAAGGGCTTCCCTTGCTTTCCTTTCCCAGTTCAAAACAAATAGCCTTCACGCTTCCCAACCCACCAAGGCTACGGTGAACAAAGTAGCTACATCCATACACTCCTGCCAGTATGCAAATTAAGTAGTTGCTTTGCTCCACCTAATAGTCTCCAAAGGTGTACATCTAAATCTTTATAGCAAACATCCCTTAATTGCCTATAAAAATACACCATTTCCAACTGGAGAAATGGTATAATCAAGAAGCGTACTACCTCACACCCTTCTTGCCAAGTCACACCTAAAAAGAACAGAAGCAGCTAACAGCCAAATGGCTAGAAAGCAAACTATTCCTTTGGGGATAGGAATATTCAAATAACCTCAAAGTGGGTTGGACTCCTCAAAGTAGATTATAAATTCTCAGAACATGAGGAAGAAGCTCTCTTAGCTCCCAGCTCCTTTGCTGAGCAGAAGCCATGACAGACTAAATTGTTACCTAGGGATTCCATCTTGTCCACACATACAGGGACAATGTAGAGAAGACCCAACCATGAGAACTACAGTAATGTTGAAATTTAAACTACTGTGACTTCAAGTAAAAATAGCCTGTCTTATATAAGCAGCATTTGGGCATTTTTCATATTTTCTTGGCACCCTTGCTCTTTCTGAAATGTTTGAACAGAACGTGTAATATTTTTACTCATTTATTAAACTTTCTTATATTTTAAATGCTCTAAACTGATCTCTGGAAAAACATTGTGCCTATTTGGTCTTCGTTTCTGAAGTGTGGTAACAGGAAGGAGCAGCTGATGAGCTCACTATTAGACACGGGCATGAACCACGAAAAAAGCGAACTGTGCAGTTTGTGGTTCATGGCATTTTCATGAGCCAGGAACCACGAACTCCCACAAACTGGGGCAAGTTCACAAACTGGTTCGTGGTTTGTGGGGTTTAAATGCCCCTTTCCGGCCGCTTAGCAGCAGCAGGGAAAGGGGCATTTAAACCCCTGGATCAGCTGCTTGTCAGGGAGATCCCTGACAAGTGGGGCTGTTTAAATGGCTGCTCCCAGCAGCATGGAAATGGCCATTTAAACCATGGGTGGGGCTTGGCTGGCTGGCCGGGAGTTCCAAGCCCCATAGTTTAAATGGCCATTTTCATGCTGCTCTGGCAGCAGGAGAAAGAGGATGTCATTTCATAGACTCTGTGCTGGAACTGGCACAGGGGCTGTGAAACTGACAGCCCCTTTCTCCTCCACTCTGGCAGCAGGAGAAAAAGGCTGTCATTTCACAGATCCCACACTGGAACCGGCATGGGGTCTGTGAAATTGACAGCCTCTTTCTCCTGCTGCCAGAGTGGCAGGAGAAAGGGGCTGTCAGTTTCACAGACCCCTCACTGGTTCCAGCATGGGGTCTGTGAAATGACAGCCTCACAAACCACAAACCATGAACTGGGAAAAGGTTGGAAGTTCGTGGTTCGTGGAATGCTATAAACCACGAATCACATGGTTGGGGGTGGGGGTGTTCGGGCCCATGTCTATTCAGGACACTTCACTATATACCGAGGGGTCTCATACTCAAATAGTTATTGGATATTGATATATTTAATTTCATTTATATCCTGTATTTCTCCCCCACGGCAACCCAAAATGGCTTACATCATTCTCCTCTCTTCCATTTTATCATCTCAACAACACTGTAAGGTATGATAGCAAGCTTCCATGAGACAGCAGGGCTCCTCAGAGTGGGGATAGTTACTTTTTTGTCCACTGCCACAGTTATTTAGGGGGAGGGCTGTAGCTCTGTGGTGGAGCATCTTTTTAATGCAGAAAGTTCCATGCTCTGTCCTAGAAACAAGTGATTCGAAAGGCCTCTGCTTGAGAGCCTAGAAAGCCAGTGCTGGTCAGGGTAAACAATAAGGACCTTGACAGATTAATGGCTTGATAATCAGCATAGGGCAACAGCATGTGTTCTGGGTTCAGCTGTCCACAACAAAAGATTAGGATTCCCACCGATTGCTGCCACTGAATATTCTACTTAGATCAAGTGAAGCGCAAGTGAATGGCAAGTGAACAGGGAGGAATACACGTGAGTCTGTTCACTTGCCAGGCACGTGTAATTTGTCACTTGTAGCTTGGCTCTTAGATAGAATGGGGAACATTCTCAACTATTTGTCCTCAGCATATCTACTTCATCTTTCATTTAAGTGGCCCAGTATAAAATTCTGGAAGTATACTTGACTGAAGACATTATTCAGTTTGGTATGGTCTCTTCAGATACCTCAGACAACTTTTCTCCAGGACTTAACTTTATATAGCTTTCTTTTGATTTATTTACAGGACATTTACATGGAGTTGCTCTTTAATCAAATGGCTTAGATTTGCAGCAGGGTGTTTGGGGGGGCAGGGGCCACTAAGATTGTAGAAATATCAGCAGATGTATGCCTCCTCTTGATGTGGAAGTGCTGGTTTTCAGAGAATAAGCCTGTATATCTGGCCACATACTCAACAGCCATAAGCCAAAGCAGCCTCTGAGTTTCTCTTCGGGGCCACTGCACGTGAATAAGTCACGTTAATCTTTCCTTCACAGGTGCAGTGGCATCATCTTGAAGTAACTTAGAGTAGTTGATGCTATATTTACCATAAAACTAGCATTAACTACTACCAACCAAAGACCAGAGACACTGCTGACCTCAAGTGCAGAATATCCTGATCAAATAGAAATGTGGAAGAGGCACCTGCCTGTTTCATATTGACCAATTGTTGTACAAGAAGCAAACTTCTGGAAGTCAGGAGGTGGTGTTTTGAATCATACTTCTGCCATTATAGCTTCACTCTTTTGGCAGACTAGGATGTGGGATAGACTTTTCCGTAGCTATTTTTATTTTCTTTATTACTCACTAAGTTGTCTTTCTTGTGGTATAGTTTCCCTCCTCTTCCTCCTACCTTCTCTGTCTATCTTTCTCTCTGCATTATAATTTGGATATTTGGTTTTTTCAGTACACTCACAATAAATACAGTGCATACTGAATTATTATAATATATTATACCAGTTAGATTTTCAAAGATCCTTGTACGGCATCTATAACAAGTAAAATTCTTATTATCTTGGGGAGGGGGAATTCTATTCTAAGAAGAAAATGCATACTGCAAATTTGTTAGGTTTTCCCTAAATATCTGCCTACTCTGGGGTCTAGCTATTCACAGGTTCAAGTGTTTTTTCACAATGCAAAACATTTTGATGCATGTCAATGAAATAGTACATATATGTAATGCTTCAAGAAAATGGTAGAATTAAATAGAACGACTGCTAAAAAATGTAATGCAGAAGCATAAAATATGTATGAAATTATGTAAATACACTGGAAAAAGTCTTCCAGCTAAACTTGTCTATTCGTTTTCTGAAGGCATGCCAACCTCAAAATAAAAGCCACATTGAGTCGAATGTTTAGACATCTGGATACCTTTCCTTTAAGTTCCAGGAAAATATTCTGTATCTAGTTTGAACTGTAGCTACCTAAGTCGCTATTTCCACTACAGTCAAAATAGTTATTCTTTGCAATTTCCTGTTTGTCATATTACTTCTCTTCAGCCAGTTGATCAAAGAAACTCTTGATATTTTTGTAACTATTTTTCCTGCCTAATTTTCTAGTTAGCGTTTAAACAGGCTCACTGTTGTCATGCATCTCTCTCCCCCCCTTCCCTTTGACCTGCTCTTGCTTTCAGTCTTTAGGTTTTTGGACGTTATTCCACTGCCATTGCTACACAATTTATTGGAAATGAATTGAATGCTGCAAAAAATATTAACAAAGTTCAGTGGTTCACCAAATTTAATGTTGAAAATTATTTCTCCAGTCATGTTCATGTCACAGGAAATTCCTTGAATACTGAATCTATCGTAGGCAATTTCAACCAGTAATAAAGTCAAAAAGTGGGCCTTATACCACTGTGTCACAATTTCATCTTACATTAGTAATCATGTGCCTATGGAAGCTTTTATTTGGTTTAGTTGCATCAGACAAAGCAAAACTGGTATCTTTTTTTCATCTCACTTAACATTTCAGTCTGACTTCAGACTTAGTCAACATTTACGTTATCACATACTGGAAAAATATACAAAGCACCTTAAAATTGCACCTGCATGTTAAAATCATAATATACACACGTGGGTACATGTCAAACAGCACCAGCCTTCTGATTTATATGCACACCTGGGTGCTGTATTAGATACTGGTCAGTTTGAAGCTTAAATGTTTAACAAGATCTTTAACAAGAAATGGAGATCTGATCCAAAGTTTAAAAAATTGAAGCTTAAATGCTTAACAAGATCTTTAACAAGAAATGCAGATCTGATCCAAAGTTTAAAAGATTGCAAAATGGTTCAGCTTTGGAGTGGACACGTACACTCTGCTCCAGCTAAATGATATATTTGAAAGGAGGCAGGTTTCTGAGCATGTAGCTGAATCGGAAATTGTAAGAACAAACAGATGCTGATCCCACAACCCATTTCAACAGCCAGGAATGCATGCAAAAGAAGCTGCCCTCATGTGGATTAATTGGTCAAGAGAAGGAACAAGAAACTATATTTAAGGGCTCCTTCTGCTCTTTCCCTGGCAAAAAGCTGACGAGAGTCAATGCAGTTTATTTTACAAGGGTACTGAGCACACAATATGGAACTGGGAGCTGAATGAGTACCTTTGAAGACAATGTATATGTTTATTTTCGAATTGGGAGGTTCCATCCTGGGCAAATCACATGAGGAATGTTGAGGAACACTGCAAGAGTTTCAAAAAGGACACAGGAAATGTCTGGCACACGTTGGTATGTTACAGATCCCCAACTATCACTTACTGAAATAATCTGTATTTACTATACAAGCATCTGGAAAAAGTGCAACCTATTTCTTCCCTATAGGAAAAGGAACACCAATGCTCGAAATACCAGTTAAATTTATGTCTTGCACAGTCAAAAACTGCCATAAGAAAGAGTAACAATTATTTTTTAGGACTCTTGATGGAAACACATGCTAAAATAAGTTTAAGATGGAACAGTAATGCCATTAGCATTCATACTTACTTCATGTGATGACACAAATTTTGCAGTATGTAATTGTCCCCTGCAATACCAAACTGCATAATTTTTTGGAATAAAGTCTCCCTGCTTCTTTCTCTTCCAGGTGCCTTTCAGAGGATTTATCATCTATTTAAAGCATCTTTAAAATGTGCACGGATTTTTGTGTTCTGTCTATATATTTCTTCAACTGAATTAAATTTTGATTCTCTAGAAACAATGACAGAAATATATAGGGCGATCTAGACATAGGAATGGGAGATCTATGAATGGCTTCCCTGCTGTTTTTAAACCTTACATTACAGCCATGGCAGGCCCTTATTTGGACCTGTACCACAGCATTTTTTTTCCTCCATTGGTTTTGCAGTCTGAATCACCTTCCTTGAGATGTTATTTGCCCTACAAAAGGAAAGATACAGGTACAATATGCTCTGTGTATAAATTTTCCTTCATGGGACAGAAATAATTTAATAATGGTGTGGCATTGAGGCGCAGGGCCCTGCAAGGCTCAATTTAACTTTAAAAGATATAAGAGATCAGTTCATGGATCTTCCTTCTTTTATATGTAATTAGGATGAAATAGAATGACTTGCCCAAGTCTTTGTAGTTCAATGGAAATTTGAATCAAGGGCTGATTTCCACACAGAGGTTCTCCATTTCAGAAGCTCATGTACCTTTTCTTTTGTTTTCACATAGTATTATTCTCCATTTCTATTCAAATAGTGAACCACCCATTTTTTCCCACTGAAAATGCTGCTTACTATTATTTTGGAGGGTTACTTTTTACTATTATTACATTATAGAGATACAAGTGACTGTGCCTGTTCTCTTGAATATTATTTGAAATATTTCTGACATGCTCTCTCTTCTTCTCCCAAAGGCAGGGGATCAAATAGTCTTTCAGTGTAGAGTACTGTAGGGTACCTAGTATCTTCCTATACATAGCATTGCCAAAGTGTCCAAGTATTGCATTATTCTGGAACAGCACTATTCAAATGCACAGGGTAATTTTTTAAAAGGTGAGTGTGTCAGAGAAGCTGACAGCAAGAGTTTAGGCACTGTCAAGAGTCTAAACTCCTAGTAGAGTCACTCAAGACAGAATGCTCAAAGCTGAGACACCAGATTAAGAACATCAAGATGACAAAAGTAATGACTACTGAGGAATTACACAATTTTAAGGCTAACAATGAAAAATTTTCTATTCCTTGGCTCAATCATCAACCAAAAGGGAGCCTACAATCAAAAAATCAGGTGATTGAGACTTGGAAGGGCACTCCTCAAGGAACTAGAAAGGATCTTTAAGTATAAGGAAGAGTTGTTGGAGATCAAGGTCAAGATTATTTATACTATGTTATTCCCCATTACTATATATGGATGTAAAAGCTGGGCATTGAAGAAAGCTGACAGGAAGAAAGTTGATTCATTTGAAATGTGATGCTGGAGGAGAGTTTTACAGATACCATGAATGGCCAAAAAATGCATTCTACATCAAATCAAATCTGAATTCTCCCTAGAAACTAAAATAGCAAAACTATTGTACTTTGGTCACATCATAAGAAGACAAGACTCACTGGAAAAGACAATAATTCTAGGAAAGGTAGAAGGCAGTAGCAAAACAGCAAGACCAAATATGAGATGGATTGACACAACAAAGGAAGCCATAGCATCTATTTGCAAGATCTGAGCAGGACTCTTAACAATAAGACATTTTGGATGTCATTAAATCATAAATCAGGACCCAACATTTCCAAAGTGTAGTGTGAATCACTTGTCTTCCAGTAACCAGCAGCTGCTATCTGTTAATTTGCAATACATATATATAATTTAAAAATAGTCATAATAAAAGAATGATCATCCAGCAGAAGTTCAAGTTATGAAAAAGTGTTTTTCTATGTGCTTGCTGACTGGTCAAATATTTATTTATTTATACCCTGCTTTTGTCCATAGTGGGAATAAAGTGGCTTACAACGTCATTCTCCCCTCATTCTACTTTATTCTTACTACTCTGTGAAATTGGTAGATGTTGAAGCCAAGATCCAAGACATCCTAAGAAGACTCAGAAATTGTGGGATAATATTAATGAGAAGCAGGAAGATAGCAAAACTTGCACTTGACAATATATTTTTAAGTAGAAATTTACAAGCTGATTGCAAGTGCTTTTCTTTAAAAATAATAGATCCAGAGTAGTTAGCTGTGTTAGTCTGTAGTAGCAAAATAGTAAAAAGTCCAGTAGCACCTTTAAGACTAACCAACTTTATTGTAGCATAAGCTTTTGAGAGTCACAGCTCTCTTCATCAGCATGTGACAAAGAGAGCTGTGGCTCTCAAAAGCTTATGCTACAATAAAGTTGGTTACTCTTAAAGGTGCTACTGGACTCTTTACTATTTAAAAATAATAGTTCCAATTCTTCCATGAATCCCTTCCATATCTCAGCTGACCAGTCTGAGTCATTGTTATAATGAAACAGCAATCAACCCACAAAGTGAAATTTACAATGAAAAGTCTAAACAGTAAACAACACTAAAAAATGTATATTTTCATTTTTTTCTGTCAAATAAACTGAAAATAAACATTATCCACCTTAAAAAGGAAATCATAATTTTATCCCATATCTTAAAAGAAATACAATCAAACCATCAAAAGTGAATATGGGGGGGAAATTAAAATACCTTATAGCAAGAGCATTCATAGCCAAGCACCTGTGCCACAGATCTGTGGTGCTCTGGGCTGTAAAACTGGGCTAGTGTAGTTATACTGCTGTCCTTTTAACTTTATAGGTAGAAATTCTTTCCCTGTATAAAAGCATTACAGAGTCAGAACCATGTCGATCTACCTCACACTAGACATATTTTGAAATACTGTGGCAGAATTTCAGGGAGGAAGGCATATTTATGCTTCTTTAAAACACCAGCTTTTATATGAAGGGAAATTTCACAGCACCGCAAACATGTATGAGTTAACTACTTGTGGTCACTTTTCAATGTGTGATCTGGCTCACTTGCTGTAATAATCTATGGCATTTCCTCTGTACCTGACGCCCTGACCTGGGTATCCCAGAGAAGCCTGATCTCATCAGATCTCGGAAGCTAAGCAGGGTCAGCCTTGGTTTGTAATTGAATGGGAGACCTCAAAGGATGGCCAGACTTGCTAAACAGAGGTGGACAATGGCAAACGACCTCTGTTGGTCTCTTGTCTTGAAAATCCCAGCAAGGAGCACCATAAACGAGCTATGATTTGATGGCAGTCTGCACCTCTACCACCATGTACCTGACAGCTATGCATCTGCTTTTTCCTTGAGATCCTCCATTTTCAGGTTTATAGGAGGGTGTCTGAACAATAATGAGCTGATCTTGCTTGAAATTGATGGCTTCTTTGGTCCTATCCAGGTTTACGATTCCATTACAAAGAGCATTTGTGGAGTGAAGCCAACAAGAAGAAGAAAAAACAGAAGATCCACTTGGGTCCTGATTCTTTATAATCTTGTCAGGTGACCTCAACAACAGTGACATTTTTTTTCGTGTCACAGGGCAGAGTTTCTGCCACTCACAGAAGAAGGAAAGCTAAGCAAAATTTATGCAGTTTCTGACGTGCTGGTCTTTCATGCTCCCCAAAGGAGAAACTGACTGGGAGAAGTTCATGTCCAAACTGGGCCAAGTCTTAGTCCTTCTGTAATTGATCTAGCAGCTTAGTTAAAATCAGTGTTAAATATATTTCCTCATTAATTACCTGCTATGCTTTGCTACCTAGTTATGATATGCAGGCCCAGATCTAAGAGGTCTATGGTAAGAAACTGGCAGAGAATTTCACTTGCAGTGGTTTTTCTCATTGTGATATTAGAGCAAAGGGCTCCAGGCAGAATTTTCTTTTAATATGCATTGAATAATCCTTCCCCTATCATTTTGTCTGTTAGAGAAAAAAATATCTTTTAATTTGTATCATGGGTGCAGATCCAGAAAATGGTGGCAGGTTGCTTGCTTGTAGCCCATCCCTTGTACACAACCCTAACATTCCAACACAGAGTTAATGCAGCAGAGCTCATTTGGCTTTACTTGCAAGTAATGCTGCTGGACTTCCCAATAGAGAGAGAGAGTCACGGAAAAACGTCACCCAACACAAAAGAAATAACCGTGACTTACTTACTATTGCAATTTAAAGATACAATGTAACACAGTAACACAAATCATTTTTTTGAAGGTATAAGATCTAAAGCAGCTAGCAGCATCATACAGTTTCAAAAATTCAAAGTGCAACCGTGCTTATAAATTCCTTTTTCAAAGTGCATGCTAGCTTAAAGGAACCACACCTTCCTTAATCACATAAATTTCATACAATAATTTCATAAACTACATACAGTAGCAAAATATAGTATAATCCAGATTTCAGTCTCAGCAATAAGCCTTCAATAAATACATCACAATCAGCAATTAATACATATGTAGATTGATAGTAACTGCAACGGGCTTGCTAGCGAGAGAATCCTGTTTCCATCATCCCCTTCCTCCTGGCAGTTACCAAGCTGTAATAAATAACACATCATGTATTAAAATCTCCATAAATATCCAATATATAAATATCTATACATCCCTGGAGTTACAGTAATGAATCAAAAGCAATCACACGTCAGTTTCAGTGCTCAATGGCCACTTGCACTTTGAAAAAGGAATTTATAAGCACTGTTGCACTTCGAATTTTTGAAATTGTATGATGCTGCAAGCTGCTTTAGATCTTATACCTTCAAAAAATTGATTCATGTTAGAGAAGGAATTGCTTCAGATCTTATATTCTCTATAAATTGATACTTGTTAATGATACAAAGGAAACTTCTGGTTACAGTGTTACATTGTATCTTTAAATTGCAATTGTAAGTAAGTCATAGTTATTTCTTTTTTGTTGTGCAATGCTGCTGGAACAAAGTCAGATTGTCATCTCACCTGGAGAAAAATGTTTGGGCCCTTTAATAGAGACTTCATGGAGTTATTTGCCTTCATGCCATGAAAAGCTTCAACTGACCCTTTCTATATATTAAGCCTCTATTAAAGAATCTGTTGACATTCCTGCATGCATTTTCATTATACAGAATCAGGCCATTGGTCTGCCAAGGTCAGCCCTGTCTACTCAGACTGGCAGTGGGTCTCCAGCATCTCATGATGACTTGGTCTTTCTCATCTCCTACTGCCTGTTTTGTTTAAGTTGAAGGTGTTTGGGTTGAAACTGTGTCCCACATTTTAAGCAGATGCTCTTCCACTAAAACATAGTCCTTCCACATAGAAGAACATATTGGTACATGCCCAGATTTTAATATAGAATGTCCTGTCTGTGCAAAACAGATATGTGCCAAAGATTTTTTTTAAAAAAACACCACCATTCTAGAGAACCTGCTCAAAGTAACTTACAAAGTTAAAAAATGATAAAATCATAAAACAGCATAAAACCAATTCCAATGATTAAATACCCAGTCATTCAAAATGCCTAGCCATTAGAAATCCAGCACTGCCACATAACTGCCAGATCATGTCCAGTTTAAATGAGAAACTGGATAGGTGCAAAATTGCACAGGTAAGTTCTTCTGTCCTGGCAGTATCATGTTTAAATCAGGCCTGTGTCTTTAAAAGTTCTGCCACAGGCAGGAATGTAACAGCTGCAGCTTTTCCAGGCACTGAGGTTCAGTGATGGGAAAAACTGCAGCTGTTACCTTTCTGTTGGTCCTAAAGCTTTTAAAGATACCAAAGCCCTTGCCTAAAAGAGCTAGCAAGTTTTTTTCAGTAGCTGGTTATTGATTTTAGAGTTTTTTCTACTGCTAATTTTTAAGAATGATGTGTTAGGACTGATCCTTGCACTCTTTCTGCAAATCGCTCAAAGTAACCTACGTACGATGATCAAACTGGGCAATCCCTGACAGGCTTGCAGTGAGCGAGAGGGGAGAGTATTTTTCCCCCTCAGTCTTCTTGTTCAAACTAAATATAGGTGTGTTTTTGAGTGTTCAATACTGAGCTGGGAGGGAAAAAAATAAATCAAACAAAAATGAACCCAACCTTTCCCCCACCAAAACCAAATAGGTGATGCCTTTCCTTCCAACCCTCCCCAAGCAACAGAAGTTTTCCTTTGCAAAGGAGGCATGGGCTAATGGCCAAGAGGAAGACACAGTTGAGGCCCACAGCTGCCGGTACAAATCCTCTTCTCCTAGTCATCATATTCAGTCAGGACTCGGAGTTACAGGATTCAGGGATTCACGGGCCTATACATATAATGATACTTCATATTACAAAAAGAGAGAGGAAAAACATTAGGGATACGAAAGGAATGATCACATTCATCTACTTGACTCCAACAGCAGTGTTTTGAATAGTTTCTTTTGTATTGCAGTACAGAAAAATACACAACCAAACTTCTTTAATTGCTCCTGGAAGTTCAAGTGGCAATCTATTTCTTCCATCCAGATGTTTGTCGTCTGCTTCTCTCTTTCTTGTTGGCTGTTTTTAAAAAATCCTTTACTTTCTTTGATTTTTGTTTAACTTGGGGTGGTGTTTGAATCCCCACTCTGCCATGGATGCTTCCATGGAGACCTTAGGAAGGTCACACATTCTCAGGGTAACCTACCTCTCAGGGTTGTTGTGAGGAATAAAATAGGAGAATAATGTAAGCTACTTGAGTCCCCACTAGGGAAAAAAGCAGGATATAAATGAAGTAAATAAATTAAATTAATGTGTATTCTGCTAAGTGTATTCTCTTCAGTGTTTAAACTAAATATTCAGTCGTGATGGGTAATGATATTGCTGTGAATGGTGGCTAAATGTTGTTAGGTTAATTACTCAAAACAGTTGGCTGAGGTTTTCCCAGTGGGCAGAAATTATTCAGAAATATGCCCCTGGTGGGAGCTTGGAGAAAGTAATATCCGTTAAGGGAAGGAGGAAAGTATATATCTGTGCATAATAATAAATATAATAAAGAACAACACCTATAACTTCAGGTCTTGCTGATCAGTTAAAAACCTTTGGTGTCTAAAAATGGTTTGAGAAGAAAGGAAGGAAGGATAAGAGTGGCATGCAAGCATTCATTCTGGGTGGCGAAGGGAAACTTCGCCATGTTCCAATTTTATCAGGTTCTCCCTATCCCAAAGCTGCGTCTTCCCAATCTGCTTTGACAATTCACCTTTCACATGCATCATCCTCATGCATGTTTTGTGGGTGTTTGTCACACACACACACAAAGATACCAAAACAGAAAATGTGTTCGTTATCTGCATGTCATCACAAATGATGTTGGTGCAGTCCCACCCAATTTTTTTTTTTTTTGGAGCGCATGCAGACTTGCACTATTCCATTGTCCTTTCAGCTTCTGTAGAAACTGTGCATGCATAGTACTCTGTTCTCTACTGTTGATTTCCTGCTCAGTTTTAAATGCAAAAGTGTTTAATAAATATGCAAACAGTAATGTGATCACGCGATTCCATATTTAAAATAAATCAGAAATGGCATTCCATCCTCAATGTTGTTCCTAGACTGATAGTCCAATTGCTGAGTGATCAAATGCGGCAAGCACTGTAGTATGATCCGAATAAAAAAATATTCGGATGGCATGCATACTTATGGTATGATAAAGTAAAAGCGGACTCTATGTTCTTACATTATTATATTCGGAGAAGCCTATTCACAACTTGGAAGAAGTACAGAAATTACCTACAAGATGGAATCCCCTCATGGGTGGTTCCATATGAAGTAATAGATCCGAGAACTGTCGATAATGAACAACAGTGTTTAACATACAAGGAGATAACCCGAATGGAATTTTCTAAACCCAAAATAAAGACGCAGGACGAGTTGTCTCCAAGTTACGATTGGTTTCAGTATAGACAGATCAGAGATCTTTATAATTCGGACTGTGCGAAGGGAGGGATAAGAATGGAGAATTCGGAATTAGAACAGGCACTTTTACAAGAGGACAAAAAGGAAATCTCTAAGGTATATAAAGTGCTGTTGAAATGGTATACTGAAGATGAAACAGTTAAAGTGCAAATGGTGAAGTGGGCTATAAACTTTAATAAGGAAATAACAATGGAGGCGTGGGAATACTTGTGGAAAAATACATTGAAGATCACGACATGCACCAATATTAAAGAGAATGTCTACAAAATGATTTATTGTTGGTATATGACACCAAAGAAAATTGCGCTAGGGAATCTGAACACGTCTAATAAATGCTGGAAATGTAAAAAGCATGAGGGATCTTTGTATCATATGTGGTGGACTTGTGAGGTAGCTAGGCAGTACTGGGGGGAAATAATAAGAGTAATAAGCGAGATTTTACAATTTCGAATTAATAAGAACCCAGAACTCCTGCTACTGAACTTGGGAATGGAGGACATTCCAGCACAATATAGGACATTGCTATTTTACATGACAGCAGCGGCTAGACTTATTGACTTAGTTTGGAGGTATATATGGGTCAAATTGGTTGACTATTTTTGGTGGATAGTTGCATAATGGAAGAATTATATAATTATATAATTAAAGCAATACGAAGATAAGATATGTAGAAAAAGTAATATATAGAGTATAAGTTAAATTGGTTGACTTATATTGAATGTACTGTTTATAGAAGTATCTAAAATTATGCTAAATGAGGGATAAATTGTTTGTCCCATATTGAAGATGAGATTATAAGATAGAGTATAGAGTACCAAAATTAGCTAAATGATTATTATTAGAAGAAAATATGCCAAGAATGTATTATTTAGTTATGCATTATTTAGTTGTTAAAGTAGTTAGGAAGACAGAAGGAGCACTGTGTTATATAGATAAGCTTAGAAGAAAGTGAAAGTTTACGTTTGATAGATAGAATAAATTTGAAATGAGTAAGGGAAAAGGGACAAGGGGTTGGAAAACTGTTGGAAGTCAACAAAAGGGGGGGAAAGGGAGGGGGTTAGAATTGGAAAAATTAAAGGAAACTGATTGTAATGTACAATTTAATGATATCTAATCCAATAAAATTTTTTTTAAAAAAGCACTGTAGTATGATTCTCTTTGTATACATAGATACCATAATAGCGCAAGGACTGTTTAAAAAGGTAAAAAAGGGAGGTGATTATACAATTGCACATGCGAGTCAGATGCATCTGTGATGTTTAAAAGAGGTATAAAGGCGAGAAAGCTTGGAGATTTGTGGGAGGGCTCTTCTGAAGCATAAAAAAACCTCCGCATGCATTGAAATGGTAGGATAATCACACAGAAAAACTGCATCAAAAATAAACACAGCCCAAAACATCCCAAAACATCATGACCCACTCGCGCATGGGAAACGATGACATGTGTAATGAGTGAGATAACCCATCAGAGTTCTGTTGGCAGGTCATCCCATTAAGGACGCGTGGAAATGGCCTAAGTTTGCAATAACATACAATGCTTAGAATAGAGAAAGAACCCCACTTATTCAAAGGTGGAATCAGCTGCCTAGGGAGGTGGTGAGCTCCCCTTCACTGGCAGTTTTCAAGAAGAGGCTGGATGAATATTTTTCAGGGATGTTTAAGCTCATCCTGCATTGGGCTAGAAGATCTGTTTGGCCCCTTCCAACTCTGTCATTCTGCAATTCTGTGATTCATTTGTCAAGTCTGCCAAAGGGAGAAAAACTAAAATAATACAGTACAATGCCTGTCCATTCATAGCTCTGGGAGGAAGAACATATTTTTAACACATCATATAAGGAGCTAATTTCAATTCATTAAAAATACAAACATCCGAAACCCAGTGCCCCCCCCCCCAAGCATAAACTGATTGTCCAAATGCAGATGTTGAATTTACTTGAAAAGAAGACCACCCTGAGTCTAAGACAACCGGGCCACCAACAATATTTTTGTTACACTGACTGACTGATTGACTGACTGATACACACACACACAGAGAGAGAGAGAGAGAGAGAGAGAGAGTTAACTGGAGATGACAGTCACTTGTATGTGAATGTAAAATGACCCCCTCTTTATGACTTATCTGGGGGGGAAATAGTCTTGTATTTGAGTAAATACAGTATTCAGGAAGAGATGAAGCAGGTCTACTTTAACTTTAAAAAGAAGCAAAGACTGACAGGTTGCTGCATCATTTAAAAAAGATGAAGGATACTGAGAATTTTTAAATGAATACAGTTGCCAAGTGAAACCTTCATTGACCTTGGGGTCAATGAAGGTTTCACTTCATTGACCCCAGGTGGGTCCAAGGTCACCCAGCAAGCACCATGGTAGAAGTGTGGATTCGAACACAGGTCTCCCCAGATTCTAGTTCATCACTCTATCCTCTACACCATGCTGGTTCTCAAATGACAGTAATTCTCCATGTTATAGGCAAATATCTTTTGCAATCCAACAAACTTAAATAACTTGTTAATTGGTGATAACAATTCTAAAACATGCACCCCAAACATGCATTTTACTACTGACTGATCTACATATAGTCAGCCATAAGTTGGTTGTACTTGCAAAGAGGAATCTGATTATCTCCTTGATTGCTCTGTAGTGATTATACTTAGTGAATACCATTCTCTGAGCTGGCCACTCTTCTTTCCCTTCTTTCTCAAATTGTACTTTAGAAATACAATGTAAAACTTCATAAATCTCAAGTGAATACTGATGATGAATTAATCTTCCAAGGGAACATGCTCCTCTGGATTTCTCACTATTGAGTAAAAGGGAAACAAAACAATGCCATCAAAAATCATTTTGAAAGATGTCTCTGGTTATAAATAGAAAGATGAATAATAACTTTTACAATAAAATCTCCCTACTGATGTCAATATAAAGATACAGACAGACAGCAGATATGATATATTTCCTTCCTTTTCCTAGTTCCCTCTTTTTCCTCTTTGATTTGGAACACATCATGTTCTCACAAGTTATCTAGCCCAAGTGGACTACTGCATTCATCTTGGTAAGGAATAAGGATATATCACCGTAACAAGGTTTCTCGATTAAGCAAACCAGGAACACTAAGAAGTGAACAATGCACATATGCACCAAGCTCAACCCTTATTAAGAGGGTTGATCCCACCGGGGTCTGTTTTTAAAAGTTGAGTCTCTGGATTCCAAGAGAAATAATGTAATTCCAGATTTTAGCTGCTTACTATATTAAAGAACACTTTTATTTTGATAAATTATCACTGTTAGTATTATTTAAGCATGATACTCTCTGATAATGTTGTTTCTTTGTCACCAAGTAGACTTTTTATCTTATGATACTGTATCTGAGTCATTGCTCATTGTTATACTCCATAATGCCACCAAGGGATTAAGGTGATTTTAACAGATGCATTACAAAAGCTACAAGTAATCAGGCTTAAAAGAGAGTGTGTTCTGGAAGTCAGCCTACATGCGAAGAGTGTGCTGTTCAAAAGCTGTAATTCCTGGTTCTAAGCTGCTAATATATTGTATTGTGACTTTCGCTTAGCATTTTTAAAATACCTAATCTTCTCTGCAACACCATCAAAACTGGTGTGGGGGGTGCCACCTTAAAAATCTTGGCATCTTCATTTCTCTGTAATGCTACCATGATGGCTTTTGCAATACCAGTGAGAAGAGGAAGCAGCAACAGCAGCAGAAGAAAATCAAGCAGAAGAATTTGCCAGCAAGAGGCTTTAACATCCGTTTCAAAAGTCATAGATTACAATTTAAAATGGAAGTCCCCGTTTGAACAAAGAAGGAAAGGTTATGAGAAAATAACAGT
This sequence comes from Eublepharis macularius, assembly GCF_028583425.1. Taxonomy (NCBI): domain Eukaryota; kingdom Metazoa; phylum Chordata; class Lepidosauria; order Squamata; family Eublepharidae; genus Eublepharis; species Eublepharis macularius. The sequence continues at coordinate 100,803,903 of NC_072796.1, forward strand.
TGAAAATTACTGATGTAGAAAGCCAGTTCTGATTGCATCTGTCCTGTAGCTCCCCCAAATGTACTGCCTGGAAACTGCTGCACAGTCCTGAAAATAATAGCGAGGGGCATATTTGACTACAGACACTTCCTCATTACCACTTTGAGAATGCAGTCTGAACACAGAGCTTGCAAGGAATCTGTGCATTTCTCATTTACCATCTTTTATGGACTGCTTGTCAGATGGGCCCTGCATGCTCTGCTCAGATAATCTTGGAAACATATATGAGTTATACAAATTATCATTCTAGAAAAGGAAATAAAGTCAATTGACCACTGATGGTTCTTTCCCCTTATCCCAGTGTCTTGTATAAGCATCCAAGTGTAATGATTGTGAACGCAAAGAATTTCTGTTTCACTGCATTTTATCTTTGCAGGTAATGAAGTTAGTGGGTTCAGCTTTAGTTCTTGTCTCTTTCTCTCTTTCTGCCTGTGTGTGTTTAATTTCATTTTCACTCAGCAAAGGCCACTTTGGAAAAAGAAAAGGGAGAAAGAGAAAATGGTGCAGTAATTGCTCAGCGTTCGTAACTGTCGAGCCTCTGTTTTCTCAGTTGTTTACGCTATGCTATATCAGGGAGGAAACTAAAAGAGTAGAAATATGAATGTAACAAAGCAATGGCTGATGGAACACAAGCCCGGCAGCAGGGCCAGTGAAACGCTGGCATTGTCTGCTCCAAATCAGACTCATTTGGTATTGTTGCGAATGGCACAGATTCATGCTTTATCCCTAGGCATGCTACAAAAAGACTGTGTGAGTTCACCCAAAGAATGCTGTTGGTGACAAACTCTCCATCACTTAGCATTCATTTAACCTTCCCTGCAATGTTTCTCAGAAATGGCTTTGCTTTCTGTATCCATTTTTTTTTCCAGAGCTTGGGTGCTGAAGACCACCAGAAACTCCCCCCTCCCCCTTCTGCATCTTTACAGATGATTTCTTCTGTTTCTACTTCGTGTGTCCCTATTGATTCCCAAACATATTAATCCCCATTTTGTTAATTGTAATTTAAAAATCCTATTCAAAAGTGTACACATTTGGTCCCATCATAATTCTGAAGGTGAGAAGTTATTTTACTGGGTTGTCACTCTTTCCAGAAATCAAACCTTTGCTGTCATATATAAATAGATTGCTTGATATACATGCAATATCCTGTCGATGTCATGCACTCTTTTCTTTAATCTGACTGACATGGCACATAATAAAATGCTCACTTCAATATATGTCTGTTGCATTTCACCTAATTCTGGGCTTAGTTTAATATTAGTCATGAATATTTCCTACAAGTGGAAATGAATTTGAATATATAAAAGATGCATTTTATGGTCATACTGCACAACTCTCTTTTTTAGCGCTTTTCTGTTTGTGATGAATTAAGTCATCTCAAGAAAATGCAAACTGGAAGCAGCAGGAACTGAAGCTGTTATCTCTATCCACAAGCCAGGTACAGCTTGTAGACTGGGAGAGAAATGCATTCTCTTTGCATATTGCTTCCCACAAGTGTTCAGCCATAAGAAGAAGGGTTACATCCTTTTCAGAGATGAGGGGAGGGGGAGAATAGCAGACAGAACTTCTTCAAATTTGTAATAAAAGCAATTGGCCAAATTCTGGATTTTCGAAATCGTTTGTTCTCCTTGGAAGGTGAAGATTCCCAAGTCACTGCATTTAGCAACACAATTCATAGATAGCTACAGCAAAGTTTTCTTAGGGTGTGAATGGACTTTGAATGGTCTGTCTGCTAGATTCTTTTGTGTGTGTATCTGTCTGTGTGTGCAAAAAAGAAAAAAAACAGGAATTAATATAACAAAAAGATTATTGAATGATATTTCACAATCTTTTGTTATTCATTCTAAGAGCATTCTTAATTACACAGGTAACATATGTCCAAAGCATCTCCCTGCCTTTGCAGTTTGTACAAATGAATACAATCTCTTTGAGGGATCTGTAACACAGCAGTGAGGGGAAAATATTTATTGCTTTCTGCTTTATATTCAGAAGGTTGATTTCCAGAGCTGGGCATCTATCTGCAGGGAATAAACATGAGGGATGTCTATTCAGAAGAGTCTTGTACAGACCAAAATCCCCTTGAGTGCTCCACTTTATTTCAAATCATCTTGGCACTCTAAATTACCAGATACTTTCCCAGGATAATTAAAAGGGTTCATCTTAATAGTAATATAATCAATGCAGTCAAAATATTTAATATTTAACTGTATAATAGTGATATCATGTGTAATGTAAGAAATTTCAGTTGGGATGGCAAAGATTAATGCAAAAAAGTCAAGTACCTGTAATTTAGCTTTGTGGGTGTACTTTCTATTCATTTTTACATGTTCTGGTGTCATTGCACAATAATTTTCTGCTATATCTCTCTATACACCGCCTTTGTTTCTAAAAACTTTGGAATCTTTCTTCCAGCATGCTTATTTCCTAAGATGTTATTTGTTCTTCTTACCACTCCAGGACTGGGGATTAACTTCAAGTTATTTCTAAAACGATTCTTTGTACTGTTTTGTTAGAAACACAATAGACTTTCAAGATTCTCTTGTTATTACAGTTTTCCTCTCAGTCCTCTAAAAGCCCAATCAGCATGCTGTGGATATTCCTATATGTTTCTTCTGCACCTGACAATGTCACTTGATCAGAATTCTGCATCTGTTTAGTGGTCGAATAGTAGAGTCAGAGGAGTGTTAACTGAACATTTTTTTGGAATGGTACTGTGCAAACATGAGGTCAACCTTAGAAGTAAAGATGCTTGCTGACTGACCTGGGGGGTTACATTGCAAGGGGGGAGGGGGGAGGCTGGGGCAAGGGCAGGCTGATCTCCAGTGAAAGAAGTAGGGAATTATTAGTGGGGATGGTGCAGGGGAGGAGCACAGGAGGGGCTTGATGTCACGCCAGTTGCCCTGCACAGTCCTCACTGCCATTCCTGGACAGCAGTAGGGGACAAACACTTCCCTCCCTCTCTCCCTCCATGCCAGCTGCTGCTGGAGAAGCTTTTCTCAACTTAGATGGTTTCAGGGCATAGAGCCAGATCCACTAGGGTGTCATTCTGGCTGGGTAGCTCTCCCCCTTTTTTGGGGGTCCCCTTAAGGAATCTGGAGAAAGCTGAAGAGTACATGCTGGTGCTGGCTGTTGCAGCCTTCCCCCCCCCCCCAAGATGGCAGGAACCACCAGGGTCATATCTGGATGGGTGTTATACCTCCTGTCAGCAGGCGGGCTGGAGAATGTGTGCCATCAATCAGCAGGGGACTGTTCAGTGTAGTGGATCCATTGCTCTTATGCCATGCCAATGATCCAATGACTGTTATCAATAAAGTTGTGGCCCATTTTCACCCAGGAGTGATGTGTTGTGTATTCTTTGCCCCGGGCACTAGCCTCACATAGCCTACATGGAGACATCGAAGAATATTCACAAAAGATCGCTCTTTTTCATAGATTCAAATTTGAACCCATGCTGGATTCTATCTATTTAGTGCATTTTTAAATCCTTCCCTTCTTCTAAAGCACTCAGAACAGTGTACATGGTTCTCCCTTCCCCTTTTTAGCCTTTCAACAACACTGTGGTTTAGGTTAGGTGGAGAGAGAGTGACTGGCCAATGGCCACCTAGCATGCTTTACAGCAAAGCAGAGATTTGCTGTAAAGTGTCAGAACCTACTCTGACACTTGGCCCATTATACCACTTTGGCATTGGGGTTCATTTTAATCTTTACACATGTTAAAAGTATCAAAGAACATGGTTGTTTTGGGTTTTCCGAGCTGTATTGCCGTGGTCTTGAAGAAGAATCCAAGAAGAATTTTTATAAGGGGAAGTGACTTAGCAGTGGCAAACTCTACCCTCAGCTTAAGTATATTCTCAGATCCTATCAAACTGCTGTTTCAAAAGGCAGAATTCTTTGAAACCTATAACAGGGCTTTGTACCTTTCCTACAGTAACAAAACTCCACAGAATGCCTCCATCCTTCAGGCATTCATATTTATTTATTTATTTATTACATTTCTAGACCGCCCTCTCCATCAGACGGGCTCAGGTCGGTGTAACAACATACAATTTATAACATACAGTTTAAAACAATAAAAACATTATAAACAAACATTTAAAAACATTATCCATGTGCAATAAAATTTCTCAGATGGCAGATATAAGTATGTGTCACACTTTTTGAGCTCCTGCATGGATGGTGGATGGTCTTCAGTGGTATGGCCAGCAAGAGGACAGCCTAGCTCCCACCAAATGCCTGGCAGAACATCTCCATCTTGCAAGCCCGGCAGAAAGATAACAAATCCCGCCGGGCCCTAGTCTCCTCAGACAGAGAGTTCCACCAGGTCAGAGCCAGGACTGTTTTGACTTTATTGTACCATAACTGGAACATGGTACAAAACTGTATTTCAGATATCCTGCTTTGTTTCATTTGCTTCAGATAGCTAGGCCATCAATAAGAAGCTTTGCATCCCAGTGAATAAAGACTAAAGTCATTTCATACTTAATGTGTAAAATTGATGCATTTTGAAAGGGAGAATCATTCTGGCAATAAGCCTTGTCCCCACCCCACCCCCCAGGCATTCATTGGAAGGTCTGAATAGAGGCAACATATGTACAAAAGCCATGTAAATAGGAACCCTGAAAAACCAAGGATCTGCCTTATGTGGAGTCTTATACTGCTCGTTTGTTTTATCTCACCTGTGCACCAAGGATCTCAGGATGGATTGTGTTGAATCTTCCCCTTTACATTTTTTTCTTACAATATCCTTGTTAGATTAAGTTTCAGGATGAAGGCTGATGCACCTGGTACCTGGTAGATTTGATCCCAGGTCTCCACACACCTAGACTAACACTTTAACCATTATCACAGATGTAATTAGTTTTGAACTAGACTTTCTAGGGGTGTAGGCTGTGGGAGGAGCTTGAAATTGCAATGTCCTTCTCATAAGTGTTTCCTTTTACACATTATGAAAAAGCTAAAATGAACCATTACCTGCACCGGATCCAACATCAAACAGGTGAATTACCTAATGAAGTCTTATAAAGGGTTTTTTTGACATCAGGGAAAATAAATTATTTGAAAGTGGGAACCTAACTGAGTAATTCGTTGTCCTTGTTCATTGGCCCTTTGCCTTGAGTCTTTTGCAGCAAAGTAGGTTAATGGAACTGGAATTCTGCTTCCCCAGTATGGTGCAAAGCATCCACACAGCATGGCAAGTGTATTTTTATTCAACAAGGCAACCAACCTTGAGAAGATTAATTAACAAAACAAGCCAGCAAACTCCAAACAGAAATTACTTCCTAGTTAGACAACACTTTTATAATAGTGTCCCACATTGTTCATGCTGAATGATTCCGACAAGCTTGAGGAATTTTATGGGACTAATGACACTATTACCATTGTTTCCAAATTCTTGCTTTGCTTCTTTCTATTGTCTTACTGCCAAAGGGTTTTCTACTTAATTGTCTTGACAGATACATTGGTGATAATTAAATAATTTGCAGAGTCCCCTTGCCTAAGATAAACCTGCAAACAGAGACTGGGAGAGGGTTTAGGGAGGCAGAACCTCTCTGCAACTCAGCATTCATAGCAGAACCCACCAAAAAGTGGATTGAGTGTAAAAACCAGCCAGCCCAAAGGAAATGGGAAAAATACCCCTCAAAGTGAATTGGTGGCAATGCTTGTTAAAAATGAAGCTGGGTCAAACAGTGTACAAGCACTGAAATATAATAAAGCAACTTGTGGGGCTTTCCCCCTAATAGCTGGGCACAGTATTGGTAAGCCTATTGTTCCCCTAAGGCTGCTTGCAGTTACGGTGAAGGCACTTTTGTGCTTTTACCAGAGGCTTCAGTTGCTCTGACAGAGCTTGCAAATACAATGCTCATGACAATGTGGCCTGATTTAAAGCATGTGTAGCAGGCTGAATGCTATTAATAATACTAATGGAGAGATTACATTTGGCTCCTGAGTTGTGTGCCCCCCGCCCCCCCAATGTGCACGCAGTTTTGAAAATAAAAGCTGGAGGTTTGTTTTAACACTCTGCTCTTTTTCAGAATTGTTGAAAGAAGCAATTGATTCCCCCTGTGCTGCTTCAAAAAAAGCTTTTTTAAAAAAAAGTTTCCTCACTTAATTAAAACACAGCTACATTTTCTTTTTCCACAAGTCAGTTTTTTACTGGTAACTCAATGGAAATAAATAAATAGTTTGCTAAGCGAATAAACAAGATTACAAAGGTGTGGTTTTTTTTTTTTAGGTTATCATATCATGTAATGCAACAAGGCTCTGGGGGACCACTAAAGTTCCCAGGAAATAGGGGGAAATCTCTGCCGGTGATTCCTCATTAATTAAACAAATTCAAACATAGCTGATCATGTCAAAGTCTGCACTGGGGACAATTCATGTGCAAATGTTCAGGCACAAATATAGGCAGAAGGTACAAATCATTAGGGACTTCTGCACAAGCCTCATTGGGATGAAGTAGAGTTGCACAATTTACTCAAAAGGTCTCTTCAGAATTTTTCAGCAATGTCTTAATTTATGCCTTTATTTATGACACTTATGCCCACTTGTCCTGCAAAGAGCTCAAATCAGTTTACTCTGAGTCAGGGCTTTTTTTTCTGGGAAAAGAGGTGGTAGAACTCACTGGGCACTGTACACACATGCGCAAAACACATGCGTGCTCCTGGGACCACATGATGACGTCACTTGTGGGAAGTGACATTGCACAGACCATCGTACAGACCATGGCCATCCTGGGAGCACTCCCGCGGGCACTTTTTATTCCCTTTGTTTTCACATGAAAATGTTTAAGAATATGATAATCTCTATATCACAGTGATTTCAATAAGTGACACAGATATTAGCTTCATACGGATGTTGCCCTTATTAGCACTGAATTTCAAAAATCCCATGTATCACTGAAGATATCTTGTTTAGGCTGCCCAGGGAACAACCCATTTAGTTGCAGCTCAGTGCCATTCCATGGCATTTTTTGCATTTAATGTGAAAACAGTATTGGAATTGATCCAGCTAAACCTCTGCAACCAAATTTTAACAACAACCAAGGTTTTTTTTCTGGGAAAAGAGGTGGTGGAACTCTCAAGAGGGAAATGAGGAATAAACACACGGGAGTCTTTGAAATAATATTATTTTCAAGCACTATTGCCGAGTATTTTCAAGAGGTGCCGGAACTCGGTTCCGCTGCGTTCCCCCTTAAAAAAAGCCCTGACAACAACAATAATATAGATCTTTGTGTTGGTAAAATTTACCTGTATTACTTTTGCAATCTTTACAACAGTTCTTTAAGATCACCAGTGTATTATCTTTGTGTTATAGACAAAGAACTGAAGCTAACAAAGCAGTCCTAAGCCGAGTTACACCATTCTCAGAGCTCTCTCAGCCCCAACCACCTCACAGAGTGATTGTTGTGAAGATAATAATAACACACTTTGTAAACCACTCTGAGTGTGGCATTAAGTTGTTATGAAAGGCAGTGTATAAATTGAATGTTGTTGTTGTTGTTGTTACCCAGCAAGCTTCCATGGCAGCTTGCAGATATGAAATTGGGTCATCCAGATTCTAGTGCAACAGTCTAACCACTACATTTTAATGTTTGTATTGCTTTAAGTATCTTCAAAATGTCACTTCGCTTCCTAATTAATCAGTTAAAAGAAAAACCACTACACCCAAAAGTGAGTGTGAAATCTCAGAACAAGTCGGCCAGCTGTTTTAACATCAGAATTGATCTCCCCCCTTCCTTTTTGCAGGTAAAAAGTCCGGGTGTGGCCAGAGGCCCAAGCCAAAGCACAGGGCCTTCCACTCTTGGCCTTCCACTCTTAGTCCATGGCTTGCAGCTCCAATGGATGTAGATCTTGTCTAGGATGTAGCATTATCCTTTTTCTTCTTGAAGGTTTATCTAAATTGTGTTTTATTTCTTTAAAACGTCCGTTGATTTCAGTTCTCCATAGGTATCTTTGCATCACTTGGATTTCCATCAGGGAGAAAAGTATGGTAAAAATTACTGGAATAAATAAATAAATGATTTTGACTGCTTGAATGCAAAATCTTTTGTGTACACACTCATTAATTGTTCATAGTCCCCCAGCCCAACAATTTACAACATTTACTTTGGAGAAAGCTCACTGAACTTAGCGGGACTCAGTTAACATGCATCTGATTTGAGTCTCTTGTCTGTTTGTGGAGAAACACAGCTGCTCCAATCCAATGATGGGATGTACACTCATGGAACCAGGCTTCTATATGCATATCCCTAGCTGGGGAAGAAATCATGTGAGAAAATGCATACTGTGCATGTAATCTGCTTGACCTAGGCTCCAAAGGTTCTTACATACATGGTTCTTAAATTAAAATCTTGTCAATTCACAGGGGAGTAGAGGATTAGAGGGAACTATTGGTAGCTTTCTCTGGCAAACAGCTAATCAGCAATATATCAGTTTCTTTTTTTAAAAAGCTATGTGAGTGCCCTGGTTTCTCTGCACATGCATTCTTGAATTGGAGCCAACATGTATAATTTCCAGTGGATTTTAGAATATTTACAGCCAAAACAATGTTTTTAAAGTATCATGAATGTTAAGATGAAGATGGAGGTGCTATTCCCCCCATCCCCTGTTCTCTGTATTATTCCTTTTCTCTGTTGTCCTCTTTGTTCCTGTTCTCTGGCACAGAGTTTATAATATAAAATGTGTTCCTCCTTCAGAACTGAGCCCCACTGGCTTATGCATTATGGCATGCAACATACAACTGAACGCAACTTATCACAGTGTGACAGCTAATATTTAAAAAAGAACACACACGTATTTTGAGGTTTGATAATGGCTATCAATCTCAGTAATGGGTATCCAATCCAAATTTCTGACAGATATCTAGTAGATGGAGCATCCACTAGGAGCGACTAAAGCTGAAGAAAATGAATGAGGCAGGTATTTCAAATCTCTAATTAAAAATAAGACATAAACACTATCTACAGAAAGGTTTTAAAAATTGCTCCATGTTTACATACCTGAGAATGTTCTGGAAGCCTAAAATAGCCAGATGTTAATTGTGTTGACACTTTGATGTTTTCTCTTATAGATTGTTGTTCTTGTTAAAAATTGAGCATATTTATGTTAATTTCTATACAATTCAATATCTTTGTTTCACAGAAGCTGCCAAGAAGGAATACAGTAGAACATGCAAATGTGTGGCTTTGATGCTTAGAAAAGGCATTTCTTTTAAGACAGTTAAGTTAGAGAGTGACCTCCAAAATCCAAATTGCAGCACAAAGCACATTGGGTAATGCTATGTAAATTGCCATTTGTGCAATTGGGATATTATTATACCTAGACCAAAAGGTGCTAGTTAATGACCTCTGCATTTGATCTTGACTTTTTCTAGGGACTGATGATGTCCCTGGCTGAGACAATGGCTGCACAGCACTGATGAGAAAGATGGGGGAAACACCTGTCTTCAGCAACTCAGTGGCCCAGATCTGGATGCTGCTAGCTGACATATTTAAACTCTGCTGCACAGACAGCCTTTGCTGTATAGCACAATTCAAAATATTTTACCTTTCCAATTTAGTATTTTAAAATGTGTTTTCAAACTGTATTCTTTGATACGGTGGTTACTTGCTCAATTGCACTGGTATAGCATTCTATCTAATCCTTCTTACTCTCCTTCCACCTTTTGTAGCCTAAACCACTACCAGAATTTAGATCTACAGAGTATGGTGTTTGTGTGCAGATCCTTCCATCCTTCCAAAGGTATTTGTAGCACATCTTTCTGGAGAAAGACTTGGCCTTCTAGTTGTCATTTATGACCCATTGTGAGTTGTAGTGAATGGAGTGTGTAGTAAATGGAGGATGATATATATATCCCTCACAGTGCCACTCCCTCTTGGATACACACCTTAATGCGCTGAGGAGGTTTGAGTGTGTCAGTGAAGCACAGGAGCACAGGCTTGGTCAAGAGTCTAAACTTCTGGAAGAATCACTCAAGGTGGAATGGTCAAAGCTGAGACACCAGACTAAGATGCATCCACCCCATTCAACGGTCACATCAGCAGAAGTGAACTGAATGTTCCAATGGTGATGGGAGCAGAGGAATTCTTGAAGGTTAGCTACTAGGCAGAAGCAGTAATGGAAGGTGACACTGGCAGAGGATCTTTCACAGACAATGGCAGTGCCACTTCAACTAGCCCTGGTTAGTACTGTGAAGCGGAAGAAAACAATGGTAAACCACTTCTGCTAATCTCTTACCTTGAAAACCCTATGATGAGACAATCCAAAATGAAAAAAGATATAGTGCTGGAAGACAGGACCTCCAGGTCTGATGGCTCTCAGTTAGCTACTGGGGAAGAATTGAAGACAAGTACAAATAGCGCTATTCTTAGTGATCTGACTGGGTTAAAGCCAAAAGTACATCCAGTTGCAAACATGAATAGATACAAAAGGAACGTCGAAAGCTGTGTGACACACATAATAGGAACATGGAATGTGAGAAGTATGAAAACAGGTAAGCTAGAAATAATAAAACAAGAAGTTGAATGTTTAAACATTGCAGTCCTGGGTGTGAGTGAATTAATGTGGACCAACTCAGGACATTTTCAGTCAGAAAACTACACAGTGTTTTACTGCAGAAATGAACTCAAAAGAAACAGTGTTGCTCTAATAGTGAGGCGAGACAAAGCACAAGCAGTTAAGAGCTACAACACAAAATTTGACTGAGTAATAGCAATCAGGGAAAGTCTGTTAACATAACCATCATTCAAGTTTATGCTCCAACTTCAGTTGCTGAGGAGGAAGAAAGAGGAAACTTTTACACAAGTGTACAAGAAAAAATTAATCGTACACATAAACAAGATATGCTGATAATCATGGGTGACTGGAATACAAAAGTAGGCAATAAAGCAGAATCAAACATAGTTGGAAAATTTGGAATAGGATCACGAAATAAAGCAGGAGAGCAACTCATAGAATTTTGTGAAGCCAACAACTTGTTCATTGCTAATACATGCTTCAGGCAACCAAAAAGATGACAGTATATGTGAAAATCACCGGGTGACCAATACAGGAACCAAATAGATTACATAATTGGAAGCAGAAGATGAAGAAGCTCTATTCTCTCAACTAAAACAAGACCAGGAGCTAATTGTGATACAGATCATGAGTTGCTAATATCAAAAATTAGAATAAAGCTGAAGAGAAACACTAAAAGAATCATAGATCCAGAGGAGTTAGCCGTGTTACTCTGTAGTAGCAAAATCAAAAAGAGTCCAGTAGCACCTTTAAGACTAACCAATTTTATTGTAGCATAAGCTTTCGAGAATCACAGTTCTCTTCGTCAGATGCATGGAGGGCCAAAAGAAACTGGTCAGATATAGAGGAGGAGAGGGGAGGGCGGGGTAGATGCAAACATCTCCTTCTGATATGCAGATGCTGAAATAGAATCTAAATAATATTCCCAAAGAATTCAAAGACCAGGAAAGGAACAGATTTGCAATACTAAGTTTAATTGATCATGAGACAGAAGAACTATGGGCTGAAACCAGAGATATTATCAGGGAAGAATGTGCAAAGACTATTCCTGTGGTCAAAAGAAAGGAGAAACCTAAATGGATGAGGAAACTCTTAAAATTGCTAAAGATAGACGAGAAGCAAAAGCAAAAGGCAACAGAAATAGGATCAAAATTCTAAATGCAGCTTTTCAGCAGCTTGCGCATAGAGACAAAGAAATTATTATAATAATCAGTGCAAAGAAATAGAAGAGAAGAGAACAAAGAACAAAGAAGAGAACAAAGAAATAGAAGAGAAGAGAACAACAACAAAAAAGGACTTGTTCCCAAAGATCTGAGAAATCAAAGGGGAATTCAAGCCATGGCTTGGGATGCTGAAAGATCAACATGGAAATACAGTATCTGATCAGGACAAAATGAAGGAAAGATGGAAACAATAAACTGAAGAACTATACAAAAGAGATGGAAGGAGGACAGATACTTTTTACAAAGAATCTTTTGATGAAGAACCAGAAATCCTAGAAAGTGAAGTAAAAGCTACACTCAAAGCAATTGGGAGAAACAAAGCGCCTGGAGTAGATACCAATAGAGCTATTTCAAGCCACAGAAATGGAGTCTTCACAAGAATATTCCAACAAATATGGAAAACAAAATAATGGCCCATAGACTGGAAACGCTCAGTCTACATTCCAATTCCCGAAAAAGGGGATGCCAAGGAGTGCAGCAACTATTGGACAATCACATTAATTTCCCATGCAAGCAAAGTGATGCTCAAAATTATACAGCAAAGACTATTACCATATATGGAACGAGAAATGCCAGGTATTTAAGCTAGGTTCAGAAAAGGAAGAGGCAACAGAGATCACATTGCAAATTTACAAGGGCTAATGGAACATATTAGGGAATTTCAGAAGAAAATCAGCCTGTGTTTTATAGATTACAGCAAAGCTTTTGACTGTGTGGATCATGAAAAGCTATGGAGAGTCTTAAAAGAAATGGGGGTGCCACAACATCTGATTGTTCTGATGCACAACCTGTTCTCTGGATAAGAGACTACTGTCAGGACAGAATTTGGGGAAACAGAATGGTTTCCAATTGGCAAGGGTGTCAGACAAGGATGCATATTATCTCCCTCCCTGTTCAACCTCTATGCAGAGTATATCATAAGGAAAGCTGGATTAGATCTAGAAGAAGGTGGAGTGAAAATTGGTGGGAGGAACATTAACAATTTGAGATATGTAGATGACACCACATTATTAGCAGAAAATAGTGAAGACTTGAAATGACTACTGATGAAGGTTAAAGGAGAAAGTGCCAAAGTAGGATTGCATCTGAACATCAAGAAGACAAAAGTGATGACTACCGTGGAATTATACAATTTTAAAGTTGACAATGAGGAAATTGAAGTTGTTCAAGATTTTCTATTTCTTGGCTCAGTCATTAACCAACAGGGAGACTGCAATGAAGAAATCAGAAGAAGATTGAAACTTGGAAGAGCAGCTATGAGGGAGCTAGATAAGATCCTTAAAGATAAAGATGTCTCTCTGGGAACCAAGATCAAGATAATCCAAACTATGGTATTCCCCATTGCCATGTATGGATGTGAAAGTTGAACAGTAAAGAAAGCTGAAAGGAATAAAATTGATTCATTTGAAATATGGAGCTGGAGGAGAGTTTTGCGGATACCATGGACAGCCAAAAAGTCAAATAAGTGGGTACTGGATCAAATTAAGCCTGAATTCTCCTTAGAAGCTAAAATTACAAGACTAAGGCTATCGTACTTTGGTCATATCATGAGAAGACAAGATTCTCTGGAAACGTCAACAATGCTAGGAAAAGTGGAAGGCAGCAGGAAAAGAGAAAGACCTAAAACGAGATGGCTTGACTCAGTAAGGAAGCCACATCCTCCAGTTTGCAGGATCTGAGCAAGTCTGTTAAAGAAAGGACATTTTGAAGGTCTTTCATTCATAGGGTCGCCATAGTTTGGAGACGATTGATGGCACATAACACACACACACACATGTAACTCTCAGTTTCCTCAACCAATTATGAACCAAGACAAACCTCCCTGTTGACTTTCAGCTTGCCTTATAATTTATTTACTTATTTATTTCATTTATACCCCATCTTTTTTCTGTGAGAAAAGCAGATTATTCTCCCTTCATTTTATCCACACAACAAGGTAGGTTAGGCTGTGAGGCAAGTTAGGCTGAGAGTGTGTGACTGGCTCAAGATCACCCAGCAAACTTCCATGGCAGAGTGAGGATTTGAATCTAGGTCTCCAATACTCTAGGCTAACACTTCAACAGGCTGCTATAACTTGGTACAAGCTTTCCACCAATGTCAGTCTCAGCTGTTCTTAGTTTCACATGATATGTAGATGACTAAACTCCAAGTGCGAGGAAAGACAAAATCAAGTAAAAGAGTGCTCCTGTTTAATTTCCAGGGTTCCAATTTGCAGTTGAAGCATCTGGATATACTTATAGCTTTCATTGGTGAGAATAACTCAGACAACTTTAGTTTTTATAAAGGTTATTCTTCCTGAGGTCTATATGCTCAGGTGTCATCAAACCCATGAATTTCTAAGGGTGTGTCAGCATTAGAATCCTTCCCAGGCATTCCATTGCATTTCTAGGCATATGAGGTCTGTTTTCAGTGCATATGAGTTGAATCTAGCCAGTCATTTCACGCAATCTCACCTAAGTACCCTCCTCATTCCAGCCCACCACTCTTTTGTCTATGCAGATCTAATTGATGTACCAGTAGGGATCTCAGGTCCCCTAGTGGGGGTGGGGGATCCCCTAGTCCCACCCTCTCCCTCCCACCACCACTCACCTGATGGAGAAACAGGTCTCTTGGGCATGTTCCCGGGGCGGTGCAACAATGTCACTCCTGAGGGCCAAGCTACACATGACGAATGACACTTGAACGGCAAGTGGATTGAGTGGAGGGCAAGTGAACAGGGAGAAATACACTTGCCATTCAAGTGTCATTCGTCATGTGTAGCTTGGCCCTAAGAGTGGTGTCATTGTGATTCCCCGAGAGTGCTCCCATGCTTCTCAGCAGACCAATTTGGGCCCCAAATTGGCCTGCTACAAAGCGTACATGTACAAGGAGCAACAAAAAAGTGAGTGCTGGGTTCCCCCCCTCCTGCCAGGAGGTAAGAGGACCTGGCAACCCTACTTATCAGGTTGGCAAGGCGAGATAATGGAGGTAAGAGAATGGAGTTGCATGGTGCTATTCCTCTTGGTGTCCACCCTCAACAAAAAAAAAATGTTCCTCCACCCAGTGGAAAAGATGGCTGGATCCTACCCTTGGTTTGCAGTACTAATATGCAAAGAACAGCGCAGGCGCAATGGATCAACGGGAGAACAAGATAGATATTCACAGAAACAATTTACTTATGGGTAAGATTGGATTAGGTTGCAGTTTCATGTGGCAAACTGTCATACAATCTCAAAAGTAGATTTACTAGTAGAGAGAGAGAGAGAGAGAGTTCAGCTTAGAACTGCTTGTATATTACAATTAAGTTTCCTGAAGGGTAGGCACTCCAGGTTGCTGCTTAAAATAACAAGCTTTCTAAAAAAGTAAATGTAATTGCAAGCTAAGCACTCTAGCTTGCCATTTCAAGTAGCAACCTTGAAAGAGATAATGTCCTTCACATACACTCCCATTGGGGTGAACCCAATGAAATTGATAGGTAAATTGTGGGATCCGCTGCCAGTGAATTTTAACATGTGTAATGTTATGTGTAGAGGACTTATTTAACATGCCAAATCACTTTTTTGCATATACCATTAATGCTGTCTTGTTCTTGTTAAATAGTGCCACCAATATATGTGGCTTTACAGAGAAAAGTAGGCCACAGTGCATGACTCAATGATACAGTGTATGACTAAATTTCAGCAATGGAGTAGACTATAGAGAGGAAGGAAAGGGAGGAAAGAAAACAAGGATGGATGTGGGTTGGGAACAGGAGAGCAGGTGAAGGCTGCACAGAAAAGATAAAGGCATTGAAGAAGAATGATTGGAAGGCCAAGTAACCATTTTATTGCAATGAATATATATTTATTTTATACATACCCTACCTTTCTGTTCACCCAAGACAGCTAACAAATATAAAGATCTTATTACAAAACAAACCTCAATTAATCAACCATTAATACACAAAATGGTGCTAGCATTTATTTTACAAGTGGCATTTAATGGGTAGAAACATTTTGGATCTTTCCTGCTGATTCTAGGTATCTTCTAAGCTTGAAGTGATATGAAAAACAGATCTGCTTCTACTCTAAATCCTCTGATTTGCCAGAACATTGGGAGGAGGGCAGTGTTTTTGCCAAGCACAAATAATGTGGTGTCTTGGCAAATAAAGAAGAATAGATTTCTTGGGAACACATTCTGCTACATAATTATGTTTACTACCTGTAGTAAAGTAATGGCGAGCAATTCGGAAAGTTGGCTACTATGTATCTGATTATTTTTATTTGGAATAATCTGTCATCCCAGCAGACACAAGCTGTCTGAGAGCTGTCTTCTTTTTCTTCTCACAGACATGATTCATGGGCAAATCCAGTTCCCTCTAACAGCAGCAGCATAGTTTCCACAGCTGACAATGAATACGGGATCATGTTTATAGAGGCATTTTTCTTCTATTAGCGTTTGAGTTGATTTTTTTAATGGAATATACAGTGTAGTGTCAAGAGATTTGCCAAATGGACCAGCATTATAAGAATCATGCTGTACCTTCTCTTCACTTTATATCTTACCTATTCACTCACAATACCACCCACCCTTCTCCCTATGTTCCACTCACAAGAGAATTCAAACTATGCACATACTGTACTGTGCAGTCATATCAGAGACAAGGGGGCTTTATTGGCAAAGTAATATCTTTTTCAGTCCCTACATTGATATGTACATGTTATGTATGCAAGTGTGGATTTATCGTATATCCTATTATTAGTTTGAACCAAGACAGAATGAATTAAAGAGTGAATAGGAAATGTATATTTCTCTTGAGAATACCAGTATTTGATCCCTCTGTTTCCACATATTGCAATAAAAGGCTTCTGTAACATATGCCAATAGCCTCTTGCAGTTTATCCTCTGTGCTAAAAATATGGCTTCATGTGTAAGGTTTCAGTCCTAACAGTACTAGCAAGTAAGTCCCATTGAACTCTGACTGGAGTATAGATGCTTAGGAGGACTACACTGTAAATTTTCCATTCTTCCCGCACTTACTCCAATCACTCTTTAATTAGACACCTGCTTAAATTAGATGCCTTATTTTTAGCCTTACGTGTAATTTTAAACGTATTTAGGTTAGCAAAAACTTTTATGCAGTTGAGAAGGCGGAGAAAGCCTCCATATGCTTCAAAAGAGACTGCAACAAAGGAATTGCAATACAAAATAAGTGAACGATTCTGCTTGTGTCCCCCCCACCCACTGCAGTCATTTTATCAGGGACAAGGAATATTTTACAGTAGTGCACACATGAAGGTTGTATGCATTCCCCGGCATTAAATTGTGGTAGAAAATGAAAAACCTAATAGCATTTTGATATATTCCAGTTAGGTTTTCCATTAGGAGAAAAAGGTGATATGTTCACACCATTTGTCAGGAAAAGAAGAAATGAAGAGAATGTTGACAATTTCATTACACTCTGGTTATGGGGTGATCCGCACTTACCTATTACAAGATAAAAAAGCCTATTCAGGATATTATTAGTTGAAAACATTACTGTTTATAGTTACTTTAAGTTGTGCTACAACTGTGGAGTTGATATAACGATATAGAGTACATATTTCGAAAGAGAGATTTCATACACCTTACAGCCTTAGCCAGAGAAAAAAATGCATTGGTTTGAATGACATACCATCCCACCAAATCCTTCCCTGCCAAATAGTCCTCTATAAAGCAGTCCAAAAGCACCATGCTTCTGATAGTCTCAAAAAGTACCTCAAAGAACACCATTGTTTTCTTAATCTCAGTACTAGTTATTCAAGAAGTTTGAAACCCTGTACAGAGTTAAATGGCTTAAAATTCCTTGACTTCAATCGGACATAAACTGCTTAACAGGGTGCAGGACTGCAAGTCCTTCCTTCCATTTTTCATTTATTTTATTGACTAGGAGTCCTAGCTTTTCTGTAGAGAATATTTCCCCAGAGAAAATAGTGGCTGGCATTTCATATCAAAGTCTATGAACTAAAAGGCCCCTTCCAGCGTATAAAAGAAGGGTTAAGTTGTAGCTTTTATCTGCTCATTTGAAAAGACTCTCCTGAACCAGAGAGGTGGAAATGTATTCCGAGTAGACAACATCTATGGATGCAAAAGGGCACTTTGTTGGGTACCCCACACACCGTTTCCAAATATCCTGATGTATAGTAAGTGCAGTCTTCTTGCTGTGCCTGAGGATCTCTGGACCAGGCCTGCACTATTCAACTTTAATTAAGTTTTGTTCTTATTTCCACAGTCTCATGTAATGAATATAAAATTACAACTTTAGAAGAGTTGGGGAGGGGGAATCTAAGCTCTGGTTTGATTAAAACTGTGCTCAGTGGGATTTGTAAAAGAGAGGATTACATTGGGGACTTCTTACTGTACAATAAATACTAAAGAATTGCCCTTGCCATGTACAAAAATAAAGAAGAAAAGCAGCAACAGTCATCAAAGGAAAGATAATTTGTTTCAGACTGAATTTTTAATTAAAGACAAAAGCCTATTTTTTTAAAAATCCATACTGCATATGCAACCGAAGTTACCTAATCTGGTAATCCTAAATTATTGTTAATATAATGATTCAGCCCTTGAACTTTTATAGGACCTGTTTTTCCATTTGGTGACAAGATGTGTGATCAACTACTTCTTTTCAGTTGGGAGCAGCCACCATCCTTTCTTCTTTCACAAAGCCAAAGTTACAACCTGCTCCCTGCCTCCCCCCACCACCCATTTTATCAGTTTAAATGTGCCTAACATTCTTCACAGGATGGAAAGAAGTTTCTGTAACTCTGGGGCCTATAATCTCTTTTTCTTTCATCCATGAGAGAGAGAGAGAAAGAGAGAGAGAGAGTGTTTAACATTCAGCATGATAAACAGTTCTGGAGAATGTGAAAGCTTGCACTGTTTTGTGTTATTTTGGCCTTTTTTGTTTTTCTTTGGACCAACACAGCTACCTGTGGGGTTACACACAACTGACATCATGCTTAATCTGTAGCATTGGCTGATCAGTTTGATATATACTTAGGCTATGGATCTGAATGCAGACAATGTTGAAGCTTACAAGCCTCCTTATATGCCACACCAAAATCTTTTTAAAATGTATCCAGCAACATTTTGGCTAGCCTGAAACCAATTCAGTACTGGAAAATTGGTATATTAACTTAGGTGGGTTGGATATATGCAGGTATAGAGAATATAGAAGATGCTATATAACTACTTGCCCCGTTTATAAATCAACTTACATTGATTATATTACCACAGTCTAATTTGGACAGCTTTTCAGAGGTGTGGTAAATGTGGGCTGTTGTGCAAGTTGGGAGCATGATAAAAGATAGTGAATGGTCTGGGGCCCAAATTCACGCTGCAGCATTGTTAAAACTAAGTGGGTATTGACCTGATCAGTGCCTGGAAGGGAGAAAAGCCCACTGAGACCTCCATAGAAAAGCTGTTCTGAGCATTCTAAGAAAGTGGTTATATGAAAGATAAAAAACACATATCCCACATTCTCAGAACACTGATTTGTCATGTCTTGGACCTGAAATAAATAAATAATAACTGCACTTATATACCACTCTTCCAGACAGATTAGTGCCTCCCCAAGAGCGGTGAACAGTGTTGTTATTGTCCCCACAACACAGCTGGGGAGCTGTTCGTGATGTAGAAGACTTACTTTGTTTTACCTATGCTCTTGGCTTGTTTAAAATATTTTATTCTTTGTCATTGTTTCTTTATTATCCGGAGGAGTCTCAGAGCAGCTTACAATCACCTTCCCTTCCTCTTGCCTTGTGAAGTGGGTGGGGCTGAGAGAACTCTGAGAGAGCTGTGACTGGCCCAAGATCACCCAGCTGGCTTCAAGCAGAGGAATGGGGAATCCAACCCAGTTCTCCAGATTCGAGTCCTGCTGCTCTTAACCACTACACTAAATTGGCAAATAGGGGGTGACTGAGGTAGTGTGTGAATAGGTTTTCCTCCTTTCCTGGAATCTTCAGGCAGTGGAAGGATGGGGATGGGTTCATTTGTAAATAAAACAGGGGTTCATGGGTAAGGGGAGCTAAATCTTGATGCCTCCCATGCCTTACTTTTGTGACTTAATGCAGGATACTTAACAACAGGTTTATTCTTCTGTTACAGGCTCTGCTTTACTTTCTCCTCCATCTTTCTTTCCTCTTCTCTCTTTGCCCCTCCCTTCAGTATCCAGAGGCCTAGCAACAGACTACAGTCTCCCTAATGGGATACACTTCCAAATTTTGACATTAAATTAACTTGCAGAGCAAGTTACCATGTTCCGGTGGTGGAAGCACTTGTCTCCAGGCAGACTGATGATGAAATTTAGGCACAGAGAGATGGAAACCCCCCCCCCCACTGAATTTAGAGGATTAAGATATAGAAGGGGGCAGACTTTTGATTTTTTTCTTTGTGCATTCTGCTTTTGTTTAAAAACAGACCCATCCCACATTTTGTTTTGCCCATGAATGTTAGACTCAAGTATGTGGGGATTGTCTGGCTTGGCCCTGAACTAAAAAAGCAAACAAAATCCTGTCTTTTGCCAAAATCACCTTTCTTGTCTGTCCTCTTGTGGGTTGTTATGGGAAGAGGGCCTTGTTGGAAATTGTAATGTCTGGTGTACTGCAGCAGCAAAAAGGGAAGAAGAGCCTTCTATGCAGGAGGCAGCAAGGATCACTTAGGTAAGACAGTGAAAGCAGCATCTCTCTTGTTTCCTGGGGGTCATTTCCTCGTCTTGTCTCCTATTGGGCTAAACAGGGTAATATCCTGCTTCTTCTCTCTCCTGCCCCAAAATGTAGTCAGATAGTCAGGACTCTATCTCTCTTCTTCACTCTCAAGTATGTATTTCTTAAATAAACTTTTTAGCCTCTTTAATCAGCATAGCATAACTTCTCTGCTTTATTTGCACTCTGCCAACAGGGTTATGGGCCCAGGGCACATGCTTGCTATAATTAGGGAGGTATTTTGACTCTTCTGGAGCTCAGATAGCCACAGGCAAAAGTGTAGCATGGCAGACAATAGAGGAAAGATGGCCAGCCCCTGGGGAGCACAACAGGGGTTCTATGTTGACAGATTCAATGATGAAAGTTATCAGATATGGTCTGAAAGGATCAAAGCTCAGCTCATGGAGCTGGAAGTGTGGGATGCGGTGGAAAATTCCAAACTGACAGGAGATGCTCAGAAAGAGGCATCCTGGACCAAGGCAGATAACAAGGCAAGAAGTATTATTATTAATGCTTTAAGTGATAAACAGCTGTTAAGAGTCATTCATATGCAAACAGCTGGAGAAATGTGGCAAGAACTTGCTAAAATGCAAGAAAACTTAAGCCTCAATCATGTGCTTGCAAAATTAGGGGAGGAAAGGATTAATAAAAAATTTAATAAGGATCCATCTAATGAACATGCCCTGAAAGTTAGCTCAAGATATGATTTCTCCTGCAGCTTCTGTGGGAAACAGGGTTAAAAGAAATTGCAGGGTGTTTGAATCACAAAGAGCCAGCAATTTTCAGCCACGAGGGCGAGAGACAAAGGAATTCAGGAATGCAGATAGAGCCAATGGTTCACCTAATGCTAATAGATGACCTAATGACGGCAGATCAAACAAGAGGTGTTTAATTGTTGCCCCAAAGGATGAAAGTGTATTTCAATGGGTCCTTGATTCTGGTGCATTGAACCATCTATGCAAAGATAAAGAGTTATTTGATGAACTGAATCCACATTATGAAAAGTTCTTTGTGGCAGACGGTCAAACAATGATTGTGCAAGGAAGAGGCCATGCGACTGTGTACTGTGCACTACCCAGTGGCCAAGTTAGAGAAGTGCTGATTGTTAACTGCCTTTATGTACCTCAGTTGAAAAGCAATCTCTTTTCCATCCCAGCAATGGCTCAGAAGGGGATTGATACTGTGTTCAGAGGAGAGAAATGTTTTATTAGTGATGAAAGTGAATTGATTGCACAAGGCACATTAAAGGTTGGACTGTATATGCTTGATTGCTCTGAAAGGAGAGTGAATCTAGTTAAAGGATGCAACCATAAGAACAGTTCTAAGCTTTTACATAGAAGGCTTGGACATGCTAACACGGATTATATATACCAACTTGAATGGCAGAATCTGATTAATGATTTGCAAATAAGAAAAATGTCCTGATACAGATATGTTTGCTGTGTTCAAGCCAAAGGCACCAGACCTTCTTTCACCAAGCACAGTGAGAAATGAACCACAAGACCACTAGAGCTGATTCACAGTGACGTCTGTGGACCAATGGGAAAAGCAACACCCAGTGGAAGTAAGTACATTCTGACATTTACTGATGATTTTTCAAGATTTACTGTAACTTACCTGCTCACAGAGAAGAGCCACATAGTGGAAAAATTCAAGCTGTACCTAGCAATGGTACAGAACAGATTCTAGAGAAAACCAATGGCTATCCGCACAGACAATGGAGGCGAGTATGTGGGGAAGGAGATGACAAGCTTCCTAGCAGCTGAAGGAATAGAGCATCACCTGACCATGCTCTACACGCCTGAACTCAATGGGATAGCAGAGAGAAAGAATCACTTTCTCATATAAATGTGCAGAAGTATGCTCCAAGCAGCAGAGGTACCTCAAAAATATTGGGGAGAAGCTGTCAACACTGCTACCTATCTGAAGAACTTGGTGGTGAAGATTCACAATGTGGTATATATTGATGAAAGAGAGAAGGCAAGCAAGCCAAACACCACGGAATCTACACCAAGAGAAGCTGATGAAGCACAGCAGCCAGATATGGTGCAACTGTGTGGCCTGACTGAGACACATGAGACACCTGCAGAGTCCACAGAAAGAGAAGGGGAAGCACAGCCAAGTGTCAGACACTCAGCCAAAACAAATAAAGGAGTTCCACGAAGGGAATTTTCCTACCTGGCAAAAATAGAAGCTGTATCAGAACCTTCTAGCTGGGAAGACATTGAAGGAATGCCAGCAAGAGAAGCAGAGAAATGGAGAAAAGCTGTAAAAGAAGAAATTGACTCCCTGATCTAGAACAAGACATGGGTTCTCACAGAACTACCACCTGGAAAGAGGACGGTAGGATGCAAATAGATCTTCAAAACCAAACTTGATGCAGATGGAGAAGTACAGAAGTACAAAGCAAGACTAGTTGCAAAGGGATACTCCCAGAAGTATGGAGAAGACTACAATGAAACCTTTCCACCAGTAGTGAAACACACTTCAGTAAGGACACTACTGAGCATAGCAGCTGCAAGGAGGATGCATGTGGAGCATCTGGATGTGAAGACTGCTTTTCTACGCAGAGAGCTGAAAGAAGATGTGTACATGACACAGCCTCCTGGATTTGAACAGTCCAAAGACAGAGGACTTGTATGCAAACTGCAGAAGAGCATTTATGGACTGAAACAGGCTGCAAGGGCCTGGACCCAGAAACTGAACCAAATGCTCATCAAGCAAGGATTTAAGCAAGGTGGGGCAGAGCGCTGCCTGTACTCAAGAAAGAAAGACAACAAATGGAATTTTATTCTGATTTATATTGATGACCTTCTTCTTTGTTATGAAAATCAACAAGATAGTGAAGAAATAATTCAGCATTTGAACCAAGAGGTTGAGGTGAAGCGTCTTGGAAGTGTCACCTTTTACCTCGGCATCCAGATAGAGCAAGAGGAAGATGGAAGCTATCTTCTCAAACAAAAGCAAAAGATCATGGACTTTCTAGACTACATGAATATGAAAGATGGAAGACCAACATACGCACCAATGGAAAGAGAGTTCCTGAAAACAAGATGGAAACAGTGAACCTCTGAGAAACATCAAAACCTACAGAGAAGCAATTGGAAAACTGCTCTACATAAGTACAGTAACCAGACCTGACATAGCAGCAGCAGTTGGAATACTCTGCAGAAAAAGTGCATCACCAAGTGTGAATGACTGGAATGCAGTCAAAAGACTGGCAAGATACCTAAGAGGCACTGCACAACTGAAGCTCAAGTTACCAGCAAGTGACAATACCGGACTAGTGGGATTCATGGATGCTGACTGGGCAGAAGACACAACATACAGAAAGTCTAGTAGTGGATGAGTGTTCTTCTACGGTAGAGGAGAAATCAGTTGGACGAGCAGAAAACAAGACCTTGTAGCGGCATCAACTACAGAAGCTGGATACATATCAGCAGCAGAAGCATGCCAAGAACTCAAGTGGATTCTACAACTGTTAGAAGACTTTGGGATAGATGAACCCAAACTCATACAACTCTTTGAAGATAATCAATCATGCATAAAACTTGCAAAGACAGAAAGAATTGGATCAAGAACCAAGCATATTGACATAAAGAATCACATTGTGAGAAACATGCAAGAAGAAGGGCTTGTTGAGCTACAGTACTGTCCTACAGAAGAAATTATTGCAGACGTTCTTCTCACCAAGTCACTTACCAAAGAGAAGTTTCAAAGTCTACGTGAAAGTCTGAACTTTGTGGACTTTGTACACTAGACATTGAGAAGGGGTGTTGGAAATTGCAATGTCTGGTGTACTGCAGTAGCAAGAAAGGAAGAAAAGCCTTCTGTGCAGGAGGCAGCAAGGATCACTTTGCCACCCCAGTCGGAATGAAGAGGCAGACACAGGAGTTGGAACTAAAGGGCCACTTTATTAATATAACATCAACCATTAAATACGGCAAGGGCAAACTAGCGGTACAGGTCAAGCCACGGGGTCACCCCTGGACCACCGCCTTGACCTGTCTGGGCGAGCCCCACAGCCCCGGGTAGGAGCCATCCATGCAATGGCTTTTCCCCGGCCAGCCAGGCAAAATGGTTCCCCCCTTCAAGCTCCTAAAGCCTCAGCCGTACAGCATGAGGGAAGGACTTACACATGGGGTTCACTGCAGGCAGTCTCCAGGTGGTGGTAGCCGTCACAAGCATACCATCCGCTCCTGGTAGACCCCATTTCCCCACCAATGGGGAATTGCCAAGGGGTGCTCACCGGCCCGCTCCCTATCCCCAAACTCTCTCCTGCCAGTGACTTACAACGATGCACCACCACTGCCAATTACCTCAAACCTCTGCCTGCAGTGCAAGGTAGGCGAAAAACCACCTCTCCCACCTTGCCAATATGGGGAGAGGAGAAAAAATTCCTACCTGGCTCTGGGAACAGCAGCCGGCTAATCCTGCACTACTACAGGGTGAGGTGGGTGGGCCGAGCACGCAGAGCAACTGCCAGCAGGGAGGGCGGAGCCGTCTTCTGAAGGCTTTGTCTCCGCCCCCCCAGCTATATCCCCATATGCCTGGGAGATGTCTCTGCCTGCTTCTCCTTCCGAAGTGGCAAAGTACGGTCCCCAGCTCAAGCCACTGTGTGGCAGCCGGGAGTACCGCATTGCCACCCCAGTCGGAATGAAGAGGCAGACACAGGAGTTGGAACTAAAGGGCCACTTTATTAATATAACATCAACCATTAAATACGGCAAGGGCAAACTAGCGGTACAGGTCAAGCCACGGGGTCACCCCTGGACCACCGCCTTGACCTGTCTGGGCGATCCCCACAGCCCCGGGTAGGAGCCATCCATGCAATGGCTTTTCCCCGGCCAGCCAGGCAAAATGGTTCCCCCCTTCAAGCTCCTAAAGCCTCAGCCGTACAGCATGAGGGAAGGACTTACACATGGGGTTCACTGCAGGCAGTCTCCAGGTGGTGGTAGCCGTCACAAGCATACCATCCGCTCCTGGTAGACCCCATTTCCCCACCAATGGGGAATTGCCAAGGGGTGCTCACCGGCCCGCTCCCTATCCCCAAACTCTCTCCTGCCACCGCTGGGGCCAAGCCTCTGCTTAGGCCCAAGCGCCCCACAGGTGGCCTAGTGCCCACCGGAGCCCTTGCCGCTGGTTTATGATGATGTCATTGCCAGTGAACCCTGTCACCTCTGTAGAGGTTGGGAAATCCAGCCCCTATCCTAAGATGAAGTAATTTGACTAGTGAACCCCCACACCTCTGTAGAGGTTGGCAAATTCAGCCTTATGTGGAGGCGTGGCAAATAAATGCACAGACCCTTCCCCGCTGTGGGAGCACTGCAGACCAAACATCAATCCGCCAGGCCCCCACTTGCCCACACAAGCCTGTAACAAAAGGGGAGCATACTGCCCAGTCAGATCACCACCATGCAGTAAATGACTAAAATGAGGCGGAGGCCGACCTCCCCTCAAACCATCAGACCACTACTTGCCTGTGCGTTGCAAGTCCATGTGAGCCTGAAAGGAAAGGGCCATGCCCTGTGAGCCAAGGTCATTACCCAGGGTGAATGACCGGTACGTGAGGCGGAGGCCGACCTCCCCTCGAACCATCAGGCCACTCCTTGCCTGGGCGCTGCAAGTCTGTGAGCCTGTAAGGAAAACGGTATGCCCTGTGAGCCACGGTCATCACTCACCAGGTGACTGACCTGGACGTGAGGCAGAGGACCACACCTCTCCTCGAGCCATTAGGCCACTCCTTGCCTGGGCGCTGCAAGTCTGTGAGCCTGTAAGGAAAACGGTATGCCCTGTGAGCCACGGTCATCACTCACCAGGTGACTGACCTGGACGTGAGGCAGAGGACCACACCTCTCCTCGAGCCATTAGGCCACTCCTTGCCTGGGCGCTGCAAGTCTGTGAGCCTGTAAGGAAAACGGTATGCCCTGTGAGCCATGGTCATCACTCACCAGGTGACTGACCTGGACGTGAGGCAGAGGACCACACCTCTCCTCGAGCCATTAGGCCACTCCTTGCCTGGGCGCTGCAAGTCTGTGAGCCTGTAAGGAAAACGGTATGCCCTGTGAGCCACGGTCATCACTCACCAGGTGACTGACCTGGACGTGAGGCAGAGGACCACACCTCTCCTCAAGCCATTAGGCCACTCCTTGCCTGGGCGCTGCAAGTCTGTGAGCCTGAAAGGAAAACGGTATGCCCTGTGAGCCACGGTTATCACTCACCAGGTGACTGACCTGGATGTGAGGCAGAGGACCACACCTCCCCTCGAGCCATTAGGCCACTCCTTGCCTGGGCGCTGCAAGTCTGTGAGCCTGTAAGGAAAACGGTATGCCCTGTGAGCCATGGTCATCACTCACCAGGTGACTGACCTGGATGTGAGGCAGAGGACCACACCTCCCCTCGAGCCATTAGGCCACTCCTTGCCTGGGCGCTGCAAGTCTGTGGGCCTGTAAGGAAAACTGTATGCCCTGTGAGCCACGGTCATCACCCACCAGGTGAATGACCAGGATGTGAGGCAGAGGACCGCACCTCCCCTCGTGCCACTCCTTGTTTGGGTGCTGCAACCCTGTGAGCCTGTAAGGAAAATGGTAAGCCCTGTGAGACACGGTCATCACTCACTAAGTGACTGACATTGATGTGAGGTGGAGGACCACACCTCCCCTCGAGCCATCAGGCCACTCCTTGTCTGGGCGCTGCAAATCTGTATACCTGTAAGGAAAACAGCACACCCTGTGAGTGAAAGTTATCATCCACCAAGTGAATGACCAGGAGTAAGGTGGAGGACCACACCTCCCCTCGAGCCAACAGACCACTACTTGTCCGGGCACTGCAAGTCTGTGGGATCCAGTAAAGAAAGAGGGGCCAGGCCATCATCTGCCGTAGCCTACACCTCCTCAGGTGCATGACTAGATATGCAGAGGGGAGCAGTTATCTCACCACAGTGGCAGCAGCCTGGCCAACACAGTTCTAGTTGGTCCCGTGACTTGATAACTGCCATTAACAAAACCAAGCTAATTCCCAACTGGCATCCTCTAGGCTCGAATGACTGCCCGAACAACCCCATGCTGGGCCAGCAGATGAGGGACTTCACCCTCCTGTGGCAATACACCACACCCACCAAAAAAGACATGATAAGACATTCTACAACACCAGCCTCAGCCTAACTCTGAACAATCACTGTTGGCTGGCACCAGACAACCTGCTGAATAACAGCCTGAGGTCCATGGCTGTGGCCCTAGAGGCTGCCCCATACAAACTGGGTACTGAGAGAGAGCTGCCAGGCCATGTGGGGTATCACTATCTCTGAAACACCAGCTAGGGGTGGTGAGGGAGTGTCCTACATGTCAGGGAAGTGGCCACACCCTGTTGCAGGGTCTCCCTTTGCTACCCAAGGGGGACATGGCCCCAGCCCCCCTGGGCCCCATGGCCTTCATGACCACCCTTTGGGTTTGACCCAGTTGTCACTGAGACCTGCCAACTTCACGCCATGCGCCAGAAAGGCAACCCCTGACCACTCCATAAGGGATTAGCCATAGGAAAACTGAGCAGACAATGGAAATAGAGATGTATGAAAGCCGGGTGTTACTTGCTCATTGAGGAAAAGATCTGATTCAGATCAAGGCAAAACCAGAGGCAGGGTGCCCAGTTGGAAGAGCCCAGCCTGTATTAGATTGGCCCCTGAATGAAAACCCCACAGCAAAGAGCCCCAGGCGGGGCTAGGAGGAGGCAAAATGCCAACCCAGAGCTGCTGGAGGCCTTACCAACCGCTGTACCCACCCAGACCTCATGGCCAGTCAAGACTGTGTGCGTGTAGGGCAAGACTGCCCTGGGAGGTTCCTATGCCAAACAGGCCTTTTGGGGATCGTGCTTCTGTCCCATGAGAGGACAGCACTTGAGCTTCTGACCACATAGGCTCAGATGCCTCACCAATGGGTAGGAAACCCTGGCATGTATAGCCTAAACATGTTAATAATGTCACAAAATTAACAGTTGATTCATATACTGCCCTCCAGGACACACACTGCCCACTGAGAGAGTTTAAAAAGTGTAACTGGGCATAACGTGCCAGGGGTGAGGGGACCAGGCCTGATCAGCAAGGCTGCATGGCAAGACATACCCCAGCCAGGGCCCATGGGCCCACCCTTGTTGCCCACAGGCTCCCTGCTACAGATACCAGCCCAGTTTACTCCACAAACTCGGTACCTAACAGCACATTCGCACGGCAGTCCCACACCCTATGGTCTGGGATACACTTCCCATGCAAAACATAACAAATGCCCCCATTATCTCCTTAACTGGCGGTTGCACTCTACTGTTACCAGCACAAGTTCCAACTATAAATCTCCTTCAGCCATATCAATGTCATCTTCCCCCATCATCTCACAAGAGGCTGTGTGCCAGACTGGTTGCCACCGAGGGCGCTGGACAATCCCCTTCTGCCAGATAGACTTGACTTCATAAGTCCACTGCAACAGTCCCAGGACCGGCTTATGGCAGACTAGCGCATCTCAGCTGCTGCCCATCACTTACAGTAATCTTGTCAATCAGATCCACTGTCTCCTCTGCATGACTGGATTACAGCAGCCTAGGCCAGATCCACTACTGGCTGTCAATTGTGCGAATCTGGTAGAAAGATCAGACCACATCTTAGACTACTGTGCTCTGCATGACAGCTCTGCAGATGCAACAACACAGCATGCCTTTAGGTGGCATGAGTGACATGAATGACAAAACCTAAAAACAACCCTTTATGCCTACAAAGGCTGCAAAATTGAGCAGGGGAAGGTGGGGTGGTTTAACTAGCCACGACCCTGGGACTATAGAACCTTGCTAAGCTAGCAGAAATAATATGTGAGGCAATTCACCATTCAGATGACTGCAAGCCTCCTCCCCCGCCCCCACTAGCCTCAGACAAGCCTTCTCTGCTGTTGCTGTAAGTACTGTCTCCAGACAAAGTAGAACAATGGGGTGGGGGAAGTCTAGGCAGGATGGAGGCCTGCGGGGGCTGGGCCTAAGCCTGCTTCAGCCCTCCTGACTGATAGACAGTGATAACCCAATATTTTCTTCATCCCTTTGGCCTCATCATCATCCTCAAAGAATGAGTCTGCAGGTAGCTGCACAAGCCCCACCAAAATGACTGCTAATGCCAGTAAGTAGGAGGCAAATCAGGCCACACAAATGGCACACTCAAAATGGCCGCTCTTGGAGCTGTGCATGTTGTAGATGCCTTCACAACATGGCTGCACTGCCAGGAAACTAAGGTCACTGGGTGCCACTCACAAAATGGCTGAACCCAACTGAATAAACTGCAAAATGGCCACTGCTGCCTGAAGGCCTTAGGCCAAGCTATTGCTGCTAGAATTACTCCCTCCCAAGTAAGTGTAAATGGCAAGGGAGGGAAAAGCCTAGATGGGAGGAAGGGGGGGGACTACCAGCATCCACCCTGCTAGGCCAGTAGTAATAAAGTATGAATTAATCTATCCCTCAGGGGGCTGCAACTCACCCTTCTGGCCTACAGCAAAGCCTATCTATTGCTGCTGCTGAAGTACTCTCTCCCAACCAAGTAAAACAGTAGTGGGGGGAAAGGAGCCTAGGTAGGCCAGAGGCCTGCAAGGGCTGGGCCTCACCCTGCTTTAGCCCTCCTGACTGATAGACAACAGGCCCCAAATGTAAATAAGAAAAAAGACTCTGCCAAACCAGTGAGCCTGGCGCTGGGCCCTGGCTCTCCTCTTGAAGTCTGAAGGTAGCAAGCATGAGAAATTCACAGCTCTCCAAGGCAGCTACTGCTGCCTAGCCCTGAGGGCCTTTAGTAAAACCAGCCTCAGAGGAGCTCGGCTGAGAGAGCTTGAGATGTGCTCTGCTCAGGCCGAGCACGCAGAGCAACTGCCAGCAGGGAGGGCGGAGCCGTCTTCTGAAGGCTTTGTCTCCGCCCCCCCAGCTATATCCCCATATGCCTGGGAGATGTCTCTGCCTGCTTCTCCTTCCGAAGTGGCAAAGTACGGTCCCCAGCTCAAGCCACTGTGTGGCAGCCGGGAGTACCGCATAGTTAAGACAGTGAAAGCAGCATCTCTCTTGTTTCCTGGGGGTCATTTCCTTGTCTTGTCTCCTATTGGGCTAAACAGGGTAATATCCTGCTTCTTCTCTCTCCTGCCTTATCTCTCTTCTCCAAGATGTAGTCAGATAGTCAGGACTAGACATGGGCACGAACAGCATTATGAACGGAAGAAACCCACAAACAGTCCATTCGTCTGTTCGTAAACAAGCCATTCGTGAGGCTCCATTCTAAACAAACAAGTGGTCGTCCGTTGCCTTCGTCAGCTGTTTATCAAGCCAGAAAGTCTTGGGCCTTTCAATCAATTCCCCTGGCAACGGCAGGGACTGAACTCTGTCTGAACTCCTTCTGGCTTTCCTTCTGGCTTTAACCCTTCAAAGTACTTCTAGCGGAGAGTCCCGTTTTTGCCACTGTGAAGAGAAAATGACAACAAAGGGGGAGACCCATGCATCATGCCTTTCCTGGGGTGAAATCTCTCTGAAACTTGGCGGGTCTTCGGAGGACAGTGAGGACTATGTCCCCTGCAAATTTGGTGAGTATTGGACATTGGGAAGGTCAGTTTGTGGGGTGTTTAAAGGGCCCTGCCCCTTGCACGTGACAGGAAAGGGCCCTTTAAACTATCAGCTGGCAGGCAGCAGGGGGGAATTCCCCCTTCCACCTGCCAGCTGATAGTTTAAAGGGATCTTTAAGGGGCCATGAACAACAAACATGTTTGTGAACAGGTTCATGTGCGTTACTGTTCGTTGTTCATTGTTCGTGGATGGCAACGAACAATGAACAGCTTCTTCATTTTTTCCCCTGTTCGTGCCCATGTCTAGTCATGACTCTGTCTCTATCTTCTTCACTCTCAAGTATGTATTTCTTAAAGAAACTTTTTAGCCTCTTTAATCAGCACAGCATAACTTCTCTGCTTTATTTGCACTCTGCCAACAAGCCTCTGCCTTTATCCTTCCCTATATTAGCATTTATTTCTGCCTGGCACAGTAATGCACATGAGCTGCATATTGTCAAATTATTTGCTCCTGTCTGTCTTCCATCCAGCCTGCATAGACCTGCCTGCTTGCCAGCAGGTACAATCAAAGTACCTAGCAGGCACAGCATCTGATAACAGAATAGTTCATACAAATAGGAACTGTGCTTATGCTTAAATAAAGAAGCCCCCTCCCAAACTTCTGAAATGGTATAGTGATTGGGGGACATGTTAATTGGGATTATTCTGTTTGGTATAAATATTTGCTAATGTTTATAGTTGGATAATTGCCTTTTTAGTATTTCTCCTGCTGCCCAGGGGAGTCATGGAGCTGAAAGCAGACAACAAGCCATCAAAATAATGGATAATACTGTTTCCAATTGTCAGCGAGTGTCACAAATTACTGCAGTCATATTAATTATATTTTTATTATATTAAAGAATGAATGTGAAGTGGGACAGGTTTTGATTAAGAATACATTTAGCTTGAGTTTTGCCTACAGTAAACTAATTGTAAAAATGGGCCACGGTAAATTCATATTGTAGCTGAAAGTCCAATTGGTCAACTGGAGATTAGAATAGAATTCTTTCACACTACAGGTAGAATGCATATAATGTAAATCTCAATGAGCTCTGGGGAAATTGTGGATGGATTGACTCTAAGACAGTCTGAAACAACATTTCCATCTTAATTGATGTATGAAGTCATTTCAATAAAATATTATATACACTCAAATGCAGCCCACAATCGGAACTGACTGAGTAGATTAATAGGAGTTACTTTCATGACTTTGTTGCTAAATATCCTGACAGACTTTTTCTTTTTCTTATTTTACATCTTGATCTTATTTTGTTACAGGCAACTGGCATTTTTAAAAAGCCAGAGATCAACTGTTCTATAATACAGCAACTATGAGATGAATTCGTAGCATCAATCTAATAAACCTTGACATGTTAAATATAGGTTACAACACCAGAACTCGGCATTATAAAAAGCTTCCATGTAGTGAGTGTGGTATAGATGGTGCCACTTGGAGGGATTGCATGGCAAACACAAGAGATTCATATAACAAGATAGCAGCTAGATGAACTTAATCAGACTAGATGGGCAGATTTATAAACCTGAGTCTAGCTTTGTAAAAACTGTTGCTACAGGAGGAAATCATATATTCCTTCTGTCCCATATGGACCTCACACAACTTGTAATACAGAAATTACTACAGTTTATATTCAAAAGTGGGTGTTCTGTTACTTGGCTCTATCTCTCTTTGAGCAAATAACTAAAGGTGTTTTAAAAGTGCCTATAGGAAAGCCTTTTGATCTGGTGCTCCCTCCCCATGTTGCATTTATGACATGAATAGAAGCTCTGAGGTATGGCTCTTTCTAGCACTCAAAGATAATGATGGAAGTGCAAAGTCAACAAGGGAAGAGCCAGACTGGGTCTCCTTCCATATGGCTAAGTTATCTTCTGTTATCCAAACAGTATGGAAAGGAAGAGCTGTTGCCCATTATCAGCTTCTATGAAGTAAATATTATGTGAGACCCTGAGATTTTTTTTTTTAAGTTGTGAACTTGGCTAATGCAACTCATGTGGAAGAATAGCCATTTTTAAATTGAATTGATTGCTCATAGAATTGTAAATAGTTTATTGGAATTATAAGACACATTATGCTATTCTTATGATCAACAGACACCGTCTGAAGGCCTAAGCTGGTGAGATGCTGTAGCATCTGATCATGGATCTTCCTACAATCTTTTAAAGGCTCTCTGAGTCTCCATTCAGCTCAAGGAATATCCAATGTCTCGTCTAGATAGAACCCTTAGAAATGCTCATTATTTAGTCACCGATCATAGTTTTATGTTGCAGATAGCACTCAGACCCTCTTCCCCCCGTTTTTCTTTAGAAGCATGGTCCCTGACATAAGTGAAAGATAAGGGGAGGCAGTATTTCTAAAGTGTTTGGGAGTTATCATTCATATATGGGAGGGAATTTCAGTGGAGGGAAGATGTTAGGGGGAGCACGGGATTTCAATCTTTCCCCATTTCTGAATACCAGATTTTCTCTGATCTTATTAAAGAAAAGGGACTTTGTTATCAATAGATGATATTCTTACCCGATACTCTGTTCAGATTCTACATAAACTAATGATATAAAGAGGGAACTGTTTTTAAGTTGGTATGTCCATGTTCTGTTCGGGGGGAAAAAGCTTATTTGTAGAATTAGCATGTTACTCTTTATGGAGTTACACTTTACATTTTAATATATTAAAATAGTCTTTTCTCAGTGTTTGGGAATTTCTTTTATCCAAGTCAAAAAGAAAGGTTTTCTGCACCAGAAAAAAAAGAAAGAAAGAAAGAAACTGAAAAGATTAAAATGCAGTTTATGGTTTAAAATGGATCAAAAAATTTCAGAAAATTATTCTTGTGAATAAAATGATTCCATGAATATCAGAAAATTGCATGTACAGTTTTTATGTATGTCAGCACCATGGATTCTTAATGGATTGTTTTAGTTTACTTGTGTTAGTGCTACAGATTTTTGATCTCTGAAAATGATTAACAAAAAATTTTGCTTTGTTTTTGTGTTTTGGTGCTCAAAACCTAGTCAGTTATGCCATCTGAATGCAAACCGACCATCTGGCTTGTTATTTTAATAGCTTGTTTTTATATTGTTACTTTGTTTTAAATGTAACCGACTCTGAAGAGTTGGCACAAAAATAACTCTAACCCTAAATATCGGTTGGTATCAGAAGTAGATCACCTCGGTTTGTACTAACATGGCTTTTTCTGATGTTTCAAATCACAACCCATGTTTTGTCAGGTAAGACCACTTCTTGCGGTGGTCTGTGTACAAAGATGAAAGAATATGAAAGATATTCTTTGTCTCCCTGCTGGAGAAGATGAGGAGGGGACAAACTAGCTTACACACAAACTGTGTTTTGTTACTTATGTCTGGTAGACTAACCAGAATTGGTCAAACTAACCAAGCACATCCCTCCAAATCCCACTTATATAAATCCTTAATACAAATATGAAGTACTCTTTGTTAACTATTCATGGTATGATACAGCCATCCCATATCAAAGCAAAACACTTCTTTCACTTGCCACCATAAAGTCTGACAGTATCCTGTAATAAGAAACTCCACTTGGAAAGGTTAAATGCCCTCTGTTGTAAACAAAAAAAACCTCAACCAAATGACAGGGCCCATCACACAAGGAGAATCTATCAAAGAGATTAGACATGACACAGTTAAACTCACGACTGCACATCGATATATACTGTCTCTGAGGATCATTATCTGCATGACACGGCTGGGAGATGCATATGCGCCAATATCACCGTGCTCATGAGATGTAAATGAAGATGAAATCACCTGACCTGCTCAGCTGCAACACACTGTAGCAAGGTAGATTTCAGTTAATTTGAATGGAAACACTTGGTGAACAATTTGTCTTGTTGCAGATATTTTGTTTTTTCAACAACTTATGTGCATGGTATAAAATTTAGAGAAAGCCTCTTTGTAAACGCTTTAAAAAAAACAGAGGTCTCAAAGTGAAGAATTTCATAAGTGTTGCATAAATAGGCAAAAAACAAACCCTCCAGCAGTCATGAGTTCTATTTTGCGTATTTGCAAAAGTTAAATAATTCACAATATTTAATTACTGTAATTAAAGTTCTCTGTGTGTCTCCGTGTGCTGTTTTATAAGTAAACATTTCATTATGAAATTCCAGCTTCTTCTGCCTCTCCAAGCTCCAATGATAGCCTGTAAAAGGAAAGACAGTTAAAAGTTTTGCTTGAGGGATTTAGTTCCCTGATCTCACTTCCCATCTTTCTTGCTGAATTGCTGGTGTAAAACAGCCTCGTTTTAGAAGCACCTCAGACAACTCCTAATCTTCATAAGGTATATATAATATCACATTTCAGAAGGTTTTTTTCCAGAATGTTTCATTTCATTTCAGCCTTTTAAACATAAACTATGGACCTAGAAGCTGACTATATGAGTCCAGTATTTATATAATACCAGATGAATACACGCCTCAGGGTGGGTTCATACATGACATTTCCCCCCCAAAATATGAGCAACATAAGAATCTCCTTTATATTGATGAATGGATTGTTGTCTAGTATTGTTTACCATGACTGGTATCAACTGTACAAGGTTTCAGACAGAAGCCTTGCTATATGAAATTCCATTAATTGCAGATGTTGGGGATTGAACCTGAGACCTCATACACATGAAGCATGTGCTCTGCCCTTCACCTATGAACATTTCCCCATAAAAGACAGAGCTCCAGCATAGGTGATAACATTCAATTTATATGCAGTAGAAAAGAGCAAGAGTCCAGTAGCACTTATAAGACTAACAAAATTTGTAGTAGGGTATAAGCTTTCATGAGCCACAGCTCACTTCTTCAGATGTCTTAGACTCTGAATATAATCGATGTATATGTGTGCACATAGTGCATGCAGTAGATTCCTTGAGCTTTAAACATTCAGATTGCTGAAGCAGGAACCTGGAGAAGTGAGCTGAGACTCACAAAAGCTCATAACCTACCACAATTTTTGTTAGTCTTATAGGTGCTACTGGACTCTTGCTCTTTTCTACTGCTACAGATGGACTAACATGGCTACCCATCTTGATCTATTCAATTTATAAACCACCCTTCAGGACAACAACAGTCATTCAGGGTGGTTTACATACGTTATTATCCCCACAACAATCGCCCTGTGAGGTGGGTGGGGCTGAGAGAGCTATGAAAGAGCTGTAACTGACCCAAGGTCCCCCAGCTGGCTTCAAGTGGAGGAGTGGGGAATCAAACTTGGTTCTCCAGATTAGAGTCCTGCTGCTCTTAATCACTACACCAAACATTAATGAAAACTAAATTTCCAAATCCGTTTTTGACATGTAGCTTGAGTATCTCTTTGTATCTGTAGATAAAAGGACCTGATGAACCAATATATTTTGTTCTGTAGACCTTCAGAAAAAAAATCCTTTCTCTAAACACCTCACAATAACCTATCATGTAATCACCAAGGCAATGTTCTAATAAGGGTGGAGGGTGGGGGGTGGAGGGAGAAAGCTAACCCTGACTGCAAGCTTAAATCAACCATATTCTGCGAACTGTGGCAAGCCTGTATCACATGACCCCTGGAGGGGATTTTAATAATGTTATCATTTGACTTCTGTTTCAGGCGCTTTGCATTTTTATGTATGTTAAAGCATTCAGTAAGCGATTCAGCTTGCATTTCTGACAGGAGAACTTCCCTCGGAGCAGTCTTATAAGCAAACAAATCTTCACCATGCCTGGAAATAGCTTTTTCAGAATGAGCCCGAATGATACAGAATCAAGGGATTGGGGGGAGATACGAATGAGGACATTTCACCTGAAGGCTAGGGGAGACACGAGGAGGACACACCTGGAAATAATTTTTCTTTACTTCTTCTTTATTGAAATTAGAGACAGATTTCTTTCCTCCCTTTTCACAGGTTCAGCAATCTGAATGTTTAAAGCCCAAAGAATCTGCTGCATGCACTATGTGCACACATACACATCTATTATATTCAGAGTCTAAGATAAGTTCAAGCACCCAAATCTGCTACGTGGTGGATAAGCAACAGAGACAAGTCAGTCCTGGATTAAACCTAATGATAATAAAATTTCATCGAGGCTGTCTGTGAGGCAAATCATTGCTATGCTTCTTTAAAGCTAGGCTACTTGGCTGGAAAAAAGACACTGGGAAGGAGCATCTGCCTTCCACAGGGATAACACTAAGACAAATATTTTAAAAATGCAGACAGTACGCAACTAAGGAGGAGAAACCTTTTATGAAAAGATGGCGCAGTGAGAAATCAGAGGTGAAAACACAATTCCACTGCTGGTGTTATAAAGCCAAGGGTGGGAGGGAGCCTCCATGTCACATGGTCCCGCTTCTCCCTGCATTGCTGTGAAAGGAGGAACATTTCATAATCAGATATGAAATTTTTGTCTAGTTCAAAAAAGGGCTCCTTTTTATTTATTTATTTCCCAAGCTGTTGCAGTGTAAAGGAATTTGGAGGTGCTATGAAATAGAGCTTCTAATAGGATAATTTGATTTCAAATAGCTTGTTTAGCAATGATACTGATTCTACCTGCTCCTTTTTTTGGTAGTATTTCTCTGCTGCTTTATAACTGTACAGCTCAGGCATTAAAAAAAAACCATGGAAGATGAACACTTTGAAGCATCAATCATCTGGAACCTTAATGCTTTTTTCAACCTAACTGTCAGTGCTATAAAACTGTAGTCTAGCTTCTCTCTCTCTCTCTCTCTCTCTCCCCCTCTGTATGTGTTACTCTCTTTACAAATATTGAAATTGTTCAGTATGAACTAAACAAATAACTTAACTGCTTCCTCGCACTTGTGCATTTCCAAGACTTCCTATGTACTGTTCTCAAGTGCTTCCCATATTCCATATTTCTTTTTCAAGGGAAGAAATGATCCAACCATGTTCCCACCCACCCCCCAGCTCAAACTGTCATTAAGGCTTTGCAGTAATAAATTCAAGGCATCCCCAAGCTTTAATCAACATTCCATTTTTTAATCCTTCAGACTAAAAAAAAAAAAGATCTTACAACCTCAAGCCTTAAAACTCCATTTCGAATGTTCATATGGCAGCCACTAAAATGCAGCTTGCAAGCTGAATTACAGCATTTGGTGTTGCAAATGCAACCAAATCAAATTTTATGGTGACAATAGCTAACATTTTATCTTTTGTAAAGCTGTTTTATAGGCAGTCTTTCCCATGAAAAGTTTTGCTTCTGAAAGAGAAAGAGAGAGAGAGAGAGAGAGATGCAGATGGTTTCCACACACAATTTAACATCCGTCTACCACAGTCTACAAAATACAGTTTACGGATTGTAGATTTTATTTTGCAAGCAGATTTTCTTCTCTTTTTCTCCCAAACTTTTTTTTCCAAAGTGAGGCATGATGCAGAAACAAATTCTTTAAATGAAAATCCTGCTCAACTTCATTTACCAGGTGCAAATCAAAATGGTTTCCTTTATGGCCATTTTGTGTCAAAGTAAAAAAAAAAAAGCTATGCATTGGAAAATACGTCAGCTTTTATTGTGTATGTGTATTGAGAATCTTCTTTCTTTTTTGACCAATAATATAGAAAGTTCCTCTGGGAAGATAATGTGTATGATTGCAGTTCAGCCTTGTTAAAATCCAGGCCTTTTTATGCAGTCATGTTCTCGCTGATGAATTATGCATGACCAAGGATCTCATTACATTTCATTTTCTTTACAGCCGCTCTTCCTCTCTCTTCGACATGCTCAGATTCCCATCCGCCTAGCTCCTACTTTCCCTGAAGCCTGGCTCCATCTTGATGCCTTCATAGCATTTCAACAAAATGGGCGTGTTTAACTTGTCACCTCAAGCTGGGTATAAATTATTCACCAGAGCTTTGCACAGATTTGTGAGATAACCAGCCTCCAGTCAAGGAAACTTCATAGGTTTGGATATGCCTGACAGGGACCAGTGATGACTATTTCCTCTCGAGTAGCCCTTCTCTCCCTCCTCCTCCTCCTCCTCCTCCTCCTCCTGAACTCCCCCTCCAGTTCCTAGGGTAATAAAATTCATTTTTACATTCATATTCCACATTTATTCTCTGAAATTGAAGCATCTTTACTGTGTCAGATGTTCATTATAATGAAACAAAAGCTAATTGTTTTATTGACTTTCATGATATTTAACAGGATGTTTTGTTTGGCTGGGCCCTGATAGTGAAAAGAGTCGCATAACAGGGCCACCATCTCTACTTGCTCATGAGATTCTCCAAGGCCTGCAGAACAGACAACTTTGTAAATATAAAGTTCCGGAGAACTTAGAGAATCTTATAATGCTAAATTATAAAGGGAGAGGGGGCTCCAGTTCCTCACAGACCACCCCCCCCCCAGCTTGTGTTGTGTTTGTTGAAAACCAAATACATCATTTGGGCATTCTCCAGTACTGTCCACTCTACATACAATCCCTCCATCAATGAGGAGAAAGACTGCAGACATGGATGTGCTGACCTCACCCTTCATCTTCATGCAATTGCCATACTATCTTCAGGGTAGGAAAGCACAGATGCAGGGCACATGTTAATGTTGTAGGGTTGCAACTTGCCAACCTCCAGGGCCAAACAGTTCTTTTTACCAAGGATTTTACAGAGGTGTTCCATCTTTTCAAGCTTCTAACCCAAGGACTGCTTTGTAAATATTAATTCAGGCTGCTGAATGTTGTTTTATGTTATGTTTATGCCCCTCGCTTGTTTTTATGGCTTATTATTAGTAATTCTTATGTGGTTTTTATGATTTTATTGCCTTTTTGACTTTCTGAGTGGCCTCAAACAAGACTCTTTGAATTCAAATGTAAGCGTAAACAGTGAACAGTATGTAAAACTGTTTTTTTTTTAAGAACAACTCACTAGGTGTTGTACAAAGGAACTTGAATGTCCATTTATATTTCTGCTCACTCCCTGTCTCATGATGGGAGCTTGACTCTTACACTCTGGAAATCTTGTTGGTCCAACACAGCTACCAAATGAAACTCCTAGCTCAGACATTCGTGCTTTCAGGGAGGAAATGAGGTTGGCCACTCTTCCAATGTTCATTTGAAAGGTCCTCTCCTGTAGGGTTGTTAAGCAGAATCCCTCATTCCTCTTTGCCAAATTTCTCCCTGGAATCTAGCAATCTGTTTCTGTTCTTTTTAGGAATCTGAGACAGTTTTGAATCAGTTCCTCTTTCATGAAGAGAAAGATTGGATCAAATATCAGCTGCTTCTACACACATTGGATAATGCACTTTCAATGCTCTTTAGTGATCGTTTGGAACTGGATTTTCGTGTGTGAAAAAAAAATCCACTTCCAAAGGATTTTTAAAGTGTATTGAAAGTGCATTATTCAATGTGTGTGGAAATGGCCAACAAAGAAGTCATATATTCTACCACTGCACCACACTGTCTCAAATAGCTCAGGGAAATTCTTAATACACACACACACACACCTGTTATGTAAAAGATGGGATATTTTCCACCCTCCTTCTCACTGCTGCCTTCCCCCCCCCCCAGCAAGTTCTCCTTCATTTTATCCTCACAAAATCCCTGTAAAGTTAGCTAGGCTGAAAGTGTGTGACTGGTCCAAGGTCACCCAGGAAGCTTCCATGGCAAAGGTGGGAGTCAACTCAGTTCAACATCTTAACCACTATACATACTTTCTCCGTTTTTATCCTCATGACAACCCTGTGAGATAGACAAGGCTGAAAATTACAAAAGGGCTCCTAGAGCACCACCGCGTCCTATAAACAGAAACTACACTATCACATGGCAATGCCCCTCCAAAATAAATTAGTGAGAAATCAAAGAGAATTCCTCTTTTGAAAGAGCAAAAGAGAATCAGAGGAACCAGTTGATATATCTAAAAAAGAAAATTTCAGAAAGAGAAATTCCATCCCCCATAACAATCCTATGTCTTCTCTTTTTCACCAGTAGAAAAGTTGGTTGGATCCAACCTATTTTATTGTAATTGGTCAGTCCACAGTTATGGCATATTTTATTCTACATAAATTCCCTGATGTGGCATGACAAATGTTGCTAAAAGCCAAGCAAGTGTTGGAAATCAAACAGTGACCAGGTCAGAAGCCTGTCTTATACTTTACTACCTGTGCCACATTGAGTAAAATTTGCCACCATGCTCACCATGCGGGTTTGTAGGGATTTGTTGTGAGGAATGCATGTCCTTTGGCCCCTTTAAAGCATGTCCTTGCTATCACATAGAACTGGAGCCAGCCCTCAGTTCTTCCACTGATGTAAGGTTGTAGGATTCTATTCTACAGCTGTAGCCCCTGGCCCATCTTCCCACACCATTTCCAAGGCTTCCCCAAATCTCAGGAGAGGCTTTCAATATCACACAAAAGGTTGGCCCTGAGGAGGAAGAGAAAATACCATTCTATGAGATGAAATCTACTCATGGGTCTCTGGATCCCAGTTCATTATTATACAGGGATTCCATTGATGACATAAGTAGAGCACTGTGATCAGGAGACTAATCCCAGGTTTTACGATGCTCCTGAAGTGATATACGGTAATTCAAAATCTAAACAGGATGGCATTTGTTCAAAACCCATATAAAGAAAATTGAACTCGTCACAGCCTAAAAACAAAGCTTTCCAAATATCTCTCTCCTTCCCTCCCAAAATCTGATGATATTCTTCACACCAATTCATACAAATACCATTAAAGTAGTTGGACTATAATATCTGGATACATTGTAGGTCAGGGGTGAAAACTACAAGTACTATTGGGACAGAGCTTGTGCAATTACAATTCATATCTTATTTTGTATACAAATGTGTTCTTGCTTTCTTTATGTGTGGGCTGGGAGTCTCTTTCTAATTTTGCTCACAGCGTTAATATCATTAGCAGCAGCTTGTTTGTGTACTGCAGATAAGTAATAATTTAAATCCTCTGTGTAGTTAAGAAATAATATTTACTTAATTACTCTTTTTCATAATGGTTTTCTCTTCATTACTGTATGCAGAGAACAGGCAGTAGGTTTGAATACTGCTGAACAGTTGTATTCACTTGCAGTGCATCATGTAGAAGCACAAACCCAAAGGAGATTAGATGATAGATAGATAGATAGATAGATAGATAGATAGATAGATAGATAGATAGATAGATAGATAGATAGATAGATAGATAGATAGATAGATAGATAGATAGATAGATAGATAGATAGATGATGGATGGATGGATGGATGGATGGATGGATGGATGGATGGATGGATGGATGGATGGGCAGGTGGGCAGGTGGGCAGGTGGGCAGGTGGGCAGGTGGGCAGGTGGGCAGGTGGGCAGGTTAGGATCAGACTCTGTTCCTAAGGACACACAGAAATAAATGTCATAATTAACTAAACAGAAATAAACAAGGCTTATACTTATATAAAGATCTGAAACAGGTTTGCTACTGCTACTATCTGTACTTATGAGATGGAGTCCCATATGGAAAAAATAGGGATCTGAGTAACCAATATGACTGGCAGCTCTGTAGTGTGAGACATTTCCTAAGGTGGGATGCCTAATAGGGATGTGAAATATATTAATCAATGTTTAACCCAAATAATGACCATTATTATTGGACATGTGCTGAATCTGAATGAAATTATTTCATATGATCAGGAGCAGTCAGAAATCTTTTAGTAAGACAGTTTATTATGG
The DNA here is from genome assembly GCF_028583425.1 of Eublepharis macularius. Taxonomy (NCBI): domain Eukaryota; kingdom Metazoa; phylum Chordata; class Lepidosauria; order Squamata; family Eublepharidae; genus Eublepharis; species Eublepharis macularius. Next base: position 100,846,643 of record NC_072796.1, read on the forward strand.
CACCTGTCTCACACGGTTTGATTTCTTAAGTAGAGGAAGAAGACAGAGGTGGAAGCAATAAGGGGAGAAATATTTATGTATTTACTTTATTTATAGCCCACCTTTCTTGTTGAGGCTCAAGGTGGATTACCTGGTGCAAAACTATGTAATCAAATAACTTGAGACATCCAATAAACAATGCAATAGGTCAAGGATTACAAAAAATAGAAAAAATGCAAAAAAGTATCCGTCATGATATGTCAAATAATGAAAAAGTGGAATTTCAAAAATAGAATACAAATCAGTAAGAGCAAAATAATATAATACAGTGTCATAGACTACAGTCCTGCTCTCCTTATAGAAATGCCTTATTGAACTATTCCATCATATTACAGCCCTAATCAGGCCAGTTCCAGGTTTTGGAAGGCCCAGAGCCCCCCTCCCATGCCCACTACTAGGCTTCCCTTCTCTTCCTGCCCCTGACCTCCACCTACCTGTGCATCTTTCCTTTGCAAGCTCTCCCACCACCTGCAGTTACAGCTGCCCACACTGCCTGCATGCTCTGGTGCAGGGTGGTGGGTGCAGCTAGGAGTGTCATTGCCATGGCCATCTGGAATGCTAATGCTTTGTGCACTATCCACTTGCCCTTCTCTAGAAGCACTAGGCAGCATATGCAGCTGGGAGCAGAGGTGACAAAGCACTCACAAGTAGAGATGGGCACGAATAGAAAAAAAATGAACATGATGTTCGTTGTTCATTGCCATCCAAGAACAGGGACTCACGAACAACCATGAATATGGCTCTGTTCACGAACATGTTCATGGTTGGCTGTTTGTGGGGGCCAGCAGGCTCTCCTCCAGCCATCATCCAAGTCAAGATCCCTACTGCACCACTCCCAGAAACCTGACCTGAGCAGGCACCAGAAAAGGTACCAATAATAAATAATAGCTTGGCCCCAGAGCTTGGCAGCAGCCCTGGAAGGGGTAGATCCCTACCGCAACACTCCCAGAAACCTGACCTGAGCAGGCAGCAGGAAAGATACCAATAATAAATAATAGCTTGTCCCAGAGCCTGGCAGAAGCCCTGGAACCTGAAGGGGTAGATCTCTATCCCACCACACACAAAGAAAATTCAAGCTCCAATGCACTCTTTCTATCAAAATGCCAACAGCAACTATTTCTCTACTGTCTGCAAAGTCAGAGTTGGACCCCCCCCATGGTCTTTGCTCCTTTGTTGTAACAAATTTGGAGCTCCACACTTGAAAGGAAGCCCTGCCTATCAAGCTAAATTGGGCTTAGATTGGGGTTTCCAGGGCAACAGCAGGAGTTCAGACAGAGTTCAGACAATCCCTACCTAAGTTGCCAAGGGAATTGATTGCAGGTGCCAGACTGTCTACATTTGTGTACATTTCATATAATGTACACAAAAGCAGTTCATAATACAGAGACAAAAAAGCTCAGAATATGAAATTTCAAAATTCAATTTTTCCTTAGGATTTTTCCAATACTTGATGTAAAAAAATGGAAATTTTGGGGAGCTCTCATTTGTAATGTACAATATACTTTTTAAAACAAGGTTACTCAGAAGGTGAAATATTAAGATTTTTATATGATAATGATTATTGCTGTGTATATTGTAGATATATTTTAAAGATATTCATTGTTCAGATGTGATTTCTTCACAATTAATATGTTATAATTTATATGTTGATAACACACTTTTGAAGAATTCAGTGCTATAAAGTTTAACTTTGTATCTGATGCTTCTAGTCCTATTGTGACTTTAAAAAGTGTGAGGTTTTAAAAAAACACACACTTTTTTCTGTGTACTGCACACATTTTTTTCCAAACTTATAAACTTATAAATCGTGTTGTTAAATCAATAAAATAAGCTGGGCTTTGGTAAGAAAGTATTGCATATATTTCACACCCTCACCTCCAAATTTCTGTTAAAAATCCCAGAAAAATGTGTTTTCTCACATGACTTTAAAATGTATAGAAATTTTGCAGCTCTATGCAGAATAGAGTGTGTGTGCATAAGAATCAGCCACAAGTCTGCCACCGTTTGCTGAACAACAGAGCCTCTGATTTTATTTGTCTCTACATAAATTCCCTCCTCTCTATGAAGCCTCTGCTGGATTTTGCCTGGTGACAACTATTCTTCCTCACTCTCTGGCTGGGAAAGGCCACCAGAAGTTACTGACTGCTGTTTAAAGAGGTACTAAGCACAATGTTTCCAGTATGTTTGCTTTTCTCCTTTGTCATAGCACAGCCACTCCTCATTGACAGGAGTAACATTGCCCCCCTTATTTTCATAGTTCCTTTATCAATGTTCAAAGGAAGGTGCTTTTCCACATTGTTGGAAAGATACTTGGTGGTTTCATAAAACTTTTCCCTTCCTAAGAACCTGTTTTCTTTTCAGGTGTCTCTGCATGACCCTGAATGAGAGGCTGGATCGATTTGTCTTCCTATTTCTGGCTTTTCTCTGTTATAATGCCAGTGCACATCCAGGCATCTTCCAACAGCCTTTTTTCTTCACCTGTTCGTTGCTGGATCATCATTTGCTGTCTGGGCCTCTGCATGTTTTGGCACCTTTTTCTTGTAAAATCCATCCATTTGTCTTCCTGGATGTTCTAAGGATTTTTTTTAAAAAAAAATATACAAAAACAGCAGTCAAATTATTTTCATTCTGCAGCACTTAAAATTCTTAATTTTGTTCTATTGTAGATTCCTCATTTCTAATCTATCATTCCCAAACATTATTATTCTATATAGTTTTATACTATTCTTCTATATGATTTTATACTGTGGTTTTAAACTAATGCACTTTTTACAGTACTAGTATATGTCAGATACACATTGGAGAGATTTTCTTTCCTTTTCTGTTCTTAAATATTGTTTTAAAACAATATTTGACTTTGTTCTTTCCATTCTCCTCCTTCTGTTACCCCACTTCTTTGTCTTCATCATTCCAAGATATTCTCTTTAGTTTGTGCGTCTCCTTCTGAAAGTCCTATGCATGGTCTCATGATCTGGAGTACAGGAACATTTCCCTTCTCTTATCTAATCTCTTATTCTCATCTAATGATTTAGAGAGTCTCTTCTAAACGTTATTTTTGTTTTTAAATGCCTTGAAATTAACATCTCCCTGGTAATAAATATTAGGGTCAAGGAAGTTGGCAGTTATTCAAAGTTGAAACCTGGATCATGTCTTGAATTCTGTCCTGCCTAGGGTTTCCAGATAGTGGCTGGAAATTGATGGGAGGGGGGCAGGGACATTGGAGGGACACCATCAGTGTGACATCACTTCCATGGAAAAAACAGAAGTAAGGTCATGCTTCTCTAGGAATTGCTGGACTTCCTAGACAGATATGATGTCACTTCTCAGTTTTCCCTGCAATTGATGTATACTGTCATGCTGAAAAGAATTTTTCTACTACCAGATGACAGAGTGGTGGCAGGAAATGGGGATTGCCAGCAGGGCATCTCCTGCCATAGTGGGAGACCTGGCTACCCTAATCCCACCCTTGTTCTATATAGTGAGAATAGATTGCATAAGGCCTGAGAAGAAACAATTTTAACTTAATTTAATGGGTTGTGCCACTAGTATCCATGAAACATTACTCATCATATACAAAGGATCCATATAAAAATGATCAGGATACTAGAGTCCTAGGGTCTTCTCTAGTCTTTAGACAGTGACAGAAATCATGTTTAAAAGTCATTTAGAAAATCTGCAATATTTGGTATTCTGCAGCATTTAGACTTCTACCTGAGCATTACCTCTTTAAAGGAAACACAACTCAAAATATTTTGGAATATTTAGGTATGAAAACCAGTAGGAACTGATTTACCTTTCCTGATGACTACACCAAGCAACTACATCAAGAAAGCTACATCAAAATTTTAGGGAACCTAGTCCTGTCTGTCCACTATAGACTCCCCAAGTTTTATATTAATTAGACCAAAGGGTTCAATTCTACAAGCCCCTGAACAAGCTTCACCCAGCCACTTTTCATTGCTTCATATGGGGGGGGGGAATCCAAGGCTTTCTCCAGGAAAGAGGAAGCCTTAGCCAAATACACAACAGAAACCAATGACGAAAAGCCTCCCATTGCAATCAGAACCAACAAAGCCCAATAGAGCCCATGTCAAACCAGAGAGTCCCGCCAGAACCAATGTCAAACAAGAGAATCCCAACTGAGGGCCAATGCAAGCCCAACAGAACCATTCTCAACTCCCAGCATCCAATCTAGCAAGTTACTAATACCAAGGCAGCAGCCAGACCTGGCAATGGCATATGGCAAGCAATCCACCGTGACACAGACCACAGACTCACACACAGCGATGCTGTCTCCCTCTCCACTCCTCCTGTTTCCTTCAAAGCTCGGGAAGTCTGCAAAGGGGAGGGAAAATCTGCTGCAATCTTTATTCTTGAATATAACAAGATTATTTGGGAATGTAAATACCACTTTATCCAAATATTCCCAAATAAGAGATATATCTGGTTATACTCAAATAATACTGAATGTGTAATATTTGGGCATATATTTGGCTTAGAAATTTCAAATTGCACATCCCCAACAATTAATTCAAACGGTTATAAAGGATTCAGAAAGTTCAGCAGTAAAATTATCAACAGTGAAACCATCTCAGCAATAACAGTAGCTATAAACAATCAGGATTCTACAGAGGAAAGAAAAGCCTGAGTGAAAAGATTCTTTCTTGGTGCCTAAAAGCAAAAGCTAATGAAGTGGGTGCCGAGCTTCATCAGGGAGAGCATTCCACAGCTGGTTCACCACCTACAGGCTGATCCTGCATCCACAGATAGGATCACAGAGAACAGGGCTTGGTATAATGATCTGAGAGTGCAATAACACTTTTCCGGAATTAAGCCCCGGAGGATAAGCCTGAGTGGGATTCTGAGCAGATTCTGGGCCAAGCTACAAGTGACAAATGACACTTGCCTGGCAAGTGAACAGACTCGTGTGTATTCCTCCCTGTTCACCTGCCATTCACTTGCGCTCTACTTGATCAAGTGGAGAGCAAGTGAACGGGGAGGAATACACGTGAGTCTGTTCACTTGCCAGGCAAGTGTCATTTGTCCCTTGTAGCTTGGCCCTCTGAGAAGTCCTTAGGACTTCTCTCATAGTTGGCAGACAGGAAAATACAGGAAAAGGCAGTGTCCTCTGTGTATCCTGGTTTCAAGCCACATAGTCCCTGGCACAACATGAAAGCCACTATTGAGAGGACAGGCCCCTCTCCTGTCTGCCAAATCTACCAAATCAGACCCTTTGTCCATCAAGGTCAGTATAATCTACTCTGACTGGCAGCGGCTTTCCTCAGTTAGAGGTCTTTTACATCACCTTCTCTCTGGTCATTTTAACTGGAGACGTTGGGGACTGAACCTGAGGCTTTCTGCATACAAAGAAAAGATTCTTCCATTGAGTCATAGACACTCCCGCTCAATGAAAGGAGGTGTGTGTTATTTTCAGTTGCCCCCCCAGTCGGAATGAAGACAGACACAGGTGTTGGATCTAAGGGCCACTTTTATTAAATAACCTCAACGACAACAATAACCATAACTGCAGCTAGGGTAAAGCGGTACAGGTCAAGCCACGGGGTCCTACCTAGACCTCCGCCTTGACCTGTCTGGGCGAGCCCCGAAGCCCCGGGTGCGAGCCCTCCATGCGGATGGCTGGGAGACCCGGCCAGCCAGGCAAATGGGTTCCCCCCTTTCAAGCTCCTAATCCTCAGCCGTACAGCAGTGAGGTAAGGACTTGCACGTGGGGTTCCCCCAAGCAGTCTGCCCACGCGCGCTGGCAGCCGTCACAAGCAGTACCAGCCGCTCCTAGCAGACCCTTCCTCCCTACCAATAGGGAAACGCCAAGGGTGCTCACCGGCCCGCTATTTCTAACCAAACTCCATCCTGCCAACGCAAGAGCCAAGCCTCTGCTTAGGCCCGAGCGCCCCACTAATGGCCTAGCGCCAACCTAAGCCCTAGCTGCAAGTCGCTGAGGAATATCTCATTGCCTGCTTCCGACAGGTGTACCCCGTCACCCCGATAGAGGTCGGCAAATTTGGCCCTGATCCTGGGGTGTGGCAAATACACCCCCAAACCCTCAGCCAGAGCTTTCTGGATGGCCCTATTGGCCTTCATGCGAGCCCGCTCAATGGCTGGGCGATTTAACGCCTCACGCCAAACCCTTCGAGGCAACATGGCGGACCACATGACCAGCACTCCCGGCCAATGCCGGAGTATCTCCTGCAAATCCCACTTCGCTTGCAGGGAGAGAGCCCTGCCATGAATAAACCCCAGGTCATTCCCACCTAAATGAATGACTAATATATGGGGTGCAGGGCCCCGCCGTTCCCTAAATAAGAGTGGCAACAAACCGGGCCACCGAAGGCCGCGACGACCCAGCCACTCCACCGTAGCCCATTCAGACAAACCAAGCTGGGACCCGACTCGTGTCCTCCTAGCTTGATGAGCGGCCCAAAACACCATACTGTGCCCGCAGATCAAAATCCGACGTTTCTCCAAGCAGGACACAGCACCTAAGAAAACATCATTAGTAAAACCCTTAAAACCGGTTAAGAGGGCGAACATACGATTGGTAGGCAGATGACCTCTACCTGCCAACACCCTGAATGGCCTGTGCAAAATACCCCATGGCCGCTGCCGTAGAGGCAGCCCCAATCCTGAAAGAATGGGTGCCGAATTTGACACCAGCTAACCCCAATTTGGCCAGTGCCTTTTCAGTCACCGCCCAAAACTGGTAGCGCGTCAGTGGTAAACCATCCTCATGTTGAAACAAAACCCCGCAGCTGGTACCCCGCACCCTCAAGAACTTTCGCAGAGCCCTTACTGGACACAAACCCGGGTCCGCACAGGTTCCAAGGCTAACCACAGCCCCTTTTTGTTTCTGATCAGTCTTAGACCTACGAATAGTGAGGGCAACACCATCCCCCCTAAACTGTACATCCTGGGCCATCAAGGCCCGGCCAGATGTATCCGTCTTCGACTGCACCACCAGCTCACTAACTCTCATTGCACCAAAAAATGCTACCAAAGCAGCTGCATGAAAGAGCTTAGCCTCAAAGCCGGAGGTGCAAATGTCCCCCCAGGCCTTGATAAGCCCCTTCAGGAGTGCAGGAGAGATAGGCTCCCTAGGGTCAGCCCGCACCACAGCTTCACGTGACCAGCCCTCCAGCATTTTGCGCACACGGAAGTCTCCCGTGGCCTCAGAAAACCCCCATGCCTTGCTTATAAACGCCAAAGCCGCCAACTGGCCACGAATAGACTTAACCGCTAACCCTCGGCTCTTCTGGTGCACGCAAAATTGCAGCAAATGCTCCACAGGAATAGGCCACAGCTGATGCAAACCCACATCCTTCCTAAACCCACCAAATTGGCCTACCGCTCTGTCGTAGGCACGCTGAGTACTGGGAGCCAATGCCAGCCTTACGGCCCTGGATACCTCGGTCTCCCAAGCTGCCATAACTCCGGGGGCATCTGAGCTGGCACCTTGTCGGCCTCCGGGGCAAGCTGCCAAAACCGCTCCATCTGTTGGCGAGACAAAGCGTCTGCCACACCATTACTCACCCCAGGAACGTGCTTGGCCTTAAACAAAATGTTCCACCGGAGACACAACAACGTAAAGGCTCTAACCAGCCTCATGACCCGGCAAGATTTCGAAGTCAAGGAGTTGACTACGTGAACCACCGCCAGGTTGTCACACCAGAAGTGGACAACATGGTTAGCCAATTCCTGTCCCCACAGGTGGACAGCCACCAGAATGGGAAAAAACTCCAAAAAGGTCAGGTCCTTGTCTAAGCCACAGGCATGCCAGTCAGGTGGCCATTGATCTGCGCACCAATGCCTTCGGAAATAAACACCGAAGCCCAAAGAGCCAGATGCATCAGATGTTACCTGCAGCTCGGCTTCGAGCAGCAGGTCATCCCTCCAAAAGGTAACCCCATTGAAATCCCTGAGGAAGTCGGACCAAACGTCCAAATCCTCACGCATCCCCCTAGTAACCTTAAGGTGATGATGGGGAGCCCGAAGTGATGACATGGCATCACAAAACCTCCTCAGAAAGGCCCTACCAGGGGCAATTGCCTTACAGGCAAAATTCAGGTGACCTACCAGCCTCTGCAACTCCAAGAGTGACACCTTCCGTTTGGATTTGAACTCCAGGAGCCTGCCCCTAAGGTCAGCGACCTTCTCAAAGGGAAGTCGAAAGCACTGCTCGACTGTATCCAGCTCTATACCCAGAAACATCAACACTTGAGAAGGCCCGTCTGTTTTCTCATGCGCCAAAGGAACGCCCAGCTCATCAGCCAAATGGGTAAAGGTATTCAACAGGTGAGCACACTGTCCTGACCCCGCCATCCCAACGAACAAAAAATCATCCAAATAATGAACGGAGTCACGGGTATGCGCCCTACGCTGCAATTCCCATTCTAAAAATGAGCTGAAACGTTCGAATGCCGCACAAGAAACAGAGCAGCCCATGGGAAGAGCCCGGTCCATGTAAAACTTCCCTTCAAAAGAAAACCCCAAGAGTTCAAAGTCATCGGGATGGACAGGGAGCAAACGAAATGCTGACTTAATATCGCATTTCGCCAATTCTGCTCCCCCACAGCGACGCACCACCCTAACAGCCTGGTCAAACGATGTATACCTTACCGAGCACAAATGCTCCGGGATGGCATCGTTTACCGACTCACCTTTGGGAAAGGAAAGGTGATGAATCAGGCGGAACTCACCTGCAGCCTTTTTGGGCACTACGCCCAATGGGGACACCCGGAGATTGGGAACCGGGGGTGAGTCAAAAGGACCCAAAACCCGGCCCTCAGAGCACTCCTTGGCTATCTTACATCTAACTACCTCCTCCATACCCTGGACAGAACGCAAATTATTCGACATAAACGAGGAACGTGGACCCCGAACTGGGATCCTAAAACCCAAACTGAAACCTCGAAACAGAAAGAGGGCATCCTGCCTCCTGGGGTAATTGCGTAGCAGCCGCTCAAGGACCTTCAGCCTTACCGGGCTGGGACCCTTTACCAGAAGGCTGCTGACTGGGAGCACCCCCGCCTCCGGGCTTCCTGCCCCCACCTCCCTGTCTAAGTTTGGGGCAGGAATTGTACGAGTGGTACCCAGCACAGGAAGGGCACTCGTGCCGGAACCTACAAGGTTTACGGCCGCACTGTCCCTTAAACGCAAACTCCCAGCAAAGCAGCCGGGGTTGAACCTGCTGCCCCGCCGTAGAGCGGGTAGTGGCGGTTGAAGAGGCCGTAGTGGAACGCTGCACCAGATGGCCGCTATCAGAGCGGTCCCCCACACTGGGCTTCGCAGGAGACATCACCTGCAGCCAAATCTGTTGGTGAATCCGATCCCAAGGAAGATTAGGAGTAAGGGCAGCCCTCATCCTGAACTCCTCATCGTACTGCATCCAAGCAGCACCAGAGAAGCCAGTATAGCCCTTATAAATGATGTCAAGGTACTGCAGCAAGGACGCAGCCCTATGAGGCTGAGCCCTAACCAACACCCCTGCATATATCAGAAAACCTGGTAGCCAGTTAGCCCAGGTCCGATCAACACGGCGTCGCTTAAGACGCTCTTTATCCCTGTCATCCAACTCATCTTTATCCTTTTTTTCCAATTCACGAAAAAGAAGGGTAAAGAGATCAACATATTCCCCTTTTAGAATCTTATCACGGGTGGCCTGAGTTAAATGATCGCCAAGGGGAAGTGCCGTGTCTCCAAAGGGGAGGGCACTGAAAGGCACCTGTCCGTAGGCCAGAGTTGAGTAGGGGTAATAACCCCAAAGCCCACCAGCACCGCCAGGCCACATCCCAGCCTGCCCCTGTCCCCATGGGGCATCAAATCCTACCCACGAGGGCTGAGCTGGTGCTGCCTGGTGAGCCCCAGCCGAACCCACGGCCTGAGGTTGCCATGGATGCTGGCCAGGAACAGGCCAAGCAGATGGAAGCTGCTGCACCGCCCCAAAGGGCGCACCTGAAGAACCCTGTGTAGGAGGCTGCCCAAAGGGCCCCCATGGCCATGACAGTCCATACTGAGGTGTAGGTTGCTTACCCACAGGCTCCACAGGATCCACTGCCACTGCCACTGGCTCAGGGTCCAAGACCACCTCTTGCTCGATGTCCAACTCCGGTTCCACCTCCGCTGCTGGCTGAGCACCACTGGAACTACCTGCTGCAGGACCTGCAACACCTTCCAAAACAGAAAGACGCCTGAGAATTTCCCTATTCGTGGCATCTCTAGACGCCCCTCTGATGGGCCGAGCCCTACCCTTACCAGGCGCAGCCGCCGAAGATACACCTTTACTCCGTTCCAGAGCTGCCAAACGCTCTAAAATGTTCTGCTGATTAACCAGCTCCCCCTCATCCTCAGAAGAGCTAGCTGCCGGAGCAGCTCACTTAGCAGGTGCCCGTTTGGCAGGCTGCTTGCCCTTAGGAGGGCCACCACCCTTTTTAGGGGGCATAGTACCAGCACAAATGCCAAACCCCAGTAAGCGCACCAAAACAGCTCCCAGAACAGATAGGCCACAACCCCAGCCAGGGATCCCCAAAATGGCCGCCGATCACGACACAAAATGGCCGCCACTCGACCAAGGGGGGGGCGAGGCAAAAATTCCCCCCCGCCTGAAAGACAAAAAGACCAGGGCTCCCAGCCCCCAGCCAAGGGCGGGCCACTAATGGCCTGTGGGGGCACCGTATGATAGGCTAAAGCACAAGCACAAGCCTTACCCCCACCAAAACCTAGGAACGTTGAAGGGGTGGGAAAGGGGGGGGCAAAACAGCGAGGCTCAGGGCCTAAAGCCCCCACCCCACTATATGGCCAGGCCCCGTGGATCTCAGCTGCCCACCAGGCACCCAGTTCCTTTAGCGCGGGGGGGGGGTCGGACCGCTGGGCCCAATGTAAAATGGCCCCCAATACCGCGGCCCCAATGCAGCTGCCCTGACGGGGTGAAGGCCACCGCCCTGGCGCCCAAAAGGACGCCGCTAATCAGCGGCGAAACCGCGCCCGACAATAGAAAGGCGCAAAAGGCCCGGGCTGCAGCCGCTGCTGAAAGGCAAGCTGCCGCCGCCGAAGCCCCCGCCGCCGCCGCCGAACGGCCTGCTGCTGTCCTCGCAGCCTCCTCGAGGCCCGCCGCAGCAAGAGCCGCTGCCGCCGCCGCCGCCGAACAGCCCGCCGCTGCCCTTGCCGTCTCAGCAAGGCCCGCCGCTGCAGGAGCCGCCGCCGCCGCCGCCGCCGCCAAAGCAGCCTCTGCCTCACTCAACGCTCGGGAGGAGAAAAAACACGTCCTCTCCTTCCGAGCGTTCAGCAAGACTGCGGCTGGGAGAGCGGAGCCTCCAGAAAGAGGCTGCTAGCTCCGCCCACCCAGCTAAGCCCCGGATGCCCGGGAAAGGCTGGTCTGCCCTTCCTCCATCCGGGAGGGCAACCGACGGCCACCTCCCTAAGCAGCTAGGCTGCAGGAGGGTTGGCCGAATTCTTTCTCCATATGCACCCCCATTGCTCAACTCCTAGTGTCACTCTGGGTATTATTTCTCTCCAGGTTCCTACCTGAGCATTTCCAGCCCTTGCTAACTATTTCATCACTATTCATTGTGAACAGTGCTCTAAGCCTAAAGTAAAATATGATAAAAGCCTCTGGAACATCACATGCAGAACGGTTTATGGGATCTAACGACACTTCCTGAAGTTTGCAATATCTGCTCTTTGGTTATTCTTTATCCTCATCCCTTAAAAGAACTGATTATCCTATTTCCCATTGCGAGGCTCGGTTCCCCCCGCCCCCGCCCAAATTCAGGTCACTTCCTGAAGACAGATGATTCCACCCTCTCTCCTTCTGTAATAAACCAGAGGCACAATCAGCTTTGGTGTGATAGATTGTATTAGGTAAAATTCACTAATTGAATGTTCTGTGACATTAGAAAATTTGAGATATAATTGGGTCACTGAACTACAAGCAGCACAGTATAAGATGAAGAAAACATGTTGCAAAGCTTGCATAAGACAAATGAACATAAAAAGAATCATTCTCTAAGGGTTTCTGTTAATTGAATACATTTAATATTTTCAGAGGCAGTTAAAGCTGACACCTGCTGTTTTATAGACTGACGTGTTCTGGAGCTATCTAGCTCTTTCCAGTAAGCTGAAGCAGCAAAATATCTAATTAAAATGAAGCCAGAAATGCATTTAGTCAAATTGGTTAAAGTGTTGCTTTTAACATGTTAAAAATGGCTATTTCTGTGGGCTTATATACTTTGTCAAAACTAACAAGTACAATAAAGAAAGCCCCAAAATATCTAATTGTTTGAACAAAATCATAGAAAAGGTGAGATGTGTTTAAAATAGCTTGATCAAAAAAACTTGTAGATACAGGGTTATAGTAAGACAATTATTTAGATGAGGGAAGCAGATAATCCTAAATTCAAAAAGTTTCCAGTTGTTTGAAAATATATTTTTACCTCTTCCAGCACCTAGAGACTTGCATGAAATTAGTACCCCACAGTTACAATGTGCAGTTTCTGTCTTACAAGTCTTCCTCCCTTTTCAGATGTCTGTTCTTGTCACTTATAAAAGAAATGCACTCTATGCATATTGAGAAATATTTTGAACATATGAATGTTAAAGTGAAGAACTCCAGAATGAAGCCATTTGGCTCTCCCTCTGCCCACCGTACCCCCCAGTCCAACATATAAAGAAACTTGGGGTAAATACCTGCCAACAAGGTGCTTTACTTATATATTGTGGTTGCATGGCTTATGTTTTTTGTTTGGCTGTGTCCCAATCCTGCTTGGGAAAGCCAAATGCTTTGGCTTTCTAGCCTTTTTCTCTGGCTAATCCATTTTGCAAGCTGGCCTCCACAATCTGTCCAAATCTGTTTACTGAGCATTTAATTTGGAGCACAAATATTCTGTTTATGCACCTCTTGTGCTGCTGCTTGGGAAGTGTGGCTTCTGTGATGGGAAGACATTGTATTGCCCAGACAACCACATAATACTCTGCGTATGCCATTTTGCCACAAATTCTGTGCATGTGCCAAGTGCTAGTTAGATAATAGTGTGATATGAATTCCATTGACTGCACAAATGGGAAAAAACGTATGTTCAAAATATATCACTTTAAATTGTAAACTAACAGTGGTTTATGGGTGATAAATAGAGATGGGCACAAACAGCAATACGAACTAAAAAAAAGCCACGAACAGCCCAATCAGCTGTTCACAAACAAGCTGTTCATGAGGCCCCATTCTAAACGAACAGGTGGTTGTTGCAAGCCTCGTTCATTTCTGTTCATTGCTGTTAGTCAAGCTAGACAATCTGGAACCTGCAATCAATTTCCTTGGCAACCGGAGGCAGGGACTGCCTGAACTCTGTCTGAACTCCTGCTGTTGCCCTGGAAACCCCTATCTAAGCCCAATTTAGCTTGATAGGCAGGTCTTCCTTTCAAGTGTGGAGCTCCAAATTTGTTACAGGGAAGCAAAGAGCAGGGGGGACGGGGGCTTCCAACTCTGGTTTTGCAGACAGTGAGGGGGAGACAGTTGCTGTTGGCATTTTGAGAGAGAGACAGGGAGGGTACATTGGAGCTTGAATTTTCTTTGTGTGTGGTGGGATAGGGATCTACCTCTTCAAGTTCCAGGGCTGCTGCTAGGCTCTGGGCCAAGATATTATTTATTACTGGTACCTTTCCTGCTGCATGCTCAGGTAAGGTTTCTGGGAGTGGTGTGGTAGGGATCTTGATGGCTGAAGGAGAGCCTGCTGGCCCCCAAGAACAACAAACAATGAATATATTCATGAACGGGTCATGTTCGTCAATGTTTGTTGTTCATTGTTCGTGGATGGCAATGAACAATGAACACCATGTTCATTTTTTTCTGTTCATGCCCATGTCTAGTGATAAACTTAGGAAAGCAAGGGATTCAGGTTTTGAGTGCATTATCTGCAAGCAGCATCTCTAAATGGTTCATACTTTTCAGAGTTGTATCCAGGTTCAAACTAAACATAGAAGAAAGGAGAGCAGAGGAACTCAGGAAAAAGTTTAGATAACCACAGGAAGAGGAAGTGGAAACAGACCATGACTGACCATGAGGTAACACAACTATATGAGAAGAGAGATCAATAATGTCTATATAAACAACAATGTTTCAGAGATCCACAGACAGCTGAGTTATAGAATGCTAACCATGGCATAAGAGAAATGTTTAAGATAACTGTCTTAGTTCCTGATGTGCTAGAACTAGCTTTTGGAAAATCAACTACCACACTAGGTGACAAGTTAAAGGAATATGATTGTATGATAAATATGATAAATATGATAAAGGAATATGGATTGTAAAGAAACAAATGCTGCTGAAAGGGCAGCAAGAATCTCCACTGGAATATAACCAACCTTTGGACTGACTAAAATATGCAGACTTGGATCAACATGCACATAACACTTCCCTTTTTGGCTGTCTGTACTTTTGCAAGTAAATGTTTTTATTGCTCAAATGTACTATATAAATCAAGGTCTTGTTTCACTGCTGATCTTTTCCATAATATTCAGATAACTATCATAGCTAGTTCCACACCACAAATTGTGCAAACAGCAACACAAAAGAAGTGGAGCATGTGAAGTTGATCTCAAATGAGCTTAAGCATGCCTATCTTTTATGTTTGATTGTGTTTATATTTTTAAAAAATGAAAATTGAATGAAATCTATCATGATTTCCAGAGTAGCCTCTGACCCTGGCATGGGACATTTCACATAATCAGCCCCAGCCACACAGTAAATTGTTTCCAAATACTATGGCTTCCATGAAGGATCATTAACCATGCAGAGACATTTCTGGCAGTATTCATAGCTGTACTAGCCATCTTGCATAAATGTTCACAAAATGAATAGTGGTACTAATTTCCTGTACACAATGTTCAAAGTCTATGGACTCTGGGATTCTGCCAGAAAGCAACATATAGGTTGAAGGAACAAACAATGCCTCACAGACCTTGGAAATCCATGTGATGATTGTAGAATACCCTTTGTGACAACTAACATAAAATAAATAATTCTTCATAATTATTATGAATAAACCTGAAAAGTTATTATTAAGAACTGGGATGACCAGAAACAATGGTGTGTATGCAATGGTCAGCATACTTCATGGAGTAAGTAATCAATAACATCTTTATATTTTGACTTTGCTTTGTTCTACAACAAGTGCATGCCGCATGTAATCTGAGCTTGTTATGAACAATATGCATTTGCTGTCAGAAGGGCCAGCTTTAAATTCCTGTCTAACATAATGTATTGCAAAAGAGGGCTGATTAGTTCTTTGAATCTTCAAAATGAACACCTTTCTGGATGCAAAGGCCATACAAGTATAGTTCACTTTTTCAGATACAATTGTGCCAAATTGCTGTTGGGGGGCAGGAAGCATAGCGGTAGAGTGTTTTGAATGCTAAAGATCCCCAAGTTCAGATTGTGCCATCTCCAGATAAGCATACCACTGCTATAGGGATCCCATTCCCCTGGTGGGTGCGGGGGATCCCATGCTTTCACCCTCCAGCCTCTGCCACCACTCACTTGGCTGGCGGGGGAGAAAGGTGCCAGAATGGGCCTCCCAGGCATGCTTCCAGGGGTAGCGCAATGATGTCACTCCCAGGAGTGACATCATTGCACTACCCTGAGAGTGCACACGTGCTTTGCAGTGGGCCAATTTGGGCCCCAAATGGGCTGAATCGGGCCTGTTTGAGGCACAAATCAGCACGTTGCGAAGTGTGCATGTGCTCCTGCACCCACATGCACTTCACACACGTGAATGAAGCATGCTTCAGCTATGAACAAGGTAAGCACCAGGTCCCCAGTCTCCTGCTGGGACAGTAAAGGGACCTGCTGGCAACCCTAGGTAAGCATGGCTCCAGATAAGCGTACCTGTAAATGAGACCTTGAAATCCACTGCCTGTAGAAGCAGAGATCATGGCTCTTGTTGGAACTAAGGTCTAACTAGACATAAGGCAATCTCAGGTTGCGATTGATATGTACTATCACATGAAATTCATGGGACTTGCTTCTGAGGAAACATACATATTAGCAAGCAGAATATCACTAAAATTTCCTGATTACTGGGTTTGGATGTTTTTAAAATCAAAATCAGCAGCAAATCAGATCAGCAAATCAGCAAAAAGAACATCTTATTCTTACTGGACAGGCAACACAAAATCGGTAAAATAGTGGTGCTGTGCTCTCTCTCTCTCTCTCTCTCTCGCTCTCTCTCTCTCTCTCTTCCCCACCCCCAATCTCTCCTGTTGCCTGCTGAAATTTACTTTAAAGGCAGAGAAAAGCCTCTATTGAAAATAAAAGTAAAAATTATCTGCAAAGCTAATCAGCCTAACTCTTAAAGACACAGTACAGCAAACCTTAAAAAGCAGCCTCTTGTCTATTACATGTAAAAAAAAACAAAGACAAAAACTTCGCCGGGCAGCCCACCCGAAAAAGGGGATTCTGGCTCTGCCAGTGGAAGGGATAGGTTGCATAGGATTGTTAAATTACTGATTCAGTGAGTCAGGCCTGAAGGCTAACCTGTAAACTTCTTGTCGTTTGGTAAAAGTTTTTCCTGGACTGTGTTGTTTGAATGTTTCCTACAAGGAGTGGGTGTCATTGCTGTGAGAAGGAGTCATGGGGAAGGGAAGCTGAGACTGTATGAAAAAACAGGGCTATTAGCTACCAGAATGCACACCACAACAGTAAACCCTACAAAAACAACTTTCAGCAGTTATACTGGCTCTACACATTGCAGTGTTATGGTAATTGTAAAAAATCAATTTGTTCATTACAGTAGCAGCAGAGAGAAAATATACACAGGCTATCTGTTAAATTTGGAAATACACATCCAAGTTCTTAAAAACAAACATATGGAAGCATCCCAAGTATCTTTTTAATATTCCAGATAAGCAGAATTTTGCTCTTCCTCTTAATTTGAATTACATAATAAGAATCTTTACATCTCCTGCTCTCTACATCCATCACTTTAAAAAGGGATCTAAATTAATCACTTAAACATTTCATTTTTCAATGAGAAAAAGATCAGGAGGTTTCTCATCTTATATGTTACTGCCATAAACCTTTTCCTGACCTTGTATGTGCAAGAGACAGTCTTGGCTTGTGTTAAGAATTACTGTGCTAGACAGCACAATGCAATACATTTGGTTTTAAGTGCCAAGGCTCAGTGACATTCATTTGAACAAACAAACGAACAAATATGCAAAGTAGTTTCAGCATTTTAGCTCATTTCCCTCAAAGCTCTGTAAATTCTAGTGAGATAGCATGTAAACAAAGTACTGCAGTAAACACTAGTTGTAAATATTATAAATGCATTAATACATGGATTAGTTGGTGATTATCAGAGTAATGCTAAAGGTTTATTCAGAATCGTACTCAGGTCCAATTATCCCTAAACAGTGCATCACTGCATAGTTACACTATCCTAGAAATAGCATGGTGCTGTATCAATCAGACTACAATCTGGGAAATCCAGGACTGAATCTCCCCTCTGCCATGGAAGCTTGCTGGATGAAAGTCTCTAGTAACATACCTTGCGTAATTGTTGTTGTAAAGGAAGGGGAAATGATGCTGAAACTGCTTTGGATCCCATTTGGGTATAAATTTGTAAATAAATAATCCTATTTTCTCTCAGTAGAGAGAAAATGTTTGCAAAAAGATCCAACTCCAAGAGCCAAGCACATAGCAATTGCAGAGGAGTCCATAGCAACTCCACCCATGGCAACTTCACTCATACTTACCAATCATGAAACAGTATACCAATGATGCCCCCATATCAGCCAAATATGGAAGCAGCAACTCAATGCACACAAAAGCTGACTCAATGCAACTCAATGCACACCTTCTTGACATTATTTTGCCCCCACCTACATGTAAAACATAACAATTGAATAAACAAAGGAGAAACATATCCTGTGCTCTAGGTAGGATTGTGGTCTATCCAGTAAAAGCCCTGGAATGAACACAGTTCCTCTGTGGCAACCACGTTCCTTTCGCTAAACAATCCTCACATTATTTATTTTACTGAGAAAATATACATGCCACCTCTCCAGATATGCTTTAGGCACCTCATAAACCTAAAATGATTTTAAAAAATTGTTAAAAACAAAATTAAGAATATTTATTTAATAGTATCCAGAATAACATTCTGGAAGAAAGTCAGATGAACTGGGTTGTCAAGTCTCTTGTTCTAGAAAGTCTTCTGTGTTTTTGAATATTGTGGCTCTTTTTAGCTCTCATTACTAATAGCAGGGAAAAGAGAATGCCCCATTGAACTGTTCCTTAGTCCTTATGAGTATATATTTTCTAACTTTGTGCTATGCAAACAAACATAATTTATATGATGATAACAAAGTAAAATACATCCTTTCCCATTGCTGTATAAATAGTAGCCCAAACCAAGGAAAATGAGCTGGAGATTACTGCTTTATGACTTTTTCTCCACCCTGCAAAATGGCTCCCATGTCTTCCCACAAAAGAGTCAGGACTTTGTGCATAACCACAAAATAATTGTCACTCTTTGCAATGATGGTCCTTGGAGGGGAACCTTGGAGGAAACCACACTGAACAAACACTTTGTGGTTCCAATGACTTATTTCCTAAATATATCCCACACATAATCAACAATGTGATCTTTCAAATGTGCTGAAGTCCTCTTATTAAAACAGAACACAAAATCTTGAATCACTATTTTGATGGTTAAAAATATGTGAACAAAAATTTCTCTCAAGAAAGAAAGAATTTGTCAAACTCCATCCAATACGAAAGTTTGCAGCATAGAAAGAAAAGTTAGGGGATCTCTCTCATCTAACAATGGATTGGTAGTGGTTGAAGAACTCCTGCATAAATTAGGGTTGCTAGCACCCGCTTGGAAATTCCTGACATTTTGGGGACAGTGCCTGAAGACAGTGGAGTATGGGGAGGGAAGGGAGCTCAGTGGAGATGAGATGCCATAAAGCCCACCATCAGCAGCTGTCATTTCCTCCAGGGGAACTGATCTCTGGAGTCTGGAGAACAGCATAATTCCAGGAGAACCCCAGACCCCACCTTGTGTATGATAGATTCTCCAGCTATTTTCTCATGCCAACTTTGGACCTCACCAACCTATCCAGTTACTGCCCAGTCTCGAACCTCCCGTTTCTGGGTAAGGTGATTGAACGGGCGGTGGTGGAGCAGCTGCAGGCTTTCTTGAAAGATGCATCGGTCCTGGACCCATTCCAGTCTGGCTTCCGCCCGGGCCATGAGACTGAGACAGTGTCGGTTGCCCTCACAGACGATCTCCGTAGACATCTGGATCGAGGCAGGTTGGCACTGCTGGTGTTATTGGATCTTTTGGCAGCGTTCGACATGGTTGACTGTGAATTGTTGACCCACTACCTTGCCGATGTGGGGATACGAGGGACTGCCTTAAAGTGGCTTGTCTCTTTTCTCCACGGTCAAGGACAGAGGGTGGCGCTAGGGGAGAGGTTGTCTGTATGCCATCCATTGGTATGCCAAAAAAAAAAAACACAAATGAGCACTGATGCAGTGAACTAAATTCTTCACACAATGTTCACAAAAATAATTTAGTGAATTTGAAAGTAATATACAAGAGTGAATACAACATGTGAAATTCTAAAACATCATAATCACTATAATATCATCACAATCAATTACACACAGCAAGGTGTTACAACACCAAGTAGCATGTGTATCCTCAGAAAAGGGAAGAATCCCAAGAGTTCTCTTATGAGCTGTCTTCAGTCAGTACACTGAAGCACTTCCACGATGGTATTTCTCCGACTCTCCCACAAACTCTTTCACGTGCTGAAACTCTGCGCACTTCCAGGGACCGCCAAGTGCGCAGAGTTTCAGCACGTGAAAGAGTTTGTGGGAGAGTCGGAGAAATACCATCGTGGTAGGAGAAACCACGCCCCGTGAAGAAGTGCTCATGAAACAAGCTTGAGATACCCGGAGGCTTGTCGGGCGGGGAGGTCCCCCTCGGGGGTTCCCGGTTGCTGTTCTCCACCTGCACATTCCATTCTCCTCCCAGTCTTCCAGCTCCTTTCCACTTTGTCCAGAGGGACTTTTCATCTGCCCCCACAGTTTCAGCGGGAATCCTCAGTGTACTGACTGAAGACAGCTCATAAGAGAACTCTTGGGATTCTTCCCTTTTCTGAGGATACACATGCTACTCGGTGTTGTAACACCTTGCTGTGTGTAATTGATTGTGATGATATTATAGTGATTATGATGTTTTAGAATTTCACATGTTGTATTCACTCTTGTATATTACTTTCAAATTCACTAAATTATTTTTGTGAACATTGTGTGAAGAATTTAGTTCACTGCATCAGTGCTCATTTGTGGGTTTTTTTTGGCAAGTTTGGGTGGGTGAGCATCTTTGATAGCCTCTTTTGGTTTGAGTTTTGATCCATTGGTATGCGCCATCCCCCAGGGGGCAATTCTCTCCCCATTGTTGTTCAATCTGTATATGCGCCCCCTCGCCCAGCTGGCATGGAGTTTTGGACTGGGTTGCCACCAGTATGCTGATGACCCTCAGTTGTATCTGTTGTTGGATGGATGGCTGGGCTCGGCTTCAGAAGCCCTGATTAGAGCTTTGAATGCCGTGACTGGTTGGGTGAAGCAGAGCAGACTGAAGTTAAATCCCATGAAGACGGAGGTCCTGTATTTAGGTTGTGGGACGTTGGAGGAGAGGATCCAGCTTCCAGCTGCTGCCCGTGTCTTGATGGGTGTGCCTTTCAGGACACATGTAACTCCAGTTCTGCAGCAGCTACCCTGGCTTCCTGTGGAGTTCCAGATCAGGTTCAAGGTTTTGGTATTAACCTATAAAGCCCTAAACGACTGGGACCAGCATACTTGAGGGACCGTCTCTTCCCATATACTCCCCGGAGGGTGCTGAGATCAGCCGGTAAGCACCTACTGGTGGTCCATGGCCCCAGGGAGGCTCGATTGGCCTCAACCAGGGCCAGGGCCTTTTCGGTCTTGGCCCCGACCTTGTGGAACTCTCTGTCTGAGGACACCCAGGCCCGCCAAGATCTTGTCTCCTTCAGGTGGGCCTGTAAGACGGAGATGTTCCGCCAGGCGTATGGTTGAGGCCACCAGGGTTTCCACCAAATGAGCCTCTCTCCCAGTCTCCTCTATGTCTGTAGGTGGTATTGACCATCTTCCCCCATATATGAGTGACCATGCATGGTTAAGCTGCACCTCCACCTCCATCAGATGTTATATGTTTTTTATACAGTGAGCAGGTGTTTTATTAGAAAGCTGTGTTAATTTATTGTGATTTTATCTTGTATATTTTATCTTCTGTTGTAAACTGCCCTGAGCCCGCTTGCGGGGAGGGTGGGATATAAATATAAATATAAATATAAATATAAATATAAATATAAATATAAATAAATATAAATATAAATAATAGAAATAGAAATAGAAATAGAAATAGAAATAGAAATAGAAATAGAAATAGAAATAGAAATAGAAATAGAAATAGAAATATGCTATGACATTTTGTGACACACTGGACTGATATTTCCTCTCCATGAAAGATGAAAGCCACAAGGTATTGCAGAATAATCACAGGGTTATGAGAGTGCAACATGTATGTAAAGGAAATCCCAAAGGGGAGCAAAGTCTGTTGGTGGCTAGGTTTGTAGCAGAGCAGTGGAAAGTGAGGAAAGGAGAACAATTCCCATTCTCCACATCCTGTAAAATAGTGTCTTCTTCAGCTGCTCTTACATGCATTTTGTAATGCATTTGGGATGCTCATCCAGTCTTCCACTTGGATTGCAATTGGAGGGATCTTATAGGCTGAAGAATTTCTTTTGCCAAAATGCATTTTTTAAGATATTAGCCACTGATTCCACTTTTTTATTTTTTAAGAGCAGGATTTCTTTTTCATTTCTCTTCAAAGAGAAATAAACGGACCTTTTGTAACTTCAGCCCTTGTAGTTGTTTTATGTTATACTTCCCAAGGTAGTGCTCTACGAGAAAGATAGGAAAGCTTGGGAACTCTCTGAGCGTTTGTAGAGTAAAATTCTGCAGAACCTCTTTCTCCTCTTCCTCCTCTCTTCAAATTTCTCTTTGATCAAAAAGGAATTGATTAAAAAACTAATTCCAAACTCCTAAAAAGAAGAAACGAAAAAGATTGTTAGATTTCAGGGAGAAACTTGGTAAAGAGAAATAAAGAGAATTTCTCTTAAGAATTCTATAATTGGTTAGTAAATGATGATTGGTTACTAAATGATGGTTAGTAAACAATGCTCACTCCCCCCCCCCAAATGTTCAAAATTTTATTGCAAATGCACTGGGGCTTTTTCATCTTCATCCCTTATCTGGAATCTTAGTTAATTTTGAAAAATCATGTTTTTTTTAAAAAAAAAACAAAGCATTTTGAAGGTGAATATCCTGTTTTAATTTTGTCCATTTTGCCTGTCTGTCTGTGTTCTTTTATGGAAACATATGGGTCCAATAGCAAATACTTTTAGTAAGAATGTTCTTGCATTTTCCAGCAGCATAAAATACAGAGAGCAGATTCTGTAAGGAATTTAAAAATATAATAAAACAAATTCAGCGATAAATTACTCCTAGAAAGGACCATCTACAATGAGTGTCTATGGAGAGATGCCTAGGGTTTAAACTTTGCTTTCATTTATTTTATGATTATTTTATTTATATTGTAAGCAACATTGAGATCCTGCAAGGTAGAAAGGCAGCTAATAAATGTTTTAAATAAGTAAGCAAAAAGGGTTGACAGCTTCCAGGTGAGGCCTGGAGTTCTCCTGCAATTACAACTGATCTCCAGGCTACAAAGATCAGTTCCCCTGGAGAACATGGCAGGTTTGGAGGGTGGAATCTATGCTATTCTACCCTGCTGAGCTCCCTCCCCCTTCCAAAATTCTGGCCATCCCAGGCTCTGCACCCAAATCTTTAGGAATTTCTCAGCCCAGAGTTGGTAGCCCTAGATGCCACCATTGAAAAGCTCTAATTCTGGTCACTACTTATCTTGTTTCAGAAACTGAGAGCCAAGCTACAAGTGACGCCTTACACAGATTGGACGCTTGTCAGCTTACCTCAAGTTTTGAAGGGAAATGTAGGCATCCTGGTTTTACAGCTTGGCTCTCCATTACAGCTGCAAGACCAGGATGCCTACATTTCCCATCAAAACTTGAGGGAAGCTGACAAGTGTCCAACCTGTGTAAGGCGTCACTTGTATCTTGGCTCTGAGGTCACACAGAACATATCTCAGACCTAACGTCAGGCATATGGTTCCTGAGGGAAATCTTGGAGGCTGTGGTATTTCAGCTACCCTAATATCAGGCCATTTAGGCTTTAAAGGCAAAAATTAGTTGCTTTTAGATGGCAGTTGACCCCCCTCCACTTCCCTGATGGGCTACCATTCCACACTTTGAAGTGAATGGTCTCTGACTCTGGGCTGGGGCAAGTGGGGTGGCTCCAACAAGGCTCTAGGTGGCTCTATGCCTTTGCATGGGCTTGGGCTGCAAGTTTATCAGCTATTTCTAGCTTTATTAGTTAACTAGCAACAAAGCCTGTTGTGGGGGGGGGAATACAATGGGCTCTAAAAAGTGCAGGGCAGGTGGGCTGAGCATTACCACTTCTGTCATGCCCCGATCTGTGCGGGGAGAGAGCAGGGCAGCCAAGCCTGGCATTTCCCCCTCCCTAGTGCCCTGATCTGGGTGGGGAGAGGGCACAGTGGCCGGGACTGGCATTGCCCCCTCCCCAATGCTGGCCAATCATGATGGCATAGGAGGCATGCCCGCCCATCTCACTGTCTGTCCTCCCCACTCTGGGGCTAGAGACTTGGCATGTGGGTGAGCCCTTCCCCATACCAGCTCATCATGGCAGCAAAGGGCTGGGACGTGGGCAGTACTACTCACAGGCATGTTGACTGCGCCTGCACCACATAGAAGGGTGAGTTTTTGGGAATATGGCTCCCTTTTTATGTTTAAGGATTCTTATGGCTGAGAGATGTGCAAGTAAAGAAGACTCTAAAGGATTTTTATGTCCTGGACTGAGGTGAAAGTAGTAATTCATTAAGTATTGATCAAAATAAATTCTGTAAGTGCTGCAACATTTAGTGAAGGATAGCTGACAATCTGGCACATAATTGTCTTGCATGTTGAATTTTAAATGGCTAAAATATACAAGAAAGGCTGATAAAAATATCATCATCTTTAAGCCACTGTTTAAAACAAAAAAAAAACTCCAATCAAAGCCATTAAATTTTAAAACTTGACATTGTTCAATTGCTTTAATGCCTTAAATAGCAAGCAGTTACTGGCGTAATGATGTATTTGGTGAGTGTTTCTTACTTTTTGACATAAATTACTTTGTTTTATTTGATTTTTTAATGCATCTAGTAATAGGAGACGCATTATGCATGGTAAAAATGCCATTACAAGGGGTGAGTTGAAAGTACCTGAACATGAATCTGAGAAAATGTGCTTAACGTAAAAGAGTTTAATCAGATTTTTATCAACACTCCTCATGTCATTAGTGGCAGGCCGAAAGTTAATGTGACCTCATTAAACTGTTACTCAGAGGAAGGAAATGACCACTGAATATCAATTTTTTTTGTTGCTTTCTTGGACATTTTGGTATGAAATAAGTTAAAACAGATTTCTTGTAAGTTTGGTAGGCAGTCTGAAAGGGTTTTTAAAAAACATTAGAGGGGTTTTGTTTACTTATTGTATTTTTAATTCAAAATTTACACTACTTAATGTCAAATAGATCCAGTACATTACTAAAGGAGATGAGCATATTTCTCCTGTTCCATTCCTTTCTACTTCCAGAATCTCTCTCAGGGCTGCATTCCAGTCCTCACTACATATTTATTCTGTTTTAACTAAAGCCATTTCCACGTGTCCTTTAAGGGACAGCCCACTCACCAAACGCTGGTGCCTTTCCCCCTTCACTCCAGACATCTCTCTTTTAAAATGGTTGCAGGCTGTTTGGCTTCCTTTCTGTGGGCGGGGGGGGGGGGGGGTGGCTTTTCTAGGAACACACTTTCTTGCGGCTCTCCAAAAGGAGCCAAAAACCCAGAAACTAAACAGCCTGCGACCATCCTGGAAACACAGACATCTGGAATGAAGGGGAAAGGCCACCAGTGTTCGATCCCTTTAAGGCCATCCCTTTAAGGTCATGTGGAAATGGCCTAAGAAAAGACCTACAATTAATTCCAGAACTGAATTCACAGTTTGCCACAGTTACCATTTCTTTCATTTGCATATTTCCCCCCATTCATATGAGTTAATTGATAAAATGAATGGGAGGGGGAGCGATAATCTTGATGTGTTCATATGCACAATGACAACATTAATACCAACATCTCCCTGCTCTTCTATCCTATAGAGGCTTCTTAAGGCAGCTTATCACAATTTTAAAACACTGCAAAACAATATGGATATTTTGTCTGATTTTCCTTTCACACACTCTCAGCCTAACCTATCCCAGGATCATTGTGAGGATAATATGGAGGCAAGGAGAATGATGCTTTGGGTGCTCATAGTGGAGAATGGCAGTATATAAATGAAATCAAAAAGAGTCCAGCAGCACCTCCAAGACCAACCAATTCCCTCGAGGGCTTGTGCTGCAGTGGAATTGGTTGGTCTTGGAGGTGCTGCTGGACTCTTTTTGATTTTGCTACTACAGACTAACACGGCAAACTCCTTTGAACCTTCACAGAAGCAAACTGATCCCCACATCAAAAGGAGCTGTTTGCATCTCCATATCAAAGGAGTTGTTTGCATCTCCCCTCTCCTCCCCCCCCTCCCCTCCCCTCCTCTATATTTGACCAGTTTCTGTTGGCCCTCCATGCATCTGATGAAGAGAACTGTGATTCTCGAAAGCTTATGCTACAATAAAATTGGTTAGTCTTAAAGGTGCTACTGTACTCTTTTTGATTTTGCTACTACAGACTAACACGGCTAACTCCTCTCAGTATATAAATGAAGTAAATTAATAAATATAGGTGAAGATGAAATGGCAGATAAACAGTAAGTTGCTTCATGAGTTTTAAGGAGTCAAGGACATAGGGAAGTGAGCATATGGTGGGCACTGGGAGGAGGGAAAGGGCAAATAGGGTAGGGTAGGGGATACAGGGGAAAAATAAAATACTCCCCACAAGTTCTTGCAGGTTCTCCACCATGCAACTGGACCCAGCTCAGCTAGCCCATGCTACTGGGCCATAGGGGAGAGGCTGTCAGAGAAAGGTAGACGCAGAGGCAAACAAAGGTGGGTGGGAAAGATATAAGGAAGCAGGAAAATGGAGAGACACTATGGGGGGCAGGGAAGGGAAAGAGGACATGGTGCAGGAGGGGAAAATGAACTCCCCCCACACACACAAGCGCTTGGGGGTCCCTCATGTTAATTTTTATATTCAGAGAGACTTCCGAGGCCTGATGTTCAAGCACCATATCCCCTTACCTAGATTATAAAAAGATAGAAGGCAGCATATGTGGGTAGCCCATCCTTAATTTCTGTCTTATGGCAACCACGTGAGGTAAACTGAAAGAGAAAGACTGATGTAAATTCACACAGTGAGCTTCCTATTCGTGGGTGGGGATTTGAACCAAGGCTCCTTGGATCCTTCTCCAGCACTGTTACATAGTGTTAAGTTTTTGTACAATAAATTGTGTGGAATGGAGACAAAACAGAATCTAGCACAGACAATAAAAATTAGATTAACAAAGCTATTGTCAATTTGGCAAGTTCTGGGACAAAGATAATAGCTGTAACAAAACCTACCAAATGAAAACAGTTCTTCATGTATAACACAATTCTTTCCTGAGAAATTGTATGGAGGAAGTTGTAATGTTGCTTACTACTACTAAACATTTGTCACTAACATATTATTTGCCAATTGCCAGTATTATTTAGAGGATGAAAAACCATTGCCATGCAACCATTTTGAATATAATTTTAATACATCCACATGTTTTACTGATCTATGAGCCGGACCTATCTGGCAGACCAAAACAAACATGGAGTGCCTTACTGTCATCAAAACATTTCTGAGTGATATATATATGTAAGTGACCCATCTGTATGTTATACATAGGCAAGATCTATGAGTGAGCTTTGGGTTATATGTGTTCTCTCATATGTAATACCTTGAACATAAACCAGACCCTGTGAATGTAAATACATTCAGGAGATGGTAGGTGGATGACTTAAGATATTCATTTGCACATCAAAGTCTATTTGTGTAAAATAAATTACACAGAATAATCCCAGAAATCACCTATGTTGGGGGCAGGACCCTGATCATTCTTCTCCAATATGCAGAACTGAGAACAAGAATATACCTTGGCTACCTGCCCACTTAGTGTATTGCTTTACCTTCAAAATTACTAGCCAGTCTACATATGTGAAATCTAGTATTCAGGGGCTCAGAATATGTGACGAATTTCTTAGTTTTATCTGGGTCATGGATAGGATTACTAGCCCAAACCATGTGTGTGTGTGACATCAATGATGTTGTCAATGTCACTATGCCATTTCTAGCTACAACCTGAAAGCAATGACCTAGAAACAGCACAACTTCATGGTAAAACTCTATGATGATTCCTAGAGCTATCATTGCCACTTCCAGGTTGTAGCGATTAGGCTGAAGTCTCCCCCCACCACCCCGCTGTCTTTATTTTTTTTATTGTTGTTGCTCAAAGCAGCAGTGGGCAACAGATCATATCCTTAGGAGTTTGTCTACCATAAGT
This sequence comes from Eublepharis macularius, assembly GCF_028583425.1. Classification (NCBI taxonomy): domain Eukaryota; kingdom Metazoa; phylum Chordata; class Lepidosauria; order Squamata; family Eublepharidae; genus Eublepharis; species Eublepharis macularius. Next base: position 100,874,432 of record NC_072796.1, read on the forward strand.
AGGCAAATGGTAAGGCTGGTCATTGACCATATGAAGACACCTATGTGTTATTCACATTTAGACCCAATTCAAACATTATGTTCATATGTGAACAGAAAGTGTCACTGGAGGTATGTGGCAACCATGCTGAATATGTATTGTCGAAGGCTTTCACGGCCGGAGAACGATGGTTGTTGGGGGTTTTCCGGGCTGTATTGCCGTGGTCTTGGCATTGTAGTTCCTGACGTTTCGCCAGCAGCTGTGGCTGGCATCTTCAGAGGTGTAGCACCAAAAGACAGAGATCTCTCAGTGTCTGAGAGATCTCTGTCTTTTGGTGCTACACCTCTGAAGATGCCAGCCACAGCTGCTGGCGAAACGTCAGGAACTACAATGCCAAGACCACGGCAATACAGCCCGGAAAACCCCCAACAACCATCATGCTGAATATGTTGGCAGTATCTATCCAAAGGCATTGGCTTTCCAATCTCCAGGTCTGTTTTGGAGGTACCCATGCCCAAGTCATGAATTCCAGACTCAGTTTAAATAAAAGTTAAGTTTATTAGTAGAGATGGGCATGAATCGGGAAAATTCCGAACGGAGTGGCTCATGGTTCGTCACATTTCATGAACCACAAACCATGAACTTTCACTAACTTGCCCCGGCTCGTGAACCGGTTCGTTTGCTTCATAAAAACGTCACTTCTGGGTCAGCAGAAGGTCTGCAGAGAGCCCATCCCCCCTGTTGCCTAGGAAACTGAGTGCTTGGTGCCAGGCTGTCTGCAGTAATGAACAGAAATATGAACCAAATGAACCATGCTAAAATTCGTCACAGTTCATGAGAAATGAGCTCCCACGAACCGCCGGTTTGCAAATCATGAACCTGCCCAGTTCATGACAAACTTCGGTTAGTATTTCAATTCATGCCCGCCTCTATCTATTAGACTGAGTGTTTGCAAAAAGCATAAAGCACTCTTACACAGGCAACAGACATTAAAACAAGAAAACCTTATTGTAACTACATAAATTCTGCCTATCTAAACACTTGAGAGCTTGCTACCTAAGCATTTCTGGTTGGTATCTATTTGTTGCTTATCTCACCCATCCATTTAGAATGCAAGTCCCCTCCCATGCCTTCCTGGTTTCTCATACGTTTGAATACGTGATGAACAGCATGGAGCTTTCAGCTTCTCTCTGGGATACTTGCATCATTGTCTGACTTTGGTCGAAGAAAGCTAGCTCAAAGAGGAAAAGAATAGACTGGGGGCTGGGTGACCTGAGAAGCCATATTTTTTAGGACCTGGCAACTCAAGAGCCAATCAGGGCTGAGTTGTTAATTAGTGTTTCAGCTGTGTGAAAATCTAGGTAGTGAACATAGAGCTTCTCTGAGAACAGTCTCCCAGGGCGGAATCTCTGGGGAAGTCAGAGACTGTTCCTCAGTTGTTACTAATCAGCCTAGCCACCATAAATCTGAACCAGGCAAAAGCCTGACAACACAATTCTGAACCTGAGTTCAGCCATTTTTACCAAAACTCTGGCTTTGGGCTGGCAGTTTTCTTACACTATTGTCCAAGGATACAGATAAAATATTATATTTCAATAGTTTCACTGTGGTAATTTCTCAGGTTTTTTCCCCTGTGAGAGCATGTTATCCATACAGATGGCTTCCCTCTAGCTAGTCAAAACACTATATGAATACTACCCTTCAAAAATAAAACTTAGGAAGTAGCCATCACTGAAGATGTCAGCCGTATGAGAGGAAGAACTTTTTTTGCATCTTTAGAACAGAGAAGCTACATGGAAGGGAAGAGATTCTCAGGCATGATTCAGAGATATGGAGCTGAAGGTTCTGCAGTAGACAGAAATAGGAATCTAGGGACATTGTCTTTCCCAGGGCCTCAAATTTCCTTCCAAAGGATTTGTTTTACTATACCTTTGCATTTATTATCAAGATGCAGAATTGCTTTCAAGAGGATTGGAATAAGGCTAATGTTGTGCCAATAATTTATAAAGGATGTCTAGGAATTCTTAGACCAGTATAGATTAGCAAGCTTCACTTTGATCCTGGGCAAAAGCATAGCCAAGGATAAAATAAGGTGCAATCACTGAAGAATTAAAGGATAATTAATGCCAAGCATCAGTCCTTAATGGAAAATAGATCTTGTCAAACAAACCTGATATCATTTTTTGATGAGAATATGCTGCACTACTTCACCTTTACACCAAGAGATCTACATTCTAGCGCTGATTTATTTGACTAGAGAAACTGAGTAGGTGGAATAAATATTGCCCAAAGTGCTAAAGATGAGTTCAGCTGAAGAAATATATCTAGCTGTATTTTAGAGGGGAAACCTTGAATAATAGAATTTTGTTTACTAGTTTGGTTTAAACTGAAGCACTGCAAATGTGTAGCTATCTAAAATAGAAACTAGAATTGTTAATAACTTGACACCAGAACTGGATTAATTTATTATTTAAAGCATTTAACATGAAAAATAAAACTAAACTTCATACCATGGCAAAGTTCAAAAGCTTCAGAAGGATACCCAGAGAGTTCAATGTGAGTATTGCCTAATGTTCTACTACACATCCCCATCAAATTCACTGCAAGCTTTCAAGCATGAGAGCTCCTGTAATAAAAATTAAAAATAAACTAATAATAATAAAAAAATAAAATAATAAAAATAAAATAATTTTGGTGATACTGAAAGTGTAAGCAGGCACAGATTATTGTATTCAACTAAAGTCTTTCCAGAGTTGTCCCTTTTGCAATTTAAGTCATGATCTCAGACTGTGATCCTCATAATAATAACAATAACAATAACAACAACATTTGATTTATATACCGCCCTTCAGGATGACTTAACTCCCACTCAGAGCAGTTTACAAAGTATGTCATTATTATCCCCACAACAAAACACCCTGTGAGGTGAGTGAGGCTGAGAGAGCACCTAGAAGCTGTGACTGACCCAAGGTCACCCAGCTGGCTTCAAGTGGAAAAGTGAGGACTCAAACCTGGTTCTCCAGGTTAGAGTCCCGTGCTCTTAACCACTATACCAAACTGGCTCTCAGTCTCTAGGCAGATTAGTCTTCTAGACAGATCTGTCTAGAAGACTTCTAGACAGATCTGTCTAGAAGACTTCTAGACAGATTAGTGCCTTACTCAGAGTGGTGAACAAGTGAGTGTTATTATCCCTACAATACAGCTGGGGAGCTGGGGCTGAGAGGAAAGCTTACCCAGGGCCACCTACTGAGCTCATGGCAGTAGTGGGATTCGAACCAGTGGAGTGCTGATTCTCAACTGAACCACTTAACCACTGTGCTATAGAGGAATGAAATTCCTTGTTCATCACATTTGACAGGGATACTCCATCACACCTCTGTTCGGATCACAAACTGATCTCAAATTGTGAACATGGATCATGTTAAAAGTTCAGGTTTTTTGGAATGCTCAAAGTTCAATGGCAAACGCTTTGCTCATATATGTTCTCACTCTTCTTTCCCCATTCCTCATCTGTCATCTAGGAAGGAAGGAAGGTTGGAATCCTGCTCTCTCTCTTGCACTGTGTATGTGTACATGTATCTATGTGTTGGGTGATGCATGGCTTGTCTCTCTGGCTTTGCCCGTTTTGCTTGGCTGTTTCAATATGCAGGTCCAGACTGCAAATATTTTATACATGCAGGGCTTTTTTTCAGCTGGAACGTGGGGAAACAGAGTTCCGGAACCTCTTGAAAATGGTCACATGGCTGGTGGCCCCGCCCCCTGATCTCCAGACAGAGGGGAGTTGAGATTGCCCTCTGCACTGCTGGCGTGGAGGGCAATCTAAACTCCCCTCTGTCTGAAGATCAGGGGGCGGGGCCACCAGCCATGTGACTATTTTCTCTAAGGGCAACCCACTGAGTTCCACCACCTCTTTTCCCAGAAAAAAAACCCTGTATACATGTATGTTCTTCTATCGCCTGGCAACCAGAGGGAGACCAGGGTGGGGTGGTGGTGGCTGTCAGCCACTTTTGGGAAAACCTGGAATTGATGTCAGTTCTCTCTAGGCTTTACCATAGAGTTCTTAGTGTATCTTAGAGAGGTGTGTTGTCACTTCTGGGGTCATGTCATCACAGCTGGCAATTAAAAAAAAATTCTTTCTCCTACTAGCTGTAGGAGATTCACCCCCAGCAAACATACGACAACTCTACTGCAGACTCCTTCAAATTGTTACTATGCCCCTAGAAGCAGCATTTTGTGAAGATCAGTGGGCTGGATCAGGAGTGGCAAAGCTGAAAAGTTCCAGCCTGCTGATGGATTTATTTTGGATCAACCCATTATCTGTTTGCTATATACACGGTACAGTGCTTTTCCTGTACCATGTCTGCTTCCTACTTAGAATGCTGGAAGATCTTGGCCTGGCCTGGAAGCAGCAAGGTGGCCTGAAAGACTATTGGAAGCCCTGTGTTGGGTCTGCCCCTTACCTGGGACGTCGAATGACCTTGGCTGTGACCTGGAGGCAACTGGGTGGTCTGAAATACTGTCGGAAGCCCACCGAAATTGCTGGGCTTCGGTGATCCGTTAAGTTGAACTTGAAATTGAACTGCTTTGCTGTGTTAAGTAACCCAGAGCTAGACTTAAGGGGTTGTTCCTGGAATTGGTGGAGGGGCTGCGAGGTTGTTTGGTGGCTGCAGCTGGTGAAGCTCTTTGGGATTTTCTGGGATCAACTGAAATTATATTGGGGTGGACCTAGCCTTTCGAGGCTGGAATTGGGTCAACGTATGGCCCCTTAAATAAGTGGAGGTGTGCCCAATTATTGAGGGGTGGGGGTTGTGTTATGATTGAATTGAAATTTTATATTAAGATTAACTAAGGGCAGCTGGGTCAGTTGTGTTGTATTGTTGTGGGCAATGATATGGGGTGGAGGTTGTGAAGGGGTTGCGAGGGAGGAGACCGGAGGGGAGTTGGGGATCCCAGTGCTCTGGGGGTGGGGGAGGTATAGAGATGGGATGCAGGCCAGGAATGGAAGGCCACAGAGATGTGGTAGGGCTCAATGTCCTTCCAATCTGCATCCCATCCCGTGGCATGCTGGTTGTGGGGCTAGGAAAATGAATTACTTCCCTCCGGCACTGCTGTTGTGTAATGCCAGGTCCATTAATAACAAGACCAAAACACTGCAGGATTTCTTTGTGGCAGAAAATGTAGACCTGGTGTGCATGACTGAGACCTGGGTGAGGGATGGTGAAACAGTCGCCTTGAAAGAACTGCCCCCCCCCCCCCGCCCCAGGTTTCTCAGTCCTTCATCAGTCCTGGATGGATGGTCGGGGGGTGGGGGTAGGGTGGCTATTTTCATTCAGAAGTCTTTCTCCTTCAGGCCACTCCCTGCACCAAAGATCACAGGCATTGATTTTGTTGGACTGACGTGGGAAGCTGAGGAAAGTTTGGCTATCTGCGTGGTGTACCAACTGCCTAGCACACCAGCAGCTACCCTGCTGAGCTTATTGGAGGTGGTGGCAGGATGGGCCTTGGAGCACCCTAGGCTGTTGGTCCTGGGTGACTTCAACCTGCATGTCAATGATGCCGCCTCCTCACAAGCTGCAGACCTAGCGTCTTCCATAGCAGCACTGGGACTTTCCCAAGTTGTTTCAGCTCTCACGCATAATGGTCTTTGGAATGGGGATTCATGTGGACCTTGATGCTATAAAAGCAGTGCCGTGGTTGGACCATTCTATCCTGAAAGCTCATCTGGGAATACCAGCTCCCCCCTGTATAGGTGGTGAGCGAATTTATGCTCACCTGCAGAGAATAATGGATCCAATTGGATTCCAGAATGCTCTGCGGGATCCAATGCCACCTGGCAGTTCATTAGATGAGCTGGTAGAGGACTGGCATGGCCATCTCTCTGAAGCCATCGACGAAATCGCTCCCCATTGCCCTCTCTGGCCCCGCACCAAACTAGCTCCTTGGTATACGGAGGAGCTATGATGGATGAAGTGGGAGCTGAGACGGCTTGAGTGAGGGTGGCGGCAAAGCCATGACAAAGAAGCAAGATCATCTTATAGAGAATTTATGAAAAATTGTTTCAAGTAGTTTGGTCCCTGGTCTCCCTCTCAGAGAGAGACTGCCAAATTGATAATTCGGTTATTAGCTGTGAGGCTTTTGGGAGCTTTTTTGCAGAAAAAGTCTTGTCTCTCTGCCGTGACCTGCCTGCCACGGTTGATACAGTAAGGGAACTGGAGACCCCTTGGCTGTCCTCTGGGCCAATCTTAGATCACTTCAGTCTGGTCTCCCAGGAGGATGTTGACAGGATCCTGCAGCGAGTGAGACCCACTACATGCTCCTTGGACTCTTGCCCTTTGTGGCTGGTGAAAGCCAGCGTGGATGGGCTGAGGGCTTCACTGGAGGCCATTATCAAGAAGATGCATCAGTCCTGGATCCATTCCAGTCTGGTTTCCACCCAGTCCATGAGACTGAGACAGTGTTGGTCACCATCACAGACAATCTCCGTAGACATCTGAATAAAGGCAGGTTGGCACTGCTGGTGTTATTGGATCTTTCGGCAGCTGGTGTTATTGGATCTTTCGGCACAGTTGACTATGAATTGTTGACTCACCTCCTTGCCGATATGGGGATATGAGGGACTGCCTTAAAGTGGCTTGTCTCTTTTCTCCACAGTCGGGGACAGAGGGTAGCGCTAGGGGAGAGGGTGTCTGCATGCCAACCATTGGTATGCAAAACCAAGAGAGGAAAAAAACCCCACCAAGTCAAAAGCGTATCCGAAATTTACTTAAATTAAAGTGGCAAGTGCTCAGTTTCTCATGTGCATACAGCAATACATAGCAAATTCATATGTGTAACTGACTCCACAGGTAATGACTCCAAGGTACAAGGTAAGTAAGTTCAGCAAATAGTCCTGAGCCCGCTTGCAGGGAAGGTGGGATAACAACAACAACAACAACAACAACAACAACAACAACAACAACAACAACAACAACAATACAGCCTTACCCATGTAACTTCTCTGTCTAATTCTGAAGCTGACTATGTTTATGTCCAGTCACTTTGTATAAGTGGCCTAGACATTCTTACAAAGACACCTGGCAACTGTACTTTGATCTGAAACATACTGCACTGTTCTCAGTACACCCTAGAATGATGAAAGCTATGGATTGTTGAATGCATTCAGTTGCACTGTTGCAAAGGCAGCACATACTTTCTAACACTGTTGATTTTAACTAGGTAAGAAATTCTTGCACTGCCACCTCAGAACTGTAGGTCAATCCAGTAAGTCTGAGATTTTCAAAGTATGCTAATATGATTAATGCCACCAAAATACAGAGGTACAAAAGCAGTGCATACTCTTATCCCAGCTGTTTTTAAATAATCCAAGAGGTGTCCATGATGACAAAGGGGCTTATGTCATCTAAGAAACCAGGGAAGTAGTGAGCGCACATCAGCAGCAGGTACATGACCAGCCTCCATTCTGAATGCTGCTACTGTTCAGATGCAAAACTACTAAAAATGCTGTGCATTTTGAACAATATGCGAATAATTGAGGCAATCATATGAGGAGCTCAGATCAACAGTGAACACACATTGGCAATAAGGTAACCCCCCCACACACCAATTTATAAACATGAAATTATCCCTGGTAAGTGATCACTTGTTAATTATAAAGCTTTATATGAGGTATCTCCTTCAAGCAACTTATAGAGATTTAGGTGGTTGTCTCCCCATTTGCTTGGATGTGCCCACAATTGCCTTGTGCTATGAGGTCATATACATTCCCTTCCACAGGGGGTGACAATAGGGAAAGCCTTGTCCTGTGTTCTTGGAAACACTCCTGTCCAAAGTAAGCCAATCCAGCTTTACATGCATCCATTGTCATGTGGGGAGAATCTGAACTTTTATCAGGCAGCTTATCTTCACTCTTGCCTGTGGGACGCATGCAGTGTTTTCACCATTGACTGAAATAACTAAGATTCAACATGGGCAAAGCTGTCCCCACAGACACCACTAACTGATGTAATGGTGTGAAGAGAAGTTATGCAAAGAGAAATATTGTGTGTTTTCTTCATGGGAAGTCTTTGCTACAACAATATTTGAGAGTCTCTTTTTGACTTGGAAAAGCAGCTTGTTGAGGCTGCAGGGCTTTGTTCTTCAGCTCAGAGCCTAAAATTATCAACAGCCCAATAGGCCTCTACCATTTAGATAGTAAATATGTCTACCATCTATGAGTCAATATATGGGCCAGCCCATGAGATCTCAAGTTTCTTAGACATATCTATTATTGAAAAGAAAACACATAACAGTATCAACTCAGCTCACACTGAGATAATCAGGAAGAAATGCAGGCACTGACTCACTGGTCTGGTTTGTCCCTGGATTATTCATACACAGACACTGTGCTAGAGACAATCCCTCAGCAGGAGCCTTCATGTTTACCCCCGGCTACATCGTAGCTACTGTGTGAAGGAATTAAACTAGACTCAAAACATACTGGTACAGAGGAATCATGTTCATTCCATTTTTCTTTTTCTGCTTTGGTATAAACAGTAAACCTGAAACTTAAATAAGAAATTCTGGCTCTTCAAAGCCAATCAGATAATCAACTCTGAAAAGGGTGATTAATTGATTTCAAATGTTGTCACTCATCCATTCCTCTTCTAACCCCGCTAAACAGAAGTGAGAAAATAGAGATGATAAATCAAACTTAGGTGACAAAATCATTACAACTGCATCGTTAGTACAATATGGTACTTCCTAGTCAATGGAGAAACCTTAAAAATATTCCAGATGAGGATCACAGACAGTGTGATAGAAAACAAAAGACAAGGAAATCTATCACACCCTAAAAGCTAAGGATGCAGTCTTATGCACACTTAGGTACTTTTCACCCTGGGATTTTAAAGTGTTTCAGCACCTTTTCTGCTTCCCATGTTTGCAGGACTTTCACACTTGCAAGGTAGTCATGGGATGCAGAACCAATAATTGTCTGCTGCATCCCCAATTTTTCCCCCTGTGGCCATACCGCGATGTTATTTTGAAGCCACTGCCGAGTAGCATCTGGCCCAATTAATGTCAGTGTAAACTCCTCTTCTGCTTCTCTTCTCCCCCCTCTTCTTTTCCTCATGAGTTGATTGGTCTGTGCACAATTAACCACTCCTACCCTCCTCAGCTCTCTGAACTCCTTTTCCACCATTTTTTGAGTAAAGCGAGATAAGGGTCATAAGGCTACTTCTCCATTGGTTTCCTTCCTCCCAGGTATGCACACACTCTCTTATTTTCAGAGGAGTTATCTGTGTTAGTCTGTAGTAGCAAAATAGTAAAGAGTCCAGTAGCACCTTTAAGACTAACCAACTTTACTGTAGCATAAGCTTTCAAGAACCACAGTTCTCTTCGTCAGATGCATGGAAGGTATGAAGAAACTGGCCAGATATAAATAGGTGATGAGGGGAGGGGGGAGTAGATGCAATCAGCTGCAAAAGTCATGAAAGAGGTGGAGTGTACAATCCTCCCCTCCATAGCTGAATCTGAATAGAATGCTTGAAATGCAGTTACTTCTGATAATGAGATAACCATCCATAGACTGTATTCAATCCAAGTCTGACTGAGTCAAATTTACATATGAATTCCAGTTCAGCAGCTTCCCGTTGGATTTTGTTTTTGAAAGGTTTCTGTTGAACTATGGTGCCCTTTAAGTCCTTGATGGAATGTCCTGGTAAATTGAAGTGTTCTCCCACTGGTTTCTGGATGTTGCCATTTTTAATGTCAGATTTGTGTCCATTTATTCTTTTGCGCAGAGGTTGGCTGGTTTGTCCAATGTACAGAGCAATTGGACATTGTTGGCACATGAGGGCATATATCATGTTGGAGGATGAGCAGCTGTAAGAGCCAGAGATAGTGTAGTTGACACCATTGGGTCTTGTAATCATATTTCCTGGGTAGTTATGAGGGCAGAGTTGGCATCTGGGTCTGTTGCCGTGTCTGGTACCTGTGTTGGTGACTCTGCTAGCTGATTCATGGTTGTTAGTGAGAAGTCGTTTTAGGTTGGGGGCTGTCTGTAGGCAAGGAGAGGTCTTCTACCCAGGGCTTGTGAGAGAGAGGCATCATTTTCAAGGATGGGCTGTAGATCACTGATGATACGTTGGATGGGTTTGAGCTGGGAACTATAGGAGACAACCAGTGGTGTTATATTGTTAGTTCCTTTAGGTTTGTCCTGGAGCAGGCTGTTTCTAGGTTTCTGGCCCTGTAGATTTGTTTCCTTATCTCATTTGGCCAGTTTCTTCATACCCTCCATGCATCTGATGAAGAGAACTGTGGTTCTCGAAAGCTTATGCTACAGTAAAGTTGTTAGTCTTACAGGTGCTACTGGACTCTTTACTCTCTTATTTATTTTTCTCAAAGCCAGGAATGATTCCTAAGCTTGCTGCTAATTCTCTGCTTGCTTTAAAAGCCAGGAAAGGTGTTTACTCTCCTGGTTACCACATTTGCCCTTATTTTACTAGCAGCCAGGGCATAGAGGGCCATCTTATTTGAAATAAAAGGGTCTGTATCTGAAAGTATAAAAATTAGTTTATCAAAGTCAGTCAGAAGATGGAGACCAGATAAAATATTCACTAGAAATTTTCCCCTTGGTTCCTGGTATAAGGGACAGTTTAAAACAGTGTGGTAAGTTGTCGAAGGCTTTCACGGCCGGAGAACGATGGTTGTTGTGGGTTTTCCGGGCTGTATTGCCGTGGTCTTGGCAGGAACTACAATGCCAAGACCACGGCAATACAGCCCGGAAAACCCACAACAACCACAGTGTGGTGAGTCCTCAGATAAGGTTCCACGGATACATATACGCTGATCGATGGCGTTTATTTTGGAATCGCCCAAGTAGCATCTCAGTTGGCATAGACTGGAAGCATAATGACGTAAATGCTACCCTAAGTTTATAGACTGTGATATCAGTCAGATAACGTGCTCCAGTATGGTCTTTTTTTATGGCTTTATACCATGGAGCAAATTTTGTTTTACTGATTAAAAAATGGTCAACTAGGGCATCCTCTTTTTACACCCATTCCCTTAACATTGCTTCCCAAAGGTTGGAGTAATTCATCTGGGATGATATATAGAGATGCAATGCCATTAAGGAAGGCTGACCGGGTTTTATCCTTGTTTTGCAGCTGGTGATAGCTCAAATAACTCAAATTACTGAAGAAACGAGGGTCCGTTAGCTGGTATTTTTTTCTGCAATTTGAGAATCACCAAATGGGCATGTGCTCTGATTGAAGGGAGACCGAGTTCTGCCCATAGCAAGGCAGCTGGTGTCCCTTTTGGTAGGGCTAGAACACATCTCATGAAATTTTTTTGAATTCTTTCCAAATTGCTAAGTGTTGGTTCCTTCCACCCCCAGATCTCAGTTCCATACAATAAATGATTAATGACTTTAGAAACAAAAAGCTTTATGGCCGGGTACCAGGAAAAGGTTAAATGGCTACTTTTCCCTTCCTCCCTTGGGATATACACACACAAGTTTTTTAAAGGCAAGAATGGGTTGTAACATTCCTCCTTGCTTTAAAAGCCAAGAAAGGATTAAATGGCTGCTTTTTCCTCCCTCCCAGGCATGTTTCAGGCTTTGCCAAAGAGAAAAAAACCCCAAACATTTTGCACAGCCCTTTGGAAACAAAGCCACAGTTTGCCAGGAGGGGATGAAGCAGCAGCATTTTAACCCTTTCCTGGCTTAGCTTTTTTAAAAAAATTAATGAGAGTGGTACATGTTTTTCCCCAGAACTCTACCACCAATTTACTCTCCAATGGGCAGGGGAAAGCCCAATCAGCAAAAGATAGGGGATGGGTTTCAACATTGCAATGTTACACATGCTCAAAGTTTTAAAAAAAAATGTGACGTGAACTGCAAAGCCCCCAAAACCCGAAACTGTACCTAGGCTTCAGAGTGGGTCTGAAATGAAGCACAGATGCCGAATCGAAACTGCAGCGGACAGTGTGAAATGAACAGGTGCAATACTGAAGCCACTACAATGGGGGCAAATGCTCATAAATGGCAGTTTAAACCGTAAGTGTGAAAAGGGCCTTATTTGGCTAATTGAATTTTACCCCACTAGAGACTACAGACATACCACACTGGTCTTTTATGTCCCAGAATTGTCCCTAGATTGTGCCTGTCTTGCATGATCTAAGGCCTCCAAGTTGAGGAGGGAGAGGCAGTAGAGGCCTCTGCTAATTTCTGGAGTGGACCAGAATCTGCAAAAAAGCAGATTCTGAGAACCAGTTTGATGTAGTGGTTAAGAGTTGGGGAACTCTAATCTGGAGAACCGGGTTTGATTCCCACTCCTCCACTTCAAGCCAGCTGGGTGACCTTGGGTCAGTCACAGCTTCTAGCTCTCTTAGCCCCACACACCTCACAGGGTGTTTTGTTGTGGGGTAATAATAACATACTTTGTAAACTACTCTGAGTGGGTGTTAAGTAATCCTGAAGGGCGGTATATAATTTGAATGTTGTTGATGTTGTTGTTACTATTAGATATTCCTGAGGATGCTCTGGAATTGCTTCTACCTGTGATTTGGGCCCAGATTCCAACAGGAACCCATGTCTGTTCCTTTATGCAATTCCCAAGCACTATAGGAAGAGTTTAGACATCTTCATTGAGCATAAGTATTAGTGGATATTAGATGTGATATCTAACTGAAACTGTGTTCAGAGGTAGCGTGGCAGGTGCTGGAGTAGCAACTATGGGAGGGGACTGTTGCAAGACTGTTTACAGACCTCCCTGGGTCATCTGCCTAGCAATAGCTGGAAAAGTAGTATTCTCCTTATGTTTACAGATGTGATGCAGTTGGCCCTTACCCCTGAGAGTCATGCTCCAGTGAAGTGCAGTCTGGTCCTATGCTGGTCCTATGCTCATTTCATCATAAGTCATTAGGACACAGTAGTTTACTTTTGAGTAAATAGTTGTTGTAAGTCTTGAAAGTGCTATAGGTCTCTTTGAATATTTCGCTTCTAACCAGGTAGTATTGTATTTTATTTTTTAAACTACCTGAAGTTGATTTTTTTTTCTTGGATGATTAACTTTTTTTTTTAGTATTTAGATCACAATTCCTGAAGACTTAGCTATATTTTGACAGGAGCTGACAAAGAGTGCCATGAAATTGTGACTCAATTGTCACCTTCAGCGTGTTCAAGCTGAAAAACTCTGGATGAGTGCTAGGTACTAATTAGAACTGTTATATTAGGAAAGCAAATACAATGGTGTCTAACATTAAACAAAGCACAGTTCTCATCACAAATGGTTTCTTTTGTGTTCAGGTTAGTCTATAAAACCACTTTGCATGCTAATGAAGCACAAACAATTATTGCTAAAGTAACTAGTTTTGTGCAATTACAAAAATCACATAAAAAGCCCCATTGTTTGTTGTCTTATGATTTTTAATGCTAATTTTGCACTTGGTAATTTGAGGATTTCATTTTGCACTGCAGCATGCAATTAGGTTGTTATAGCTGTGAAGGTGAAGGCTTTTAATGGAGGTGGGGGGAGGGGAATTTGTGTGATGGCAGAAGAATTAATTCTTTGCATTGAAAAATAGTCAAAGATAACAGTCATCCTTCATGTAGGAGGGAATGGACAGACTGGGAAGACAGAAAAGGGAGTCTGAGCAAATTCTTATCTAGTAGAAAGGATTTTTTTTACTTTAAGAAAAATAGTAATCGTTTATATGAAGTGAAACAGAAAAAAACTCAGACAGCATATACAAAGTACCTTATGAAATATTAGCAATACCAGTCAATTGACATAATTAGTCAACATTCATATCACACAAATTACAGGCTAATTTAATTTCAGTTTTGCAGTCTGAAGACATTATTGGGAACAGGAATGAGGGTGGATTTATATGCCACACACAGAATTGGATTGGTACTAAAAATGACCACCCCATGTCAAGCCTCCCACTCCTCACCCTTCTGTATCTTATTCTGCTTATCAGTTGCCTGGCATCATTACAATAATTGACTCCAGCAGTGATTTGGGATACAGAAACAGATTGTAATGCTGTGAGAAGTGGAATTAGATATTATGGAGAGCGCAGAACTCAACACAAGGCTGACGTTTTCAAGAACTATCCTCTGTTCTTCATACTGTTTAGTCGCTCACCAAAAGCCACTTAACTAAGGCCAGTTTTGCATGCTAAGATATCAACTTTTGCACAAGTTGATAGGGTACCCCACGCAGGAATGAAGAAATTATTGTGAAAGTCATTATCACCTCCTTCAAATTCTCCTATCAAAACACACCTTTCCTGTGAAGTCTTTGACATTACCTCTTAGCACTCCTGCTCTACAGACTAACCAAAGCAGATGCAATGGGAATTAAGTTGCATTCTATGGGCCTCCTTTTACTTTGTTGTCTATGTTGTTCTATAAGTCCCCTGGGGCAGGCAGAACCACTTGTACTCTCTGCATTGATAGCACTATATAAATAATAAGTAATAGCAATGACATTGTGGCTTCTGTAATCTGCTTCAGAGTTTGGGTGAAGAAAAAGCATTTTGCTCTCCACCAGCTCCATCAACTGAGCTCACAGCAATGTGCATCTCTTATCCAATATGTCAAATATGTATGTAAATAGTCCCAGTATAAAGAGTTTCTATAAACATTTCCAGCTTCATTCAACTAAAGCATATATTCTTGCACAGAACTTATTCTGCAACCTGTTAAGTGTTCCCATGTTCAAGGTAAAGAAAAGTGAACCCACAGAACACAAACAGCAGATGGCTAGTGGTTAATTTGCTGAATGTGAACATAGGAAACAACAGTGGCTCACCTGGTGTTCAAGAAACAACAATATGAGAGGAAAAATAGTTCTCCATTCATTCAACACATACAGCTGCTTATACTGAATCAGACCATGAATCCATCAATGTCAGTATTGTCTACTTAGAATGGCAGCAATAATAACAACAACAATAATAAATTTATATACTGCCCTTCAGGACAACTTAACGCCCACTCAGTGCAGTTTACAAAGTGTGTTATTATTATCCTCATGACAATCACCCTGTAAGGTGGGTGCGGCTGAGAGAGCTCTGAGAGAGCTGTGACTAACCCAAGGTCACTCAGCTGGCTTCAAGTGGGGAATAAAACCCAGCTCTCCAGATGAGAGTCCTGCCACTCTTAACCACTACATCAAACTAGCTCTCTAGGATCTTACACAGAGATCCTTTCCATCATCTATTACCTGGCCTTTTAACTGTAGATGCTAGTAATTAAACCTAAGATATTCTGCATGCAAAGCAGAGGCTCTTCCACTAAGCCACAGCTTCTTCCATTCAAATGAAATCACTTAGGTATCTGCATAACTTTCCCCTTAAATCTGGGAGGCAGAATGACTTTGGTGTTGCGATCCATAAGGCAGCTCCCATATTGTGTCCTTTCACTTTTGTACTGTCCTTCCTTAGTTTGGAAGCTTCTCAGGTACACTTGTGATTTGCTAAATAATGATTAACTATAACTGTAGCAATATTTCAGATGTATTTTAGATACAATACTCAAATTACATGCCATGGAGGCCATCTCTTTTAAATGAATAGAAACCTTAATTAATAGGAAATTGCAGAATGGTCATTTAACCACTGTTAGCTCACTGTTTCCACTTTCCACCAATCACTGCACCATCACATTAACTGAAGGAAGAGTTCTTGTTCTGACAGAAGCATATCCTGTTTGCAAAAGAGATTCTGTTTTTACTGCTCCATGTTGCTATGCAGACAGAGAATAAAACATGCTTTCACATGCTGTAAGGAAGAGGAATAGAGGCACAAAACTATTGCCCTGCAAGGGATGGACAGTAGTGTTCTGCTTGTACTAGTGGAAGGCAGACAGGGATGCACAAACATGGGGTTGGGGGGGGGACACAGGCAAACATGCACAGTGGTAGACCACCTCCCCTGAAGGCAGACAAGGGGGAGGGAGGAATGTTTCCGTCTGAATCACCTTCCTACTGCTTTTCTGAGGATTTTATCCACTGTTTTTGAAACTTCTGTTTTTTTGATGTTTTCCCCTGAGATGATGCAACATTTCCTGCCATTTGAAACTTTGTTTTGTTTTTAAAGTCCTTTCTACACCTCCTTTCTACACTCTCTGCCTTTCTACACTCTCTGCCAAATTAGCTGCAGGGTATGCTGGGAGTTTTACAGTACATTCTTTTTAAAGGGCAGGCTTCCCTCTTCCATCTGAAATCTTGGTTCACTTCAGGAAAAGACAAGGGCCGTTTCTAGACGGCTTACCTGCCTCCAGAACGTTGCGCCATCTTGCGGGGAAAACGCAAAATATCGTGTTTTCTCGCGCGAGTTTTGCGCGACATCGCGTGACGTCGCGCAAAACTTGCGCAAGAAAATGCGATATTTTGCGTTTTCCCCGCAAGATGGCGCAACGTTCCGGAGGCAGGTAAGCCGTCTGGAAATGGCTAAGGTAGCAACGGAGAAAATGTAGGGTAAGTTAGCCGTGTGAAAGTGCCTTTAGCCAGTTCAGATCCCACCATTATATTGTTAAAGATAGAATTTTTTATTCCGATAGGATCCCCCTTACACTTATCCATGCTGAATTCCATTTGCCATGTTGTTGCCCACTCACCCAATTTAGAAAAATCCCCAAGTAGCCCTTTGCAACTGGCCTTGGCTTTCACCATCCTGAATAATTTGGTATCATCTGCAAAATTTGCTACTACACCATTCCCCAAATTCCAAATCATTTATAAACAAATAGCACCAATCCCACTACTGGTCTTTGTGGGACCCCACTGCTCAGGTCTCTCCACTGAAAGAATTGTCCATTTATTCCTACTCTCTGTTTCCTGCCATTTAACCAGCTTTTAATCCCTAAGAGGGACCATTCCCTTATCCCATGATTGCTAAGCTTACTTGAGTGTCTCTGGGGAAGTACCTTGTTCCTTTTGGAAAATTTAAGTCTATGTCCACCAGATTGCCCTTATCCATATGCTGGTCAACCTGCTCAAAAGAGGTTGGTGAGGCGGGACTTCCCTTTGCAGAAGCAATACTGATTTTCCCTTTGCAGACTTTGTTCCCCAATATGTTTAATAATGCTATCCTTAATAACAGTTTCTACTAATTTACCTGGAACAGATGTTAAGGTCTTCTGGGGTCCTTTTTAAAAGGATTGCTTTAGTTACCCTTACCTGCGCATTCCAGTTTTGTTTTAAAATAGATCCCCACCATTCATCTGAAACACCCAGAAAAGGTGAGAAGAAACTAAAACTTCACACACATGAAATCATGCCTCCCCTATGAACTGTCCAAGAGAAAATAGGGCTGGACAGTCTACTTCTATTTGCCTTCAAATTTGGGGTAAGGAATGGATGCCTTGGGTGAGAGGTCACTCCTAGAGAATTTAGTTCTGGAGGGATAATTATACCTGGAAATATGTTTTCCATTGAAACAAATGGAAAACAACTGTCAGATTAAGTTCCTAATTTCATTCAATAAAGACTCCAATTTATTTTTTTAAAATGATGTGTTATATGATCTACTTCAAAATACACTTTTAACCCAGTCTTACAGGGTTAGAGCTCCATTGGACTCCATGACAATCCTTTCACACATATGCTGCTGTACTCATGCCTTTGATTTGTAAAGCAGGAGGACAGAGAGCGTTATCGATCTTTTCTCCTTCAGGTAACCTGCCCCAAAATACTATTCCTACAGCATTGCGTGTAAAAAGGCTAAACATCACTAGAGGAAAAGACAGAAGAATTCACTTGGCTTTTCTTTAAGACTGGATTAATCATTAGGCTAAGTAGACTTACACAAAGCTAGTCCATCGGGGAGAAGGCTTCTAGCTTCACTTTCTCTCTGACGTGCTTGGTTTGCCCATGCAGAGATATTATTATTATTATTATTATTATTTTGATGCAGGAGTGCTTTAAAGCAGCAATCCTTTCCGTGCATATTTGAAGGAGTAAAGATCATACCACATGCCCTGCAGAATACTTGATTTGACGCCAAGATTAGGGAGCTGAGCTACAGAGGCAGAGCGTGCAGCTTCTCAGCAGGCTGGAATCTCAGCAGCCTTCTTTTGAGAAATTAACTACTGATTCCTGCATGGATTAAAGGACTAAACACTTTTGCAGATTGTTGTCTCTTTTGCCATTCCATTGTGTGTACTATGATGAGTCTTGGAAAAAAAACAATAACACCAGGATAGGCTAAGAGAGAGATTAATATACAGAATGCTGGTTGAAAACAATCTAGCTGAATCTAGCTTTCCTGCACTTACATATTTTCTAATTCTCTCACTAGATTTTCCAAAAATATATAGTTCTGTGATTATTTCCAAGTTATTCAATTTCTTTCTGTTTGTTGCTTTCTTTTAAAATATATATTTGAAAGAAAACTTGTAAATAGCCCTGCTTATGTTGTTTACCCACTGCTATGCAGAGTTTGGGCATGTTTTTTTTCCTCTACAAATTACCAATTGGTACGTGAATAAATGATTCACGGCTGCCACAGCATGGAGGTGACATTGTACCTTCTTATTTTGCTTCCTCCACCTCCTGCTGTCTGCTTAACCTTTCCTTCTTTTTGTAGTCTTTGTTGACAAAAGGCCATGTAGATTTGGTTAGCAGTAGTTTTCACTTGTTCAGTAACTAGGAAGGAAAGAAAGAGAGAGCACTGTAAGGAAAGCTTAAACCTTGGATATTGCTGCTGCTACAGATGGAGCTCTTGCTTAGTTTAAATATTGCAATAGTTTAGAACTTTAAAATCCAAACATTATTAAACTACACGGGTACTCTGCTGGTATAGACACTGGTTTAACCCTATAGACAAATAATATGTTTATATGCAAACAAGTTTAAGGGGAAAAGACAGAACTTTGGGTAATAGCTCTGTCTGGAAAATACTACCTCAGAATCTAATATTAAAAAGTGCATTTGATTTAAAATTAAAATTAATTAGTCCAGTCTTTTGGAGCAGAAAAATGTTTTTGATAACTTTTAATAATTTATGTGAGTCCTTTTTGTTTTCAAATACAACTGATTTCCTAATTATATAAAATCTGAACTACATATTTTAGAAGTACCCTAAATTTTAGCGAAATTCTGGAAGTATAGTTTACATTACTGAATGTACTTGGGAATATTAAGATGATGTTTTGCTAAATTCAAGATTAATAGATTTTGTTTAGGACAAATGTCTTGATTAGGACAAATGCAGTCCTAATCAATATCAATGAATACACAGTTTGGTATTGGTAAGCATTACAAATAGGTGTTCCAACTAAAAAAAAACTCTTTAGTTTTTTAAAAAATATATCTAATGACACATTTTGAAATAATATTAAAATATTTCATATCTGAATGTACAGTTCTTAACAGAACAGCAGAAAGTTGTATCAAAATTTTATCCAGATTATTAGCTGCAGGGGAAACTGAATATGATGAAGTAGAAGGCAGTATTACTTTGTTATTGATTAGGTTCATGCTTTCTACTCAAGCCACAGTCCCCTGTGCAGCATCCTACAGTGTTATGGTCCTCTGATCCTCAGGATCAGCTCTTCTGGAGGCACAGAAGATCGCAGGAAATATGAGAAAAGTTCATTCTGTTCCTTATATCATATGCTATAAAATACGCAGAGAAATATATATACATGCATGCATGTCTAATGATATATGCATGTATAATGATATATAAAATTTTAAAAATTGAGAAACGGATTACTTATATATAATCAGTTATCGCAAACCATGTAATCTAGAAAATGTGTTTCAGATTGATTGACATCATAGCCCAGTATGTATTTGCCCTGATCCAGAAAGGATAAACAGTAGTGAGACAGGCTTTCTGATAGGGTTAGGGTTATAAGTTACAATTATAAGGGGAATAAGTTACAATTATTATTTAAACTATGGCTTCATAATTACAAATTAATTTTAGCTCCAGTAATATCTATTTTGTGACAGGAAATACATAACTGAATACTTTTGAGAATTCTAAAAGGTGAAAAGGAAGTCAAGGGGCAGAAGCAGATAGATTTCTAAGTAGACAGTATACCACAGATCCTGCACCAAATTTCCAGAAGAACTATTAGAGACAAGGCCCACTAAAAATAAAACTCTTATTCTTGTTTACACAATATTTAAGAGTGCATGGATTTTGGAAAATAAATAAGAGAAAGCTAAAATTGAAAAAAAGGGGGGGGGGAGACAGACAGCATGCTTTACATCTCCAAGCACCCAATGTGCATGTCCTGCTTCAAAAACTATCAGCTATCCAAAAGGTGGCATAACATTCAGCCAAGTCCAGGGCTGAATCCAATGCAACTGGGTTCGAATTCTGCAGTCAATTTCGGGGTTACATCTGGGAAATCCATCATGTCAACTGAGTATGTCTGGGCACAATGGGCTCAGAGTAATCCACCCTGAGCCTGCCTGTGTGGGGAGGGCAGCATAAATAAATAAGTAAGTCACATTTGAACATTATCCAAGTATGGATGGAGAGTACTAGCATCAAAAGAACAGTCATGTCAGATGAACAGGCAGGAAAAATTCCCTCAGCTCTCTAACCTATGTAGTGCTATGAATTAGCCAAACAAGTCTATTTAAATTCAAATCTCTCTCTCTCTTACTTTGTCCTTTCCTCAGACTAAGGTGCATCACATCCTGAAAACTGGAGTCCAATTCCAGGCTAATAGGAAAAATCCATCTTCTTTTGTTAGGGCCCTGGTTCTCTATCAAACTTGATAGAGAATACCACAGAAACAAACAAACTTGAATTTCTCATCTCTGCAGTTTCAGCCAAACATCTCCATTTGGATTTGGATTCTTCCTTGTGTGAATTGAACTTATGACTATTTATTTTTATACAGTTGTTATGCTTCTTGAACCAAAATTTTCTTCTAAAATTTACCCATTTTCAACATTGGTTTGTATAATTAAATCAATATTATACATTACAAACACTCTTTCTCACACACATATTTAAACACACAATTGTTATCCTTAGCAGAAGTCTCTTTAAAAATAGCAGTTTTTTAAAATATAAAAATATAAAATGTACAATATGGATGAGCAAACATTCCCAGTTTTGTTTCTTATTCAGTTTCCTTCTACTGTAAATGACTTCAGTTCTTCATTTTTCAACATTGCTTTGTATTGTATATGCATGTTATACAATCATTGTATGCAAATACAGTATTTATTCACACAATATATGATTGTATAATGTCCATATAATATATAATGTTAATTTGTTCACACACAGTAACATCAAAATGTGTACATTCTACAGTAAAAATTCAAGACAAGGAAACAGAAAGTGGCATGAAACCACAATGGTTCAGAAAAGTGAAATCCATTTTCAGGTTGATACAGCAAGTATGAGAAATTTGAAATCATTCCTAGTGAAAAACGGCATGCTTATCC
This sequence comes from Eublepharis macularius, assembly GCF_028583425.1. Classification (NCBI taxonomy): domain Eukaryota; kingdom Metazoa; phylum Chordata; class Lepidosauria; order Squamata; family Eublepharidae; genus Eublepharis; species Eublepharis macularius. The sequence continues at coordinate 100,895,824 of NC_072796.1, forward strand.
CAAGTCTCTCTTCTATTAATACAGAGAAAGGAAAAGCATGAATCCTATAAGTGGATTGTTTTTGTAGCATTCCCTTGTAGCTGTGAACAGCCATCTTTTGGCCTATATATGATCAGGTACATGTAGAAATTAGCAATTGGCCTATTTTGTAGTTTCCTGTTAAGTTTCTTTCCATTTGTCCAAGCATTCTCCTAATATTTCCCTTCTGAACTCTTTTGCTAGATATACTGGTTGATTTGTCACATGGGCAAGGTGCTGTTATAAAATCGACATAGAATGCATTGGCTAGGAGATGCTATAAAAATGGCTCATGTCTCCTTCCTCCTCCCCCACCCTTCTGCAGTGATTGAACATATCACTTTCTTCCATGTCCAAGCTTCACCAGCCTAGGGGGCCTCGGATCATAATTCTAAGTCCTTCACTGGCCTTCCAGCCAGGTTCCCTATACGTCGTATGTCTGGGATGACTTGCTCTACTGTTTTATTTATGATGCAATCAGATGCTTCAAGAATGTGAGCAGTAACTTTTCTGTTGCATAAAATACCTTTTTTAGTCTTCTGTTATAAACATTTGATCTCTTGTGTACACTTTTTTCTTATCAATCCCCTCCCCTAACTACCAAAATGAAATAAGGCTGGATTAGCTCTTAGTGTTATGAAAAGAGGATGGACAAGATCAGGCATGATTTAGCAAGTTAAGCTGACTTTACTCCCATTGATTTCCATGTGAATGTTAAGTATGTACTTAATTTTTTCATTGAAATCAATTGAAGGAAAATGTTTATCTTTGAATAATGTGCCCTAGATATAATTACGATCTTTCACAACTTTTCAAATCCTGATTCTTGTTTCATATTCTTAGCCCTTGTATCATGCAACTTCTCTGGGCAACAGTGATGACTAGAAACTTGCTTTAAAATATTTTAGGATTCTAAGATGAGCACATGAATCAGACATATAATGTGATAGTTCCATATTTTAGACCCACATATTAGATTAATATTTAATGTTTACAAGTAGAATGAATATGGCTATTGACCTATTATAATGAATAAATAAACGAATTATGGGAGAAACCACACAAGTTTGGGGAGATACCACCTAGTAGTTCTTGAAAGTTTCTAATAGCCATATTGTTAGGTGACTGTCCTCATTGATTTAGCTTGCTGGGTTAGGAATTCTCAGTACCTGCCAGTTTTGGCTCACATTCTGTTGGTCATGAACAGGGAGCCAATTTTTAGTGACCCAGTTCAGTTGTTCATGAGTACAATTCTTGTTTAGATTACTTTCACTATACTCAAAAAGTAGGGTACAATTAACAGCTTTCACACATGTGCAGGTTCATACTGCTTCATGGAAATTCAGATGAAGTCCCCACAGATCTGCTGAATAAAAGTCCCTACAGACCTACCATTGCTGCATGCTGGTCCAAAGCCAATTGTTTAAATAAGGAGGGGGTTAATGCAGTTGTTTTTAAAAAATCTTATTATTGGTATTCATTAAGTTCATGTTATCAACATTATTTCATCCTACTATATAAAAGGCAAGCCATATTGGCGATGACTCACTTTTTATCCTCACGCAGGTACACTCACTTTTTATCCTCATGCAGCCTTGAGGCTGTTACAAAGTGCCCACTTGCCACTGGGAGGGGGCCTGCCGATTCAATGGCCTAAGCACTCTTCCCTGTGCCTCATCTGAGGGTCACTGAGAAGAATGTGGAGGCCCCAGCAGTCCTATACACCAGTCTGCACTTGCCTGGGAGGGGTCCACATTGGATCCTGTGGAGCTTATTCTCCCCTCCCTAAAGAAGCCTGGCTGCAATCCTGAAGGCAGTTTCATTGGAGTAAGCTCAATTGAAGTAATAAACCATTAATAAATCTCAAGGTCAAACACTAGAGAAAGTAGATGTCTACCTTTCTGAACCAGTGTTTACCCATGGACAACTTTATGTTGCATTGTCAAGAGTGCAACGCTTTGACAATGTGAAAGTTCAAATTGTCCATGGACCACAGCATGGCAAGTTACTTCCCAATTCCAACAAAATCTTTACAAAAAACATTGTATACAAATAAGGTCGAATCCACATTACTCATTCTAAGTCGCATGTTCCCCGCATTCCCCACGCAATCCCGAGTGCCGGTCACATTACCTCATTAAACAGACGCATTTCATCCGCATTTCTCCCGAATATGTGGTCACAGGTTTTCAACGGGAGTTTCACGGTGGCTGTGAACGGGCCAATGCGCAATTTACACGGTTTTTTAAAAAACCACCCCCCCCCGTCCTGTCTCTCTGGCCGTTCCGAGAGTTCCTATTGGCTGATTCAACTTGCAAGTGCTCCGTAGTCTGCAAAAGACTGTTTTTGACTTCATAGCATTGTATTTATTGATTATGCTGTTTCTGAATCAAATCTGGTAGTTTGAAAAATCATTTTGGGGTGAATCCATCCTCAGAATGGACTTGCGAAACTTCCGTTTTAACTGTTTTTTATTTTTTTTATTTTATATTACTGTAATATCGAAATTACGAAATATTGAAATAATTACACTCCAAGGAAGTGTCATTCCTTGGACACTTTGGACAGACACTGAACTGTCCTGCATAGGAAATGCCCACGAAAGCTTCCCACATGCTTCCAAATTTCCAAAAAAGAAACGGGAGAGAACCATCAGTGCTGTCAGTGGGGGAAAGAGAGGCATCATTATCTTCAATGACGTTTCTTTATAAGGCAAGATCGAAATAACGGAAAAGTGCGCTCAAAAAAATAAAAAAAAATGGGCGGGAAAAAATTGTCCCACCCCAAAAAGCGGTTTTCGAGCGGCTGTGTGACCGGAGGGACGCGCGAGAAAGACGGATTGGAAGCAGGAATGTGAACAAAGAGGAAAAAATCACGGATTGGAGGCAAACGGAAGATATCCGATAAACATGCGGGTAATGGTTGAATGTGGATTCGACCTAAATCTTTCAACATTGATAACTGATTGTTATGTTTCATGAAAAATAAAAAAAAATAGTTTTCTAGAGCCTGTTGTATTTTTTCACACAACGGGTTTTGTTGCTAGTACAGGAATAATTTATACAACTTTATGGGAATGTGGTGGAGAATGCCCACAAGTCACTGACTTATGGTGACCTTGCCAGAGTTTTCATGGCAAGAGACCAACAGAGATGGTTTACCATTGCCTGCCTCTGCAACCCTGGTCTTCGTTGGAGGTCTCCTATCCAGTTACTAGCCAAGGCCAACTCTGCTCAGCTTCTGAGATCTGATGAGATTAGGTTGGTCTGGGCTATCCAGGTCAGGGCCATTTATGGGAATAGTGGGGTACAATTGATTTCCCCAACTGTGCAAATGCAAACATGGCTGCAAAGCAGAAGGAAATGAAACTTGGAGCCATTAACTCTGAAAACCCCTGCTTCAGACCCATGGAAAGATTCTTTATACTACCCATCATTAAAAATGGAGACCATGATGGCTGGGTGAACCTTGTTCAGGGAACCATAAAGTTAGACCCATTTGTCCAGTCTTCTTCCACCCTAGAAGTTTTTTAGGGGAGAAGGTGCATGCAGTTCCCTACAAATTTGGTGCCCTTGGAATGGTTCCCTAAGCCCCACATTTTCTTCTGCTTGTTTTGGAATGATGGAAAGTCTTGTAATTCCACAGAACACCCTGAAGAGACATTTTGGGGTATATTTTCAGCTCAGGAATTTCAGCATCCACCATCACAGCCACTGCACAAAGCTGTTTGGGGTATTGTTCAAGTCAGATGGCCGTGAGGCGAGAAAATCCAAGGAATGGCTCAGAAGTTATTGCGGCTGGCTCAAACTGTATGTTCTCCCCCTGAAAATGTACACTGTGAAATGTACAGCATGCCTTATAAAGATGGGTGATGGAGCTTTAGAATTAGATAGAGTGATCTTAGCAGGTGGCAAAAGCACTAATTACCAAGGGTCTATGAGAAGTTCATTAGGGAAAGAAGTAACATTTAAACTGTAACATAAGATATAAGAAAAATGGTAGTATTTAAGAACGCCCTTAGCATTTTTAATTTTACTGTGGTATTTATTTCTGTTTGAAGTAGGAGCAAAAAACTTGTAGACAGGTTGTCATCTCTGAGTTGGAAGATTCCTGGGTATTTGGTGGTAGAACCTGAGGAAGGTACAGTTTGAGAAGTGAAAGACTTCAGCTGGGTAAATTGCTATAGACCTCACCCTACAAAGCAGCCATTTTATCCAGGGGAACTGATTGTGGTTGTCTGGAGATCAATTGCCATTCTGGGAGCTCACCAGGCTCTCCCTGGAAGTTGGCAACCATAAGGTATATATGCTGTACAACATCCATGAGAAGCAGGAAGTTACCAGTTTGATGACCAACCAGTAAATAACAAGTCAGTTGAAAATAAAGCACCACCATTTTTACAGAACTCACCTCAATTCCATTCAACAGATGAGAAAAACTGACTTAATCTTAAACCAGAAAAGGTGCTAACAAAATTCAACCTATGTATAAATTTTATTGTTTCTAGTACTATACAATGAAACAATAAAAAGGGTGCAGATTGGTCCACATTTCCTTATTCTGAATCTGCAACCCTTTAAAAGAAACCTCAACTGTATGCTAGCTGACTTTATTTTGCTATTACAAATGAATCTCTTTTTGGACCCTTTCTTTCTAGGACAATGCCATCTTGTGTGAAATAAATACATCAGAGAGGCTCATTCTCTTGTATTACACTAATATATCACTGGAATGACATCTGCTTCTGATGATGTATTAGAATAATACATCATCAGAATGTGTGGGGCTTCTTTGGGGTATTGCAAACAGGGACTAACAAAGGAATAATAGTCTTAGAATCTGATTCGGTTTAATTACCAAATAAGAGCAGTTCTGTAGCAAGGTAATACGTAATGCAGAAGCGCTGACATCATCCGGAAGAGAAAAGAGCAATCTGCATCCTCAATTACGCTACCAATGCAACTTTGCACAGCATTTCCAGGGGCTGCAATTGCCTGCGCCTTTCAACGTTTCACAAACCATAACCACCCCAATATTTTACACTGCCCTATGAATAATTCAGGGGCCTTCTATTTATTCTGTCCAGCTCACCTTCTGCATGATAGCTAAACAGCACATCAAAAATGTAGCTATAAATGTGGGTCTTCTTTTATAAAGATATCCTTCCTTCACATGGAGATGGAAAGCCTGGCTGCAAACATTTGCATTGGCTCTTAGCATAAAGAGTGGGGGAGGAGGGGGGAAGGCAACCAGTTTCTTCTCTTGCAATCAACTTCTGCAAGCACCTCTGTACATGTTATTTGTTTAAAGAATACAGCTTTCAAGTAGAAAATGCATGAGACTTCTTAGTTTGCACAAATTAGCTGGAGATTGTTTATCATATGAAAATTGTTCACTCTTTAGTACTTTGATTTAATTTATGAGCTGCACTTTGAAATGCTTATGATGAAAGGCTTTGCATATTATTTCACAATGTCCGTTTTCATAAAATATACCCAAGGCTTTTTCTCCATGCTCCACAGCCCCCCCTCCCATTCCCATCTCCCCCTGCCTTCTCTTTTCTCTCTATTTTAATACACTGTGGAATTAGCTAACAAGAAATAGTCTCCGGTACACTTTGAATCATAAAATTGTCACCAAAGGTCACATACTATTGAAAGTTCACCTTTTTGGCGTTGTGTTTCATTCCGTGTTTATTTAATTATAAGAACCAGATAATGCAGTATATTTAAAAACAGCAGAGGGGATCAATCCGAAAGAACCATTTAAGTTTCAACCCATAGACATCTCACTGCTTTTAATACCAATACTATAGTTATTCTGGAAGAGACTGTTTTGTTTAATAAGCATTTATCTATTGTTAATGTCTTTAGAGAATTCATCTTGGGGTTTATACTGAAGATAAATGCAGGCGTGTGAGGGTTTATGAAAAATGTCTCAGCAAGTGACAGGAAGCCTGATATGAGTTACCACAGTCCGCTTCACATGTGGGGCAATCCACTACTTGTCTTGCATTTATTATATTTTTGTGCTATGTATTTTCTCTTTTTTGCTCCCCAGACCCTTTGATATTAAATACTTTTAATACCAAACATTGACAGTAAATTTGAAAAGAACGTGTGATGTGGAAAAAGAGACAAAAAGTCTTGATGTAAAATGTAGCTATGATGAAACAGAAAGGAAAGGCAAAGATGTTTTTGAAAGCATTTGTTCACGAGGGAAAGGAATATAAAAGGAATTAACTGAATATGCAGTGCTGTCGCCCAGCGAAATAGACCATGTTAAGCACAGCAGTGTGGGATGCATCATGTTTGGTAAACCATCCAATGCTATTTTATAAATGGAATAATCTCCAAAAGTCCTCCTTTGTGGCTGGATTGGTTTTTTTCTTAAACTAAAAAATTGTCCATTGTTCTGGCCACATCTATACTTCTCTATATAATTCTTGAATCTATGGTGATCATAAATAACATACATGTTGGGTGTGGAGAGAGCTTGTAGAAGAATGGTAAATTAGCAATAAAACTCCACATGAACTATCAGCTGTGCTTGAAATATATCTTTTCTAATTAATAGCAACTTCTCTCTCTCCCTCTCCCGCCTCTCCCTTTCATATTCCGTTCTCTGACAGTATGAGCTGAAGAGAGATCTGATACAGACTGCACTGCTGGATATGCGGAGTAACAGTAGTAGCCAAAATTAAATTAAATTCCAAGTCTTGCAAATTAATGAGTAATCTTGGGATGTTTGACTACATCCTGTATGTCAATAACAAAAGAGAGTACAAACCACTGAGTTGGTGGATTGAGCCAAAATGGGTATCTTTACTTGAACATTTAGACAGTAGATTTTCACCTTGGGTTTTATTTATTAAGCTGATGTCCTTAAAAATTACCTATGCATCAAATAACATTATTCTTAACACTCTTTTTAAGTGGCAAGAGATAGCCTGAAAAGAGGTTTTGTGTAGTTTTTGGCATGTTTACTCAGAAGTAAATCCCACTGAGTTCAACGGAACTCTCTGAAGCAAAGACACACAGGATCACAGCCTCAATACATGGATCTGTATAGTCTATAGAATGTAGGATTCTAATTTTAAAAGATATGGGCTACTGTGCAAAAAAGCGGCACAACTGTTTCCCTGTCTCCAGCTGGGCTTTTGAATTTTTTTTTTTTAAAAACACAGCATAGCAAGCAATTTGGGAATAAGTTTGTGATACAGCATGGGGAGCACCTTTTGTTTGAAGAAAAAAGTCAAAAAGTCCTGTTGAGTATACATACAAACCTTTGGAAGAAAGTAAAGAGGTCTTTGTATTGTAAGTAACCACAGTCTTCCAGAATTGCATTTTTAAATGGGCAGCATGAACCAAGAGCTCACTCTAATATTGTACAGATCTTTGCCAAACCTTTCATACTATAACATTTTACCATTTCCTTTAACAAATATAGTAATGTTTGTGGAGAGGGGCGGGTGAGACACAATTTACTTTTACAACTCTAAGCAGAGTTACTCCAGTCTAAGCCCACTGATTGCAATGGACTTAGACTGGAGTAAGTATCCTCAAGATTTCACTGTTAGTCTTCATCTAGAAGGTTATAATTTGACACCGAAAGTCCCAGCGTCTTGAGAACTGCTTCAGAAAACTAGTGCTCCAGTTGTAATATGCCAAGACAACACCATTCTTTATAATGTTGCACCAGAACTGTAGGTTTAGTACAAATGCAGCAATGATTATTGGTATTTGGATTGATTGATAAGCAACAATCATAGTTGAAGGATAGATATCATTTTTGTTTCAGGTAATGTATTTTAAGAATTATAAGGATTAATAAGAATAAAGAATTATAATTACTTATAAGAATTACTTGTGATCTATATATATAAAGACAAGTGTCCTGACTGACTCATCAATGCCCACCTCAAACCTCTGGACCTAGAAATGTGAAATTTGGCGAGGACGTTCCTTTTGTGGTGTAGGGCTCATTAAGAAGGGATTTTAAGAAATTCACCCCCTAAGGGGGTAAAAAGGGGTAAAATGTGTTTTCCCATAGGGATACAGCTTCCCTGTGTGGCTGGCAGGGTGCTCCCCACCACCAACTGCCAACTCAGCCTCGCTGAGGTCATTTGCATATGCGGCCTCGGTTGGTCATCATCCCAACATTCTAAACAGTATGCAGGACACATGCAGTAAAAATACACTTCTCAGAGCAGAACCACAAGTGACAAAAGGCACAGATTGGACACTTGTCAGCTTCCCTCAAGTTTTGATGGGAAATGTAGGCAGCTTGGCGGAATGTTGGACAAGTGACAGTTGAAAAGTCCATTGGACAGCAGTCAGAGAGCGAAGCTGCAAGACCAGGATGCCTACATTTCCCATCAAAACTTGAGGGAAGCAGACAAGTGTCCAATCTGTGCCTTTTGTCACTTGTGGTTCTGCTCTCAGTCTGCCCCTGTAGGGTTGCCACTCTCCCTGTGAGGCCTGGCTTTTCTGTGTGGCTGGCAGGCTGTGTGGCTGGCAGGCTGCCATTCTGTGTTCTGAGGTAAAAATCAGGCAAAGGAAACGGCAGACAGTTGAAGAAAGACAGTACAACTCCTGAATAAGGATTTTATAAAAGTCAGTATGGCAGAAAAGTTTCTAAATGTTCATGGTGAGATGGTACACAACCTTTCTAGGGGCCATTTCAATGCAAACCTCTCACATGAACCTGCCAAAGTGCCCACCACACCACCCCTCCCACAGTCCAACTCCACCTCACACCTCTTGCAGCCATCATCTCTTACTGCTGCCAAGAATCCTTCTGGCAGAAGTCATGCAAGATACACCGACACTAAAAAGAGTAAGCAACTTAGCGATGCGGCAAGGAAATATGCATGTCCTGCTCCTGTGGTGCACTAAGCAGCAGTGGCCAAGTACCAGCAAGATCACCCCAAGGTGCACAGAGTGGTGCACAGAGAAGCAGAGTCTCTCTATGAGCAAAGCAATCCTGGAAGACAAGTAGAGAGGTGCTTGCTTCCATGGAAGGTCAAGGCTCACTCAGGCATGGCATATGATCCTTCACTACCTTCAAGCTACCTCGTAACTTCATCCATGCAGAAACACCCCTGTTCAGCATCTCAAAACAAAGCAACATGGCCCAAATGCTGTGGAACTGTAACCTAATTGTTTGGGATGAGAGCACCATGGGGCTTAAAGGGTGTTTTGAGGCACTGAGCATAACCCTCAAAGATGTCAGGGGCAAAGAGAGAGCAATGGGGGAGTCACAGTGCTGCTGGCTGGAGACCTCTGGCAGATTCTGCCAGCAGTCCCAAGGGAAACTCAAACTGACGAGGTTACCGTGTGTGTCAAGGCATTGTAACTGTGGCCCCTCATCAAGAAACTTTCACTAAAAAAGAACATGAGGGTCTACTTGAGAGGCAAGGTGTCCGCTGGGGAATTCTCTGAACTCTTACTAAAAATAGGGGACAGCACGTATCCCGAGTCCAAAGGAACGGTGACCATCCCTGCAGGCCTGGGCACAGTAATGATGACCCTAGCAGACCTAACAGCCACAATATACCCTGATATCATCACTATCATGGAGAAGTCCATGGACTGGGTGTGCAAGCGTGCCATTCTGACCCCCTAGATCGAAAAGGCTGCCATCATTAATGAAACATAACTTAACTCACTCAAAATGGAGTACAGATCTGAGGACTCAGTGGTGCAAATGGATGATGCGGTCCACTATCCTATGGAATTCCTCAGTATGTTCAACCCTCCTGGCTTCCCAGCCCACAAGCTTCTCCTCAAAGTGGGGGCTCCAGTGATGCTGCTCTAGAACCTCAGCCACCCAAACTCTACAATAGCACCAGACTATGAGTGAAAGCCTCCACAGGAACATCATCGAGGCCACATTGCTCACTGGCAGTGCTTTGGGGGGGGGGGTCAGTGTTCATACCACTCATACCACTCATACCATCAGAGAACCCCTTCAAATTCAAGTGACTGCAGTTCCCCCTCAAGGCCTGCTTTGCTATGACGATGAACAAGTCAAGGGGAAGACACTGAAGGTGGTAAGAATTGACTTGAGGGAGGACTGCTTCTCACATGGGCAGTTCTACATGGCCTGCTCCAGAGTGAGCTCACCCAGCAGCCTAGCGATCCTAGCACCTGAGGGGAAAACCACCAATCAGGTCTACAAAGAGGTCCTTCAGTAGGAAAAAAAAGGTTGTATATATTTTTCACTTTATTTATTGCTCTACAATCTTTTCCTTTTCTTCGATAAATGTTACATTTTGAAATTCACTTCATTAGTTTTTGGTATCAACATGCTTTGCTTTATGCAAACACCTTTGTGAAACTCAGGTACTATGCTATTATACTACAAAACCAACTTAAAAAAACCCCACAAACCAAAAAATGTTACATACTCATAAGTATTATAACTGGATTTAAAGTAGTTAAATACCGCAGCAAAGCACGGGCATCAAGCTAGTTACTTATAATTACTTATAAGAATTAAGTACCCAAACGTATTTGAGAAGTCTTTCAACAGGAGAAAAAGTGTTGGTATATAGGGTAAAGAAGAAAGTATATAATGAATATATACTGAAACTGGAGGTGGAAAATATATATTTCAAAATCTGGATGTGGACAAGTTTACATCAGGACCACACCTTGTAGCGTCCAGACAAGAATAAAAGAACATGAAAGACACTGTAAAATCTATTTAATGGTTTAATCCTGCAGAAGCCAAACTGCCCAATCTAAAAATCTATTCTGCTTCCATGAGCAACATAAATTTATGAATGGCTGCACTCGGCAGGGATACTGCAACATGTAGTACCGAAAACTTCAGTTCTCGTTCATGATGATGAAACTGACTAAAATGTGAAGTCAATGGAGCTTCAAGAGACTTATTTCTAATTTTTGAAAGATGCTCTTGAATCCATACCCTGATGGGACGTGTTGTACTCCCTACATAGTGTAGACCACAAAAGCATTCTATAACATATACCATGTTGGAGGTTAAACAAGTGGGAAAAGAATTGGTAAATAATTTCCTTCCTGTTTTTGGATTAAGGATGGAATTGGTATTTACAGAAAGAGCACGCACGTTGCAGTGCCCGCAAGCGTGATGTCCTGAAGGAAACCGATCTTTATTCCTATAGTCTTTAAAGTCAGAGTGTATGAGTTTATCTGTCAGGCTGCTGGTACGTCTATACCCCACCACAGGAGGTAATTCACAACCAGGAACGCTCTGAACTATATGCCAGTTACGTCTGATGATCTTAACTACCCCTGATTCTAATGATGTATATTCTATGGACCATTTGATGTTGGGTTCTGCTTTCTTGGGATGTTGTACCAAAAGTCTGTCCCTCTCCATATTGACGGATCTGCTTTTAGCTAGATCAATTAATAATTTGAGATACCCCCTGGAAGTGAATGCATCTCCCATTCTATCAACTTCCCTATGGAAATCACACTCCCGAGAGGAATTCCTCTTTGCTCTCAAAAATTGATCATAAGGTATATTTTCTTTGAGGGATCTTGCATGAAAGAATCTTAATGTAAATAAGCACTCCTGTCAGTGATTTTCCGAAATGGCCTAACTCCCAATGTGTAAGTGGTCTGTTTGAATACAACTACGTCCAAAAAATTCACACATTGCTCATGTGCAGTACCAGACAATCTAATATTGGTATCTATGGTGTTCATCCAATCACCATAGATTGAACACCATAGATATCAATATGTTATCTATAAAGTGCAATATGATATAAGTACCACAGTATAACAAATATTTCATTTCTATGGAGCAGCACATTCAGCTGAGGTGGTGGAGAACAATATTCAGGAAACCTGAACTAGAGAAGTATATGTGGAGATTACGGGTAGAGTATTTTTAAATTTATGTTCTGCTGAATTACAGAGTGCAGAAGTAATTTTTTTACATTCAGCATGTAAAGGGGCAGTCTGAATAATGGTCAGTGAAGAAGTGTTTACCATGCAAATTCTGATTGTGAAATCAAAAAGTCCAGTAGCACCTTTAAGACTAACCAATTTTATTGTAGCATAAGCTTTCGAGAATCACAGTTCTCTTCGTCAGATGCATGGAGGGCCAACAGAAACTGGTCAAATATAGAGGAGGAGAGAGGAGGGGGGGAGGAGAGGGGAGATGCAAACAACTCCTTTGATACGGAGATGCAAACAGCTCCTTTTGATGTGGGGATCAGTTTGCTTCTGTGAAGGTTCAAAGGAGTTTGCCGTGTTAGTCTGTAGTAGCAAAATCAAAAAGAGTCCAGCAGCACCTCCAAGACCAACCAATTCCCTCGAGGGCTTGTGCTACAATAAAATTGGTTAGTCTTAAAGGTGCTACTGGACTCTTTTTGATTTCTCTGCTACAGACTAACACGGCTAACTCCTCTGAATTCTGATTGTGTAAATTATGCTGAAAAAATTACAGTTTAATTTTGCAAAGGGACTATACATGTGTGAAATCCCTGGTGAATTTTGAAAAGGGAATTTATAATGTGTCTAACAGTCTTAAGCAGAGCTGAAGATAACAGGAAACTTACATGTCTGAGGGACATTTTGAAGTAGAAGTAGGTATTAGGGGATATGCTTTAGGGGATAGAATGACTGAAGTCTTGAAGGACATTGAGTTTACCACATTTGATGGGGTTCATCTGACTCAGTTAAGCATCTGGGAGTTATGCTGGACCCAGCATAATTGCCAGAGAAGCAGGTTAATGCAAATACAAAAAAATGTATTCTTCTACTAATCTGACTTGGCAAATCTGTCCATTTATGTCTCACTGACCTCAAGACTCGACTATTATAATGACTCTACATGGGTCTTCCCTTGAAGTCAGCTTGGAAGTTGCTGTTGGTATAGAACATAGCAGCTCAGTTACTGCTGGGAACTAGATAGAGTATGCATATTACGTCCGCTCTACAGTCATTGATTACCTATCATTTACCAGGTTCAGTTTAAGGTACTGGTTATCCCCTTCATGGCCTTTGACCCTCATATGTACAGGGCCTGCTATGCTCTGCCACAACAGCTCCACTCATCTGAACAAAGCCTTCTGAAGGTGGTGGTGGTGGTGGTCGAGAGTGTTCTCAGATCATAGCTGGCTTATTATGACAACCCTGGTGGGGTTTTCATGGCACTAACAGAGGTGATTTGCCATTGCCTGCCTTTGCAACTCTGGGTCTTTGTTGGAGGTCTCCCATCCAATTACTAACTAAGGTCAACCCTCCCTCGCTTCTGAGACCCAAGATCAGGCTCACCTGGGCTATTGAAGTCAGGGCCCTTCTGAAGATGGCACCCTACAAGATCAGCAGCTTCCCCTTAAATGTGCTTTCTGTGTTGTGGAGTGGCCTGTCTGAGGACGAGGTCACGATGTCCCCCACACTTCTATCATTCAGCAAACTGTGTAAAACAGAATTGTTCAAGAAGGCATTTATATAAAAAGAATAAGGCTGCAGTATAATGAAATGGAAGTTGCTTTTATAAAGGTGCTTTTTTGTATTGTAGTCTATTCCACTTTTTATTGTATAAATATTCTTTCTTTTGCCCCTACCTGGATGGCCCAGACTAGCCTGATCCCATAAAATCTTGGAAGCTAAGAAGGCTCAGCCCTGGTAGTACTTGGATAGGAGACCACCATGGAAGTCCAGGGTCACATCACAGAGGTAGGCAATGGCAAACCACCTCTGTTTGTCCCGCGTCTTGACCCTATGTGGTCACCATAAATCGACTGCAAGTTAACAGCACTTTAGACATACATTATCTTTCTCTTACAGCATTGTTTTCTACTTTTGATTCCTTTTTTGCATGGTTTGTATGTCTAGTTTTTTAAATTGATTCTACTTTTTATGATCCTAGTCTTATTATATTGTTTGCCAGATGCTGCTGTAGTACAGCGGTTAAGTGGTTCAGCTGTGAATCAGCACTCTACTGGTTCGAATCCCACTACTGCCATGAGCTCAGTAAGGTGGCCTTGAGTAAACCACTCCTCTCAGCCCCAGCTCCCCAGCTGTATTGTGGGGATAATAATAACACTAACTTGTTCACCACTCTGGGTGAGACACTAATCTGTCTAGAAGAGCAGAATATAAGCACTGTTGTTGTTGTTGTTGTTGTCGTCGTCGTCTCATGCTATTTAACAGCATTGTTTTACACTCTGTAATCTGGCTTGAGCTTCAGTGAGAAAGATGAGCTATAAATGAATCAAGTAAATGAATTGTTAAAAATGTTGCATTAATTTGGGTGAACTCAGAGATGGCTGAATTTTTATTATATTTGCATCATGACAACCATCAGTAATAGGTTTCACTTATGAGTTACTTTGTAAATTACCAAAGAGATTAATATGGATTAAGATGGGTTGGTTTGGCTTTCTCAAAAGTTGTTAACAAAAAAACAAATTGTAACAACTGTTTAACATAGAGCATTGCTTAAGCTTGGTCAGCTAGACCCAGACATAACAACGCTCCATTGTTACCAAGGCTGATATTCAAACACTTTCTCCCATACTCTATCAACCCTGTGGGCTAGCTCTGGGACTGCAGAGTTCCCTGGAGACTTCAAAATCAACCCTTGCGTTTTTTAATACAGTTCTGTCTGTTCTTATAGAATTCAGGATATGGGGAAAAACCGAAGAAATGCTTACAATTCTTGTGAGACTTTTTTAGCAGTTTGAAATGTCCTCCCTCATTGAACATGCACATTTCGACAAGAAAATCGAAACTCACAAAAATTCTGTTCAGCTCTAATAAACTTAAGATGCAAGCTGCAACACAGTGAAATAGACATGTATTCCAGTAACTCAAATCCCTGTCCAACATCATCTTTGTTTCTGAAGTCTGATTAGTTAACATATTCTATCACCTTGGGAAGAAAGCTGAGGTAAGCGGCTTAATTTATAGATGGATGGAGCAAACTTATTTAAAAATTCTCACTACGTTATCATGAATCATGTAGGCCTATTAAACTAATTGCTAAGTAAATTTAAGCAGTATTACAGTAGAATTCAGAGAATTTATCATCAATCTAAAGAGCTCTTTGGTGGTCTCATGCTGCCCCCCACAGATATGTCTCAGAACATTCATTATGCTATAATTACAAAGTCTCTTTGAAGAGGCTAAAAATCCCAAGACTCCTCTCATCAATTATTTTCACCTGTTAATTCATTTTGTGTGAGGTAATAACCTCCGCATAATAACAAATGTGCAAGTACTCCGATTTTGCAATTAAAAGCAGCAGGGCTCCTATTTTGATCATACAGACTGTGACATCCATCATAGAAAACAATTTGGGCCTAGCAGGATGACAGATGCCACACTGATGGCTCTACTAACTAACTGCCTGTCCTGGTAAAAAAAAAATGGCCCAGCTTCTGCCGGCAGCTGCAAACTATCTGATAGCTTCTGACCAGACAGCGGGGGGAAAGCCTGCAGTGAGTAAATTACTGAAAAGTAATTTTACTTCACAAAATGAGGATTTGGGAGCTATAGATGTATGCATTCCAGTGGCTGGTGTAATTTGGAAACAAATAGCCCTTTTCATTTGAAAATGACTGGAATCACGGTTTGCATTCAAAGAGTACTGCTTCTCTCTGCTTTGTACATTAAAAAAAAACCTTGGAACAAAACAAGAGCAAAAAAACCCAACCCAAAACCCTACAGTGAAACAGTCATTATTTCTTTCCTTTCACATCTTATTAGCTGCAGAAAGCATGGCAGTTATCTCTGCTTTCTTTGGCTAAATCTGCACAAGTGGGATTTCTTCCAACCTACGGACAGGTGCCTAAATAATAGAAGAGTGCTCGTTTTAGCCTTTCACTTTGTATCAAGGCTGAGTGAGTTCTGCCTTGGGAGTGATCCCACCAAGCTTTAGTGATATCCATGCCCCCAACTTCAGCTTCACAGAAAACGCTTGCGCAGACTACAGCAGCTGGCAGTTCATTAGATCTAGAACAGATTTACCAAGATTATAATCTGATTGTTAAAGGTTGATTGGAGAAAATACGCTGTTGTCCTTAATGAGCAAGAAGTATGACGTATGAATTTACAGGTTAAGGTGTTTAAAAATAATTAAACAGTTTACTTTGTACTCTTGGAGCCCATGGCTGTTCTGCTTCATACACATTTAGATGCAAACACTTGTTTCTGAAATAATTGAGCTCTGAAGGTTGCAAACAATGAAGGGGTACATAGATCTCAGTTGAAATGTGTATGCCTTCTCTTCTTTATTTTCAGAGTTCCTCAGAGAACAAATCTTTCAGCATTAAAAGTTTTACATAAAAATACTTAAATGATGTAAAATGTAGAAAACTAGAAGTATAGATGAAAATATCTTTGTTTAAATATGTACAGATATACTGTGTTACACAATTATGTATGCCTAATATATATGCACATGTGAGACATACATTCACAAAAGGCACTACATTTTATAACTCCCCCCCCCCCCCCGCCCCATGCAATATTTCAATAAGATCTAGTCATTTTTAAATCTGGAAGCCTTTTTATATTTAATCCTCTCAGTGTAAAACTGGATAGCTAAGATTGTTAAACATAAGCCAGCCATAGGGCACAAGAACTACAAGATATAAACTACAAAGGAAAACAAAAGCTGGAAATTATAATGTATCATAAAGACGTAGCTTTTGGATTTAATCACTGCAATCTCCAACCCAGCAACAATAACAAAAACAGATCAGTGAAGGGTGGTAGGTTAAGTGCAGTGCAGACTTTGCTTAGTTGCACCTTAAGATGGAGAGATAGCCCTGTTTATGTCATCTTCAGATTACAATGCTTATCACTTTATACTTGCCTCCGACATTCTTGGCATACAAAAACCACATTCCCTTCCTTGGGGTAAAAAAACCTACTGATTCATGGTACTGAAGTTGTAAACCTTGTCCACAAGAGGATGAATGGCTAGAAAGAGAGAGGCCAAGATCTAGAGCTAGGAAAAATGCATGCCTGCAACACCTGGATATTTCCCTTTGCCTTTCTTCCTTCTTAATTTACTAAAATGTTCCGACCTTCCTTAAATGTTTTCCAGGGATAAAGAAGAGTTCTCGCATTCACAGAGGTCCATTGTTTCAAAGCTCTCTCTCTGTGCCTGCAAGTAACATATTGCATATTAGAAGCTAGACTGTATTCGTAATTGTGAAAGTCATTGCTACACAAGGCCGTTTATGGGGTTAGGTAGTGATTAAAAACAAACAAAAGAGGAGAATGCAAACGAGTAAATTGAAATTATCCTTCTTAGAGATCTCCTTTTTATACAATGCCAATAGTACTTGCTCTTTGTGCTCGCGCTCCTACCATAACTAATGTTCGGTGGCCATCAACAAATTACAACTCATGACACTTTTGCTGCGGCGGTATTAAGTCCAAAGTCCTACTGAGAAAATATATGTTTTTTATTACCAAATTGTTCTTGTTTACAATTCTAATATCCTCTTCATTATCTACTTTTCCAGACATTTTAGGCAGTTCTGAAGACCTGGGGCAGCACTAGTCCTGTCATAAAGAGAAATTAATGTTGTTAAAGATGGCCTAGCTGCCCTCTGGGACAGCTGAAGATGTGAAAAATATAAGGTTCTATTTTAAAGATGAAAATGATTAAAGGCACAGGCACCTTGCTCTTAGTGAAGCCACTAAAACTTTTAATAAAATACTTCAGCACAGGAGGGGGAGGGGGGAAAGCTGCTTTACTTGTTCCCACTGTAAGTCTGAAGGGGTAAAAAAGGCAACTTTGTTCTATAAGAAGAGGCTTGCTTTAAGGTCTAATAAGCGTAACAAGGACTTCATCATTATAAAGAACCCTATTCGTCTCAGCAACAGCTCACTTAATAAAGACTGGATGATAGAAAAACCACTGAAGCTGTCTCCAAATAGCCGGTAAGCTAATTAGGTGCATTGTAACAGGTAGCTTTTACAAAAAAGGGGGAGAGTGGGGGCTTAAGCCAGCTTGCAGCAAATGCTTAAGAACATTGTAGCCGATGTACAGTAGTTATTGAATCCTCTTCAAGACTGTTACTGCTGCCACAGGTTTATAAGCTTAGGCACCTTGAGCCCTTTACAGAAGCTAAGAATAGGCTTTCATGGAGGGAAGAAAAAACACAAGGCAGCCACAGTCATTGTGAACTTTAGGGGCCCAGACCAAAGACACTGTTCTGGGAGGGGGCGGGAGGCAACAGCTATTTGGACGAAAATGGCAGCAAGCAGACAAGGAAGGAGCATAACCTTTGTCCTGGCATGGAGATGGAACAATGCAGGTCAACATTCACCTTCATAATCTTGTCCTCCTCAGTCATTTTTACTGATTCACTGAAGGTTAGAGGATTTGCCCTGGAGGCAGGAAGTTTAAACCACATACCCTGAGTGCTTTAATTATGGGTCATTCTACATACGGAGGGTGTGTGAGAAGGAAGAGGGAGTGAGATATATGTATTGATCTCATTTCTAATATGATGTCTGCTAAGAAATTCAGGTAATAACAACAACAACATTCAATTTATATATCGCCCTTCAGGACAACTTAATACCATACTCAAGTGGTTTACAAAATGTGTTATTGCTATCTTCACAATGATTACCCTGTGAGGTGGGTGGGGCTGAGGGAGCTCTGAAAGAGCTGTGACTGACCCAAGGTCACCCAGCTGGCATCAAGCGGAGGAGTTAGGAATCAAACCCGGTTCTCCAGATTAGAGTCCTGCCACTCCTAACCACTACACTAAACTGGCTGCCTATGGTAGGCATTATGTTTGTGGTATTCTTCCTGGGAGAGTGCGGTATGCATAATTGTCATTTTGTATGAAGTGTGCAATGCATGTATGTCCCATTCACAGTACATACTAACCCAAACCCATATTTTTGAAGGTATGCATGCACATGTGCCCTGACCTGGATGGCCCAGGCAAGCCTGGTCTTATCTGATCTTGGCTGCTAAGCAAGGTTGGCCCCAGTCAGTATTTGGATGGAAGATCACTAAGGAAGGCCGGGGTCACTATGCAAAGACAGGCAATTGCAAACCACCTCTGAACTGCTCTTGCCTTGAAAACCCTTTGAGGTTGCCATTGCCCCACTATTAGGAATAAGAGCCAGACACAATATTTGGATTATAAAATGGGCCACTTTATTAATAAACAACAACCAGGCAACATTAACTACGGCAAGGGCCTAACTAGCGGTACAGGTCAGGCCCTGGGGTCGCTCCCAACCCCGCCCTGATCTGTCTGGGCGAGACCCGCTGCCCCAGGTGCGAGCCATCACCAAATGGCTGGGACCCGGACTGGCCAGGCAAAGTGGTTCACCCCTGTAAAGCTCCCCCACCGGGCCGTACGGCAGCGGGGGGAGACTGGCTTGTCCAGGGGTTCCCCACCAGGGCGTCTAACCACGCAACTGGGCCGTACGGCAGCCAGCCACATCTGGCAGACCCCATTTCCCCACCAATGGGGAGGTGCCAAGGGTGCTCACCGGCCCGCTACAGATTCTTCCCTAACTAACACCCTGCCACCGCAGAGGCCAAGCCTCTGCTTAGGCCTCAGCGCCCCACAAGTGGCTTAATGCCAGGCGCAGCCCTTGCCGCAGGTCGTCCAAAAAAATGGTATTTCCGCTAAAAGATAGGTGTACCCCATCCCCTCTGTAGAGGTCTGCAGACTCGGCCCGTATCTGCGGATGGGGCAAATAGATTCCCAGACCCTCTGTCATTGCTCTAAACAGGGCTCTATTGGCCATCCGCCTCGCCCGTTCAATAGCCCTATGGTCCAATGCCTCCCGCCAAACCCGGCGCGGAAGCATTGCCGACCAAAAAATCAGGACACCAGGCCATCTTCCCATAATCTCACGGAAGTCATCCTGTGCCTGGCACGACAGGGCCACGCCCTTCATCAGACCCAAATCGTTGCCTCCCAAATGGACCACAAGAATGTGTGGGGGAGGGGAACTCTGGCCCTCAAACAACAGCGGCAGCAAACCAGCCCAACGCAGGCCTCTTCTGCCCTGCCACTCCACTGTGGCCCAACGGCTGAGTCCAAGCTGGGACCCGATCCGCGTCCTCTTCGCTTGGTGCGCCGCCCAAAAGACCATACTATGGCCACATATGAGGATGCGTATCCTATCGCGCCACGCCACAGCACCTGAAAGAAAAACAACGTCAGCATGACTGCCCACCAGCCAGGGGCCTCACATAAGACTTGTAAGCGGAGGAGCGCCACCGCCCCACCTTCTGAATCTCGGCTCCTGAATACCCCATCGCTGCGGCCGTGGAAGCCGCACCTATACGAAAAGAATGGGTCCCAAATTTGACCCCTTCTAGCCCCAACTTCGAGAGAGCCCTACCCGTGACGGTCCAGAACTGGTACTTCGTAAGCGGGGAGGTATCCTCATGGCAAAACAGCGCCCCAGGCATCGTGCCCCGGGCTCTCAAATACGTCCTCAAAGCCGCCACCGGGCACAAGTCTTTAATTGCGCATTGCCCTATTGACAAATCTACCCCCTTTTGCATCTGGTCGGTCTTAGAACGCCTAATGCGAATCACCACTCGATCTCCCTGAATCTTAACGTCAGAAGCGGAGATGGCACGGCCAGAATCGTCCTTAAGCGACTGGGGAACGAGCTCACTAACTCTGAGAGCTCCAAAAAATGCTATCAAGGAAGCGGCATGGAATAACAGTTCCTCAAAAGGGGAACTGCAGACCAGGGGCCACATGGCCCTCAAACCCTGTAAAATACTAGGGGAAATAGGCTGCCTGGCGTCCCTCATGACGACAGCCTCCCTGGACCAACCCTCCAGCATCTTCCTAATGCGGAAGTCCCCGGTGGGGTCGACCAGGCCCCGGGCCTTCGAAGCAAAACCCAAAGCCGCGAGCGGACTATGAATGTATTTAACCCTGTGCCCCTTACCTTTCTGAGCAACACAAAATTGGGCTGCGTGCTCAACTGGAATTGGCCAAGTCTGCAGCAGACCAGCCTCCTGCCTGAACTCCGCAAAGTACCTCACCGCCCTGTCATAGGCTCTCCTGGTACTAGGGGCCAGAGCTAACTGTATAGCTCTGGATGCCTCGGATTCCCAATCCTCCATAGCTCCAAAGGAACCGGGGCGGGCAGCAAATCCGCCTCTGGGGCAAGCTGTCGAAACCGGTCCATCTGCAGACAAGATAAGGCGTCTGCCACCTCATTATTTAACCCTGGTACATGTCTGGCTAAAAACAGAATGTTTAGGTGAAGACACCTTAACGTGAAAGCTCGGACCAGCTTCATTACCCTGGGGGATCTAGAAGAGAGGGAATTCACGACCTGCACCACTGCCATATTATCGCACCAAAAGTGCACGGAGTGGTTGGCCATTTCCCCGCCCCACAGGTAAACAGCCCCTAGAATCGGGAAAAACTCAAGAAATGTAGGGTCCCTGCACAGGCCAGCTTCCATCCAGCCGGCGGGCCATGGCTCAGCACACCAGTGTCCCCTGAAATAAATTCCCAGACCTATGGAGCCCGCTGCATCAGAGGAAACCTGAAGGTCTCCCTCCAACAACAGCTCCTGCCTCCAAAAAGACACACCATTGAAACTGCCCAAAAATTGGGACCAGACTTCCAAGTCCTGCCTCATACCTGGAGAAATCCGAATCCTATGATGCGGCAGCCGAAGTGACCGCATTGCATCACAAAGGCGCCTCAGGAAGGCTCTACCTGGCGCCACCACCTTGCACGCGAAGTTTAGATGACCTACAACTTGCTGTAGCTCCAATAAAGAGACTTTCCGCTTACCTAAGAGGGTCTGCAACCGAGACCGCAACTCCTGAAGCTTTACCAAGGGCAGCCGCGAAGTCTGCCGCTCGGTATCTAATTCTATCCCCAGGAAGGTCAAAACCGTGGTTGGACCCTCCATCTTTTCATGTGCTAAGGGCACACCCAATTCGTCAGCTAAGCGTACAAAATCTTCCAATAGGCGGGCACACTGCCCAGTGTGCGGGGGCCCAACCAGGATAAAATCATCCAAATAGTGGGCGGAGTCACGGCAGCGTTGCCTGCGACGTAGTGCCCACTCCAGGAACGTACTAAAACGCTCAAACACTGCACAGGAAACAGAGCAGCCCATGGAAAGGGCTCTATCCATGTAAAATTTGCCCTCAAAGGCAAACCCCAGCAGTTCAAAGTCGTGGGGGTGAACAGGGAGAAGGCGGAAAGCCGACTTAATGTCGCATTTCGCCATCTCAGCCCCCCGACCACAACGTCTAACCACTTTGACCGCCTGGTCAAAGGATGTATAACGCACCGAGCATAAATGCTCGGGAATTGCGTCATTGACAGAACCACCCCTGGGGTAAGACAGGTGGTGAATAAGCCGGAATTCACCCGCTGCCTTCTTAGGCACTACCCCCAGGGGAGAAACCCGCAAACAAGGGACTGGAGGGGAGGGGAAAGGGCCCAAAACCCTGCCCTCTGTGCATTCCTTTTGAATCTTTGCCCGCACCACATCCTCCATGCCAATAACCGAACGCAAATTAGCTGACATGAAGGCAGTTCTGGGGCCTTGAAAAGGTATACGGAAACCAAACAAAAAACCTTGTAACAAAAACTGGGCATCCGCCCTGTTAGAGTAGTCGGCCAGCATGGCCTCAAGTACCCTCACTTTTATTGGGCTGGGGCCCTTTACTAGGCCCCTGTTGCCCAGGGGGGCCACCCCCTTTCTTTCCAAACGGCCGTTGCCTTTTACAGGCATTGAGGGCATGCGGACCCCGGCAGGTCGGGCACTCATGGCCAAATCGACAGTTTTTACGGTTGCACACTCCTTTTGAGGTGAACTCAAAGCAAAGCAGCCGGGGCTGAACCGACTACCCCGCCGAGGCGCGGGAACCGTAAGAACCCTGGGCAAACCCCCCAGAAGCCTGTGATGAACGCTGCACAATATGACCGCTGTCCGATCTGTCCCCAACTGAAGACTTAGCCGGGGTCATAAGCTGCAACCAAAGGTGCTGGTGGACTTGATCCCAAGGCAAAGATGGGTTCAAGGCCGCCCGCATCCGGAATTCTTCGTCATATTGAAGCCAGGCTGCACCTAAGAATTCCGTGTGAGCCCTATAAATAATGTCCATGTACTGGAACAGCGGAGCAGCCCTCCAGGGCTGCGCCCTAGCTATGACTCCCGCGTATATAAGAAAACCTGGGAGCCAATTATGCCATGTTCTATCTATCTTGCGCCTCTTGATGCGCTCCTTGTCGCGGTCCTCCAGATCTTCCTTATCCTTCTTCTCCAGATCTCTGAAGAGAAGGGTAAAGACATCTACATAATCACCGCGCAGGATCTTCTCTCTAGTAGCCGGGGTGAGATGATCACCTAAAGGCATGGCTGTGTCCCCCACTGGGAGGGCCCTATAAGGCACGGAACCATAATTGGACCAAGGAACCCCATAATAAGACCCCCATGGTGGAACAAGGCCCATGCCGTGAAATTGTGCTGGAGGGGGCACCCAAGCAGCAGCGCCGGACGGCTGCCCCGGGACAGCCGACTGACTCCAATTACCCCAGTCAGGGAACAAACTGAAACATGAAGGACCCACAGAGGAACCAGATTGTGTACCCGCAGCATGTGGTGCATTTTGCTGCGCCTGACCCCAGGGCCAGGCGCCTGGCTGCTGTGGCCAAGAACACTTACCCTCAGCCTCGGGCGGTTGCACCACCAGCGCCACTTGTCCAGCATCCTGGGTCCAGGTCCCCTCCACCTCCGAGGCTGCTGCCTCCGCCCCCTCGTCCTCGACGACATGACTGGCTGCCGAAGTAGATGGAGCCGAAGCAACACCAGAGGATGCCCCCTCTAAAGCCGCTAAACGAGAAAGAATATCGTTAAGTGATGCAGTCTTAGACGCAATCCTGACTGGTCTCCTACTCGCCGGTTCAGCTGACTGGGCAGAAGATGCCCGTGCCTGCTCTAAAGCAGCAATCCTCGCTAAAATCTCACGTCTTGCGGGAACATCTGCCTCCTCATCAGATGATAAGGCAGCAGCAGCGCACTTAAGTGGGCACTTGGCAGGCTGCTTGCCCTTAGATTCACCTGTACCCTTCTTGGGTCCCATCCTAAATGAATCTCAAAGAAAGAAGCGGTGGCTAAAGACAAAACCCCCAGGGGGCCCCAGAAAACAGCTAAATCAGCTGGAACAGGGCGGGAGGCTAACAGGCCGCCTACAACACCACAGCACAGTGGTGGGATCTGCCCCAGAAAAGAACTGATTCACAGCCAAACCACTTAACCACTGTGCCTCCGCTGCTCTAACAATGGCCCAGACCAGGAAAACAGCAACCGCACTTCCAAAGAGGGGGAATAACAAAGATCCAGGCCAGTAATTGCCGCTCCAGGCTATTCAAAACCCCCAGAGCCCAGAGTGGCTACTTAAAGAACTACCCCCTAAAATGGCCGCCAAGGCTAGGTGCAAAATGGCCGCCGCAACAGCCAGGCGAAGGCCAAAGCCAGCCATTTATGCAGGCGCGGGAAGCCCTCACCAAATGTGCGCTCGCCCAGCGCCGGGATGGGGGGGGGTGCCGAAATGGCCCTCAGTCACGGGCCCTGAACGGGGAGCCGCAGCAGCAATGGGAGGGGGCAATCCGCACCCACCCCCTATTCGCCGCAGTCGGGAACGCGGCGGCAAGGAACGAACCGCCCCAAGGGGCTAAACAGGCGCCGCGTGAAGCGCCGCGCCGAAACGCCCGGCCGGATCGCAGCCGCTTCAAAACAAACGGCGCCAAGCCGCTCCTCCCCCATGGGCCCGCACTCCGCTCCGATGCGAACTGGAGCAACGGGGGGGGGGTGGCACGCAGGCTCGCCGGCCGGCCCCCCGTGCCACTAGAGTGACGGGGGGAAGGAATCTTGCCACCGCACCAACCCAACGCCGCCCGAAGACCAATGAGGGTGGCAGGCGGGCAAAAAACGCCCGATATTCCCCCTCCCCGCACAACCACGAGCCGGGCAGTAAACGGCCGGCCGCCGCTAGAGAAGAGGGGAAGCGCTTTCCACCCGACCGCCCTGGCCAACCCTTCACCCAGCCGGGCAGAAAAACCACGCTGGGTCCTGCTGGTCCTGAAGTCCGAAGGCCTCGTGCCGGGGAGCAAACGAAACGTGTTGCCTCCACCGAGCACGAGGCAAGACTGAAGCCACGGGGGCGGAGCGGCAAAAAATGCTGAGACTCCGCCCCCAAGGCTGACTCCCCGGATGAGGCTGAATTTGTCTGCCTCCATCCTTACAGTGAGGCAAACGGCTGCCACCTGCTCAAAAGGGGGTGCAAGCCCCCCCAGCAGGGTTGGCAGTATAAGTTGGCTGCAATTTACATACACATTTGCATGTACTGAAGCTGCAAAATAGTGTGTTGCCCCTTTCACACAAAATAGTGCATACTGAGAAGATTGTGCATAGCATGTTGCCCTGGTACATGAGATAGAAATGGCAGAAACATGATGCCCCAAAAGGGTTCTTTCCAGCCTGGCATGCAGTAGAAGAGTCCTTGAGAAAATGTCAAGGATTTTCCAGGCTTGGTCAGGTTCAAATTGTGGCTGTTTCAGCAGCCTCCCCACTTGCTTACATTAATATTTCTACCTTTTTCAGCCAAAGCTGATCCAAACAACATGCAATAGTAATCTTCAGGATTATTTTGAACATTTTTAAAATGCCGTATTCCTATTATATAAAATGTATGGAAGAAAATTCTTAATAGCTTATGAAAAAAAAAACAAGTTATTTCTTGTAAGTGAGAAACATTATATCATTTGAAAGATGATGTAGCTTTAGCACCACCTCGGTTCAGAAGCTTACATCCTTCAATGCATATATTGTTCTTAGCCAGTTGAGTATAGCCTCTTTGTTAAACTGCTCTTCTTTTGATTAGTTAGCAGCACAGAATAAAATTCTGATCTAGACCTACATGCATGAAGTGGTAATCTAGCTAAGTCCACTTGAATTTAACCAGTCACCTGATACCTAGCACAGTTGGCACGCACAAACTGACTGTACTGCACACATCCAGTTCCTAGTCCAGCACTGAGACTTACGCAGGGCTTTTTTTCTGGGAAAAGAGGTGGTGGAACTCAGAGGGTTGCCCTCGGAGAAAATGGTCACATTGCTGGTTGCCCCGCCCCCTGACCTCCAGGCATGGAGAGCAATCTAACCTCCCCTCTGTCTGGAGATCAGGGGGCGGGGCCACCAGCCATGTGACCATTTTCAAGAGGTTCCGGAACTCCGTTCCACAGTGTTCCTGCTGAAAAAAAGCCCTGGACTTACAGAATACCAACTGCCACCACAGAGAAGGTCCCAAGCACAATTCTCCATTAGCTGGCGGCACTGGCAGCTGGCAGCAGGGAAGACACCAAACACCTCAGCAAAGGAACTGCTGAAGGACAGTCCTCCTTTTGCCATCCTTGATGATGATACAATGAACAACAACTGCCATGGTAGAGGGGAGGCACAAGCGTAATCTGCCTGCAACCACCTGAGCATATCAATTGCTTGCAAATGGGAGGAACCACTATCCCTCGGATTTTTATATTGCACTGACACAGATTTGATTTTGCTAAAGTTCCTTAAGTATATTAATGGAAATGTGGGGCATGAGTCAAATAAATAAACAAGTACATTGTGCAGACAACCATAATTCCTGGATCCATCCAGCCAGAAGACTCTTACGTACAGCACCTTCTTGCCTATATGGGTCCAGATTCAGCAATGTAATGCACACATGGGAACCTTCATCCACTTTCACCTTCCTGGAATGAAATACATGGATTCAGTTGATTCCTTTGATTCCTTCAAAATTTTGTCCATCTGAGTATAAAGTTGCCTACTCCAGGCTGGAAAGTTCCTTGAGATTTGGGGGCAGAGCTTGGAGAGGGAACAGTTTGGGAAGGAGAGAGAGTTCAACAGAGATATAATGCCATACAGCACATCCTCCAAAACTGCTATTTCCTTTGGCAAAACTGATCTCTATAGAGAACTGATCTCTATAGGGATCAGTTGTAATTATAGGACAACTCATGGACCAACATGGAGGTTGGCAGACCTATTAGAGCAAGAGATTGTCCACATGTTTGGTATTAGAGACATTCAATTAAAATCTACCAACTTGCTCCATCCCTCACTTGCCATGGGGCAGTGGACTGGGGCTAGAGGCGATGGAGAACAAAGATGCCACACCCAGGACTGGAGGAAAACCAACTATATTGATTACAGCCATTAGAGCATTGGCACAGCATAGGGCACAGATCCAAACACGGAACAACTTGCCTGCCATTTAGTGGAGCCCCTTCCAGCCCGCCTGCTGGGAACCACGTGGGATGACATGGGATGTGATTCCGCCTGACAGCAGCAGCACGGTGGTTCCTATGCCACCTGGGAGCAAAGCCAGGCAACGGCTCCAGAGCTGACACTTCCTCTCATGGCTTACACCAAGATCCTTTAAAGGAATCGCCAAAATGGAGTGAGACAGCAAGCTGGCACAATCTCTTCCCCAGCTAGATCTGGCCCAATGACCAAAAAACTGCCCAAGTTGTGACAGATATGAGTGAACCAAGTGGAACTGCACATGACAATGCCCTGAAAAGGAGGGAGGGAAGCAGGAGCAGCCAGTTGTTACCCCAAGGGGGCTGTGCCCTCTGCCCACTGTTGCCACATCCCCCTATGCTGCCAGGACACCAGGGATTGAGCACCTGGCACCCAGTGTGGGAAGCAGCCCAGGCTCCCCTCCCCACCATGATATATATAGGAGTGCCTGCTGCAAGGGCCCCAGCTACAACAATGAGATTGCCCAGCAGGGACTGCTGGGGTGCACCCTCTGGCTCCTGAATCCAGCTGCCCACAGCACCATAAACAGGCCTCCCAGTAAGCCAAGAAGCCTTGCTTGCCTAAGGAACTACAACTGTTCTATTGTTAACTTGATGAGTCAATTCTCTGCACTTAAAGACACTTCAGACACACTGAAATAAATGAAGCTTGGAATCCCTGTATTTCTCAGTGAGGATAGAGGCATATACTCACACTATTTCCATCCCATCCTTACCAATGTGAGCTAGGCTGATCCTGCAAGAGATGACAATGGCAAATATTTTATTTGCACTCTCTGGAAAAATGCCAGAGATAGGAAAAAGTAGAGACTGAGGCACAGACCTTGCCTGCTGGGCAATCTCATTGTTGCCCCCTCCATGCCTATAATAGAAAGTTCACTTTCTTTGAAGACTAGGGGAACTAGTGGTAGAGACGATGGTTTTGTCCTTTAAAACAGCAAAACACAGTCACACCAAATCAGGTAAGATGCAAGAGATCTGTTATGGGAAAAGATCAGAATCAGATCATCTTACTATGTGATAAAGAACTCCTTGTTCAGGATCTGAAATTTCTTAGTACTTTTAAAAGATTGTGTATGCAGTACCTCTTTCCCCCCATACAAATGTTTCCCCAGTTGCTTTTAGCCTTGATAACAAAGTAAGTCAAGTAACTTCCCATTTGTATATAAGGAAAGAGGTAGGAGACAGGCTTTATTTTAAAGCAAAAGCAGAGCACACAGGTGAAGGGGAACCAGTTCCTGTCCTTTCCCACACATTATTCTGGTGCCTTAAGCTTTTTCCTTCCACCATGATTTCAGAAGTCAGCTGGGCAGGGCAAAGTATGTTGAAACAAGCATGGCAAAATAAATTGAAGGAGAGTCTTTAGCTCTCCTCACCAGTCCATTGGGATATTTTTAAATGGTGCTCAGTGGTTGTTTTATCCCCCTGGCTTGTTTTTAAATGGCTTGTTTTATTTTTTGCCTTTACTACTTATGATCTTTTAATGATTTTTGTACTATTTCTACTTGTAAGCAACCTTGAGCAGGACTCTGGAGAGGTTGCACATAAATATTCTAGATACATCTTCATTTGTTTGTTTTAAACAGACTTCTTCCCCCACACATTCCCACTGCAGGATGCCTGGAAAGGGTATCCCTCCCTATTCAAGAATGAAAGCAAAAATGCTTTCTCCTATACAACTGAAATTCAACAGGGAAGAATCCTTTCATGGAGAATATAGCTCATGAGAATTTGGTCCTCCCAGCCGGCAGGCAACAGTCACTTGAGCCTGGGGCCACATATTGCTCCCTCGGAGGAGAAAGCAGCAGACTACTTCTTTCACAGCTATCCAGGAATCTGGGCAAGGGGTGGAGCCAAGGGCTTTAAAAGGCAGCTCCGCCCCTTTAGTTCACAGTTTGCCTTGTGCTCGGCCCATCCACCTTCCTTGTACTAGTGCAGGTCTAGCAGGTTGCTGTTTATCAGGGCCAGGTAGGAATTTTTTCTCCTTTTCCCAACTGGCCTTGGGGACAGGTGGGGTTTTTTGCCTATCTTGCACTGCATGCATGGGTTGAGGTAATTGGTCTATGGTGGAGCCTTAAATAGGTGGTCCCTGGCAGGATAGAGTTTCGGAGAAGTGAGTGGGCTGGTGAGCACCCTTGGCACATCCCCATTGTTGAGGAAATTGGGGTCTGTCAGGATCGGCTGGCATGTTTGCCAACTGCCAGTTGTGAGGGCAGACTGCCGGGTGGGACCTCCTGTACAAGTCCTTTCCTCATACTTTAAGGCTGGGGTGGTAGGAGCTTGTAGGGAGAACCATTTTGCCTGACCAGCCAGGTCCCAGCCATGCACATGGATGGCTCACACCCGGGGCAGCGAAGCTCGCCCAGACAGGTCAAGGCGGAGGTCCAGGGGTGACCCAAGGGCTTGACCTGTACCACTAGTTAGGCCCACGCCATGTTTTCTTAATGTTTTCAGTTAGCTGTTGCCAAATAAAATGGCCCTTTAGTTCCAAAGCCTTGTGTCTGCCTCTTTATTCCAACTGGGAGAGCAATTTCCTCCCAGTCTGGACAAGAAAGAAGTTATAGGTGGACATGGATCTGCTGTTAAAATCAATATAAATTAATAAAGAAACTTACATAATAACTATAATTAAGAATAAAAATATTAAAGACTAGTACAACCCAAATATAATTATAACAAGAGGAATCAGTTGTAGCTAACGGGTATGGCAGACTCCATAACACAGGGAAAATCAATTAAGTAAATAGAGTCCTAAAAACTCTGCACTCAGTTTAAACACTCAGCAAACAACATGTCTTGTTAGTTCATGGAATCATCACTTCTGGCCTTAGAAACCACATATTGGGATTTCTAAAGCTCCAACATGTCACTGAAAATATATCATTCAAGAATAAGTTGGCACATTTTATTGTCTACTAATAGAGTCAATATTTTTGCTAGAGTCAGAGTATAAGTAGACACTTTTACCAATAGTCCAAACACTATCATTTGATGGATGCATTACTCCCTTAGTATTTACAACATTCAGTTTCATTTTGAATTTAAAATGACTAAAGTGCTTTTATTCACCTTTTAAAAGCACGTTTTCATGTGTACCATCAGGTTTACCATTCGATGATTCTCATTTCAAGCCCATCCTGGGAGACCTTCAAAGAAGACCAGGGTTGTGGAGGTGGGCAATAACAAACCACCTCTGTTAGGCTTGGAAACCCCAGCAGAGGTCACCTTAAGTCAGCTATGACTTGATGGCACTCTCCACCACTACCACATAGATAAAAAATCTAGTAATGATCAATAATATCATATTATAAAGTCTTGATAGTTAGTAGTTATTAAAGATATTAGTGTTTCACAACTTTTTTTCGATAGTTATAGTAAGAGAGGCCCTCCTGACAGCAAAACGTGCACTGGGTGTGAGAGAGTGGCATTCGAGAAGATGGGCCTCCTCCTCCAAGCCTATGGGCACGGGGGACCACACTGTCTGGAAACATCCTTGCTGGGAGTCAATTCTGAGGCCTGCCTCCCCTTCCCTTCCGTGTGTAGTCCCCTCCTTTTGCCTGCAAAGGCTGGGCTAGCAAGATGGACTTTTCCCTTTGCCTCTCCTGGTCCTGGTTCGCAAAGACCTTGAAAGCAATCTTGACCAGTACGGAGGGGGTCTTTGTTTGCTGGTCCTCAAGCTTCTGGAGCTTTTTACGAATGTTTGCATAGGCATTGGCTACGTACATAGCTGTGAGGGGGTTTTGGTTTTCTTCTGCATCTGGGTACATATTCCTCACTTTCAGAATCCCTCAATCAGCCTTCCCAGGTATTCTGAGGGGTCTTCATCTTTCCTCTGTTTAATTTCCCACACCCGGTTCAGATTAACCACTTGGGGGATGGCTTCCAAAAGCCCTTTGGTGATCCAAGAACAGTAAGTGGCATATTTTCCCTCCCTTCATCCATCTTGTAATCCCAGTTATGGTTGGTTGAAGGAAAAATTACATTGATATCTCTGGGCGCATCTCCCTTCCTCGGTCTGGCAAAGGGCCCTCGCTTTATCCAAAATGATTCTCTCATCCTCTGGAGTCAAAATTTGATTCAGTATCTATTGGCAATCTAACCAGGTGGGTTGGTACATGTTACATAGGTCCTGAAACTCCTGAGCCAACTTGTCAGGGTTTTCTCTATATTTAGGGAGGGTTCTTTTCCAAGATATGGTTTCTCTCAGTGGCATCATTCATGAAGCCCCCTGTCTCTCCCCCAGCTCCACAAGGGATTCAAGTGGTGCTTCGGCCCAGTTGGAAGCAGAAGTGCCTTCCCCTGGAGGCACACTGGGTGCAGCGGCTGTTGCTTTTCTGTCCACAGCAAGCCCTCCCAGCTGGGCGGCCTCACACGACATGGGAGGGGCAGCTCCAAAGAGATCCCCCAGAATGGGAAGAGCAGGTCCAAAAATATTTTGCACTGAGCTGGTGGCACTTTCCAAAGCCTCCAGAAGCCACTGGAGCAAGCTCTGTCGCGGCTGTTGTTCTTGTGGGGTGCTAGTTTGCATATAGATAAAGGGATTTGTGCTAGGGTTAAGCTTTGGCACAGTCCCAGCGACTGCATCTGCAGCCAGTCGCTCTTCTCCACTGCCAGGTGGGTGGTTAGGCATTCCAGCTAGCAAGGGATAAATTGGAGGTGCCATGCGATTGTATAGTAGTGTGTCAAAAGTGGAGCTGGAGCTGGAAGGGGAGTCGGTGGCCATTACTGCAGCAGCCATGGTGGTCAACCCAGGATCTGAAGTGGAGAACACTTGTTCTATGTATTGTCGAAGGCTTTCACGGCCAGAGAACGATGGTTGTTGTGGGTTTTCCGGGCTGTATTGCCGTGGTCTTGGCATTGTAGTTCCTGACATTTCGCCAGCAGCTGTGGCTGGCATCTTCAGAGGTATAGCACCAAAAGACTACAATGCCAAGACCACGGCAATACAGCCCGGAAAACCCACAACAACCAACACTTGTTCTGTTTGGGGTGCATTTAAAGCCGCTCGAGTAACAGTTGTGGAGCTAAAAGTTTGTTCTACTTGTGAGGTTACAGGAACTAGCTGCGCTGACATGGCCACAGGCATTTGAGGATCTGTTCTTAGGGCTGCAGAGGCTGCTAACACTCTCACTGCTAACCCCAGGGAGACTGCCCCAGCTCCTGGACCTGACACTACATTCCCATCCACTCTGTCATCCTGGAGTGGTGGGGCGCTTGGAACAATAGGGATTAGGTCCATAGGATCTTCCACTATCAAGAGGCTCAGATTGACCAATGCGGGTCGAGTCATGGGGGTCTTTCTCCCATCTTTACTGGAGGCCTCCAGGTGTGATTTTCTTTTGCCCTTCCTCACTAGCATTTGCAGGCAGCGAGGCAGCTCTGCCTTGCTTCAAATGAACTTTCCCCACCTGGCTGCATTAAACCACATCCCCAGATATTGAAATTCCTCCCTCAAACCATTACTCTGATAATAGTCCATCAACTTCGGGATTTATTGTCGAAGGCAATATCAGATCAGATCAGATGGGAAAACTTATGAAAAAGCACAGCCTGCACAACCTACAAAGTATTCAGACCCACCAGAAAAATACAACAGATGCTACGATCAGCAAAAAACAGAAGAGATCCCTTCACCTCTGCAGGAGTATACCACATACCCTGCAGCTGTGGACAAGTTCACATCGGGACCACACAGCATAGCATCCAGACAAGAATAAAAGAACATGAAAGACACTGCAGACTTGCCCAACCTGAAAAATCAGTAGTGGCTGAACATAGCCTAACTCAAACAGGACACAGTATCTTATTCCAGGACACTAAAAACTGGACAACACATCTAACTACTTTGTCAGATTGCACAGGGAAGCCATTGAAATTCATATGCATAAGCACAATTTCAACAGGAAAGAAGAGAGTTTAAGAATGAATAGGGCATGGTTTCCAATCCTGAAAAACACCAGACTAACAAAATACTCTACATCTTACAATAGCCCTGCAGATAAGATTAGCATATCAACCACCAATCCAGATGCAAAAGAACCTCCTCAGGATACAGTGAAACTTCCCCCTATTAGCATTCCACACCCTGGGAAACTCTTACAAGATGACTCAGCCCAAACCCACCTTCCTGAGTAGATATAATTTACCTGCTAACATCTTCTCCACACATTGACACTGAGAGATCTCTGTCTTTCGGTGCTACACCTCTGAAGATGCCAGTCACAGCTGCTGGTGAAACATCAGGAACTACAATGCCAAGACCACAGCCATACAGCCCAAAAAATCTACAACTAACTTCTGGATTTTCTCTTGGTTAAAAGTCCCAGCCATGGGCCATCTCATCCCATCAGCCAAAATATAGTTGGGCAATCTTC
This sequence comes from Eublepharis macularius, assembly GCF_028583425.1. Classification (NCBI taxonomy): domain Eukaryota; kingdom Metazoa; phylum Chordata; class Lepidosauria; order Squamata; family Eublepharidae; genus Eublepharis; species Eublepharis macularius. The sequence goes on from NC_072796.1 coordinate 100,929,547, forward strand.
CCATGCTATAGGTCATTAATTTCTCCATGGGGTAGTCTTTCTCTGCTATCCTGGTTCCCACAACTAATTTCTAATTCTGAATCATACATTCTAAAGGGGACATGGGTGCCTCAATTCGCTTGCTTCCCCAATTTCCTATTTCATCTCTCCCAACTATAAGGTAACACAATAACGCAGTATGATTCAAATCTCAATTCAATAATAAAAAAATCGCAAGCAAAAAAAATACAATGCCAATGACCGGAGGGGAGGAGCGCCTTTGCAATGCACTAGGCTGAGCCAGTCAAGTTATTGGATCGCCCTTCTTCCAATTTTATCCCTAGGGGCTGACGCCCCCTTCAGAAAGGGCAGCTGCGGTGTCTCCAAGAGATCTAGGCTCACAGCTGATGGAAGCCCCAAAACTGTTGGCAGACTATAGCACTTGGGCAGCTGTACACCGGTTGCTAGGCAGAGGAAAAGGGGTGGTGGATAGGATTAGAAGAACTGTGAGGAGAAGCACAAGACACCCTCTCTTTTGAGAGGTACACCCAGCTTTGGTCTCCCGACTTATGGATCTAAACGTTGGCACACAAACAAAGAACAACCACACACACACCCCAGTCTGGAGAAAGTCAGAACTTCCCCTTCAGGAAGCCTCTTAACCCCCCCCCTTTCCTTCTCCCTCTCTAATGAAAAGAAAGCTGTCCTTCCAAAGCACACACGCATGCACACACCCACACACGTGCACCTTCAGTCGCTTCTCTGTTTTGTGAGTTCCAGACCCGCCCCTTCCTTTTAATTAACTCACAAGCTCCAGACCCACCTCTGCACTTTTAATGAGTTTGTGAACTCCAGGTCCGCTGCTTCTCTTTAATTAACTCATGAACTCCATGCTAAATGTCTCTGGAATGAATTAGATCGCACAGTATTGAAAGAAATGACTCATGATTTTGGGACTTGGTTGCATTCAAAATAAGTTCCCTCTACTGCCATATTGATTCATTTATTCCAGGCCACATCTGGTCTTCTTACTTTAATAAAGTCTTGGGGACTCAATATCCCTAACCAGAGGGAATTTGGACTTGCCAACAGGTTGTACATCAGGATTCTCTGGACTTGCCAGAATGGGCACCAGTTTCCGAAGCTGAAATTAGAGGACTAATTGCCTTATTACCCACTGGTAAATCTCCAGGTGAGGATATGTTACCACCTGAACTGTATAAAGCCTTCCCAGATTGGTGGGCCCTAGTACTGGCTAGGGCATTTACTCAAATGAATGGCTCACGCCTAATCCTCTCTGGATGGAAGCTGAGCATAGTGCTACCTATACACAAAAAAGGGGATAAATCTGACCCGCAAAATTATAGACCTGTAAGTCTACTTGACACAGCAACAAAACTGTGTAGCAAATATCTGCTGGCAAAATTGGAAGATTGGGTGACCACCGAAAAAATAATTCATCCCACACAAGCAGGATTTCAGAAAGGTCTTGGAACTATAGACCACTGTCAAACACTATACCAACTGGCTTACTCTGGAATAAATGGGCCAACAAAGGCACTTTATGTAGCATTTGTTGACTTGGCTGCCGCATTCGATTCAATCAATAGGTCCTGCTTATGGTCCAAGCTTGCCAAACTTAACATCGATAAGCGACTGCTGTTTATGCTCCGTGAGCTGCACAAAGATACTTTTTCTCAAATCCGGGTGGGAACCTCTGGATCATTAACCAACAGAATCCCTATTAGTAGAGGTATGAAACAGGGTTGTGTGCTGGCCCCTCTACTATTTAACCTGTACATCAATGATATCAATGAGACTCTGTCAGGTCCCCAATTTATGCCGCCTTCTCTGGGACAACAGAAGATTTCAGTTCTCCTTTATGCAGATAACATGGTCCTAACCTCCCTGACCAAGATCGGCTTGAGAAGACTCTTAGATCAGTTAGGACATTATTGTAATGAAGAAGCTCTCCATGTCAACTACACAAAGACAAAAGTAATGGTTTTCAGGAGAAAGCCAAAGATCTCCCGCTGGAGCATCCTTGGCAACCCAATCCAACAATGCAGCTCCTTTAAATATCTAGGGGTAACCTTTAAAGAGACTCTGAATTGGAAGATACATCTTGCGTTGGTTAAATTCTCAGCATCAAGGATTGTAGGGTCAATCATACATTTCTTTTATACAAAGGGAGGGTCGACTGATAGATCCTGCACTGAAATTATTTAAGAGCAAGGTAGTCCCTCACCTCCTATATGGAGCTGAAGTGTGGGATTGGAAGGAAGACATTGTAGCCAGTCTTGAGGTAATCCAAAACCAATTCTTGAGACGGATTTTGGCTTTACCCTAAGGTGCTCCTGCCACACTGATGAGGGCCAAAACAGGACTCCCTTCCCTTAGGGCGCAGGTACACCTTGCAGTTTTAAAATACTGGAAAAGGAACAAATTTTCCAGTTCTGACTCTTTAAGTTGCTAATCAGTAAATTACTTACTATCCAAAGACCCCACATGCCCTGGCTTTCTATCTACCATTTGCCAAAGGTATTCCATCCCGGATGACCTGTTAGGGGTATCAGCCGACAACCTCCCACTTAAGAAGTGCATCTACAAGTCAGATGCAGTGATGGATCGGCTGTCAATATTAAAATCTAAGGCAGCTCCTTGGTATAAACTAATCAAATTTGACCATTTAAGATCTCCCTACCTAGCCAGTATTTCTCATTACAACCTCAGAGTGTCTTTCACTGCTCTGCGCTTTCAGATGATGCAGACAGCTCTTTTGGCAGGGCGTTATTCTCACGGCCCTATGGAACATCACACCTGCATTTGTGGATTACCTACAGTGGAGAACCTTTCCCACTACCTACCTTATTGCCCATTATATGGTGTACTCAGAGCTAAATTTTTGGCCAGAATCCTATCAGTGACAAACACATAGTCTGAAATTGAGAAGATTGTGTTTTTGTTATCTGACACTGATAATAATCTGTCGCATAGAGTCTCTCAGTTTGCACTCGCAGCCAAAAAGATAAGATCTAAGGTGGTACTGAATGAGGCTGTTTCATGACTCCTGGGATAGTTTGGCATACTGTATTGTTTTAATTAATTTTAGTAGCCTATACAAACTGTGATAATAAAAATTAGTTTGCATACTCCAGGTATGCTGCTTCTCTTTAATTAACTCATGACCTCCAGGTCCGCCACTTCTTTTTTAATCAACTTGCACAAGCACACTGTATGGACTGACGAGACATGAACACAGACGGAGCACGACAGTTTCAAAAACAATTGCAAAACAGTTCCCTCCCCCCTTTTTTCTCTTTGCACTACCTATTCCCTCTTTCCCGTCAACACGTCACTTATCAAATGAGCGCTCTTCCCCTTTTTCACTTGTACACTTCACTCTCTATTAATGGTGGGACCTAGCAACTTCCCGCATAAAGCAGCACCCCTGCTCTCACTCTAGAGACTCACTAAGGAATTATCTGCTCCAGCCTGGAAAAGGTTTCCTTACTTATGACGGCTCTTCCTACCCTGATCCCCATTGCAGGACTCGAGAGTTCGATTGTGGTGCTCAGGAATGCCACCCGTATGGACGGAACCAAGATTCCTGGGCTGATTGAAGTCAATTAGGGTGCACCTCAGCAGAGATGTCGATGTCCCCCGCACTAGTGGCACCCCCTAGAGGTGCAATATCCCGGACAGGCCCCCAAGTTTGTTCCACGTAAAACCTGTGGGCCAAGTGTCCCTAGGCTGATCAAGAAGAATCACACGAAGAGTCCTGATAAGGAGATGCTAAAATGTTTATTAAACATGGAAGAAGGCATACACAGAAAGTAAAGTTCCCTCTGCACCTGCTGCTCTTCAAGGCTCTGAGTGAATGACAAGAGACTTTGTACCCACTGGTTAATTAGCAAAAATTATAATATTGGCATTTGTATTGGTCAATCTTAATGAGCGTACAACTGACCTGGTGAGAGTCCATTGGTTGATTACCTTTTTGATTATCATTAGTTATGCCCCTTCTCAAATTAACAATGTTTATCATTTCAAAGGAACACATTCTTCCTCCCTTGACACCTCAACATCTATAAAGTTCCTTCTCAGCAGAAATGTAACACTTTCCAAGGACACTTCGGATGCCTTGTTTATTAATTCCCAGTGCGTTGCAATTTTTAAACAAACAGCCAGCTATTGTAAATCTAGCCGTATGCCAATGTGGGAGTGATCTCCTCTCCCTTGGGCTGCTTTGATTCCATCCTTGTACCCTCAACCCTAGCACCCCAGTGTCATGAGAAAGCACCCAGGGGCCCTTGAGTTTTCCGCTGATATCAAAGAAAGCTGGTTTGCCCTGTTCAGCCCTGGCACCCGAGCAATGTTTGTTACACTTTATGGCTGGGCTATTACAGCCCCCCTTTGCATTCCACTGACTTGCTAGTTGCTGTTGCTCTCTCACATCTCCCCAGCATCAAAGCTTATGCTTTTTCTATTTCCAAAATCCTTAGGTTAACTATGGATTCTTCCTACTCTAAAATTACATTTAAGCTACGAGTACATTTATGCTACGAGTACATTTATGTGTCATATACTATATGATATCAGGAGTAGACTATTCTATTTACTTGCATAGGTGGGGGTAGTGCATTTGCATAGATTGATAATTTCTGTCATTAGTACATAAAGTATGCTTATCATTTCTATTGGTTCAACATTTTCAGCACATGACATTACATCTGAATTTCCAGTCCATTTCCATCCATATCCCACAGCACCAAAGAAAGTTTTGTTCCCCTTTAATAGGCTTGTGTGGAATTTTTCTCCATTGGGAATAAAGAGGATTGGAGGTGGCTGGGGGCACCTTCAGGGGGCCATAAAGTCCCCCCTGGGATCCAATTTTCCTGAAACTCAGGGAATTTTATAGGACAGTCAGGAGTAGGTTTCCTTAAAATTGGGTGGATTTTGCTTGCAAAATGCCACCCCAGCCCCCTTGATAGCCCCCATAGTTTTCCTTTAGAGAATAATAGAGATTGGAGGTGGCTGGGGGTAAATCTTCATGAAACTTGGGGAGTTGTTAGATGACAGTTAGGAGATTCCCTGCAAATGTTGTGAATTTTGGTCAGAAAATGACACACACCCCTCCCCGGCCACTGGATAGCTCCGAATTGAGTTTTCCACAGGAAACACTAGCCAAATTTTCCCAGTTTGCTCTATATTACTGAAACAAACTGGAGAATCAATTCAGTATTCAGCCAGGGTGGGGATTTTTTTATCCAGTTCAGTATTACCAAACCCAACCATTTTTTTTTTTTGCTTGCACACTCCTACCTCCACCACCCTTAGGGGAACAGAAATTTAAAAACACTTCTCAGAGCAAGAAACTGAATGCAGAATTTATCCACAAATATCACAACCTCTGTTAGAAAAACAATCAGAACTGGCCTAGCCAGTTCAGGTTCCACAGTCAAAGGAACTTTCATTTGGTTCACCCCTCCCCGCCCCCACACACACTTAACAAATAAGATTTTTTTAAATTAGTCATATCTTTAGCTCTGCATACAATAAATGAACCAGAGAAAAAGGGTAAAAATATGACTAAGCGCTGCTAGCAGTCACATCGGATTGGAGAGGGCTGAGTCCCATAAAGCTATAGTCCAGCCAGGCAGAGGAACTCTTTACTGCTTGATTAGTTAAACGGAGGAACTGCATATCCAGAGCTTCTTCACATCCAGACTCAGGGACTCCTTGAGATATTCCCTATGGATAAACTAAAGAATCCTTGCTAGCCCCAAGTGTCTCCATTTAAAGGAATTCAAGCAGCAGCCGCTGGTTAGTGTAGACAGTACTGAACCACAGAGCGACAGCTAGGGAATTCACCAACTGGTGAATTCAATAAAAGACAGGTCCCTATGTTTTATTACAAATGTGATGCAACAGAGGTTATTTCAGGACTTTTATCAGTTGTGGGAAAATGGCACTGGAGGAAAAGTTGCATATTTCATTCAATTATTTGTTTTAAAATCTGAAGCTGAACCTCTTCTGCCATTTTCTGTATCATGTCAGACTGTAATTGTGCCCCCACCTGAAAAGCCCTTTGTGAAAGATCTTAAAGGGTCACACGAACATTTAAAGTTGGTTCCAGTTTATCTGAGGACTTAGGACTGACTCAAGATGAGAAGAAAAAGGAGGATTACAAGCTCAAAGAGCAGATAAAAATAAGTCTGAAACAAGCTTGCCTGATAGAAAGAGAAACAAGTTTGTCATGACCTTGCCATAGGGAAAAGAAGTGCTTTACAAAAGGTTTCTAGGAAAGCAAAGACAAGGGACATGTTGAGACTGGGATCCATTTGCCACTTTAGCCTGCCACAATTTCAAATGCATCAGCCATCACTAATGTATTTAGAAAGGGGGAGCTTTGATTTGTCTCTCAGAAGAGCCATCTGTCCTTAAAACAAATACTGGGTTGATTTAATATATTTTTATTTCTGCAAAATGGCATACTTAACTTTATAGCAGCTCAGTTGCATGGTTCTGTGATGTATAACCACAATAAAAAGGAGAGAGTATCAATATTCTACATTGCTGCAATACCATACCCTAAAGAAAATAGCCAAGGCAAAAGAGAGAAAGAAGAAATGTCTCATTTAGGCAGTTATGCTCTCGGCTGATGTTTCTATTGACTTGGATTAATCAGCTACAGTCATTGCATAAAAGTGAAAATGGGAACTATCCTGCTCCCTAGGCTCTCTCACTTCACTTCTGATAACCACAGTGAGCTTACCTCAGTAGCAACAGAAACACCTACAGATCAGGGGAGTTACATACACTGAAATAAGAGGATCCTATGACTGAGTCCTGCTTTTCTTATTTCACATTCCGTGCATAAACTTTGGTTAAATATCATCACACATCATGAATGTTTCATTGTGAAAGTTGCTTGTGTTCTGCATTCCCCCCTGAAATAACAAACTAGGATTTTCTGGGATAACATGCAATATATTCATTTGCTTAGGGCACAACATTGCATTGCACACTAAATGAGGCAATCTCTAATGAAAACCAACTCCTTGTATTAAAATCTACTCCATTACATGAAAGATTGTTTGTTCCATTTTATGATGTTATCATGGTATACATCTTTATGGCTTCACCAGTGGTAGCAGAGGGTGGAAAATGCTGGACAGGGACATGCAATTCTACATGCCATGGGGAAAGACAGAGATACTTTTCACACTTGTACTTTAAAGTGTTTCTGTACCTGTTTCACATCCCATGCTTGCAGAGGTGTCACACTTGCAAGCTAGACATGGGACTCAGTGCCACTCTTTGTCCACGTTATCCCTGATTTTCCCCCCTGCGGACATACCGTAATTTTATTTTTAAACTGCTGCCAACTTGTGGCTGATCTGATTAATGCCAGTATGAACACTTTTGTCCCCCTTTTCCTTCTCTTCCCCTCTCAGATCAGATATCTTTATTACGGTCATAGACCACACAATAATAGCATACCACCTACAGTCAGGGTAAGTCATATTATTTACAAATCTATTCACTAAAATTTCAGGGTACAGATTCTTAAATATTTAAAACCTTAAAACCTGAGTGCCTAAGACCAAATTATTAAATATTTAAATCCTTAACATTATAAAATATTTAAATATTTCCCCCTGTAAAATACTTCCTAATCTGTATGGCTTGCACAGCAAAATTTGCCACCTTTAATGTAATTTCATGGTCCTTATCGGCTAAAAGCTTATCTAGATAGAATCTATCATTTCTACCTGGGAACTGATTACAAATTGGAGTTATGAAGATTGCCCTAATATTTTGATAAAGCTCACACTCGAAGAGTACGTGTCCCCTAGTTTCTATCTTTCCAGCCCCGCATATACATACTCTTTTCTCGAGTGGTTGTTTTGCATATCTGCCCTCCATGACCGCTGATGGTAACGTGTCCATTCTAAGGAGGGTAACTGCTCTTCTATAATCTGCTTTATCCAAGTTTTGTAAGTAAGGCATCATTATCACTTGGTTTAGGCTATCTATTCCCAGAAAATACCCTTTAACTTGACTCAAGTCGTTCTGCCTTTCAATATCCAGGATTCTTTGTTTCACAAAGGGTTTGACCAAGTCATGTTCCATATTCATCAAAAACTGTTTGGAAAGACCATAATAACCCAATTTGCGCTCCGTTTCTTTGATCCAATGTGGTACTCTAGAATCCCATGCTATTAAACCGGTTAAACCGGAGGGATTAGTTATTAGCTTAAACCAATAGACAATGGTAGCAATCCACAAGCGTGCTTTTACAGTGACCATACCAAATTCCAAACGAATATGTGCATTAGGGACACAAAAGGGAACCTGCAAAATGTGCCTTAAAAACTTGGATTGCACTTTTTCCAGTGACTGCCAATAAGACTGATGTGTTGTTATGCTCAAGGGCGCCGCATAAAGTAATTGGGCAAGAGACTTAGCCTTGAAAATCTTGACTGCTGCTGCAACATTCTGGCCCCCGGAAGACCAATAAAATTTCTCAATCGCTCGTGCACTTTTAAATGCACTTGTTGTAACATGGTCCACATGAGCTTTTCTAGAGCCTGACGCCTGAAAGGCAGTTCCTAAATATTCAAAACAACGGACTTGCTCAATATCCACCGAGTCTATCTTCCACTGGTAAGTTCGCAATTTGCTTCCAAAAACGAGAACCTTTGATTTTTGATAATTAATTTTGATGTAATTGGCCTGACAGTATTGAGCTAATATTTCCATAGCTCGTTTAAGGCCACTGGGGGTTCTAGAGATTAATACTGCATCATCTGCATATAGCAGAAGGGGGACATGCCTGTCAGCAACCTTGGGAGCATGTACCTCAGGACAGTTTAAGTATTCCCCTAGGTCATTTATAAAGAGGTTGAACAGAGCTGGTGCTAAAATACAGCCCTGTTTAACCCCTTTCTCTGCTTTTACGGCTTCTGTGAGATGGCCTTGGGGATCTGTCCTTACCTGGATCTTAGTATTCCTGTATAGAGCCCTTATTAGGATCAACAACCTCTTTTCAATACCCATCCCTTTTAGCTTTTCCCATAATAGGTTACGATGTATCATATCAAAAGCAGATTTAAAATCTATAAAGGCTGCATACAGGGAAACGATATTATTAGATGCATATTTAGTAATCAAATGGTCTAAAATTACACAGTGATCCAAGGTTGAGCATCTTGGTCTAAATCCAGCCTGTTCTTCTCTCAGAATATTATTTTGCTCAATCCACTCCCAGAGTTTTCCTTTCAGGTGACTAGCATACAACTTACTTATTATACTTAGGAGGCTGATAGGTCTATAGTTATTTGGGTCACTTTTGTTGCCTTTCTTAAAAATAGGAACTATAACTCCTGTATTCCAGACTTTAGGAATTCTTGCTGTTCTGTCTATTTCTGTAAACAATTTGGCAAGCAGTGGAGCCCACCAATCTCTGTTTTCTTTAATCAGCTCGGCCGGTATTAAATCAAGTCCAGGAGCCTTTTTTGATTTCAAGGTTTCAATTAGAGATCTTACTTCTGAAGGCTCAACAGGTGGCCATTCTGGTAAGTCTTCTAAATTCTCCAGCAAAAGAGCTGGCTCCTCAGCTGTTCCATATAATTCCCCCCTCCTTTTCCTTGGGAACTGATTGGTCTGTGTGAATCCAACCACACCCACACTCCTCAGCTCTCCAACTGCTTTATCCACCATTTTTTCCCTTTTATGAAGGACAGTAACATTTCAGTGTTTCAACTGACTTTTGCTGAAAGTCAGTTGTGTAGTGGTTACAGATTCATCTTGGAGACCTGGGTTCAAATTTGCACTCTGCCATGGTGCTCACTAGGTGACCTTGGGCCAGTCACGCACTCTCAGCCTAACCTATCTCTCAGGTTTTTGTAGGGTTCCATCTCCAAGTTAGGAAATGCCTGGAGATTTGAGGGTAAAACCTGGAGATGGCAGGGTTTGGGAAGGAAAAAAAAACTCAGCATGGTATAATCCCATAGAGTCCACCCTCCAAAGCAGCCATTTTCTTCAGGTGAACAGATCTCTGTGACCTGGAGATCAGGTCTGGGAGATCTCCAGCTGCCACCTGGAGGCTGGCAACCCTAGGTTTTTCTGACAATATAACGGATGAGAGGAGACTGGTGTAAGCTGCTTTGTATCTACATTGTCAGAATGGTGAGGTATAAATTAAGTGTCTAATAAATATAGTTTAAGATGAGAGCAAATAAAAGGCAAGTGGGTGGGAAGCTGAAAAGGAAGCAGGGAAAAATGAGGATGGGAGGCTTCCAGGAAAAGAGGAAATGGCGGGAAAGGGAGGAAGGATACAGGGGAAAGTGAGATGCCCTCTCCCCACAAGTCCTTCCAGCTTCCCTGCTACATGACTGGGCCCAGCCCAGCAGCCAGCACCACACAACTGGGCCCAGACCAGCAGCTGGAACCGCACAGAATTGTCCCAGGGAGATACTGCCAAGGGGAGAAATGGAGGGAGAGCTGAAGACAGAACATCACATAAAGGTGGGTTGTCCAGTGAGTGGGAAGGAGAAAAGAAAGCAGGGAAATGGGGTGAGCAATGGGGGTGTTCAGGGAAGGGAAAGAGGGGAGAGGAAAAGAGATGTCCCCATAAGTCCTTGCAGGTCCCTCACTTGTATTTAGTATATTCTGTATGTTCAGAGAACTTCATTTTTAGTAACCCTGATTAGGGTTCCCAGTTGGTTTGTTCCCCAATCCCAGACCCTGGGGAGTGGTGGGCTCCCAATACTCACAGCAGTAATGTTCTTTGTGCTTGTGTGCTCCTGAGCCAATGCAATGACATCACTTCCAGATCATGGCCCACGGGAGACTGCCATGCCACCCGGAAGTGTGCCATCTCAACCAGGAGTGCATCCCCAGGAGGGCTGTGCTTCCCCCGCCAGCCAGGTAAGCAGGGACGGGGGTACGTGTGGGAGCGGGGGATCCTCTGACCCCAGTAGGATACTGGCAACCCTTTTATGGCCTAATCACCATCTTGGTAGCTAAGGATACAAATTTCTAGTGCTGCTTTCTTTCCTTAGTTTCATCAATCACATACAATCATAAAATCACATGATTGTATGTGATCACAATCATTGTTAGTGTCTGAAAGGGTTCCTCTCATATGGACAAGAGAGTGCATTTGATGCTACTAGAACTATGCAGAAACACCATATGCTTCAGGAGCTCTGGCTCCCTAAAGGTAGCATGAGAAAGGACCTTTAAGACTTTGCAGAGGGTGCATGGAAGGTGAAGAGAAGCTTTCCAGGTTTCAAGTTTTATGATGGTTGCAAAAAAAAAAAAAAAAGTCTACAGGTGTTGATTCTATCACTTTAAAAAAAACCTATAAAGCAGTTTCTTTTATATAATCAGAAATAAAATGCAGACTAAAACCCTTCTGGGCATTTACTTTACTAATTAGCATTAATAACCTGCAATATTCATAAGAGGATATTGTTATAGTGATATAAGCTGTTGAGGAAGAAGTATCCATAACGCCTTGTCCCCATGACATTTCCCAAGCCATTTACTTTATAAAAATCCATGCCTGGTGTCTGAGTAGAGGTGGCATGCGCATCTTCATGCATGTTTGCATTGATTACATTAGTGCAGTGCACAAAGCTCTTGTAAGCTGTCTGTTCATACAGGGACTGAAGTGAATTAATACATTATTTAAAGGTAACTCGTGACCCTTGGATCACATCTTTCAGATCTAATGTAAAACACACCAGATAATTTCTTTCCAGCTCTCTGCCTTCTGTCTGGTAACATTTGGGCTCTGTTTGGTCTGAGAACTAGTAAGAAGGCATAAGGAATAGAACTTAGTGGTAATTTATTGTAATTATATGTATAAATTCATAAACAGATGCATAAAGTATATGTTCTGGAAAGCTTGCAAGGACTGTACATGTAAATGTCTCAGCTATGTGATTTCTGGGATTGCCTAACAGTACTATCAGGTAAAGCTTGATTTTTTTTAAGGCTGTTGCTTCAGAAATCCTTATTCTATTTTCTTATTTGGATATCAGATTGCCATCTTTCGCTTTTGCACCATTTGTTAAAGGAAGCTATTCAGAGGGATTCCAGCTTCTTGATTCTTGTGGGCTTGTCCAGAAGCAGAAAAGAGAACACTCCCCCCCCCCAAAGAATATGGAGCTCTTTAAGTATCCTGTATTAGATAAGATTCATGGAACAGGAGCTCAACATCAGTTGCTATCTTACATGCAGCAAGACTGCTTAAATTCCATTGATTTCAAGAGAGTGTAGGCAGTTAACTGTGAACATGATTACCACCATTTTTGGCATCAGAATACTACTTTAACTTGATAAAGTGAAAATATTTCAAGAGACTATGTTACTAGGTGAATTCAAGCAGATAATTTTGGAGAGAGTGTGAAGCTCCTCTCTCACTGATTTCCCCACCTGACATCCTGTCCTCCAGCCTCAGATAGGCAGGAAAGGTTTCACCTCCTTGGTCCTTTTCCTGCCCTGAGAGTGACAGCACACCCCCACTGCCACTCCCTGCAATTCCTCTTCAGCCTTCACAGGAACCTGGCTTTAAAGGCCTCTCCTTGCCCCACCTCTCTGGCTCTTCTCCTAATCTCTACCTAGCCTCCCTGACTGGCCCTGCTCCAAGTCTATCTGATAGGAGGGCTGGGTAGTCTCCTAGCCCCACCCACTCCATCCGAGCCCAGGGTGGGACATTTGGTCTCTCCAGTGGCTCCCTTGGTAGCTTGGTGCCTGTGTCTAACCAGCTCAAGCTGCAACCAATCTCCTGTGGACCTGGCTGAGGTTGAGCTGTCTGGGCAACTACAGGAAAGGGGTTAGTCAGCTGGGTGGCTGCAGGTTGTTCTCCAGGGTTGTGCCTGGGTGTTGGCTGCAGTTGACTTACTGGTGGAGGAGACTTGGGGCCCTGTAGAGGTACCTGCAGCTGAGGTACTGCCAGAGGTGGTGCTGCAGGGACTGAAGATGGTGCCTGCTGCTGTAGGGCTGGTGGAGGGGGTGGACAGAAGGACGGCATTGCCAGACAGAGAGCTTGAACACACCTCAACTGTGTTAGTGTAGCAGAAGCTCCATTGGGGACTAAATCAGGAAATATTCTTTTATCCCATCTTTCAGAGAAGGCAGTAAAGTGTACTAGTTAGAGTGTTGAACTATGACCTGGGGCGCCTGTATTCAGATCTCCCTTTCTGCAGTGAAGCTTGCTGGGTGATCTCCAGCCAGCCATACTCTCTCAGACTAGTCTGCATCACAGGAGCGTGAGAGTAAAATGGGGACAGAGTGATGCATTGCCAGCTTGCAGTCCTTGAAGGAAAGGTGGGATTGAAATGTGCTAGACACAGAAGGGAAATCAATATTTCCACTGCAGTCCAAGAGAAACTTATCTTTGCCCTAGAAATATGTTCATTGCTACATTATGAAACATTCACCCTGATTAACTTACATTTACTTGGAACTTAGTTTGATTTGTATGTTAACACAGCAACATTGGAGCTGCTTCCCTATGATCTTACGTCATGTATGCCATAACGAGGATGTGTGAATATGGTCCTTCCTTCACTCTCACTGATACTTCGGGGGAATCTTGCCTGCCCTGGGTTACATTACCTTCTTGTGACCTTTGACTACCACTTACAGAACTTAATGCTTACCTGCCCAGATTGTACTTTTCATTTTCATTAATCAGACTGACTGCCCAGTTCCATCCCAAACTTTGAAACTTGATCATATGGGGGTCTGAATCCAATCAGGCCCTGACATTGTTGTGGTTAGAGAAAAGTATATGAAAATATGATTGATTACCTTAATGAACACATGAATCTGTTAAGAGCTCACCTTTTAAACCTATGTAGTTACATTGTTACACAAATCAGATGGTGCATGATGGCCCCATTGTGCTACTGCAAAATTATGAACACAAAACATGAGTAATAAAGCAAAATAACAAGGCCCAAACCCATAGATTAAACATACCACTTGGAATGTAACAGATGTTTACATTACTGAATTTATAATTCAGTTTATAATTCAGTTCAATTCAAAGTTGTCTTCTAGGTAGTGAGAAACAGAATTAACTGGATCATAGACAGCTGCAGTGGTAATCTTTTGCAGATAACTATAGGTTTAGACTTACTGTCTTGCACGATTCATTCCAGATACTTCAGTTTTCCTGGAAAAAAATCATCCTGGGAATTAATGACTAGAATGGTGTTCACAGTAAACCATAAACACAAAATGAATCCAGGGATTCACTTGCCGTTTACAATGCAACAGAGTATATATTTTTAAAAATTCCCTCCAGTTATTTAAATAACTTGCCACTATATTGCAGTTATATAAGAGGTATGGTAAAGACAATGACCTATTGTATCTCTCATTCAATCCATGAGTTTGGGATCTTAACAATTGAGTTAGTAGATAGTGGAAACTATTTGTATACTTAATGGTATCTGAAGAAGTGATCTGTACTCACAAAAGCTTATACACTACCACAAGTTTTGTTAGCCTTATATGTGCTACTGGACTCTTGCTCTTTTCTACTGGATACTTAATAGATTGGGAATCTGAATCCTAGATGCTGAAAATAAAATCTTCTGCAAACCAACTTTTCTCTGTTGACCAAAAAAGGCATACTTTACAAAAGCTTAAAAGAAAATTTAAACCTTTCATTATGGGAAACAATAAGCACTATTAAAGTGTCTAATTTGTGGCCAATAAATATCGCTTTGTAAGTAATAGATGATTACAATTTTTCAAAATCTAATAAAGTCTTCCCAAATTTAGCAGCTTTTTCAGGCTTAAAGAAGATATTTGGGGGAGGAAATAAGAAAAGGAAATGTTTTTAATAGTATGCATAATTAACCTGTGGAACTCATAGTGCCTAGGTATGATTAAGACCAAGACCTTAGCAGATTAACAGAATGAATAAGACATTTATATAGGAACTTCTGAAGTTACATTAAAACAGGAACTTAAAAAAAAACCCATTCCGGATAAAAAAAGCATAAGCCAAGAGCTAACTGACTGCATTGACAATGAAACATCTCTTATATGTCATGTAAACTCTGTCAACTTCAGAATATTTTATAGATTTCCATAGGGGCACTTGATGATAACTGTACCTGAGGAAAATATAATAGATTAATGTTAGGACCATATTAGGTGGTAATGTTGCTATCAAAGTTCATAGTTCCCTATCTCTGAATATGAACCATGAATAGGGCATTTTCAGTTCAATGGCAAGCATTGTGACCCTGAGCTCTTTTACACCTTTTAGATTATATAGCTGAGCTGGAGATGGTCTCCTTCTCTTTGCCTCTCTGCTCCTCTCCTCTCTCTCCTTCCTCCTCCTAGCCCCACTTACCTGGCTACTATAGATGCTGCTTTGGCAGGTAACAGCAATGATCAGTCTGCCAACCATTGTCAAGAAGAGGGAAGAGGCCACCCCTTATCCTACCTGCAACTGTCTTGGTATCCCCTGAAGAGATTTATTTACCAGATGGACCTTGAGACTTATACAATGTAATCATATGCAGAGTTAGTCCTACTTTGCTCAAGTTGGGAGTCAATGTAATACAGTGCTGGTTTATGATCTGGGAGACCCAGTTTCAAATTTCTACCAAGCGAGCTTGCTGGGTGATTTTGGGCCAGTCAGAACAGCAAGAACAAAATCCTGTGGCATTGTAGAGACCAACAGGAGTCAGAGCTCCCTTCTTTAGAGATGAGTTGGAATGGAGATCCCTGAGCCTTTATAACCCAGCCAAAGGTAAGTGAGGTGTTACAAGGAAGGGCAAAGTACAATGCAGCTGGATTAGAGCAGAAATTAGCATCTCTAGTGAGATAAGAATCCTAAATCTCTGTTTAGGCACAGGGGGGTCCATTGTTCTGAATTTGTGAATAAACTCCATTTCAGCAATCTCATGTTATAATTTCCTCTTGAAGTTTCTCTGTTTGAGGATAGCCACGTTTAGGTCAGCAAAGGAATGCCCTGAAAGATTAAGCTGATCTCCCACTGGTTTTTTAGTCCTCTGATTTCTAATGTCATATTTATATCCATCATTTGACATAGGACCTCTATGTCCAATGTAGAGAGTACAAGGGCATTGCTGACATTTGATAGAATGTATAACATTGGACATTGGGCCAGTCACACACTCTCAGCCTAACCTACCTCTCAGGGTTGTTGTGAGGATAAAATGGAAAAGAGAAGAATGATGTAAGCCACTTTGAGTTCCTGCTGGCGAAAATATGGGGTATATTAAAGAAAGGGGGCAAAAAAGACTGGGAAGGATAAAATGTTATATGGTTATACAGGATTTGTAGGGTAATGCAGCCCACATAACTTTTCCAATCACCTGAGCAGGGGGTCTTGCAGGCCCAGGCCCAAGCAACAATGTTCCTACGGATTATTATGGAAGGCCTTCCACAAGTGTGCTTCTCACAGTGCAAAGGCCAGGGAGACCTTTTAATCAGAAGCTAGGGCCATTGTTGGTGGGTCCCTTCATCAAGGGCAAGTTTGATTCCTCAAAGAGGGCAAATGCAGCAGTAGGTGGGATCACACCGAGGTGTCTGTTGGAAATACAGCCAGGGAGGGGACAGCAGACATGCTGCAAGATTGACCTCAGCTGCATCCACCACCGGCGCCAGGGTTTCTGGCTCCCGCAGCCACCACCCCCTGTGCATGCACGTGCAGTGCACGCACGCGCTCCCAGACTGCGTGATGATGTCACCACGTGATGATGTCATCGTGCAGCAAAGCCAGGCCCATTGGCCGGCAGGTGGCTGGGGCAGCATGTGGAGGCTGCCCGCGCTCTGCACGCCACCCCGGCCACCTGCCGTGCCTGGCCCATGGCTGCTGCACCCAGCTGGCAGCAGTGGCGGTGCAGGGCTGGCCAGCTGTAGCAGCTGTCGGCCAGCCATGCCAGCTCTGTGGCACACGCCTCTGCCCCCGGCACCCCCTCTGGTGCCACCTCCAGCCCCATGGTGCCTGTGGCACCCACCTCACCGCCTCAATGGTGGCGCCTGCCCTGGCTGCATCAGCTGTTTCAGCCCATGTTCCAGACCATCTGGCCATGCAATTCAGCACTGGCAGCCCTTCTGGGCAGCTCACCCTTCCAAAAGCTTTTGGAGGGAGGGTTTAACGTTGCCCCAGCCAACCTATCCTGATTTCCAGGCTCCCATTACTCTCTAGCTGCCTGCTGAATGAGGGAATTCCATTCCAATTGACCCAAAACAACTCACAGTTGAACCAAGAGGTGGATGCTTCCTGTATATTTATAGCAGAAGTTTGGGCCATTTAAAGGGTCCTGCCGCTTGCAAATGGCAAGTCCCTTTAAACTATCTGCTGGCAGGTGGTGAGGGGGGACCCCCCCCCCCGCTGCCTGCCAGCTGATAGTTTAAAGGGACCTGCCACTTGCAAGCGGCAGGAAAAGTTTATATGGCCATTTCCCTGGGCCATTTAAACTGCCCCTTTAATTCGACCCAAATGAACCAGTAGACCAGTTCGTAGAAGTTCCTGGAAACGAGCTTCCACAAACCACTGATTCATGAACCATGAACTGGCACTGTTCGTGCGTTTTATGGGTCATAATTTGATTCGTGCCCATCTCTATTAAGGACCCATCACAGCCCTGATGATATCACTGGAAACACAGCAGAATTTCTAGATTCAGAATTGAGTTGAAAAATAACCTAGATGTTATCCAACATTTCTGTTTGAAAATAGCTCAGTTGCCTGATCCAAATTACAACCACTGGAAATTTCCTCATAACTGCTGTGATGCATTTAGATCACTAAGGATGCTTTTTAACACATAGATAGTCCTGAAACGATACTAGTTCTGCCAGTGCTGTGCATAATCATTTTTGTTCCAGGCAGGCCACACCACAGAACGTGGTCAACTGTCATCTCCAGCCATGTACTATACTCTATTGGCTTTTCAAGTTCAAAATGTATTCATTGTTTGATGAGGGGTTCCTTCTGTACATTTCCATGTTCTAAAACCAACTAAAGAAGAGAATGACAAATGATACAGTGTAATAGATCTTTTCAGTCCCACACACAACTTAATTTATCAAAGTGTTTTACTTTTTAGAAAAGTAGTAGGTATAATCAATGGGATTATAGTTAGTTCCACTATAATAAGCATTGAGCACTATTAATAGCTTTTTATGAAATACAAGAGGGGTTCAGTAACTGGATAGGTTCTACCAAACCCATCAAACTCCTCAAGAAATCACTTTCAACTTAATCTTCAAATAACTTAAGTCATAGAATATTTGAATTTAAGATATCTTTCCCCTGTCAATGTAGTGAGCAGAAATGATTTTCAGTGCAATCCTATGAACAGTTTCATTGGAGTAACTTCTGTCAAATAGACCTGAGCAGGATCCTGAATAGACCAGTTTAGGATTACTCCCTTTACGTCCCAATTCTTATCCTAATTGGTGAGAAGTTTCACAATCTACTCACCCATAACTCTAAATATTTGAAACTCCATCTTAGAAGAAAACATGTCTCCTAATGCAGCTCAGAGTCCCAAACTTGTTTTACTAATAAATAAGACTGCAAAATAAGACTGCACACATCTCCTAGGCAACAGAGATCCCCAGCCACCATCATGTCCATTTTATTTTGATTCAGCTTCAATTATTTGCCCTCATCATGATCTGCAAACACTGAACACTGTGTTTCTTTAAACGACCAAAGGTATTTTTGTGCTGCACTGAAGGTTTCAGTTCCAACCTGTAACATGGCCAGTTATCTGATATTCTTTTCAAAATCTGTGACTAAATCAGTTTTTCTCAGATGTGCATAAAGGTGCTATGATGCGCATATGTAAACTAATGCAGAACCAAAATTGGGGCAGAGGGATGATTTGCAAACATTTTCACACACATACACACCATGAAACAAGATCCTCTTTTTCAGAAATTTTGTACCTCTTTTTGAAAGGATGTAAAACTGATTGCAAGAAGTTGAGTCCCTCATCACATATAGGTATGGATAGAGGGATGCACCTTCAAATATTCCCCATCCTGTCATGGACAATGACTTTGGATCCCACCATCTGCCAGAGGAATCGAGAGGGCAGATTCTACTAGAATTTGAGAAGTTATTTCAATTTTGGAATTCAGTTTGAGAACTTTAAAAGTTGAAAAGTGATTAGTAAGGGTATTAAAGGTTTTTTAAAATTATAAATGGCTCCAAGAGGATTTGGCTGAAAAACCTTTCATGAAATGCTGTTTGCCAGATGAGGTCCAGAGAAATACTGGGCCCCAAAGAGATGGGGGAGCAACACTCACCTCTTGAAAAACAGTAGCATGAGCACAAAGCACTCTCGTTCCCCCAGCATGATGATGTCACAACCAGAGAGATGTCATCACATAGCCGCACAGGTACTCCTGAGCGGGGCTACAGAGGAGGCCAAGCAGGCAGCCAGCCACTCTTGGGCAGCATTGTGCAGGTGCCTGGGTGAGTGGGGCAGGCAGGAGGCTGCTTTCCCAGTGCACAGGCACCCAAGTGAGCAGGCTGGAAGCAGGAGAGGGTGGCCCAGTCAGTGCAGGAGACTAGGAAGAGCCAATGGCCTCTCCCCTGGAAGTGCTTCCAGCAGAGGAGGGGCGGAGACGGCAGAAGAAGGCCTGCTGGCACTGCTGCCAGCTCTTGCAGGCCTGTGGCAAGCCTCTCCTCTGCCAGGCAAAAAACACTGGACATTTATATGTCTAGTATTTTAACTGCTTTTCCCCTAGACAGTCTGATTTAAAAAAGTGGACTGTCCAGTGGAAAACTGGATGCCTGGCAACCCTAGGTGGGTGACAGAATTACCAATACAGTACAACAAGCCAAGGAGCGTAAGCAACTGGGATATGTTCCTTGTTCTCTTTCACTTATCAAAGTGAGAACTGTGGGTGGGTTTCATTTCACCTCCATGACATCATCACATGGACAAACTTGATTAGCTCTGTGGCATCATTGTGTTCCTCATGTGAGGGGTCATGGTGTGAAGAAATTATTTCATGTAAAAACAAATCCATCAAAGAAGCAGCAGGTTGTGGAAAGTATATCTGCAAACAGTCATCAAAAATATATTTGAAATATTGGAAAGGTGTTTCTTTGTTACCCCTCTCTCCCTCAACATGTTGTCATTAACTTCAGAATCAAACCACATGAAAATGTGATGTAGCACTACTGTAAACAGCTTGAGTTCTTTTGAAAAGGACCCATTTAGAACTTCTTCTTGTAAGGTCGCATGTGCACACAGAAAATGCTGTCACCTTAATTTAGATTCTCATAATTACATTTGTTTATAGCCATGAAGTTGACTAGAAATATTGGGCATCATCATGCATTATTAGACCACTAGCCTGGATTGAAATATGATTGTTCCAATTACATTCTGATTGTTATATGATTATGAAAAAAGAGGGGAGGTTCCACTTTTAAGAGAACCGAGGTTGCCATTAAAACACTGACTTCGCATTTACTAGCTTCTGTAAGTTTTAGTACCTTTCTTAATGTTACATTAGTAGAGTGCTTACTTTATTATCAGTGTATAAATTTATAATATACAATTGTTTTATTTATCTGTCTGATATATGATGGTGAAACACATTACATTAAATATTCATGTACTTCAAAATAATGCATTGTGAAAAACAGAGGGAAGGCAGTATAGGGGCAAAATGGACTTGTCCAGTGTCTCCTATCTCTAATGAAAAATGATATCGCTGGTTTCATATCCAAATCCAGTAAAATCGTCTATTTGACATTATGAAGTATTAGACAATGTATACTAAGCTAGCAATAAGATTAGCTATTCAGAAGTTCAAAATTCTCTTTCACTTTTCTACATCCCTTTTCTTCGATAGCTTCAAGTTTCTCCACATTCTGTATTCTACTTCCTTTCTTCTCTTGGCCGTCTGATTTTTCTGTTTACTGTCATTCTGCCTCCAATGGTTTCCTGTAGCATATATTCCTATATTCCGCTTCTATCCTGGCCTAGATTGATTTCTGTATAAAACAACATTCTATATTCCTCAGATTTTCGGTATTTTGGTAAACACTCTTCCTCCACAGTAATTAGCAGTTCCACTGAATCTGAAATGAGTGACTAGGAGACTCCTAGAATGACAGAGAAAGCAAAACCAACACTTCTAAAACTGAGGGCTCTGCTTCAAAACCCATTAATGTTCTACGTGAATTATTCTGATACTTTGTACATTCAAACTTTCTGAGAAGCTGCATCCACACATGTCATTGGATGCTGTTATTATATGATAGCAATCAATCACATTGGATCCAGAGGAGTAGCCAAGTTAGGCCGTTTTCATACGCACGCAAAGCTCCTGGAATCACGCAAAGCTCCTGGAATGACAGTGTCTTCCTGGTGCAATTTCCTGTCATGACTCTGGTTTGTGGCGCGATTCATGCCACAAACCGGAGTCATGACAGGACATCGTGCCAGGAAGATGCTGCCATTCTGGGAATTTTGTGCAGCCGGTAAGACGTGTCTTAGTCTGTTGCAACAAAATTAAACAAGAGTCCAGTGGTACCTCAAAAACTACCAAAAGTTATTTCAATGTAAGCTTTTATGAGTTACTCGATTCATGAAATACATTGACTGTAAATCCAGAGTAGATATATTTATACTCCAAGGTATAAACAACTGGATTAACCTGTGTGGATAGGCATTTGTGAGTGACTTCTATAGTGCAATAATAATGAAATAGGCAACAATGTGTGGATGCAGCCAGGGTCCTACAGCGACGACAGACAAGCTTTTACTAAATGAGCTGATGAAAACCAAAGCAGAAGGATTGGTTATGTGAGATTTTTTACCAATGTGGGGTTGGATTTGACGGGTTGTATTTTATGTTAATTTAATTAGATTATATTAATTAGATTGGCAAGCCCACTGAAATGTTTTAGGATAGAGCTGTCCAATCAACACCCAAACCTTCCTGCTGAATGGAACTGGGGAATGTCGTTGGTTGGCTGCATGTTTCAATACAGTTTGGATGTGCAGGAAAGGACAAGGAAAAAGCAGCTATGGGGTTGGAGCCAGGGTGGAATCACCCAAACACTGGCAAACCATTACTAATAGGGTAAATTACTAACAGGCCAAAAGCAGTCCAGCCTTTTAAATAATTTATAAACCCTTAGTTTGATCCAATTGTGTTCTTCATGTTTTTGTTTTAGGGTGGGGGACCAATATAACGTTGCATAGATGGACAGTGGTTCTGTGGTAGGGTTACTATGGGGAGGATCATTGTTTATATATAGTCATTGATTCTTCTTATTCTCTTTTTTCTGTTTTAAGAGCAGGATTTCTCTTTCATTTCTCTTTGAAGAGAAATCAAGGTGCCCTTTTTAAACTTCAGCCATTGCAGTGGTTTTATGATATACACTCCAGGAGGGGTGGTCTAGCAGGAAGATAGCAAGGTTTGGGAAGACAGTGCCTGCCTCTGAGTATCTACAGAATAAAATCCTGAACTTTTGCAGAACCTCCCTTCCCACCCCCTTCACATTTCTCTTTGATTAAAAAGGAATTGATTAAAAGCTGACTCCAAATTCCTGAAAAGAGGAAATGAAAAGAATTGTTGGGTTTCAGTGCAGTCATGTGAGTTGGCCTGCAGGAAAACAGTATGACTCAAATGATCAGCTAATGCACAAAAGCATCATGTGACTAATAGGCCTTATTGGTTACATATTGGATATAATCTGTCTAAATGTGGTCTAAGATCACAGAGAAATTCCAACCTCAGCTCCAGACATAAACCTTTAGTCAGATGAAGGAAAAGACAGGAATATAATGTATGAAGTCCTGTCCTGAGGTCTTTTGCTAAATAGCAGCCTAAAAAGAAAAGAGGCCTCTAACTAGAAAGATCTCCAGGACATTTCAAATGTACAATGGCCTTTCATGGCTTTACCCTTTTCATTGTTTCAATATCCTGAAATGACCTAGATTTTTCCAACATTCACCAAGCAGGAAGACTACAATATAGTTAGGTAATCTGATTTTAACAACATTCAGCTTGATGGTAGTTGTCATTATTATTATTATTATTATTATAGTCGTACTATCAAGGTATGTATAGTTCTTTACAGAGTACAAGACAAGTCCATGTCAAGAAGACTCTCTGCCATGTGTCTGCAGTGCACCAAGATGTATCACTTCACTGCTGAAATTACTGATGTAGGAGGTAAGTATTTGAGAGGCTGGTGAGAAGTACCCTCTGTCATCAAGGAATAACACATGCCCCCCTCCCCCAAATTCCATGCAAAGCAGCCATTACTTATTTAGAGTATAAGAATATCACCTAGTTAATTTGTATATGCATGTTGGTGGGTGCATGCACTCATGTACAGATGAACTTCTAAAGAAATCCTAATACAGGCAACAGCTGACCGATTGGCAGCGGTTTTCAACAGGTACTTGGCTTTCTGTGCTATTAATTTGCTACAGGTTCACTTTCAGTGTGACAAATCTAGCCTAGTTTTCCTGTCGCACTTGCTAAATCTAGGTCAGAAATAAAAGGTCTAAGTGACTTTGAAAGAAAAAAAAGCAGCTGGTGATTTTTCAAGCAGTTAATCGAAATCCGGTTAATTGTCTCTATTGTGGTCTCAGGGAAGGAGCTGGGTAAAATGAGAAGCAAACTACTTAATAGTACCAACGTGTATAAAGCCATTTCCTCAGCTGTTTGCCCTGACACTAAGGGGAGGGGGAATCCTCTCACTGTTTGGAAGGCTACACTGCTTTCCTCTATTAAATAGTTCTCTGGATCAAAAAAAAAGTAGAGAACTAGATTCAGGCCACTGTTCAGACAATTGACTTTAATGAAGTTACTTTGCATTTTGCCTTTTTAACTGAATTCAGAACCCAGTTGAATAATTGTGTGCTATCTTCTTGCAATTTAAACTGTGCCTAGTTAATCATGATGAGGAAGGACCTTTTTCTGTACTCTGAAATTCTCCTTCAATAATATGACTGGGAGGGAGAAGTTAGGCTAATTCATTTTCTGCGGTGTGAATTTGAATATTTTGTATATAATAATAATAATAATAATAATAATAATAATAATAATAATAATAGATTTATATATGCCCTTCAGGACAACTTAATGTCCACTCAGAGCAGTTTACAAAGTATGTTACTATTATCCCCACAACAATCACCCTGTGAGGTGGGTGGGGCTGAGAGAACTCCGTGACTAGCCCAAGGTCACCCAGCGGGCTTCAAGTGGAGGAGTGGGGAATCAAACCTGGCTCTCCAGATTAGAGTCCCGCACTCTTAACCACTACACCAAACTGGTTCTCTTCATCTTCATCTTATGACCTAAGTCTCTGTGATCAACAATGTGGCTTACTAAATCCAGACTGAGAAATTCCCAGAGATATGAGGTGAATCATGGGGAGTGTGGAGTTTGGGGAGGGGAATGAGCTCAGATGGGATGTAATGCCATACAGTCCACCCTCCAAAGCTGCCACTATCTCTCTGTAATCTGGAGATAAATTGTAATTCCACAAGAACCTCCAGGCCCCACCTGGACATTAGCAACCCTATCAGCAACCTAAGGATTGATATAAACCAAATGAATCCAGGACAGGATTCTCAGTAGCAAACCTAAACATTGTTCCCTTGGATACTCCTGGGCCTACAAATAGAGGCAGAGCCGCCATGCTCACCTGTCTTCCAAGAATCTGTTCAGAGTGAGAGCAGTGCTTCATCCCCTCACTCTGAATCAGCTTTATGAGTTTGTTACAAAACTCAATCTGATTGTCTACAAAATGACTTCACAGAGTCAGGGTCAAAATATAAGTAACTCTTACCTTTTAACTAGGCTATTGAGGACCCCTTATAAATCATAGAAACTAAAACAGCTGGCTAAAACATAACTTCAGTGGCATAGGAGGCTTACTGTCTACCCTAGTGGGACTATTGTAGCAGGTAGGACCAAGCTGAAGAAAAATCTCAGAGGATATAGGATAGATTTCTGGTTCAAGACAAACTTTCTCCATGAGAATCTGCAACCCTTTATGCTATTACTGGATTTCCGGTCATAAAAAGGTTTCCCATGTTGTTCTACAAAGCTTAGATAAAAAATTAAAGAAGATTGGGCTGCCCACTGACTTCAACACAAAAATTTCAGCTTAACTGCCTTTCATATTGGGCTGCCTATTAGTAAAGATTAAGTGCATACCTACAGATAATTTTCAGGGACTCGATCTGTCTAAAGCTGATTATACACCTGCAAGCTGTTTTTCCCGTTGTAGTTGCACTCAGCCTGACCTATCTCTCTGTGCATGGTTGAGCAGATGGAAGATCAGTGGGGCTTTTAAAGAAGGACTAGGGACATGCCAGTGTAAATTTGAAAGCAACCCAGTTCATATTGCTGGTAGGGGTTGCAATTGTTAATTAATTAAGCATCCCAATGTCAGTATTATTTTGTGTTGTGCTTAAATACGGTTCAAATCCATGCTCAGCTATAAAAATCATAGGTGGTCCCACTTGTCTAGTCTAATCTACCTCAAAGGGTTATGTTGGGCTAAGCTAGCTCTGTACTCCTTGCAGGAAGGTAAATAGTCATTGGTTAATTACCTACATGCTACTATACTGAGAGCTAGGTCTTGTAATGTTGTGCACTACAGACACTTCAGCTGTGGTAAGTTCCATTAAGACTTATAATTTCCCTTCACCAGTTGCTTTTCCTATGACCTCATAGTATCTGCTTCTTTCAGTTTATGAACAGCCATAAAACATGCTAAATGATTAAGGAAAACAATCACTCAGCTACTTGATCTGTCTTAATATGACCACTGACCGCATTTAAATGAAGAATGTGCAGGTACTCACAACAGAGACCTTTCCCCATCAGTCTCTACTTTTTCAATCAAAAGGTTTGCTTTACATTCAGTTTGTTTTTAAAGGTTTAGAGCTAAAATAATTTGGGACAGCGCTAACAACCACAAGAAGGTTGAAAAGAAAGGCAGAACCTGAAAGTGATGCTCCAAAAGGCAAATTTAATTTAGCCCAAAATGTTTCAATCCAAACAGGATCTTCTTTAATGCTACTAAAACAAGCAATATTAAAGCATATCAGTAGAAACAACACCATAGGACAGGAATGTCAATCTTCATTATGAAATAACTTGTCAGTGTCTCAATCCAGCATAAACTGTATTTCAAAAATAAACTATATTATTTTACAGAGCATGGCGAAGTTGCTTCTTCACCCTCCCTCTGATGACTTCACCGATGATATTTGGGACTGAAGGGCTCAGATTCATCTGTGGAAGCTGGATTCTGGCATGGGAGACGTCAGGCAGGTGGCTTTCTAGCCCCTTACTGGTGACTTTATCTAAGACACTTGGAGGCTGGAATGTTCAATTGAAACTGGATCTGGGCATGTTGGAAGGGTGCCTGACCCACCGGTCTACCCCACCTTTAGATTTTTATCGCATCCTTCTTAGAAGGAGCCGAGGGCAGCATACATGGTCCTCTACTTTTCCATTGTTCCTCCAACAATCCAGTGAAGCCAGTTATGCTGAGACTATGAGTTGCTCAACATTGACCTGTGAAATTCATGGCCAAGTGGGGTTTTGAACTTAAGTCTACCCAGTCCTAGTTATCTGCTCTAGCCGCTGTACCACATGGTCTCTCTCTCCCCTCTGATCTAATAAGGACATAAATGCAATAGCAATAAAGTCTTTCTTTATTTTGGCATGAAACAGACTACCCTTTGAAAAACCTAACTTTCCCACTGAATTCTCTGTTAAAAGTGTGTTGCATAGCAATGCATTCAGTGGGAAAGCAACAATGGATGCTTATGTCATTCATCTTAAAACCATCTAAAGAATATGAAAACAGTGCATGTGTTTTAGATACTTTTTGGCGTGGCCTCCTTCAAAATGGAATTGATATGCATTGTCCCAATTAGCCAGCTTGCCGTGGGACACCCTATAAAAATCTATATTATCTAGGAACTAGATTTTTTTTTAATGAAGCATGTAAATATCTGTACACCATGAGGGGATAGTAAGAGTAGAATTTCAATAAACTCCTCATAGACCCCATTATTTTACATATGCCAAAGTATTCTCTTCTGCTGCTGTCAATCTGCTTGCTATATTTAACAATTAGTTTAATACACAGGCTCCTTGAGGACGAAAGGCAGAGGGGCTGCCAATTTTCTGTACGGTTGGTAGATCATTCATAGCCTCAGGCTAATGAATGGTAGTTTATTTCTTTGACCTCTTCTTGAAATGCCAGTAACCATATTTGAAGTGAGGGTCTAGGGTTACCTTCCCCCATCCCCCGTTTCACGTTTCTAATTAGGCCCAATGCATTGCTAATCAAAATGGGAGAAATATTCTTGTGGGAGGAGAATGGTCATGCCACTTTTAACTGAAGGATGATCAAAAATACAAAGATAACAGTAAAAATGACAACAATAAAACTAAAAAATGTGCTTTGAAAGAAAACCTAGCAAGCTACAAGTCCTGCTTTTTAAAAAATAAAAAAAAAACTGGTTACCTCACTGAGAGGGATAAGTGGAATGCACACTACAAGCTGAGTCCCATTATAGCAGGGGGGAAAATTAGATCTCTAGCGCACAGCTAACATACTTAGTGGAGCTAGCCATTTAATACGATGCAACTTGGCACCCCCTTTATTTAACAAAAAGCAGTCCTTCTGGAATAACTTAAGAAATATTGGATCTATGTTTAAGAGTCTCACATGGCTGAAGTCACACAAATGTCTGGCATGTACTAGTTTACACTGAGTCACTATGACAAGCATGTGCACAGCTGTGGTCAACTGGACAAACAGCACTAGGCCTTAGATATCAGGTGTAATGTTTGTGTATAATTAAGTTTGAGTATTTTATTTTTACTTGCTAATGTCGGTTTTAAAAGTTGTTATTGTTCATTTAAATGCAGGCCTTAGAGGAAAGAACAAGGGGACTGGATGGGTAAGTGGAGTGCAATCTGATTGGAGGGTAGCTATACCCTAGGAGGTGGGAGTGAGCTGCAGTTTTAGAAAGCTGAGAGAAAGTGATCATTCTGGTCAAAATAGGCAAGCTGTGTGCAGCTTGAGAGTGTCTGTGTGTTTCTGAGAGAAAATACTCATTCTGGGCAAAGCAAGCAACCTGTGTGGTGTTCTGAGAAATTCTGTACAAGTAAGGCAAACTGTGTGTGCATGAGAGACAGAGTCTGTATATATCTGAGTGAGAGATTAATCTACCTAATTCAGGCAAGCTGTATGGAAAAACCTGAGCGAAAAGAGTTAATTCTGAGTGAAGAAAGTGAATTCTGTTAGTGAAGATCTATGTGGACAATTACTGTGTGACTGAGTCTGCAAAAATACCTTTAAGAAGATATAATTATATTTGAAACCACCAAGTTTAAGAACTATTCTGAAACCAATAAACTTATCAAAACTCTGCAAACATCATGCTTATGTATTTACAAATAAATTCTACTTTTAAAAAAGAAAAAAGATCACATTCACAACCACCCTCACTTACTGTCAGTTCTGTCAAACTACTATCTATAACAAAGTCTTCTTGTAGCCCCAGTTAAGCAGAAGAGCTCTAAAGTAAAATCTTTTGGGGAGGCAGCGATATATAGGTCACACAATCAAAACAGGGAAGGTGTTCTCAAGGTATAAGGCAGGGTAAAATAGAGAATGCCTAACCTCTGTGTAAGTGGAAATAAAAAGTGAGTTGGCTGTGACCAGAGCCCTCCTGAGGTATAAGTAAAGTAACGGAAGGAACAGCTGTATTTAAGGTCCAAAGCTAAAGATTAAACAAAGGTGGGGGGAAATCTAAGGTTAAAACAAACAGCAAATCATTAGAGGGTGGGTTCAAAACCCTACATAAAGAAGCTAGAAATGAATAAAAGCGAAAGATATGTTGATATTGACTTGGATTCTTAACAGCAACAGACTCATTACTCCAATGACATGGCAACTTCTTGTTTGAGGCTTCTTCCAAAGAATTCTAAGGGCTGGCCAGTGTTTGTATATGGAACAGTGACACTTCCATAAGGTTTCTCATCTGATTTTTTCCCTTGGATTTTGGAGTTTCAAACTGAATTTTGTCATCTTTCCCAAAATCCAATGCTTTGGGGATAGGGGGAAGCAGACATAATGTGATCAAATGCATGATATAAATACTCTTTTGATACTATGTTTTGTAAGAAGATACGAGACACCAAAAATATGGGTTGCACTATGAATATTATTAATGGCTGAGCTACATCAACAAAATACTGCCTAACTTTCAGTAGATTTTGATATCTAATAAGGAGTCTACCATGGCTATCAGCATTATGGGCAAACCCACCTTGACTCCTAACTTGATCAGAATTACTGGTTGCTTTGTTTATTCATGCCTCCACATAAAACAGGGCTAAGAGATGTTAAGCCTCATCTTGGTTCCCAAGCATCTAAAAGATTGATTGATGGTGTTCAATAGGGATGAACATTCTGATATTTCCAGTAAGAATATATATCCAAAAATACCTTATCAGTATGTTTCAGATATATTTGGATATTCATACTGATATTCAGGGTTTCTGGAATACTAGTAACCTGATTCTGAATAGGGGTGTGCAAGCCAAAAATTTTCGGCTATAGCCGAAAGTAGAAAGCCGAAAGAAGATTCTCTATCGTTAAAGCCGAAAGCCGAAACAAGAATCTCTTTCGGCTTTCGGCTTTCGGGATTCTTTCGGCATTATTTCGGCATTCTTTCGGCTTTTTTCTATGGGAAAATGCCTCCGTCTTCCAGGACGCCTGGAGGAGGCATTTTCCCACCGAATAAGCCCAAAATTGGTGGGGACCTTCCTCTAACCCCTCTCTAACACCCCCCAAGTTTCAGACCGATTGGACTTTGGGGGGCCCCTATCCTCCCATAAGAAAGCGAAGGAGCAGCATATTGTTAGCATGCTGCTGCTCATCTTCATTATTTCCTATGGGGAAAAAATGAAGAGGCAGGCTTCCTTTGCCAGGGGTGGCATTTTGCATGCAAAATGCCCCCCAGCCCTCAGGGGCCCTTCTCCCACCCCTCCTCCCACCCCCCACCAAGGTTCAGCCTGCTCCCACTTGGGGGGGGGCATTTCATGGCCTCCCCAAGTAGGTGCTCTAATCTCTACCACTGACAGCTGGGGGAGGCTTGTGTTGCCAGGGGTGGCATTTTGCATGCAAAATGCCCCCCAACCCTCTGGGGCCCTTCTCCCACCCCTCCTCCCACCCCCCACCAAGGCTCAGACTGCTCCCACTTGGGGGGGCATTTCATGGCCTCCCCAAGTAGGTCCTCTCAGCCCCTAAAGTCCACCCCTTACAGCCCCACACAAACCCAATTCCCCCCCAGCTGCCACACACAGACCCAAATCCCCACATTAGCCCCTCACAAACCCAAATCCACCCCCACCTGCCCCACACCCATAACCCCAGGAACAGGCTGGCAAAGGCCAGCCCTCTCCCTTTGTTCCCTATGCTGGGAACTTCTAAACTCTCTTTCCCTGGGCAATTCTGCACAGCCCAGGGGTGCCACAATGGTGGGCACACTTCTGAGTGCCAGCTGGTCCCTGTGAAAGAGCACCTGAACCACAGACACCCTCCCTCAAATTCCCCCACCACCTACAGAGATGGCTGGCCAGCCAGCCCCATTGTTCCCTATGATGGGAACCAACTGCACAACAAAGAATAAAACAAGAACAACACAAAATAAAGTTTTAAAAAAATTATTTTCTCCCTTCCAAAGTACAAGTAGGCAAAGCATTATGACACATTACACCAGCAGTCCCCCACACAGAAAAATTAAAAGAAAACTCACTTAACATCAGAGAATCACAAAACACGATTCCTGTCAAAAACACTTTATTTCTTGAACAGCTTTAGGTTACACAGCAGGGGGGAACACCAAAGGGCATGGCAGCACTATCTTACACAAAAATAACACAACTCACTTAACATCAGAGAATCACAAAAGCACAATTCCTGTCAAAAACACTTTATTTCTTGAACAGCTTTAGGCTACACAGCAGGGGGGGAACACCAAAGGGCATGGAAGCAGTATCTTACACAAAAATAACACAACTCACTTCACATTAAAGAATCACCCCAAAAAATTGCTGTCAAAAGCACTTTATTTCTGTAACTGCTTTAGGTTACACAGTAGGAAGGCACCACAGAGCAGGAAAGCAGTGTACTACACAAAAATAACACAACTCACTTCACATCAGAGAATCACACAAACACAATTGCTGTCAAAAACGGTGAAGTGGGTTGTATTATTTTTTGTAGTACATTGCTATCATGCCCTGTTGTGCCCTCCTACTGTGTAACCTAAAGCTGTTCAAGAAATAAAGTGTTTTTGCCAGGAATTGTGTTTTTGTGATTCTCTGATGTTAAGTGAGTGAAATGGCCCCCCCAAGTGGGAGCAGGCTGAGACTTGGTGGGGGTGGGAGAAGGGTCCCAGAGGGCTGGGGGGCATTTTGCATGCAAAATGCCACCCCTAGCAAGACAAGCCTCCCCCAGCTGTCAGTGGTAGAGATTAGAGCACCTACTTGGGGAGGCCATGAAATGCCCCCCCCAAGTGGGAGCAGTCTGAGCCTTGGTGGGGGGTGGGAGGAAGGGTGGGAGAAGGGCCCCAGAGGGCTGGGGGGCATTTTGCATGCAAAATGCCACCCCTGGCAACACAAGCCTTCCCCAGCTGTCAGTGGTAGAGAAAAGAGCACCTACTTGGGGAGGCCATGAAATGCCCCCCCCCAAGTGGGAGCAGGCTGAACCTTGG
Source organism: Eublepharis macularius (assembly GCF_028583425.1). Lineage (NCBI taxonomy): Eukaryota > Metazoa > Chordata > Lepidosauria > Squamata > Eublepharidae > Eublepharis > Eublepharis macularius. Next base: position 100,961,352 of record NC_072796.1, read on the forward strand.
TGGGGGGTGGGAGGAGGGGTGGGAGAAGGGCCCCTGAGGGCTGGGGGGCATTTTGCATGCAAAATGCCACCCCTGGCAACACAACCCTCCCCCAGCTGTCAGTGGTAGAGATTAGAGCACCTACTTGGGGAGGCCATGAAATGGCCCCCCCAAGTGGGAGCAGGCTGAGCCTTGGTGGGGGGTGGGAGGAGGGGTGGGAGAAGGGCCCCTGAGGGTGAGGGGGCATTTTGCATGCAAAATGCCACCCCTGGCAAAGGAAGCCTGCTTCTTCATTTTTTCCCCATAGGAAATAATGAAGAAGATGAGTAGCAGCATGCTAACAATATGCTGCTCCTTCGCTTTCTTATGGGAGGATGGGGGGACCTGCTTTGGGGGGCCATAACATGGCCCCCCAAAGTCCAATCTGTCTGAAACTTGGGTGCTTGTTAGAGAAGGGTTAGAGGAAGGTCCCCACCAATTTCGGGCTTATTCGGTGGGAAAATACCTCCCCCAGACGTCCGGGAAGACGGAGGCATTTTCCCATTGAAAAGCCGAAAGAAAGCCGAAAGAATCCCGAAACGTTTCGGCTTTTTTCTTTCGGCTACCCGAAACGTTTCGGCATTCCCTGAAACGTTTCGGCATTCCCCGAAAGAAGCCGAAACACTTTTGTTTCGGCATTCTTTCGGCATTCTGAATGCCGAAACGCACATCCCTAGTTCTGAAAAATTCCAGAAATATCTGGGAATATTTGGAGCTGGCATTTTAAGGCTCCCAGGCCTAGTTTTTTTTTAAATTTACAGAATTACTGGATAACAGGAGTGAGGGGGAGGCAGCTCTCCCAGGCAATGGGATCAGGCGATAGGTGGATCACTAGATTTGCTTGCCCAATCATGATAATCCTGTCAGAGCCTTTCATGGTTCTCTGAGCATGGACAAACAAGATAAAAAGCAAGCTGCAGCATGACACAAGGAAGTGACACGTGGGAATGTGTGTGTGAGTATGAGAATGTCTTGCTAGGTCTGGGTAGATGCTTAGGTACTGACTTGCCAGGTTGGTTTGTCATGGATTCTTTGGTTTGAAATTGGTTCTGTTGGGCTTGCCACATTCTTCTGTAGTTCTGCTAAGATTCTCTGATTTGATGTTGGTTCTGTTGGGCTTGTTGGTTCTGTTTGCATTTGGAATCTTTGGGGCAGTGATTGCTTTTGTGTGTTGGCTATTGGTTTATTTGCCCTGGAGAAAACGTGAATTCCCCCCCCCTTAGGAAACAATGGAGACAAGTAGTATGGTTAGGGCACCTTGTTCAGGGGCCTGTAGAATTGGATCCCTTGATCCAATTTTCTTGAAGTTTGGTGAGAGGGTCTTTAATGAATAAGCACAAATAGGATTCTTGCAATTTTGATGTCATTTGCTTGAAAAAGAACCAATCCAGCCCCCTGGAAAGAGTCCCCCATAGGGAATAATGGACTTGAAAAAGTTCAGAATTCTGAAAGGGGAAAAAAAAACTAATTCCAAATTCCAAAATTGTACTGGGGATGTGAATAATTTAGAACATCAGTATGGATACCATTCCCCAAACCTGAACCTTAAAAATTCCTTTTTTCCCCATATGCATATTTTTTTTCAAGTGCATTTTTCTAGTACTTAACACCAGATTTGCCCCTTTTCCAACACACCTGGACACTCAAGTCATTGGTAGGCTGGTTTAAGAAGGCCCTTTGTCTTTAGATGCCTCGGTGTGCTCGTCAGTTTCCTTATCTGTACTACAGAAAACCACATTATTCCTGCCATGTTGTGGCCTAACCATATGGCCTTGAATTATGGCCTAACCATAATTCAAGGCTAGGTAGAAAAGTGGGTTAAATTATTGGATTAAATGTGGGCTAAACTATTCACCAACCCCTGAACTGTGCAGGTCAGGTGGGAAAACATCTCCTTCCTTGCTGGAATGAATCCCCCCAAATTCCTGCTCAGGATCTAAACGGTAACTAGCCAATTCCACATTATTCTATAATGAAGATGTGGGTAGGCCAGCTTGCAACAAAAAGACTGCTGAGGGAAGGCCAGTCAGGCTTAAACTGCTGCTCAGTTCCGTTATCCACTGGCTGCACTGCATGAAGAACAAACTGTCCTTCCTTTGTCATGCACCATTCAAACAGGGGCTGTCATAAAACCACTCTCCAGCTTTAAATGAAGTTCCCAAGTGTACCTTTGCTCCAATGAACAAAAACTCCACAAAACTGTGATCTTGATGTAGTTGTATCTGAACATGATCCAATTCCAGAATTAATTTTAGAAATTTTCCTAGTTCATCTGAAATTGCGTGTTTGTCAGTGGTGAGGGTGGGGAGAGATTCCAGTGCAGAAAAAAACTTCTGGAACACTGAAGAAATAGAGTGATGGAAATTGATTCATCCCTAGTAATCACATCATACCTCCAGCAAATGCAGCTGTGTTAATTCAGATTTGCCTGCAAATATTTGACCTTATACTCCTTTAATTTGATTTTCCAATATTCTCATATGAAAACTTATAGGAGACAAAGATATGTAAACCTACTCAATTTGACAAGATGTATACTAATTGCTGTTTAGAATTTACCAACATTAATGTTCTCTTTTAATCCTTCTTAAATTACTTCTTGAAATTTGTCAGATTTTAAATGGTTGAATTTTAATTTGAGCTTAAGCTCGTCATCCTAAAATAAATAAACATATGTTGCCAGCTGTTTGTGGATTGTGGGAATCTTACTGTTTTCCCTGTTGTAGCTGAAGCCAAATCAAATCATTCTATTGGGATCACAGAAGAATGTTTTATTCCCCTGAATTCTAGTTTCCTCACCTGCTTCTTCAACATCAACTTTGTCTGCCGTTGCAAAATTTTTAAAGAGTAAACATGCATACAACCCAAGCCACATCTTGAGAACTGAGGAAGAAAAAGCCATCCTGGTGCTAGCCCACGTGAATAGGATGCTCATTGTGTACCTGTAAAGTTCAATATTGTGGAATCTGTTATGGTTATTCTTGAAATGGAAGGGCCTTTTTATTCCTTTAAATATGGAAGCAGTCAATAGATATGTTATTTCCTCAAATGAACAGAATGAACCTTCTTATTTTTCATCTCTCTCCACTGTGTCTCACCACACTTACCAATTTGATGCTGGACACTAGAGATGGGCATGAACTGAAATATGAACCAAAGTTTGTGATGAACCGGGCCGGTTTGTGGTTTGCGAACCAGCGGTTCATCAGAGTCCATTTCTGACAAACTGCCGCGAACTTTAGGCTGGTTCGTTTGGTTCATTTTTTTGGTTCGTCACTGCAGACAGCCTGGCACCAATCAATCAGTTTCCTAGGCAACAGGGGATGGATTTCTTGCAGACCTTCTGCTGACCCAGAAATGGCCTTCTGCTAGCCCGGAAGTGACCTTCTGCTGACCTGGAAGTGATGATTTGCTGACCTGGATGTGACGTTTTCATGAACCAAATGAACCAATTCGTGAACCGGGGCAGGTTCATGAAAGTTCGTGGTTTGTGGTGTATGAAATGCAATGAACCACGAAACGCACGGTTCTTTTTTTCTGGTTCGTGCCCATCTCTACTGGACACCACAACCATTTATGGTTCTTATATAGCTGAATTTTGGATTCTTGTTTTGATTTTATTTCATTTGTTTGAATTAAACGTATGGTTCTATGTTTCTGCACCATTTTCTGTTTATTCATTCAGATTTTTTTCTCATAGAATGTGTGCATTTTTCAACACCAGCTGTGCATAGTAAATTTTCTCCTTATTGTTCTTTTCATCTAGGCCAATCCCCGTAAGTGGGTTTTAGAAGGATGTTAATGTGGCAGAATGGACCCAGACTGGAACCTGCTCTTTGTGGGGTGAATGCTGAGCATCAATGTGCTCAAGGGTTTTTTAAAAAAATATAGCCTCTTCAGATTCTTGTACATATTAAGGAAATAGGGGTGTCTTCATTTTAAGAATGTAAAACCAAAAAAATTATGAATAAAGGATTAAAAAATTGTGTGTGTTTATGACATACATGGTATCTGTAAACACTAGTAAACAGTGGAGAACTAAAACAATTGACAATAATAGTACAGGCAGAGAAAGAAATGAAATAGTGAACATTTGTTCAGCTCTAGTTTTGGATGGAAGAAAATGGTAGCAAACATGTACGTATATTTCTTGATTATTCATCAAACTTTCTTCCTTATCACTTGATGACCAGCAGCTAACTATGTGAACCTGTATGAGGTGTGAAGTGAGAAATGTAAATGTGAATGCCATGTGGTTTTAAATCTGTGATGGTTCATTCACTGATTCAAGTAATCACTTGATGCTGCAGTCATCAAGTTATGACTGAAAATGACATGAACCAGGTTGATGGAAAAGTGGACTTTTCCAGGATGAATGTTTTGTATATTATATTCTGCCACTGTGGTGCAGAGGCTAGAGTGTCAGACTAGGGCCATTTTTAAAAGTCTTTTAAAAAGCACAATACCGGCTTCCTTGTGCAATTTTTGATGCCATCTGTGATTATGGTGCTTTTGTGGCTGCCTGCTTCTGATTTGTAAATGGATGGCCTTAAAAAATCACGCAAGGAAGCTGGCAGCTTTCCATGAATATCGCGCTATTTTAAAGACATGCAAAACCAGCCTAGGATCTCAGATACCGAGATTCAAATCCTACCTTTTCATGGATGCTATCTGGGTGACTTTGAGTCAATCACTCTCTCTCAGCCTACCCTATCTCATATGGTAGTTGTTGTAAGGATAAAATGGAGGAGAGGAGAATTTATTTATTTTATTTATTATATCAGATTTTTAGTCTGCCCTCCCCACAGGCAGGCTCAGGGCAAAGTACAACATTCCAGTTTACATAAATACACTTTAAAACAGATAAAACCTTACAGTAAAATTAAAACAACTATATACAATAAAACTTGTCCTCAAGATGGTGACGGTAAAATACTGCATTTGAAGCATAGCCCATATATATATAAGGTAGTGGACAGATCTTTTCAGTATGGCCAGCGGGGGCCCAACCTAGCCTCCGCCTGGTGGAACATCTCTGTCTTACAGGCCTGGCAGAAAAATAATAAATCCCGACTCTGCTTCAACCATCCAGTCACAGCTTTGAAGGCACGATTCAAGACATCCGGGGCAGAATCGGGCTGGCCATCCATCATCAGATATGATTGGGTGTCATCAGCATATTTGGAACTGCTTGCATATATATATATAGGTAATTCTATTTTTTAATTTTATTTCTACCCCTCTCTTACAAATTGCTATAGGATAAGCAGGTACCAGCAATTAATACATCCAACCAAACTAACAAACAGCCATTTAAAATAGAAAAGATTGTATATTTAAATTACTCCAGACCTCCTTAAGCCTTGCAATTAGTTCAGATTTTTCAGATATAATCCATCACTAGTTCAAATATATTTTCTTAAAATTTCATTGCAACAAGATGAAAAAATTTATAAGCAATAAATCAAAACCATAATCATATCTCCAAAAAAGCCCCATTTGTCCCCATATCAGACAAGCACATGATTTTTTGTAACTTTTTGTCTTTCTTCAGAATTAATGATGAAATAGAGTCCAGTAGCACCTTTAAGACTAACCAACTTTATTGTAGCATAAGCTTTCGAGAATCACAGTTCTCTTCGTCAGATGCATGGAGGGCAAGAAGAAACTGGTCAGATATATAGGTGGAGAGGGGAGGGCGGAGTAGATGCAAACAGTAGCTTCTGATATGGAGATCAGTTTGCTTCTGTTAAGGAAGTCAGTTACTTCTGATAATGAGATAACCATTCATAGTCTCTATTCAATCCCAGCTTGACTGAGTCAAATTTACATATGAACTCCAATTCAGCAGCTTCCCGCTGGATTTTGTTTTTGAAAGGTTTCTGTTGAACTACAGTGACCTTTAAGTCCTTGATGGAATGTTCTGGTAGATTGAAATGTTCTCCCACTGGTTTCTGGATGGTGCCATTTTTAATGTCAGATTTGTGTCCATTTATTCTTTTGCACAGAGGTTGGCTGGTTTGTCCAATGTACAGAGCAGATGGACATTGTTGGCACATGAGGGCATATATCACATTGGAAGATGAGCAGTTGTAAGAGCCAGAGACAGTGCAGTTGACGCCATTGGGTCCTGTAATTGTATTTCCTGGGTAGATATAAGGGCAGAGCTGGCATCCGGGTCTGTTGCAGGGCCTGGTACCTGTGCTGGTGACTCTGCTAGCCGATTCATGATTGTAAGTGAGAAGTCATTTCAGGTTGGGGGGCTGTCTGTAGGCAAGGAGAGGTCTTCCACCCAGGGCTTCTGAGAGAGAGGCATCATTTTCCAGGATGGGTTGTAGATCACTGATGATACGTTGGATGGGTTTGAGCTGGGAACTATAGGTGACAACCAGTGGTGTTCTGTTGTTAGTTCCTTTAGGTTTGTCCTGGAGCAGGCTGTTTCTGGGTACTAATCTGGCCCTGTCGATTTGTTTCCTCGCTTCATTTGGTGGGTACTGTAGTCCCAAAAATGCTTGTTGTAAATCTCTTAAGTGGGAGTCCCGATCAAGAGCATTGGAGCAGATACGATTGTAACGTAAGGCTTGGCTGTAGACAATCAACCGAGTAGTATGTTTAGGGTGGTAGCTGGAGGCTTGTAGATATGAGTATCGGTCTGTGGGTTTCCGGTATAAGGTGGTATTTATTCGTCCATTATGTAGTTGTACAGTGGTGTCCAGGAAGTGTACCTGTTGTGTAGAGTGGTCCAGGCTCAGGTTGATAGTAGGGTGAAAGTTGTTGAAGTCCTGATGAAATCTCTCAAGGGCTTCCTTCCCATGGGTCCAAATGATGAAGATGTCATCCAAGATTCTTAAGTATAGTAGTGGTTTCAGTGGATGGGAGCTGAGGAAGCATTGCTCCAAGTCCGTCATGAATATGTTAGCATATTGTGGTGCTATGTGTGTGCCCATGGCTGTGCCATTAACCTGTAGATATAAGCTGTCACCATATTTGAAGTAATTGTGAGTGAGTACGAAGTGGCAAAGTTCAGTGGCGAGGTGTGCTGTGGTTTTGTCCGGGATAATATTCCTTATGGCTTGCAGTCCATCTGCATGTGGGATATTGGTGTATAGAGCCTCCACATCCATGGTTGCTAGGATGGTGTCATCTGGTGAGTTGTCAATGGACTGTATTTTCCTGAGGAAGTCAGTGGTGTCCCGTAAATAGCTGGGTGTGCTGGTGGCATAGGGCCTGAGGATAGAGTCCATGTATCCTGAGACTCCTACTGTGATAGTTCCTATTTCTGAAACAATGGGGTGTCCCGGGTTACCTGGTTTGTGGATTTTGGGTAGTAAGTAGAATCTTCCTGGTCGTGGTTCTTGGGGTGTATCCGTATGGATGCATTCTTGTATGTCCATGGGGAGTGTCTTTAATATTTTATTGAGTTCCCTTTTGTATTGCTCCGTGGGGTCAGAAGGTAGTATTTTATAGAATGTTGTGTTGGAGAGTTGTCTTTCTGCTTCTTGTAGGTAGTTATGTTTGTCCATGATGACAACTGCTCCGCCTTTGTCAGCTTCCTTGATTACAATGCCAGAATTATTTTGGAGGCTGTTCATGGCATCTCTTTCTGCACGGCTGAGGTTCTGCTTTAGGTGTTGTTGTTTGTCAATTATCTCAGCCTGGGTTCGTTGACGGAAGCATTCAGTGTAAAAGTCCAGTGAGGAGTTGCAGCCCTCAGGGGGTATCCATGTGGAATTCTTTTTTCTGGAGCTTTGTAACGATGATTGTCCATTGCTGTGTTGGAAGGGTGATTGCTGCTGTGATGGTGTCTGTTCATTTCTTTGTTCATCGTTTTGTTCAGCAGAGTGGTTGAAGATGAAATGATGAATGATGAAATAGTTACTCTGTGACTGACCTCCTCATTATTATTTGAAACCAATCATCTCTTTTTTAAAAGTTTGACCAATCTTATGTCCATTCAGCCTTAACATTAAAAAAATGGATTCAAAACAATCACCATCAAAAATTTACAGTTCATAAGTATGTATTAATGTATCATATAAGGAAGCATGTCCATATGATATAATGAAATCAACACATTATAGACTATATTTTATGTGTAATAACTGCCTCGGGTATCCACAATCCAACCTTGAAATTCAAGGGACAGTTGGAAATGTACATTAGAGTAGGTGTTATTTGTAATAATATATTATTACTGTGACTCCTTGCAAATAATATCTGCTATACGGTGAACTCTTCATCTGGTGCCTAAAGGCAACAGTTAGAACATCAGGTTTAAAAAGTCAAAACTGAAATATCCCTGGTTACCACCTGCCTCACTTCTGTTGGCACTGGTACCCAGTGAACGGGGTCATAATGAACAGGCAATTTCATTGGAGAAAAGGCAATCCTAGAAGATCTTTGAACAGAGGATGAAGACTGAAAACATCAATGATCTCTGCACTGAGCTACCATTGTAAATATTTATCCTAGACATGGCCAGAGATGTAAGCCCTTGACAGGGCTGAAGTGGAAGATCCAAAAAGGTGAGACTCATAGCCTGTGGCTCTCGGTGACTCAGTCTAGTGAATTCAAAACCAGCCCAGGAGCTCTTACGCATTTTTTTGTTTGTCTAAATTATTTTTATTTTTCTTTGTAAGCTGCTTTGTATTCCCAGTGGGAAGAAAAGTGGGATATGTGTCAAAATGAATAAATAAATAGAAATGCAGTATTATATTCTAAAACAGATTTTAGAGGCCCCATTGAATCAACCTTTCTAGAAACAAAAACACAAGGAAACATCATTTTTACTGCAACTGAATGTAAAAACTGTGCAATACTTATGTATAGTGTAGGAAATACAAATAGGAAACAATTAACATTAATATATTTTAAAATAATGTATGTAGGATCTTAAGTGTAACACAAGTATAATTCCTAATAATGAAATCACAAGTAAGTTATATAAAGGCTTGAGATTTCTCAGAATAAGTAATGTGTTAGCACTCATTATATAACTACAAGCAGCTACATAAATAAATAAAAAGAAAAGAATAAAAACTGACAGATTATTATAATCTCTAAAAACAAACCTAATTAGAAACATAATTTTTACATAACTATCTAGTTTTGCTATCAGCCAGATTTTTTACACTGTTCTTTTAAAGTCAAAATTTATCAATTTTTTAAACTTTCACAATTGCACTTTAATTCTTGTTAACAGTTTTCACTTTTCTTGGAGATTAGACTGTAGATCCCACAGGTACAGATTCTCAAGAATTTCTGGAGGAGAAATATACTACACATAGACACTTCCATTTATTACCCTTAGGCCAATTGGAAAATAGAATGTTTTAATCAAGTTTTAAAAACCATTTGCAAGGGGCTGACCTTGAAAGAAAGTCCTGGAAATAATTTGCTATAGATACTTTTACAGAACTATCAAGCATGATAGCATGTCTGAAACCAGATGTGTTGTGCAAACCTTTTGTATGGGAAACCACTAAAAAGGGAAAATGAATGATGCAGCTAGGTATTTTTTAAAAGGTGAAAATAATTCATCCCCAAAGAATTAGAATAGCCTAGACAGAACACAGATGTAGATACAGTAATAACATCTTTTGGATCTGCATTATGAATTTTACAGATGTTTTGGATAAGTTATAATCATTGGGCATGATGCTTGAAAAGTTGAAAAAGATACAAAGGGCAATGACCTAGAGTGTTTGTTTACTTATTTAACCCTTTATAATGCATCACTCCTTTTAAAAACCTTCAAGATTGCTTACAATTAATAAAATCACAAAAACAATGAGGAGCAAAGAAACATCAGTGAATATAAATGAAATAAAACCCATAAATCAGGAAAACAATACAAAGAGTAACAAAAATAAAAACAGCAATAAAAGATATAAAAATCAACCTTTCTTAAAAAAAAAAAAAAACCTAACTTCTGAAGGTGAGAGGAGAACCTTGACTGGAAATCTTGAAGAATGAAGGACTTTCCGAAACCTTTCCTGATGGATTGCTGTGGAACAATTGGAGAATCACTGTTGCTATTTATCAATTGGACTGATTAATGCAGAGTGAAGCCATCAGAAGATGCATGTGACTCATGTGAACACATAAAGCTGCCTTTTATTGAATCAGACCTTTGGCCTATCAAGGTATGTATTGTTTACTCTGACTGACACAATCCCACTCCGACTGGTGGCTTACTGGCAGTCTCATAATGTCCATTGGTGAGTGATACTGAATAAGGGAAGGGGGAACTGGAAGTGGTCTTGCCAAGGGATGACTGGAAGTACTAGGTAGCACTGTACATTATGCAAGTGCCACTGAGACTGCAGCAGCATCCAGCATTGGTATATATAATGGGTTAGATCCAGCTAGCACCCTCCTTACTTCAACCCTCATTTCATACGTCTTTTTCCATACAGGTCTGATGATCCCTGGCATGACCACATTGGTCACTAGTGAAAAAGCTGATTGGATGCAACCCAATGAAATAACTATTTTGGTGCACAAAATGAAACAAATGAGCTGGAAATACACCTGGAAATTGCAGTTTCATTTCATTAAAGCAGCTTCCAAAATGGTGAACATAATTTGGGAAAACCAAATTGTAATGACACCCTCCCACAAAAAAGTTTGTGTCTTTCATTTCAGTTTGGTTCTTACCTTGCAGAGGTGGCAGCAGCAGGCAGGCACTAGCACCTTTTCTTCTTTAACGGCATTCACACTAATTGGATCCCAAGGGGAGAGAGGCTTCAAGTTGGGACTGGGACTGAGACCTACATACCTACGGGACCTCCTCTCCCATTATGTCTCCCACAGGGCCTTGCACTCTGCCAATGAGCAGCTTCTGGTGTTTCCCGGTCTGAGGGACATTTGGCTGGCTTCAACTGGGGCATGGGCAGAAAAGGCCTTTTCTGCCCTGGCCCCAACCTGGTGGAACGCTCTCCTAATGGAGATCTGGGCCCCGCGAGAGCTTTTACAGTTCTGCAGGGCCTGCAAGATGGAGATGTTCCACCGGGTCTTTGACTAAGAGCCAGAATTTTGTCCTCCTCTTCTGACCACCATGCCCTCTTTTTGCAATCTCTCTAGATTTATATCATGGCAGTGCCTGTGGTTTATAGTGATCTTGCAGTAGCCTGATTTGCTTAGAGGTGCCTGGATTTTTTCATATTATCTAGTTAATGTTGCTATGATGCTTTTATTGTATGTTTTAATTGTATATCTCTGTTGGAAGCCATCCTGAGCCCGCTTGCAGGAAGGGCAGGGTATAATCTGAATTAAATAAATAAGTTATTAATTAAGTCTGTTGGTGTGAAGTGGGAATGTGTACAATGTACATTAGTGCATCTTTTTTCCTGTCACTACTTGGGCAATGCAGAACCATACAGGGAAAGAATCACGGTAAAGGCAGAACAAACAAATTATATATATATATATATATATATATATATATATATATATATATATATATATCCACCATGAGAACCTAAATAAATAATAAATGAAAAGAACATCACACGGGTTAGGGTTAGGGTCAAAGGGTGGCCTGGGAGTGCTCCTGCACTGAATTGCCCTGCTACAGGGCATGATTCAGCTCGAAATGGGCCCTCTGCCACTGTGGGCGTGGGGGCATGCTGAGCCATCTGGGGGCTCACTGCACTCCCTCACTGGTCAGGTAACTGGGGGTGGAAGGGAGCAGGGGATCCCCCGCCCCGGATGGGGGAATGGCACCCCTAAATATAGACCTGTTACCTGGTTGCTTAGCAACAGCCACTAAGGGAATCTGGTTAAAGCTACAGGGGCTCGTTTGATCATTTTATATATATATATTTTTAGATTTCAGGTATTTTTTTTCCAAACCAGAGGCATTTTTCAGGTTTGTAGGAAGATCTGTCTTATCGGTTCATTGCTCCAGTCTCTGGATTTAAGTATCCTCAGATCAGGGCTACTTGACTATTACATATAAGATACCATTTATTCACTAACATGCTGGCATCCTTAGATTTAGTGATATATTTCCTAATCAGTGGAATGCATTCTGATATTCCATTACTGTGGATGCATATAATTTCTAAGCATTATGAAGAGATTTGAACTTCTTTCTCACATCTTTCAGTTTCTTGTGCAACTTCTTCCTTTTTTATAGAAGTTATGTTGTGCTTTTCTGCAACCTTGATATGACTACTGAATTAATTATTTTCCTCTGGTGGCCTTCCTGATTTCTTTCTCCATTTCAACATCATCCTCAGAGTGTTGGCCAAGTGTGCATATTGGTAATTTGGTAATTGTAATCAAGTTACAATCTGGACCTTCCATTTTCCTCCATAATAATTCTGTGGGTGAGTATATTCATCTGAAGTCTTATAATTTATTGGACTCTGTCCCCTCTGTCATATAGTGTTACTCCTTTCCTGTCCTTCCAATATAACTTATACTTGGGGATATGACTGAAAGGCATCCTCCCTTGCTTGTTTGAGACTTCGTCCAAGTAGGTGGAGGTACTTTTTCTTTGTGAGAGTTACTGCTCAATCACACCCTAATAGCAAATTTCAGGTATATAATCTCATTTATGCACAGTTTTCTTGGGCTGACAAGACTTCAAGCAGTACCTCTTTGTCTTGCTTGATTATAGGGTGCATTTGACAATTCTGGGCTACAAATTAAAAATTCCGGTACTTCTCTCTCTCTCTTTTTTTCCAGGCTATCTATCTATAGTAGTCTAGTCATTGGCTTCTCCCCAATTTTCTTATTTGCCTTTGCAGCTACAGCAGAGTTTACAGGAACTGCCTGTGGAGTTGATAAGAAATCTGCTGATGAGCTACCTTTTTCCGTGAGTGCAATTTTCCTTTGAATGGCCGTTGATTGGGAAGCATTTCCTTTCCTTTATATTTTTGATAAAAAGGTCTTCTGCAAGTATCTCCTTAGATCTATTTGCCAGGCACTATGTATTTAGTAAGAAGGTGCATTGGCCTAATATGCACACTACTTTGTTATGCAAATGACATTTTATTGCCCTCTCCAGTAGCCTTTTCCCATATGAATGATTTATTCCTACAGCAAGTATGTTTCAGAAAAAAAGTAGAATATATGGATCCTGTCTGCATTTGAATATTTGTTTATATGTCGTGCTATTTGTTCCTTTAAGGTAATATATATTCTCTCTGTGTATGTGTAACCATAATTATAATAACATATACATGTGTGGACACAAAATAGATGATGCTCCAGCAAAATATGCAGGCATTTATAAAACGTAAGATTGTTGAGCAAGATTTAGTTATAGTATCAATTGTTACAGCAATAGTTTGGCATGCAACAGCACATTTAGCCAGGGTTATCTTTGGGTGTAAGACTATGTTATCTTGCAAGCAGAGTCATGTTGAGCATCATTAATTACAAATTAAGCCTCAGTATGATTTCTTAGTGTGCTTTAATTAGTTAATTGCATGCATATGTATTTTTTGTGCAGAAAAGGGGTAATAATTATTGAGATCTCAGTGAGAAAGGTGGACTATATATGACATAAATAAATAAATAAATGTATACATACATACATACATACATACATACATACATAAAATACTTACAGATATTTAGATTTGACTTTTACATTATTACAGAATGAATTACTCAGCCAAATATGTTTTTGATGCTGTCAATTGTGTATTAGGGACTTGTGTCCCATGCATTTTAAGTGGTGATTCAGAACTGAGTTAGCTGTCATAGAGAAATAATTTCATATCTAGCTAGGAATGCTGAATGATTAGGACTAGAGATGAGCACGAACAGCAACAAAACAAAAACAGCAACAAAACAAAACACGAACAAAAAAAATCCACGAACAGCCCAATCAGCTGTTCGCAAACAAGCTGTTCATGAGGCCCCATTCTAAATGATCAGGTGGTCATTGCAAGCCTCGTTCGTTGCTGTTCATTGCTGTTCGTCAAGCTAGACAATCTGGCACATGCAATCAATTCCCTTGGCAACCGGAGGCAGGGACTGCCTGAACTCTGTCAGAACTCCTGCTGTTTCCCCGGAAACCCCAATCTAAGCCCAATTTAGCTTGATAGGCAGGTCTTCCTTTCAAGTGTGGAGCTCCAAATTTGTTACAAGGAACAAAGAGCAGGGGGGAGGGAGGCTCCCAGCTCTGGTTTTGCAGACAGTGAGGGACAGTTGCTGTTGGCATTTTGAGAGAGAGACAGGGAGAGTGCATTGGAGCTTGAATTTTCTTTGTGTGTGGTGGGATAGGGATCTACTTCTTCAAGTTGCAGGGCTGCTGCCAGGCTCTGGGCCAAGCTATTATTTATTACTGGTACCTTTCCTGCTGTCTGCTCAGGTAGGGTTAATGGGAGTGGTGTGGTAGGGATCTTGATGGCTGGAGGAGAGCCTGCTGGCTCCCACAAACAATGAACAATAAACATGTTTGTGAACAGGTCATGTTCATCAAAGTCCGTTGTTCGTTGTTCGTGGATGGCAACAAACAACGAACACAATGTTCGGGGGGTTTTCTGTTCGTGCCCATGTCTAATTAGGACCCCATAAACAGTAGTAAAAGGCTATAGCTTGTGGGTCTGGAGCTATGTTATCCTTTTAACGTACTATGCCTGAGTAACATATGAACATTTATGATAAACTGCAAATCAGCCACAGCCTTTGAACTCCAAATGCAGGCTCTGTCTTTTATAAGTTGTGGGAAATGTTGGGATTGTGACTGGAATAACCACAGGGGAAAAAATACCCACATGTGTCTCCTGCATTTACAACTGAAATGCAAATCTGTGCTTTCACTCCTGGGTGTGTAAAAATAGCACATAGATATTCCCTTATGTTGAGGATGTAACATTCTTTTTTTGTTTCATGTCATTTTAAAGACAAAAATAAAAAGATAAACAGAAAACAGATCTTTTTTGAAACCTTACCAAATAGTTTCTTGGAAAAATTAAAAAGAACGAAATGACATTCTGTATTTCTTTCTTTTCTAAAGAGAGAGAGAGAGAGAGAGAGAGAGAGAGAGAGAGAGAGAGAATATGCTGGCAGTTAAATAGAGCAAGGAAGAAAGGGGTGGGGGATGGGAGGTTAGGCTTTTGTGTTTTCTTGAAAGCATATGTGGGGGTGAAGGAATCAAAATATTTGATAATTAGTATGAAAGATATTTGGCTTCTGGCACTTCCTTTGTAATTTTTAATGTATGAAAATAGTTTTAGAAATAAAGTGCTACAGGCTTTTTGTTCGAATTGATATTATGTAGATTGCGCCAGTACTGAATGTCCAGCAGCCATATAAAAAATAATGACAAATGTAGTCATCTTGGCATGAGCTGCATGCATAGCCTTATTTTATAGCAAGTCCTTGCATGCAGACAGCCAAATACCACACACTGCTCTCATGACTGGCCTTAGAAAAATGCAAGAATTGGTTTACTATTTTCTGCTCTGCATTCTGTGTGTGTGTGTGTGTTTTATAAGCCAGCTTATTTCTTCAGCACTATGAAATACCTTAAAAGGTAACACAGCATTCTGACTCAGACAATAATTTATTACACCAGTTAATCTTGTAAAATTGCCCTCTGGATGTAATAATTTGTTATTCTTTTATTAGGCCTTCTTCTGCATACCGTGTTTATCATAAAGATGTCACCATTGTGATGCCTGGCAACCAGGACAATTTTCTGGAGGTGTTTGCATACATTTTCCTGAGGGAGAGATCCGCTTCGTCCCTGCTTGGAGAGCTGTCAGTGTATTCTGATGTATGAGGGATAAAAGGAACCCCTGCTGCAGCCTCCAATAAGCTGAAGTCACGGCCTGAAAGCAGTGACTTGGGCATCACTATCCTGAGTTAGAAAATGTGTCAATTATCAGATGGACTGCCTAAGGGGATCGCCTGGGTCTAGGTCATAAAACCATCAGGAATCGGGTGGGGGGACAGAATTGATGAGGAAGTAAGTTGAATTAATTGATAACAAGCAGGATTCTGCGTGAAATATTCAGGATAAGCAGCAAGCTAGACCTTTCACTCTCAGTGGCTTTATTTCAACATGTATTAAAAAATAATCCTATGCAAAACAGCTTTCCCCCTTCTTATCACCACCACCACCACCACCACCACCCAGCCTCATTCCCCATGCCAACACACAAGCATTTCTTTGACACTTTATTTCCTCAAAATTGGTTGTCGGGTTAGCCAAGGAAACAGTTCAAGTGAAAATGAAATCATGCTAATATTTTACAGCTATTTGCCTATTATTGCAGCTCTTAATATACTGTGCAACTGTTTGTGTGTGCAAATGCAGCAGGGACCACTTAAATGTGTAGCCTCAGGCCTGATTCATGAAAGCTTTATGCACCATTTATGTAGGTTTCTGTAGAGTTTACTTAAAAGGGGGGAGGGGGATATATATTTTCATTGTTGTGTATTCCTATGCTTTCTTTGTCAAATCTATAAGGATTTAATTCATAAACCAGCAGAAGTTTAAGGGCTTTCAAGACAGTTTTACTTAGAACAATATGGAACATAACAGTTATAATACAGAATTATTATTTAGATGGAAAACGAAAACGCTGAATGTGTTTTAGCCAAATTCTGACCTTGGGTGAAAGTCTAGAGACATAATGGAATGTAAAATACATATTATAAACATGAAAAGAACATTGGCCAGCCACCTCTGTGTGCTCACACAACCCTCCAGCCTCAGAAGAACCTGTAGACCAACTGTGTGAATTTTTTAGATAAACAAATGTTTTAAAAGTCTATCCAATTTTGGGGGGTAGATATTTCAAACTAGTTTCAGTCGTTTTCTGTGGATTTCACAACTACACTTGAACACACAAAAGCTTTCTTTTACCAAGCCAGACCACTGGATCTTCTGGCCTAAGCTTTTAAAACCTGACTAACAGAAACTCTCTAGGGTCTCATACAGAAAAACACCTGCTGGAGATCCTTTAACTGAAGGCCCCAGGAATAGAGACTATCTGTATGCACCATACATGCCCTACCGTTGAGCCATAGCAATTCAGAAACTTTGCATAGTCTTTGGATTTGGCTGTTGCCACATTTGCAATAGCTCAAGGATGATTTTAACAGGATTCACAGATCTTTCCAGTAGCTTCCCCTTCTATGAACACATACACGATCCCATTGGCTTGCTCTGCCATACTACACAGAATGCATACATGTGACAATCAGAATCTCTATCTATGTGGAAACATACTTCTATACATGTTTACTTAGCTAGGTTAAGAATCATATGCACAAATGACACACAGAGAGATGATTCCCTTGCCCATTCTCCCAACCTCTGCCCTATGATTTGAAACTACCACTCACTGGGGCAACTTTTTGCAAAGTCTTTAATCTGTTTCCAGCCAAGCAAAACCAGACACCAAATCATTGGAATCCTGTTTACAGGCAGCAAAGCTCAGCAGCCTTTTCAGCAATTTGAAAAGGGGAGCTACAAAATTTTGTTGATCATACCAAGAAAGCACAAGCAACAGCAATCATTCTTCCTTTATTTCCCTGCCTGCCATATTTTGCTGCACTTGACCATCCAGAGTAAAGGTGAAGTGAAACAGGAAGCCTCACCCTCACTCTAAATTAGCTATGTGGAGTAGCTATGTGTTCCTCACCCTAAAATTCACCCAATAACTCAACCATTGGGATTCTGCTCTCTCTAGAAGTCGAACGTGGAACTGCAGGATGAGTCTTCATGCCTTTCGTGCTTTAGGGCTAAAGGCCTAGATAGTAATGTCTTCCTGTCTTCTTGACAGGAAGACCATATTAGGCTGGAGGGGACTCTCAAAAAGGGATATAAATTCTCAGGAACTGAGAAAGAAGCTCTCTCTTATGTTTCGGCTTTTGGCAAGAGAGGCACAAGCCATGATGGACTGATTACCAAGGGACTGCATCTTGTACGTATGATGAGGGGCAATGGGGTGAAGTCCTGACTCTGAGATCTCAGGTAATGGTGGGCTTTAAAATGCTGCAACCTCAATAGTTAGCAACAACATTGCTAGAATAAGTATAGAGTTTAGGATAACAGAACTGCATGTTTCCACCTTTTCTCTGTATCCTTGCTCAGCCTGATGTTTGAACAGACCATATTTTTGTTTATTAAATTTTCTTGTATTTTAAATGCTCGAATCCTGATCTCTATAAATACACCATGCCTATTTGGTCTTGATATCCAAAGAGCAGTAAAGAGAAGGGGCAGTGGTAAGCTTGCCATCCTGTGAATATGATAGCTGGAAACACCAAAGGTGTGATGATCCCTGCGCTAGGGGTGTGTGATTTGGTATTAATATACCTAAGTAATGGCTAAATTGGCATTATCCAGGTATATGGAATCAAATTAGAGAAGTCTGAATAAAATCTGGATACCGAATACTCTCATGTCAGATAAAATGGAATATATTGGGTTTTATTTAGGAAAAGCAGCTCAGCCAAGCTGTTTTTGTTACTTTGTTTCAGGCAGAAAACGTCTGGCTGTGTCTCTAAGCTGTTTTTGTTACTTTGTTTCAGAGTGAGTGAGTGGCTGACCAATAGAGAGAGCTTTTTTTCTGGTTGTGTTAGCTTAAAATCAGGAGTTGCTTGCTAGTGTTTCTATATATATTATTCATTGTTCTTGTGTGAGGAGTTGCTTAAGCAGTTGCTTGCTTACTGTTTATTTACTTTTTACAGTGTCCCTTGCTTCGGTTGGGTTTTGGTGGGATTCTCCAGTTTGACATTGATTCTGTTAAATTCTATGGTTTGATGTTGGTTCCTGTTCAGTTTGAGTCTGTACTATATACACTAAGCTTCAATCTAAATGGGAGAAATGAAAGCCATAGTGATTCTATACTCTTTGGTTCTGTTCTGATTTGTCTCTGGTTTTATGTTGGTTCCCTTGCTTCAATTTGTTTCTGTTGGGATTTGTTGGTTCAGCTTGTATTGTGATTGGCTTGTGGCCAAGGCTGGTTGCCCCTTTGCTGGTTCCTTTGCCTAGAAAGCCTTGGAATGTTTTTCCGCATAGAAAAAAATAGAGAGTGACTGGGGGAAGCTTGGTCAGGGGCCCATAAATTGGCCTCCTGAGGACAATCTTCTTGAAACTTGAGGGCTCTTTAGGGAACAAGGGGGACTAGAGTCCCTGAAAATTGATGGATTTTGCTTGGAAAATGCCCCCTAGCCCACGAGAGAGTTGCCCCCATGAGGAATAATGGCTAAGTATATTTGGGATTCTATAATAAAACTTAATCCAATTAGAGAATCTGACCCAGAGTTCAGGAATTCAGAATGTTTATGGTATTCCTGATCTCTGGGTCCAAATTATACCTTTTTTTTTGCTGCTGTTGTTGCACACCCTACCCTGGGCTAGCTAGTTCAGGCAAAGTGGGAGACATGGCAACCAGGCAAATCCTTTAAACAGCAACACAGATACAGAGTGCTAGATATGCAAATCTGTCTATGAGGAGATACTGTCAGACTGGCTGGAGGCAGCAAGGAGCAAATAGAGGAACAAAATGACCCTGGAAAATGGCCCCAGCTCTGACCCACCCTAGCCACACACCCTCAAAGGTGGGCAGCAGAAAAAGCCAGCCTACCCAGTGTCACAGCCAGGGCCGAAGCACCCATAGAGGCTAGGTAGGTGGTGGCCTCAGGCAGGGGTGCCGGAGGGAGCGCCGGAGGAGGCATGGGGGGCGGGAGCGCATGCCACAAAGCAGCAGCCTCCTATCCCTCCCGCCCTGCACCGCCGCCGCCAGCACAGGCCCCTGGCCAGGCGCAGCCGCTGTGGGCAGGCATCTGTGGCAGTGCAGGCAACTGAGCAGGAGAGCTCGGAGGCCGCCTGGCGCAGCAATCGGGCCGGCGGTGGCGGCGTGCATGTGTGCATGCTCCCATGATGAAGTCACATGTGACATCATCATGCAGGCCAGTGCGCACACACTTGGGTGCGCACAGGGGTGTGCCCAGCTGGCCGGCCACGAGCGCCACAAACCCTTGCACCGCCCCTGGTCACAGCATGTGTGGCTTCCCCAGGTAGGATTTCCAGGTACCCTCTGGCAACTAGCAGGAGGAGGAGAAACTTACTATCTAATGGAGGGCCCTTGCCAGCAATTTTACAACATTACTGGCAATACACTGACATCACTTCTGGAAGTTTGTAACGTTACAGACATAGGTCCACTTTTTCAGAGTGAACTAGAACCAAGTCATCACATTATTGGAAAGTATGTTATAGGGTAGAAATGCACAGGGCCGTACAGCTTCGATGCTTGAAAGCACATACACTGGAAATCTAGTTGGTCTAAGGTGCTACTGGACTCTTCGACTGCAGGCCAACATGGCTACCCACCTGGAACTAAAATTCCACATGCAGTTTATGATACGTTCCCCATGTTTTAATCTAAAGATACTTAATATGTTCTTAAGCTTATTTATTTATTTACATCATTTATCCCCTGTCTTTCTCTCCAAGGCAACTTACATATTTCTCTCCCATTTTCAGCATGATGCTGAGAGGTAGGCTAGGGTGAGAGCATGTGTCTGGCCTGAGGTCACTCACTAAGTTTCCATTGCAGAGTCGGGATCCAGTACTCTGTTTTGAATACACTTTCTCTGCCAGAGTAGCAAATGTGTATTGACAATGTTTTTCCCCCCTGATCCAAATGAACTCATTTCATAACTTGAGCTTACTGGTATTTTTTTCCTTAGTGCTGGCAGAGGAGAAGTATTTATTTTCTCTCAATCAAGAATATTTTGAGACATTTTATCCTCTTCCCTATACAATGACAAAGTTCAATTATAGACAAATATAATGAGAACAGATTTTAATTGTGCTCTTCATAGTGCAGAAGAGTTCAGTTCCAGATTCAGCTCTTTGGAGGCCAAAGATCTGGAGTCATTCTTATTTTTATTTAAGGGTGTGCTAAAGTTCCCTATTTCATTTAGTTTTAAATATGGTTATATTGATATCTGTGGTTTCCCTTCCGAACTTTTCACTGTTAGACTTATAGTTTCCTGTGTATGTGTACAGATTTACAAATGTTATGCACATGTTGTGAGATAATTATATATGATTATATATGATATCTACATTATATACTTTTAACACTGAAAATGCATACATTTTAGGGGAACAATTTGAGACAAGGTAAATGGCACAAAACAGAACAAGGGAAAATGAAGTATTTTCTGGTCAACACAGCACAGGGATGAGAATGTCCAAATCTTCCCTAATTTCATTTGAACTAGTTCACCTG
Source organism: Eublepharis macularius (assembly GCF_028583425.1). NCBI lineage: Eukaryota > Metazoa > Chordata > Lepidosauria > Squamata > Eublepharidae > Eublepharis > Eublepharis macularius. Next base: position 100,982,594 of record NC_072796.1, read on the forward strand.
TGTATATATAACTGTCACAGAACATTCCGGAGTCAGATCTTGAACTCACCTTGTTCAATGGCAACATTCTGACTAACTTCAGTGACCCTGAGAAAGTCTTTACATTGTCCACTATAGCAAGAAAGGGCAGGTGTTATGTCACTTTTAACAAAACATTCTTTGTAGTTACTTTAAAAAGGAAATAATAAACTGTTGTACTCACACACACACACACACACACACACACATATATATGGCTAGTTCACATTTCAGGTAAGTACAGTCAAGTAGCTACAGCCTGGTCAAAGAAATATAGGAAAATTGTGCTTTCTTCCATAAGAAGTGAGGTTCATGGCTTTAAGGCCATGGGCCAGTTTGCTTCCATGCACATTAATTCAAATGTGGCACGAGGCTTGATTGGCGGGGGTAACTAGAGGGTCTACCACTCGGGAGAGGGCAGCAAGAGGTTACTTACCTTGCTGGGCCCTCCCCTCAGCAGGTATTTTGCTAACCCTAACCCACCCCCATTCCCAAGGGGCAATGCAGGATTAGCTGGTCACTAGGCAGAGTCAAGCAAGAATTCGGGGTTAGGGGGTTCACCTAACTGGCAGTGGTACAACCCTATATTTGCCTCTTTTGTGATGTCTCTGGAGATATTTAAATCAGCCTAGTTAAAACAAAATGCTGGTTAGATCACAACTTGTTTGGCAGGAATAAAGCAGGTTGCTCAGGAGGACAGGTAGGGTTAATTGGAAAACACCCTGAGACATCACAATAATGGAGAGGTGTCTGGAAGAGGCCCTCACATGCTGTGGAGCTGGGTGGTGCAGTAGAGGAACACCCTAGGTATCAAGCGGCATCTCTTGAACCTGGTAGGTGCCTTGCAGCCCATCAGGGGAAGCAGATGAAGCTGGAGACGTCTCAGCACAGGAGGGCTGTGCAGGCTGGGATAAATAAGGCTGGTGAAACCATCAATTTTGGCACCGGGGTGGACTTGCCTGGCAGGCAGCCAAGGAGGTTACCATGTGCAGCCCACCCTCAAAATTGTCAGTTTATAGTTAAATCAGTGATGACGTCCATCTGACATTTAAATAAATAAATTAGTTGACCCCAAGCAATTCTGTCTGTGTAATTATTGTCTCGTGTCGTATTTGAGGGTGCTGGGTCAAACCATGCTGTGCTAGCATGTTAATGCATAATGTTCCCAGTAGTGCAACTGGAAATGTCTTTGGCCCTTTTGCTTAAGGTGATATAAGGTTTGCCATATACCACTGTGATCTAAAGCAAGCTAGTAGCAACTGAACCTACTTGCCCATATTGTGTGAGGATAAAGACTTTATTTTGTGTTGTTTTGCCTTTAAGAAAGGATTTGCTATGCATTGGCTAAGCCACATTCTTTATGTAACTACTTGTAAACTAGCTTTTTATTTTATAATGAATTGCTGTTATTTTCTTTGACTTAAACTTACAGGAATTCTTTGAATTTTCTATCAGGGACTAAATTTATAATGGAAATTATGTTTGATGGTATTTAAATGCAAAGTGTGTCACTTTATAAAGCATAGGGTTCTTTTAAGTTTTTTTTTTTTTTACTTCTTGACATGTGTCACAATTTGGAATTTTGCTCTCATGGGATAAATGCCAGATTACATGGTGTAGTATTTTTATCCTCTGTACTTTCACTGTAGAAGCATACAACATCAAAGAAGAGGCAGATCACTCACATCAGCAGAAAATGGAATAGGACTATAATATGCTTGCTTTGATCTCTCCTTCTAATAATTATCTTGGCTACATGCATACATTGAAAGCAAGATTTGAATTAATAAGGCCAAGAGACCCTGGCAAATGTAAGAAGGATCTCTGAATACTAACATGGACTTTCTTTAACAAGATAAACTGCAATTGAGCCTACAAAGTTATGGATTGTTCATATGCAGTGCAATCCTAAGAAGAGTTACTCCATTCTAGGCCCAATGAAATCAATGTGCCTAAACTGGAGTAATTCTGTTTAGGATTGCACTGTTAAAATCATTAATCCTTCAGTGTTATTCTGCTATAAACTTTTTGGCATTGTGTTCAAGAGATAAAATCTATGCATGGAAGGTAGCGTTGCTTAAAAGCACACTAGTAAGATAGTCATGATAGCTAAGTAGAGATTCCAGGTCCGTAGGTAGTATACCTTTCAGTGCCAAATGTTTGAAATTAGTAATAGAAGAGAGCTTTTGCCTTCAGATGCTCTTGTAAATTTCTCAGAGGCATCTAACTGACCACCGCTAGAAACACCATTTATTTATTTATTTATTTATTTATTTATTTATTTATTTGCAGTCTGCCTTTCTCACTGAAACTCAAGGCAGATTACACAATGTGAGTCAATATAGTCAATTTCAAAGACATTTCAATAACTACAATAGGCTAAAACTAATCCTAGGAATATTTATTTGAAAGTAAGTCCTATTGAACTGAATGGACTTTCAATCAAACATGTATTGGATTGCAGTGCAGAGCAATCTTTCCTCTGACCCAGCAGAACTCTTCTTACAATTTCATGAAGGTTTTCAAAGAGGATAGCTTTCATTTTTAAGAAATTACATATATTTTTAAAGAAGTAATCACTTTGCACTCTGTTCTATCATTCAAAACTATTCTAATATTACCCTAAGAAAGATATTGCTTTTGATATGGAAACTAAATCAAAAAATCCACATCTGTATGAGATTTATATGCACGGAAAGAACATATTGCATTCTGAGCTGATTCCCACCCCTGCCCCCCATTTTTGGCCTCACAGAGCTTATTGCTATATTGTGTTGTTCAGGCAATCAAATTTTCATCCCTTCTGTGAGTAAAAATGAAAATATAAACAAGGTGGATGTATTTGAAAGCATCCCATGATTAATACTAGCTAGTATAGAAAGTGTAGGGTGGTATATTGGTAACAGCATATGAACATTTATTATCCTTTCGTTTCATAACTTGTCACCCTTATGAGTCAGCTGCATCATGCCATTTGCTATAAATTGAGGGGGGGGTGCATGATAAGCTGAGGGTGCATTCTTGGTTCTTGTGGTAACTGTTGAGAATACAGTATGGCAGAGAACTGTAATCTGCTCACCAGATTGACTTGGAAGACAGCATGAATTAAAGAAATGCCTTCTCTTAATACAATGAATGCAAGTCTCCAAAAATCATTTGAACAGGCCCTTCCTATCAAAACACTAGAGGCTGCTGTTTTTCTTAGTATCCCAGCCAAAGGTTAAGAAATGCTCTTTTAATACAAGGTTAGCAGGGCATAAATGTAACAGACCAACATGCTGAATGAAAAGAGCTTTGAAGAAATGCTCTCCACACTGACAAGAAGCACACCCTCTTTAATCCTCTGAACTTGCCATTCAGTGGACGGGGAGTTGTAAGAGAGAAAGGTTTGAATCAGAGAGAAGGCTAGCAACAGCTTTGTTAAGTATGCTGCACTTCTAATTGAGGGAAAAGGTAGAGCTAAACACTCCACGCATTCCAGGGTTTCACCAGACAGAGGAGCAAAAGGGAGTATTTTTGAGCAGGTGTACCTAACAGCAGCAGAAAGAGTCTGACAAAGAACACATGTTGGAGTGGAAGTCTAATATTTACAGAGACATAAAAAAATGTGCCTCTCCAATCCTAATTGGCCTTCTGCCCTAGGTCTCATACTCTCTCAGTAGCTCACAGCCTTGCCAACCCAAATTCAGGACTCTGGAGGGATTTCCCCTCTGACTAGCCAAGTTCCTTAAAGCCTTAAATGCAGAAGGAAAAGGTCACGAGAGTTAAAGTCAGTGGCTGGGAGACCTTCCCGTATAAGCAAAAAAAGATTCCCAGTGGTGACTGCAAGTTCACTCTGTCCTGCTAAACAACATTCAGCAGCAGCATACATGGATTGAAGTTCCCATCAAATCATTTCAGCAGAGACATTAGATTAGAGCAGGGGTGATTTAGGTAACAGTGTATCTGTGTCCCTGTGTATCAGGCTAGATGGTACATTTTCTCTGCTAGGCTTTGGGAGGTAATTCAGGTTAGGTGAACCTTTTTAACTCTACCAAGTGGTGTTTACATCTAGATTTCTATGCAACCATAACAAATGACTGCAGGGACTTTAACAGGAAGTAATGGCTTGTATGCCCTGACCTAGATAACCCAGCAAACCTGATCTCATCAGATGTCACAAGCTAAGCAGGGTAGGCCTTTGTTAGTAATTGGATGGGGGACATCGTAAGACCAGTGTTGCTATGAAGAGGCAAGCAGTGGCAAACCACCTCTGTTAGCCTCTTGCCTTGAAAACCCCAGCAGGAGTTGCTATAAGTCGGCTACAACTCGATGATACTTTCCATCATCACCAAAGGTTTGTATCCTGCCACTGTGCTCAGCCAAGTTTGAAGACTTCCTCCCTCTAAGGAGCCTGGAGAAGCAGGTTTTTCCACTGTTGGAAGGATTATTTCCAGTGGATGAAAGCTTCTTGGGTTAGAGGAAGGCTTCAGATTGCCTGAGCAAAGTGGCAGGATACAAGCCAGCATAAGAATAGTTTTGGCATGGACACAACTCCTCCCTTTCTTAGGCAAATTGGGTGCATAAAATACATTTAAAATGTGCTTGAGCCATTTCCTTGTTTTGGACAGGGACAAGTCTCTTCTTCCTTTTTAATTGTTTTTAATTAAAAAGCAAAAATATATAATCAGAACAAGTATTCAGAGCAAACAGCACATCAAGGAGTTTCTTCTTTTATACATAAGAGCCATAAAAAAATGTTGCTATGATAAGAAATAGACGCTCAGTTTACAGACTTAGCTTCTGTATTGCAAAAGGCGATGTTGGGAACATATTTTTATATACCAGTTTCCAGTGTATATGTATATTTTTTACATCTAAAATATGTGAAATTCTTCATGTGAGCCTATTTGTGTTTTATCTATACTTTTAGTCCCAATACTTTATCTCATTCCTTGACATGATGATCCCACTTGTACTATCTTTCTCTTTTTAGAAAAAATGGATTATCCTGTTTTTTTTCTTTTGAAATATACATTTTTTAAAAATCATGTTTTTGTATATCTCAAATCATAGCAATGTTTAAAATAGCTGGTCCTGTAGGTAGGGTTCTTCTAGCTGGTTAATACAGTGAATGTTTCCTTCCCAGTGTTTATGAAAGACGCAGAACTACTGGGGAATAAACACCAGTTTCATTTGTTGATGTATACTAGTTAGTAGCACTTTCTGTAATGAGAAAGTGATGCACAGATCAGTAATGAGCTGTGATGCACAGATCAGTTTTCTCCTGTAGCAAAATAATGGCTAAAAAATTGGAGATTACAAAATTATTTTCTGAAGAAAAAAAAGTATTTCAGTTCTTGCCTAACTGTGAACATTTGTAAAGATTTTGCAAACACTTTTCTACTTCATGTGGTACCATCCTTGTCAAATGGATTAGACAGAATTAAGAGAACCAACCTACATCTGCCCTCCCATTCTTTTTGAAAATAGAGAGCACAGTTCACCTCCTCTCCCTTTTAGTTTCATAGATCCAGAGGAGTTAGCCATGTTAGTCTGTAGTAGCAAAATCAAAAAGAGTCCAGTAGCACCTTTAAGACTAACCAATTTTATTGTAGCATAAGCTTTCGAGAATCACAGTTCTCTTCGTCAGATGCATGGAGGGCAAAAAGAGAAACTGGTCAGATATAGAGGAGGAGAGGGGCGGGGTAGATGCAAACATCTGCTTCTGATATGCAGATGCAAACAGCTCCTTCTGATGTGGAGATCAGTTTGCTTCTGTAAAGGTTCAGAGGACTTAGCCGTGTTAGTCTGTAGTAGCAAAATTAAAAAGAGTCCAGCAGCACCTTTAAGACTAACCAATTTTATTGTAGCATAAGCTTTCGAGAACCACAGTGCTCCCCGCCAGATGCATCTGACAAAGAGAACTGTGATCCCCGAAAGCCCACGCCAGGTGCCACTGGACTCCCCCTGACCCCGCCTCTGTAAAGGAAATCAGTTACCTGTGATAATGAGATAACCATTCATAGTCCCTATTCAGTCCCAGCTTGACAGAGTCAAATTTACATATGAATTCCAATTCAGCAGCTTCCCGTTGGATTTTGTTTTTGAAAGGTTTCTGTTGAACTACAGCGACCTTTAAGTCTTTGATGGAATGTCCTGGTAGATTGAAGTGTTTTGCCCCCCCATTCGGAATGAAGAGACAGACACAAGGCTTGGGTATAAATTTGGGCCATTTATTGACCAACATTAAACTTAATAATGGCAAGGGTATAACTAGCGGTACTACAGGTCAAGACAAGGGGTCAATTGGACCAACTCCTCAACCTGCTTGGGCGAGCACCCCCTGCCCCAGGTGCGAGCCATCCATGTGAATGGCTGTTACCCGGCCGGCCAGGCGAATGGTTCCCCCCTTAAAGCTCCATACACCCCAGCCGTGAAGCCCGAGGGAAGGACTTGTACAGGGGGTCCCACAGGCAGTCTGCCCTCTCAGCTGGCAGCCGTACAGCCCGCCAGCCAATCCCTGACAGACCCCTATTCCCCACCAATGGGGAGGTGCCACTGGGTGCTCACCGGCCCGCTCTGTCTACCCAAATCTAACCTGCCAGGGACCTAGGTTACAGTTCCACCACTCCAAATACCACACCTACAAAACAGTACAAGGTAGGCGAAAAACACCTCTTCCCTGTGCCAATTTGGGAAAAGGAGAAAAAATTCCTACCTGGCCCTGGAAACCAGCAACCAGCTAATCCTGTACTGCCATAGGGTGTGGTGGGTGAGCTGAGCTTTCAAAGCTGACTGAGCCCTACAGAGGCGGAGCCGCCCTTTACAGGGCCAGGCCCCACCTCCCAAAGCCTGGATGACCAGGAATGTAAGGCTGGTCTCTCCATCCGTGCAGTGAGGCAAAAGTGGCACCCAGCCTAAGCATGTTTCACATGCAGCTGGGTGTGCCATCTTGCCCCCCCCCCCATTCGGAATGAAGAGACAGACACAAGGCTTGGGTATAAATTTGGGCCATTTATTGACCAACATTAAACTTAATAACGGCAAGGGTATAACTAGCGGTACTACAGGTCAAGACAAGGGGTCAATTGGACCAACTCCTCGACCTGCTTGGGCGAGCACCCCCTGCCCCAGGTGTGAGCCATCCATGTGAATGGCTGTTACCCGGCCAGCCAGGCGAATGGTTCCCCCCTTAAAGCTCCATACACCCCAGCCGTGAAGCCCGGGGGAAGGACTTGTAGAGGGGGTCCCACAGGCAGGCTGCCCTCTCAGCTGGCAGCCGTACAGCCCGCCAGCCAATCCCTGACAGACCCCTATTCCCCACCAATGGGGAGGTGCCACTGGGTGCTCACCGGCCCGCTCTGTCTACACAAATCTAACCTGCCACAGCTAGGGCCAAGCCTCTGCTTAGGCCCTTGCACCCCACAGTTAGCCTAGTGCCAACCATCACCCTTGCCGTCAGTTACCACAGAATATTGTGTTGCCCTTCACCAATAGGTGAACACCGACACCTCTGTAGAGGTTGACAACTTCGGCCCTAATGCCAGGAAAGGGCAAATAAATACCCCTCCTCCCAAAGCCTTTTAAAGGGCCATTTTGGCCTTATACCATGACCCCGGATAACCTCTGTAGGGGTCAGCAAATTCAGCCTTTATGCAGGGGCTTGGCAAATAGATGCTCAGTCCCTCCCGACAGCTTTCTCTTGGGCTCTGTTGGCCATATGCCTAGCCCCAACCTAGAGGGTCTCAATCTTCCCGCCACACTGACGCGGAAGCATTGCAGACCAAGGTCATCACCACCCAGGTGAATGACCCTTCCCGCCACCATGACGGGGAAGCACAGTAGACCAAGGTCACTACCATCCAGGTAATAACCAGAACGTAAGGCGGAGGCGCACCTCCCCTCAAGCCATCAGGCCACTACTTGCCTGGGCGCTGCAAGCCTGTGTGAGCCTGTAAGGAAAGGGCCATGCCCTGTGAGACAAGGTCAACACCACGCGGCGAATGACCAACATGTGAGGCGGAGGTCCGCACCTCCCCTCCAGCCATCAGGCCACTACTTGCCTGGGCGCTGCAAGCCTGTGTGAGCCTGTAAGGAAAGGGCCATGCCCTGCGAGACAAGGTCAACACCACGCGGCGAATGACCAACATGTGAGGCGGAGGTCTGCACCTCGCCTCCAGTCATCAGGCCACTACTTGCCTGGGCGCTGCAAGCCTGTGTGAGCCTGTAAGGAAAGGGCCATGCCCTGTGAGACAAGGTCAACACCACGCGGCGAATGACCAACATGTGAGGCGGAGGTCCACCACTCCCCTCCAGCCATCAGGCCACTACTTGCCTGGGCGCTGCAAGCCTGTGTGAGCCTGTAAGGAAAGGGCCATGCCTTGCGAGACAAGGTCAACACCACGCGGCGAATGACCAACATGTGAGGCGGAGGTCAGCACCTCCCCTCCAGCCATCAGGCCACTACTTGCCTGGGCTCTGCAAGCCTGTGTGAGCCTGTAAGGAAAGGGCCATGCCCTGCTAGACAAGGTCAACACCACGCAGCGAATGACCAACATGTGAGGCGGAGGTTCGCACCTCCCCTCCAGCCATCAGGCCACTACTTGCCTGGGCGCTGCAAGCCTGTGTGATCTTGTAAGGAAAGGACCATGCCCTGTGAGACTAGGTCAACACCACGTGGCGAATGACCAAAATGTGAGGCAGAGGATTGCACGCAGAGGCCCTGTCACTACCCGATTGGCATCCTCTTGGCCTGATGAGCCACCCAGAAATTCATGCTGTGTCCACATATGAGGCTTCAACACCTCCTGCAGTGAATCACAGCATCTAAAAAGAAAAAGAAACAATTAGACACAACTCTTTAGAGTGTCAGCAGGGGTGCACGTATGCCCAATACACTGCCTACTATCACTGACCTACTCTTTGGTCCCAGATAGCCCAGTGCAGTTGCACTGTTCGGACTCATCACAAGGGCCCACCTGAACAATTGTGCCCCCACTGTCACTGATCCATCTTGGACCACCTAATATGAAGGGTCACTGAATCAGTCTCAAACTTCAGGTCCTGTGCCCTCAGTGCACACCCAGACAGATCTGTGAGGGATTGGGCCACCAGCTCACTCCTCTCAGAGTTCCACAGAAGGCCATCAGTGACGTTACATGAAATAGTGCAGACTCAAATCCTGATAGGCCCACCTTTTTCCAAACAGAGCCTAAACCCAGGCTGCAAGTCTGTGTGAGCATGTAAGGAAAGGTCCAGACCCTATGAACCAAGGTCATACCACCCAGGTGAACAAACTGAATGTGAAATGGAGGCCGCTCCACCCTCCAGCTCACAAGGCCACCCAGCCTATGCATGCAAGGGCCATGCCCCACAGCCCAGGTTATTACTGCACGTGAATAACAATATGTGAGGCAGAGGACAGCTCCTCCCCTCAAGCACACTGGGCCACCCAGCCTATACATGCACGTCTGTGGGGCCTGTAATAGAAGGGCTGTGCCCTTGGAAATTTCAACTCATTACCCCCTGGTGAATGACCAGGAGTGAGGGAAAGATCCTCATGTCCCATCAAACGGAAATAACAGCTGGCCATCATGTTCCTTGTGGCTAAGTGCAGTGTCAACCAGACCCTTCCTTAAGGGCTTGGGTCATCACTGTGCAAATTCTCAAGAATCTAACTTTCACACCAACCATTAACATCATGTAGCCCCAGAAAATGCCCAGGCCAACATCAAACGGGGAGGTTTACTGGTGAACCTAAAGGCGCATAAGCTGCCTGATGGCTGCTACTGGATACAAGGCGAGACCCTTAATTTCACACACACACACCCCATAACTGTGGGATATATCCACTAGCCATAACTCCTACAGACCAACCTATGCCCCAGCCTAAAGACCTCCATCTACTTAGACATAGGTGCACCGTGTGCTGGGGGCTATAATATCTGGTTGACCAACAACCACAGCCATCCCTGAAGGCCTAGCTCAGAGGAAATCTGAGGGCAAGCTGCCCTGTTGCATCTGCAGTTGAGACTGGGTGTTGCTTTGAAACATAAATGCCAGGACCAGTCTCCGGAACCCATCTCAAAATCCTATATGATTTGGATGAAAGGGTTAGGTATGGGCATCACTGCCTAATTGTCCACGTGAAGTGTGCTGAGGGGTTATTTAGTTCCCTCCCCCACACCAACTGCTAGGAGGATTGGAAAATTCCAAGCATATACGGTGTATAGTAAGTCTCCCATTCTGACTGGTCAATGGGCCACTGCTCAGCCCACCAGCGCCCCTGAACTAAACCCAGAGCTGTTAAGCCCCAAGGCAGCAGAAACTCCAAGGAAACTCCACCTCTAGGTATCAACACCCTGGAGACAAGGCTCAAAGCCCAGCCAGCTGTTGAAGCTCCCATAAAGGAGGCCGGCTGGCAGCTGCCTGGTCCATGTACAGTAAACCACCTTAAATCTAATTCACTGTCTCCCTCCTCAGGTCTACCTCATCCTTCTCCTCCACTTCCAGAAGAGGAGAGTTAACCCCCAAACTGCTGCTCCCTTTATGACTGTCCCTTTATAACTGAATGAAGAAATAACTCAAGACGCCAGACTATAAAACTCAAAGGCAATACCCAAGAGGATACAACCCAGGAGTCTAAACATGGGTGCCTGGAGACTGTTGCCTGACCCCAGGAGCCCCTCCAGTGGACTTACCTATCTGCCAGTCAGGTTCACTGTCACCCTCACATGACTAGGTTACAGCAGCCTAGGCCAGTTCTGCTACCAACGTCAATTGTGCTAAGGCTGCAAAACTGAGCAGGGGTAGGGGTTTACAAGCTACCACCCTGAGCATATAAACCCTTGCTAAGCCAATAGCAATAATATGTGAAGCAATCTGCCTTTCAGATGACTGCAAGCCACCCCCTACCCCAGCCTCAGCCAGGCCTTCACAGCTGTAGCTGTAAGTACTTTCTCCAATACAGTGAAAATGTTGGGGAGGAGGGGGGCTAGATAAACTAGAGGCCTGCAGGGACTGAGCCTAACTATGTTTCAGCCCTCCTGACTGATGGACACGATAGCCCAGTATTTCCTTACTCCCTGTGGCCACTTCATCATCCTCAAAGGTTAACTGTGCAGGTAGGCCTGCTTTGCAGGATACATATTCAGTGGCTGTTTGCCCTTAGCAGGGCTGCTAGCCTTTTTATTTTTTAAATTTATAATGGCATGATGGAAATGTACAGTAACGCAATGTACTGCAGTAACACATACCCCCAAAATGGAAGCCCAAACACTGTGTAAACTGCAGAGGCCTCTATAAAATGGCTGCCAGTGCTAGGCCACGCAGGCCACAGGATGACACACTCAAAATGGCCACCCCAGCACAGCAGAAATTGTAAAAGCCTCACCAAAATGGCCTCCACTGCCAGTAAGCAGGAGGCAAATCAGACCATATAAAACCCACACTCAAAATGGCCACTGCTGGAGCTGTGTATATTGTAGATGCCTTCACAATAAGGCCACTGATGCCACACTCAAAATGGCTGCATCCAACTGAATAAACTGCCAAGCCTTTTCACAAAATGCACCCCCTGCTGCCTGAAGGCCTTAAGCCGAGCTATTGCTGCTAGAAATACTCCCTCCCAAGTAAGCATAAATGGGAATGGGGGGAGGAAGAAAAAAGCCTAGACAGAGAGGAGGCCTACCAGCATCCACCCTGCTAAGCCAGGAGCAGTAATGTAATCCACCCCTCAGATGGCTGCAATTCACTCCTGCGGCCTACAGAAAATCCTATTGCTGTTTCTGCTGAAAGTACACCCTCCCAACAAAATAAGGGGAAGCAGAGCCTAATTAGGCTAGAGGCCTGGAAGGACTGGATATAACCCTGCTTTAGCCCTCCTGACTGATAACCAACAGTCCCCAAGTGTAAATAAGAAGAGGAGGATGATAATAATAATAATAATAATAATAATAATAATAAAAAAACTCTGCCAAACCACTGAGCCTGGCGCTGGGCCCTGGTTCTCCTCCTGTTGTTTGAAGATATCAAGCAGGGGACTATCACAGCTTTCCCCAAGAAGGTAGCTATAGCCACCTAGCCCTGAGGGCCTGCAGTAAAACTGGCCTCAGAGGAGCTCGGCTGAGAGAGCTTGATATATGCTCTGCTCAGGCCGAGCTTTCAAAGCTGACTGAGCCCTACAGAGGCGGAGCCGCCCTTTACAGGGCCAGGCCCCACCTCCCAAAGCCTGGATGCCCAGGAATGTAAGGCTGTCTCTCCATCCGTGCAGTGAGGCAAAAGTGGCACCCAGCCTAAGCATGTTTCACATGCAGCTGGGTGTGCCATCCTCCCACTGGTTTCTGGACGTTTCCATTTCTAATGTCAGATTTGTGTCCATTTATTCTTTTGTGTAGAGGTTGGCTGGTTTGTCCAATGTACAGAGCAGAAGGACATTGTTGGCACATGAGGGCATATATCATATTGGAGGATGAGCAGCTGTAAGAGCCAGAGACAGTGTAATTGATGCCATTGGGTCCTGAAATTGTATTCCCTGGGTAGATATAAGGGCAGAGCTGACATCTGGGTCTGTTGCAGGGCCTGGTACCTGTACTGGTGACTCTGCTAGCCGATTCACGATTGTAAGTGAGAAGTTGTTTAAGGTTGGGAGGCTGTCTGTAGGCAAGGAAAGGTCTTCCACCCAGGGCTTCTGAGAGAGAGGTATCATTTTCCAGGATGGGTTGTAGCTCACTGATGATACGTTGGATGGGTTTGAGCTGGAAACTATAGGGCCGATTCCAGACGGCCCTCTGCCTCCCGAAACGTTGCGCGTCGTCGCACGGAAAACGCGATATTTCGCGTTTTCCGCGCGATGACGCGCGATGACGTGCAATGTTTCGGGAGGCAGAGGGCCGTCTGGAATCGGCCCAGGTGACAACCAGTGGTGTTCTGTTGTTAGTTCCTTTAGGTTTGTCCTGGAGCAGGCTGTTTCTGGGTACTAGTCTGGCCCTGTTGATTTGTTTCCTCACTTCATTTGGTGGGTACTGTAGCCCCAAAAACGCTTGTTGTAAATCTCTTAAGTGGGAGTCTCGATCAAGAGCATTGGAGCAGATACAGTTGTAACGTAAGGCTTGGCTGTAGACAATAGACCGAGTGGTATGTTTAGGGTGGTAGCTGGAGGCATGTAGATATGAGTATCGGTCTGTTGGTTTCCGGTATAAGAGTATGTCAAACAAAACAAAAAGGTGAATCCTCATTTTCTGTTATGTATTGCTGCTTCACTGATTCCTGTTGAGGTTTCAGTTCTACCTTACATATCATTTCTGAACTGTACTCATGTAAAGGGAAAAGAACTGCAGACTGACTTACATATAGCCTTGCATGAAGAGATTAGGGGGACTCGCTCTCAAGGGCTACACTTTTGTTTTCAAGGAGTTCATAAACTGATATCTATCAGAAGCTCAGGGTGAACTATTGGATGTATCACTTCCTTCTCATGACTTCAGTAAAAGAATCTTGGTCAAATAGACCATTCGTCTGACCTTATGCAGAACTGTTTATTTGAGAGCCAAAGAATAAGTTGTTATATGGCTGTTAGCAGTGCCCACTCTTCAGGATCCTGTTTGTTGCAGTACAAAGGTACAAAAGCATTTATTGCATATAGGCAAAGGCCATTACAATCAGACGTGCCATAAGCCACTCTGGTTGCATACTACAGAGATTGGCTACACCACAGTTTGAGCAAATGCATAGACACATTGCTGGCAAATTCTGCAGCACCTAAAGGTCAAGAGGTTTATTGTTTCTATTTTTTAGGGACTTCTTACCACATTTTTTGGTTAGCGCCAAACTAGGCTCATAGGAAGCCACCATACTGATGTATAAATTAGCCAGCCGGCCACCCCACTTAGCACTGGAATAAAAAAACCCTGCCATTTTATAAACAAGCAGTTAGGGACTTTATTAGATGATAATTTGTGGGAAATGTGCCAAACAGTAAGTGGAAAAAACTCTTTTTAAAAAATAAATAAGACCTAAAATATGATTAAGTTAAACATCCACACGTTCTTTCAGAATTTACGTAATGAAAGAAGGGTGAAACTGGGTATCATATATCATATCATGTCATATTTTAAAATTTGTATATTTAGCACAACATTGCAGATTATTGCCCTGGAAAATGCTTGCCATAGAGTCATGAAATCTTCTTATTCCACTTTTGCTTAATTGCTGAAATTTGGCATGAATAACATGATGTATTTGGCCTGTTCCTGTTAAAGTTAAATGCTACCTTTTTAATTTTTATTCTGACTGAAGATATGTGACAAATGACACAGTAATTTCCCTATTTCATCGTGTTCATAAAACATTGATAATATGATTTTTACTTTCCCTTTCTTCTCAATTAAATGAAATGTGCAGATACAATTAATGTGCTCTTGCAATTTAGTTTTTCTTTAGAGGCTTCTCTTGTCTCTGATTAACAGCATTTCTTACCTATTCAGTGGACCCCCCCCATACAGTCCTATTCAGAATGTTTCATTATGCCTGCCAGCTATAAATACAATTGTGAACCAATACCATTTTAATTGTTTCACTAATAACTTGTTTTAAATGATTCAACAGTCATCAGGAAAGATAAGTGCTCTTGTACCCTACAGGCTTATAGGGATGATGGTATGAGGCAATGTAACAGAGTGCTGTATCAGAATAATGAAACCGTACGTGCAAGATAATGACAAAGCACTTACATTGCTGTAAAGATAAATGAAAATAGTATATCTTCTTTTTACTGTAATATAACATCCATTTCTATCTCCCATTTCAATCATTAGTCCTTCCACATTGATTATAGAGCAAATACACATATGCAACTTGTCCCATCATAATAACCGGATGAACCTATCTATCCACAAGGATGGTGAATGATGGAGTTAACGAGCTTTACAAATGCTCTTGTTAATTAACAAAAATTGTTACGTTCCTATTTTTGGGGGGCTGACGCTTATAAATTAGATTTAATTACACACGGTAATTGCAACCAATGGCTCGTATGTGCCATGCTCGTGTTCTTTCAGGGTTTTTTTTTCCTAACAGCAAATCAACAATGGTAACCGTTGCCTATTTATGAGGACAAATTTAATAAGCAAACAGCCCTTTTATGTTAATGGTTTACTGGCATCCATGGGTTTGGCAGGAGAAATGTGCTGGGGCAGGGTTTGCTAATGGCAGCACATAATCACATTAATTAAAATATAACTGCCATTTAAAGATTTGTAGTGTGGAATTAGAGCATGTTGGGAACTGAGAAAATCAAGCTAGAGTGCATATTAGCACCATTACTCTGTGCTCCCTGCACAGCAGTCAATAACCTCATGTGTCATAAATGTAATTTATGAGTACTGTTTTCTTTGAAATATATGTTTTTAGCCTTCTCATTAGAATGTAAAGTTTTGCAGCGTCTGCTTCAGAAGGTTCAGAATAAATTTACTAAAAGCTGAGACCCATGATCTGGTTTTAACAAATCCCCCAACAATGAATTTTTTATTACTTGCATAATTTCTTACAGTCAAACCAGTATCACTTCTACTTGAAGACAGGCTCCATGCTTATTGCAAATGGAAGTCACAATATTGCTATAAATTCCACCTTTTTAGTTACTTCTGTCATTCGGTATCATTTTTATTGGGTTTCTTAATACATACATGATTTAATTTGATAACATAGGTTCTGGAAATATTGGAGAAATTTTTAATGGCATTGGAGGATGTTACATGGCTAGGGTATCAGGATTTGAGTCCAATGGCACCTTAGAGACCAACAAGATTTTTCAGAGTGTAAGCTTTCAAGAGTCAGAGCTCCCTTCTTCAGACATGAATAACTTCAGACTCAAATCCTGCTGTTCTACTGCAGACCACCTAAACTATGGCTAGGGGATCATTACTACCAAGTAAGTAACCTACCATCTACTTCAAGACAGGAATTCAGTTGATAAGAGCATTATAACAAGTTTATGGGCTTAGCTTCATTGAATATCTATCTGTTTTTATCCTGCATTCTCTTCCAAAGAGCTCAGGATGGTTACCAGGCTTAAGTCCCTGCTCAGCACAAAGCTCACCAAGTGACTTTGAGCCAGTCACACTGCCTCAGCCTCACTGAAATCACAAGTCAGATGAGAACTATGCATTCTGCCATGAACTCCTTGAAAAAAAGATGGGCTAAAAATAAGAAAGGCAGATTTTCCTCATAAGAATCTTGTGAAGAAGGCTAGGCTGACAGAAAGTGCTTAGCTTAAGCTTACTTCACAATAGAATGGGGATGGGAATTCATGTCTTCCTTTCTAACCATTACACCGCCTTGGCTTTCAACAATATATCCTCGTCTTGGAAGCTTCCTGAAAGTCAGTTGATGTTGGTTTCCACAGGCCCTTAAAGGGACATAATTGCTTGACTTTATCTGAAAAACAGTTGAGGTCCATTCTCAGCATTGCATGTGCCTGCAATCACATGAAGCAATATGTGCCAGGGAATATGTAGTTTTATCTGGCAGCAATGTCCAGACATTGAATAGCAAAGCAACAGCACTCTACTTTCCATGTAGAGCACAGGCTAAATCATCACACTCACTGGGAAGGGGGGATTGGCAGAAATTCTCCTCTTCTGCACAAGCAGAAACTTGATTTTGCAGAAGAGGAAGAATTAGACATTAATCCTGTCTGTATGTCATATGTTTTTTCTACATTCATTCTACATGTAGTGCCAAAACCAAAAAGCACAAGTTTTCAAAAATAAGTCTAGCTGTGCTCAACGTTCCCCTCCTAGTGATAACTGTACAGCTCTCATTAAACCTCTATTAGACCATTTCCACATGCCCTTAAAGGGACAGCCCACTCACTGAACACTGGCAGCTTTTCCTCATGAATCCAGATGTCTTCATTAGCAAAACGGTTGTGGGCTGTCTGGCTTCTATTTTTTGCAGCGCTTTTTTTGGGAACACACTTTCCATGGTCCCAGAAAAGGCACCAAAAAAACGGAAGCCAAATGGCCTGCATCTGTTACGCAAATGGAGACGTTGCCAGTATTCCAGTAGTGTGCCTTCCCTTTAAGGGCATGTGGAAATGGCCATAGTCTCCAAAAAAATCGCACATGCAACCAGTCTTCCTCTTCTCCTTACTTGCCACCTGCTGGATGGGTGGATTATACTTACTGAAGTATTATCTCCATTACACTGGGTAGTTCATTGCTATCTATCAATGGCCTGACCTTCTATTCTGTGTGATTTAACAGAGTCTTCATGAGACACAGAAGTCTTTATCCCATCTCCATTTTCTATATGTATATGAATGAAACTGGGCACCCCTTACACAGCTTGATTTTAAGACTACACATGGATAGGGGAAATCTGAAAAGAGGATCTTACTATGTCACCACTCTTCTCCGAGCACATTATCAGAGTTTAAATCCACAAGCAGAATTCTAGTTCTGCAAATATGCACTAACAAGCTAATTAGCCCAAAGAAATATTCAAGTCTCTTCATTATGAGAAAAAAAATCTACAGTTCATGAGTTGGAAAGGACTGTTAACACAGAAGCTATTGCAGGGTACAATGATTTGCAAATGACCTGCATCTATGAAATGTATATGGAAAATATACTCCTAACTTTTGGTTCAAAATGTTAACTACATTTTAATGCAAAGGATTCTAGAGCAATGGCAAAATACCCAACAGCTACAAGCATACAGATTTTTAGGCTGTTAATTTTTAATTGCATGAATATTCCCTGATTCTGATACCAAATTAAAAGGGTTACTGGTGCTTACAGAGTTAATCTATGCATTTGCGTGTGAACAAATATTTGTGGCTACTTTTTTTAGCAATATTAGTGCGGTTTGACACATTTACAGGTCCTGCAACCTAGTGTCCTTTTTAGCTTTCCAGCCTCCTCTTTCTCATCTCTGGTACAAGCTATTACAGTATTGTTGGAAAGGTCTTAAAACCATGACTGGCAGATAAAACCACAGTATAAATGTTTACAAATGAAGAAAAAGGAAGTGCTTGCAGAGTGGCCAGTCATTTGATTAAAGTCTTCTGGGAAGTAACTTCCCTGCAAGAATCTTTAAAAGCTGGGAGCAAAGATGTTCTGTAGAGACAGCAGGACTAGGGCAGTCAACAAATGTTAAAATATATATATATATAATTGATTAATTATCTGCATTTTAAATGCATTATCCAAAACCTCTACAAGAGTACTTTCCAGATAATACAGAATGAAGGATAAATGTAGTGATGTAACTGACAACTTTTTTAAAAGACTTACCAACAAGAAGAAATGGTCACCTTTACTGTCAGAACCAAAATATTGTCATGGAAGGGTGCAGATCATTCTAAGGTGTATAGACAACCCCCACTTCTGCTTTAGTCATAGATGTTTGTTGTAAAAGAAAAGGATGACAGGAAATAAGAACTATGTTGTATGTACTCATTATTAGGGATCCGTTGCTGGATATTAACATTCCCTTACTGGGTAAGTTAGGGGGCACTTTTGTCCATTAACTTATTTGAAAATGAGTATGAGCCTGGGTGGCAACACTACCTGGGCTGCCTGAATTAAAAAGTGTTTCAACATGCAAACCGGCCATTTATAAGTTAACCTATAACCCATGTTACCAGAACTGCTATTTTATGGGGAAATTAGCTGCAGTCTGGGTTTAATTATTGCGGATCTTAACCAGCGATACCAGAGTCCGTCTTCCAGATTACTCATGCAATAAAGAGGCAAGACTAATAAAGATAAAACGTGCTTTACTAATAGTGTTGCGTATGCCTACAATAACACACACAAGCAAGGTACATACAAGAACTAGGAAATAAAGAGTAGGAAAAGTAGAGCCGTTTGCATGAGCAGGGAACCCACTTGAGATCGATGGAATGTGGTGATACGCACCTGGTCACGGCGAGGAATAAGGATGTAGCAGCGAAGCGTGGTGATATCTAATGCCTGCACTAGACATGCAGAGTGACGGTCGGGGTTCAGGATAGGAATGGCACGCACACCTCATGGCAGGGAAAGCCTGCTTAAGTACCCCAAAAGGTACCCTGAGGCAAGTGCCTTCCATGTGGCTCTCCAAAGGGGAAACAAAGGCTTAATGGGTCTACAACTATCGCTAATGGTCCACTTTAGTATCTGAATATATGATTGTGACACCTCGGGAAGAGGGGACAAGGGAGGGGAGGAGAGTGCCAGGAGGGTTGATTGAATCTATCAGGAAGCTGGAGTTGTCTTGAGGGCATCAGCTCTGGAATGTGGTGGTTGTATTGAGATGCGTCCATTAGGTGTCCTGGAAAGCTGGCACGTAGCTTCCATTCTGGGGCAGCTTCCAAGATATGCATAGCAGGGTGAGCCTGGCCGCTGCGGATGTGACAGGCACACATTCACGAAATGGCAAACTTAGAGTAAACTGTCCAAGCTGGTTCTTTGCTGCCTGGAACATGGCTTCTTCCTTGGCACAGCTTGAGCTTGCTAGCAGGCTACCCAGTGGTGAGGGCAGACCCAGTGACCATCCTGCAAGGGGCTCTCTGCAGGAACTGGCCAGGGGGTGCCTGGCCGGGCTCATGGAGATTCCCTCCAGCTGGCACTGTGCTGCTAGTGGCATGGCTCTGGGCCCAGGTGAGGTAGGTGCCCAAGGAGGCAGGAAACAGGCATAGGTGGCACAGTCCATTACAGCAGGGAGAACAGGAAACAGATGAGGGCAATGCTGCCCTTAAACAGAGTCTTTGGTGGAGCATCAAAACAGCAATGCAGAAAACTGACACAGTTCATAGCAGGCCCCATGACAGGAGGAGGGGGGTCCCTGGCAACACCCATAAGTATCTTCTGACTTCATTTCAGGTACAGGGACAAATCAGAATCCCAAACTGAATCCCCTCTATTCTTTAATTCATATATTGAAACTAAACTGTATTTAATTTTGGTGGTTATCCCACCATCCACTACCAAAGGAAAAGGAAACTCTACAAGTCCTGAATGTAGGAGCACTTCTGCACCAAGGAAAATGATTCTTGGTTAGCAAGGTTAGTCAGGATTCATCAGACCAGACAGAAAATGTGTGGCTTTTTCATTACTGGGAAAGAGTAAACAAAAGGGGTTGGTTGGGTGCTGTGGGCCCTTCCAAGGAAACCTGTACCAGAGTGGTGGGATCCTACAGAACTTCCCTGGTCCTTGCCTGCTTTGACAATACTGAACAAAAATAGTATTATCTGTGTACCAGGCACTCCGGTATCAGGTGAGGGCAGGTAGGCAGTTTGTGCATTTCATTAGTACCATATGGCACAATTTGCCTAACTGTCCCTGTCTACTTACTGATGTGTTATGTACCATCAAGTTGCTTCCAACTTATGATGACCCTATGAATGAAAGACCTCCAACATTAATAGCCAATCATTAATAGCCTTGCTCAGATCTTGCAAGTTGGAGGATATGGCTTCCTTTATTCAGTTAAGCCGTCTCATTTTGGGCCTTCCTCTTTTCCTATTGCCTTCAGCTTTTCCTACCATTATTGACTTTTCTAGAGAGTCTTGTCTTCTCATGAGGTGACCAAAATACAATAGCCTCAGTGTTGTCATTTTAGCTTCTAGGGAAAATTCAGGTTTATTTGATCTAGAACCCACTTATTTGTCTTTTTGGCCATCCATGGTAGCTGCAAAACTCCTCCAGCACCACATTTCAAATGAGTCAATTTTCTTACTGTCAGCTTTCTTCACTGTCCAGATTTCACATCCATACATAGTAATGTGGAATACCATAGTTTGGATTATCGTGATCTTGATCACCAGAGAGCCATCCTTATCCTTAAAGACTTTTTCTAGTTCCATCATAGCTGCTCTTCCAAATCTCATTGGATTTTTTGGGTGCAGTCTCCCTTTTGGTTGATGATTGAGCCAAGGAATAGACAATCTTCTTGAACAATTTCAATTTCTTCATTTTCAACCTTAAAATTGTGCAATTCCTCAGCCATCAATTCTTCTGTCTTCTTGATGTTCAGCTATAATCCTGAGTTGGCACTTTCTTCTTTAACCTTCTTTAGTAGTCATTTCAAGTCAGTGACATGGTGTCATCTGCATATCTCAAAATGTTCCTTCCACCAGTTTTCACTCTATCTCCTTCTAAATCTGGTCCAGCTTTCTTTATGACGTGTTCTGTTTATAAGTTAAACAGATAGGGAGCTAATGTGCATTCTTGTTTGATCCCTTTGCCAATTGGAAACCATTCTGCTTTCCCATATTCAGTCCTAACAGTAGCCTCTTCTCCAGAGTACAGGCTGTTAATCAAAACAATATGTTGTAGCACACCCGTATCTTTTAACACCACCCATAGCTTTCATGATCCACTGCTTACTGATAGCAACTATATAAGAGTATTGGACAGGGAATGACAGGTACAGGTAAAACATACTTCATGTTCAAATACCAAGAACTCTGCCTATATCCTAAGGCTATGAACCATACAATAGAAAGGTACCCACATGGGAGAGACACAACAGTGTGGCAGCTTGAAAGGGCTTTGATGAAAGTCAAGACAGCATACATAGTTTATTTGAGGAATTTGGTGGCAAAGTGTACAATGGAAAATGGTTTAGAGCACTTTGGGGTATAATCAGCCTTCTATCTGTATGAGGATGCAAGCAACATACCTGCATATGACTTTAATGCTGCCTTTCTGTTTTAGGACTTCCAAATTCCAGTCCTACCCATTCTGTAGTGCTGCCTTTTCCAGGGAGTTCAGGCAAAGCTTTCTGTGGTTACTAACTCCCTACATGTGGCTGCTGGGAAAATGAAAATAATAGTTGGATGGTGGTGCAATGTTCTCTCCTATCAGGCCTAAATTTGGCAAACAGCATGCCTGGAGTGAGGGTATAATTCCCAAACATTTCATTACAGCTTAGCAGAAGACAACAAAAAAGGATATTTCTAGAAATGTGTTTCCCACTAAAACCACTACAAATGAGTCATAATAGGTTTTTAAAAAAATGAATGCTTTATAGTAACAAAGAGAGAATAAAATTATTAGAGAACAAAATTAACTAAAAATAAATGTAATGATTTTAGTCTACATCCCTATCAATTACCATAGTCTGCTTTTTCACTTTTAAAAAATGTCTATTAATACCCAGAATCCATTATTCACATTCACACGCTGTCTGTATGAAACATCATGCAGCAGTTCACAGATGTAAGAAAATGTGTTGGGTTTCTTTAAAATGCCCAGAGTGTTCCCATGACCCATTATGGCATTTTACAGTTTTCCTCAAGGAGTTCTTCTCCAATGCTTCATTTTCTTGGCATTTTGCCCTGTGTACCATGGGGCACACTGGAGAATTCCAATCAGAGTTAAATTCCTGGCATGGTGACTACAACATTTCAGATTAAAATGAAAGATGCTGTTAAGCTGTTTATTTCTCTATAAAGGGCTATAGAGAATAAACTGGCGATTCTCTTTTACAGACATAAATTGATATGGCTCACTGACAATACTAGTTGAGATGTGAGATTTCTTTCTGGAAATCTCTTAATGGGCTCAGTCTGCTTGGGATTTCTCCTGGGCAAGCCCTATTGAAATAAATGGCCACTCTTTCTAAGCTCCTATTCATCTGGATTTCTGGTGGACCGTGGCCACCAGCAACAGAAAATACAAAATCTTGAATGTCAGCAACTGAAAACAAATAATGTTGACTTTGTAAGCCATTAATGAATTTGTTTAAAGTCTTTATCTGTCATTAGTAGTTTCTAAAAACACTAATTCAGTGAGAAAATAAACATGTTTCATCTGCTTTCAGCAAACATAAAAAACCATCAAGAGAATCCTTGCTTGGCATTCACACATGCCCCCACCCCCATTATCTCTGTTGCTGCAAATACCAATTATATAGAACTTCAGCTAAATACAGTTACATTTTTTTATTTAACATTAACCAAAACATTTAAAAATACTTAGCAGAGTACATTTCCTATTATTTATATCTAAACACTCTAAATAATTGCCCTTAATGTACCTGTTTTCTTTTCACATTAATTCTACACATATAGCTTTGTCGATATACTATAGTTTGTTTTCTGTTTATTAAAAATGTCTCTTATTTTCAGATTTTTAAGACTCGCAGCATGAGGGATTTCTGAAAATATGTGGTTTATTAAAATGAGATGAATAGCATTGCTAAATACTAAAAGTTTACATATCCTGTCCAGAGCATTTATTGGATGTAGAAGCAACTTGATATCCTCAAACAAGATTTGCATACAAACCCAGTCCAGGTGAGTCATTGAAGCCCAGCCCAATCAATGTGCATAAAAAGGAAAGCAAGATTATACCCATAGGAAGAAAGGTCACCATACCTGGTTTGCAGATTGCATTTAGCTTAGTGGGTCACAAATTGGGTAGGCCCAACCTACAGATTAAAAATCTGTGCTAAGGATGACATTATATGGTAGACATACTTCAGAAGAGTCTAACTGGTAACTTGCTTCTAACTTGTAACATCTATTCAGTCTTCACAGATTCAGTGGGTGTGTAGAAGAATTGATTGCTGTCTATGACCCAGGTTTGCAGCCGAATGCTTACAGTGGTGTGCATGAACAATTATATGCAGATAAGCATACCCAAAAAACAGCAAGGTCCCCTCATAGGTCAACAGACTGTTCATGCTGTAGTTAGGCAGCCAGGGCTACCGAGAGCTGCTATGGGCCCCCAGAAAAAAATCCATCTGCTCCCCTATATGAAGAAGAATGTGCTTTGGAGTTGCAGCCAGGTCATAGGGATTCCCAACCATGCAGTGTTCAAGGCAAGAGAGAAACAGAAGTGGTTTGCCCTTGCCTTCCTCCATGTAGCAACTCCCCTAATCTATAATAACAAAACAAAACACTTGGTTTTCTGCTACTGAGAACAGGATAATAATAGCAATAACATACAGTGCAACCACCAAACAACAAACTAGGAACAAGTAGAATCAGGAAGACTCTCCAGCCATCAACCTAGCCAGAACACTCAAGCACATTATCAGTTAAATAAAGGTGAGACACACGTGACTTGGCAATAAGCACCACAGAATAAAGTGAGACATCCATCTCTCAAAAAGTACTAACCTGAAAACATATTTTAAAAATATCTCTACTAACCCAAAACAAGAAAGAAAGCAAACTCACAGCAACATAAAGAAGCTTAAAGTAGAGTTACCAGGTCCCCCTACTTCCCCGGGCGGGAGGTGGGAGGCCCAGCACTTACCTGCTCTTCATTGGTTGCACCCACGCAAAAAGTGCATGCTTCCTGCCTGCACGATGACATCACTTCTGGGAAGTGGTGCATGGCCCGGGAGTGCACCCCAGGAGACACGTTACACACACACACCACCAGCCAGGTAAGAGGGGATGGAGGGTGGAAGATGAGAGTGGAGGACTGGCAACCCTAGCTTAAAGAGTGAAAAGTCAGTTTCATCCTGCAGGGAGAGGAGGTAGGTGAGCTAAGTCAACAGACACTGTTGTCTTTCTGCACCTGCTCTAACTTTTGAAAGCGATTCTAGTCCCAGGATACTAAAAGCCAACCAACCGCAACTCCCTTCCCTTCACCTCTTGCTGCTGCTTCTTTAAAAAGAAAAAGAAAGAAAGGAGAAGAGCAGGTATGCATGACATTGCATCTGATGGATCAATCATCCAATTGCTGTGAGACCTATGTATTAACTCTGTGCATTCAGAGGGGTACGGCAATACTATATATATAGTGCTTCCTAGGTGTGGTTCCCCAAAACAACTCTTCCTTTTCTCTATCTTTAAAACAATATAAGTGGGAGAATAGGTATGGGGAGATACTACACATTCTCCTTGCCTGAGTAAATTCTATAATCTGAGTTGAAGGTTTTGGAGTAGAAGCAGTTGAGTTCCTTGAAAATAATTTTAAAAAACTAGATCAAACGGCATTGAGTCTCCACATGGAAAATGAATGTGGCAAGACTGCAGTCCCTTCCTTTGCCATTGGAACTCAACTCAGGGTTTTTTGTTTTACTCATATTGTACAAGTCCAGAGAAAACTCTATGCTAGATAATCATTGACCGAAAATTTCATAACAACCATATGAAACCATAACAACCATAACAACAGTAGAACGTACAGTTATTGTGTCTCGTGTAAACAATGTAATCCACAAGGATAACATCAGAACACTATTCTAATCCAAACAATGTACCCCTGCGTCTACCAACCCAGACCTCTGGGGCTTTATACTTAATTATTTCTGGACAAATTTCCCCTTCATTTATGTATCCAGATCATCATTTGCAACAGGCATGCAAGAGGTCTGTCCCCTTGGAGATCCCACCACAACCTGAGAGAGACCACATATTTAAGGAACTCTGCCCCAGGTACCTCATTCTCTCATTTTGGAAGTTTGAGAGAATTTTCTTCTGAGGCTGGTCTCCGGAGGTGATTGACTGGGAGCACTCTGTTGCCATTTTCCAAGAAATCAGCAGCAGAAGAAGAATTTTAAAAAAACAAGATGTCTGTTTCATTGCTGACAGTAAGCACCAGAACACCAAAAGAAACTCATTTGTGGAGGAGAGGGTTTTGTAATTTCAAAGGACGCTGAATTTATGTTACCATTCTGGGAAATCATGGTAATGAACTAAACAGCCATTTTGGTGTATATTTTTAGCTCGGGAATTTTGTAAAGCACACCTCCAAATGCTCCCCTCCATCAACAGACTTCCCCTTAAGCTATTCCTTGGAGTTCCCTCTTCCCAAAAGCAACATTGTGAATGGTATTTCAGGCTGCAGTGGGAGGGGGAGGGAAAGCCACACTCTGCAGGTGGACATCTTATTCACCACATATTCCACATTAGGCAACTTGTACTGTGATTCCATATATGCCATCTTTTCTCCAAACTGGTTGGCTACCACTATCATTCTGCTGGGATATTTCTCATGTTGCATAAACATATGTAAAATCTAAATTAAATTTCTAATGCTGATACTAGCCATGGTAGCAGTGGAGAAGGAGGGGGAAGTTCTGTAGTACTAGTAGCAGTACTTCCTTTTGTCTCTAAGAAAAACCTTTGAAGTATCCATATTCAGTTGCCAACACAATTAAAAATGTAGTTATTCTGCATTTTGTTTCCCATTAAAAGTATGATTCAATAGGCCTCTCCTGTTATTAACTTTTTAAAAAGCATATCCCATGGAACACTCTGAATACCAATTAACTTCCTTTACTTATTATTTATTACCATTTCACTTGCCTTAAAGTAGAAACAGCAAGCACTTTGATAAATGAATTGCGAGGATGTAGTTTTATTGTTGAAGCTTCTCTAAGTGCTGTGTCAGCCCTTAGCACTCTCTGTTGTAGCACACACAAAAGTAATAAGTGCTGGGATAGAGCCTGAATAATAAATGTTTTGCAGAGGGTCTTTCCAACACCCACCCACTCATCCTTCCCTCAGTTATCCACAGACTCAGGCTGCTGGACTCCGAATATATAACAGCCAAAACTGTGCTTCAGATGCTAGCGAGTGAAGTGTTACCATATGTGCATACGTCAGTGTGAACATGCTCCATTTTCCAGTTTGGCTGAAATTCACACTAGGATAGACTGAGCATAAAGATAAAAATCTTCCTTCTGCTGCGTCTTAGTTTGATACTAAAGGAGCTGCTGGCTTAGGATAGGTTCTACACCCAGCTGAGCAATGATACATACACAATGGCAAAGGGGGTCTGCTGAGTTAAGCTGGAGTCTTAAGTACCCATACTAGAGAGTAAGTGCCATTGAACTAAGGGGAATTTACTTCTGAATAAACCCTGAGTTGAGTTTCAACTGCAAGGGAAGGGACTGAAGTCTTGCCACATTCATTTTCCATGTGGAAACTCAATGCAGTTTGATCTTGGTTTTTTGAATTATTTTCAAGGAACTCAACCGTTTCTACTCCAAAAGCTTCAACTCAGAGTATAGAGGCTGTTTTAACACTGCTTACCAACCATGGAACATCATGCCAAGCTCCTGGAACGACAGCGTTTTCCTGGCACAATTTCACGTGAGAATGGCAGCCAGGTGATATGCCCCTGCAAGGCCACATGGGCCAGAAGGAGCTGCCCCAAGCCTGGTCTGGCTGCCACTGCAAGCTTCCACTACCATCCTCCCGCAGCCTCACAAACTGACCTGCTGGTAAGTCAGTGAGCCATAGCTTATTTTGTAAAATCAAATTCCACTTGTTCAATCTGGTTGAACTTTAGGGGGTCACTAAATTAGACTGTGTCCAGTGCAAATTTGGTGCCAATAACAGCCACCCTAGATCCTCAAATAGAATCCCCGATGAAAATAATCACCCCAAAACCCTGGAACCTGAAAAACTGCACAGATTTGAATCCTAAATTGGCAATGTTCTACCCCCAAATCAGCAATTATAGTAAAAAAAATCCCTCTGAATCTAGGATCTAAAATTATGATGAATTTTTTTCTCAGTGTACACCACAGGGCAATTGGTGAAAATTGGTCTCAGGAATTTTCTGTGGAATCTAGAGATGGGCATGAACTGGGAAAATTCCAAACCATGCGGTTCGTGCTTCGTTGTGTTTCACGAACCACAAACTTTCATGAACTTGTCCCAGTTTGCAAATCTGTTCATTTGGTTCATTAAAATGTCCCTTCTGGGTCAGCAGAAAGTCTGCAGAAAGCCCACCCACCCCCATTGCCCAGGAAAGTGATTGATCAGCATGAGGCTGTCTGCAGTGATGAACCAAAATATGAACCAAATGATCCGGACTAAAATTCATCATGGTTCATGAGTAGACATGGGCACAAACCACATTACAAACTTCAAAAACCTACGAAAATGGCGATTGCGCAATCGCGATCCAGCAGTTCGTGATTGTCCATGGCAAATGAACCAGCGTTCGGAAGAAGCCTGGTTCTGTGTGTTTGGCCGCGGTTCGGGAAGCCAGACAGTCAGGCACCATTAATCAATTCCCCTGGAAACGGAGCCTGGGGAATGCCTGAACTCTGTCTGCGCTCCCTCTTTCGCCCTGGAAACCCAAATGGAAGCCCAGTTTACCTTGATCGGCAGGTCTTCCTTCCAACCATGGAGCTGCAAAGTGGTTACAAGTTGGGAGAAGACACCGGGGGGGGGGTGTTCTGTAGCCACGGGCACTCCGGTCTCATCTCTGCAAACACCGATAGGCAGCTCTGACGGCCAAACACAGACCTCCTCCGTTGCTCTATGGGACCTCTGCTTATAAATAGCACTGCGCTCCTAGGCTGGCTTTCACTTTCAGCAAGCAGTGGAGTGTGAGAGCTGTTGCTTGCTACTTGCTAGCCTTTGGGGAAAGACAGAGAGAGTATAATTGAGCTTGGATTTTTGTGGGAGTTTCCTGGGGGGCTTGGATTGGAGAGGGTATACCTCCAAGATTCCTATTGCAATCTTGACCAAACTTGGATGCTGGCTGGAGGAGAGCCTGCTACACACTCCCTGTGAATATGGGCTCTCTAAGTGCAATGGGGGCCATTCTGAGCACCACAAATCGTGAACTGTGAACCAGTTTGGCAATAGGAAATGTCCGTTGCGGTTCGTGACTTCGGGATCATCATTGTCACCGAACCACGAACTGCAGATTCGTTATTTTTTTTGGGTTCGTGGCCATGTCTATTCATGAGAAATGAGCTGCCACAAACCACTGGTTTGCGAACCATGAACCAGCCTGGTTTGTGAAGAACTTTGGTTCATATTTTGGTTCTTGCCCACCTCTAGTTGAATCCAAGCCAATGTAGATACAACTTCAGTACATGCACTAATCTGTTGCTCTGTTCTCCATATAAGCTAGTAGGTAAAGGTAAAGGTAGTTCCCTGTGCAAGCACCAAGTTATTACTGACCCATGGGGGGACATCGCATTACAACGTTTTCTTGACAGACTTTTTACGGGGTGGTTTGCCATTGCCTTCCCCAGTCATCTACACTTTACTCCCAGGAAACTGGGTACTCATTTTACCGACCTCTGAAGGATGGAAAGCTGAGTCAACCTTGAGCCGGTTACCTGAACCCGGCTTCCACCAGGATCGAACTCAGTTTGTGAGCAGAGCTTGGGCTGCAGTACTGCAGCTTATCACTCTGTGCCATGGGGCTCTTATATAAAGCTAGTATTGCAAGCAAAATCTCTGGGTAGGAAGAGAAATGAAGAGAGTAAGCACTAGAGATGAGCCTGCCTGAGAAAAGGGTTTTCTCTTCCATGAAGGGATAGAGTTGTTCAGACTGCAACTTTTGTGTTGCACCTTCTTACCGTATTTCAGTCCAGGGATAACATGCACTAGCAATATGGCTGAGCTAGATTGTATCACCCACTTCTTTACCTACAGGACAAAGTAAGTTTCCACTAATCTTGTTAGGGTAAAGATATATTTATAAATTTTAAAAACAGGCGCATTGAAGAGAGACTTGAAAAAATAGTAGCTTTCAATGTTTGCAGCAGACAAAACTCCATAGTTGTTATTGGTCTTTATCTATTAACTATCTTTATGAGAGAAATATGTAGCCCTGAGGAGTAGACCAAGGTGTGCAAATTGTTTAGCATGAGAAGTATAAATAGTTGGCAATACACCATCATTCTTTGGCAACCTTAACTTGAACAAATGGATCTGAACAGGGAATATTCAGCCACATTGTCTGTAGCTACAGAAACCTACTAGCTGGTTATCAGAACAGCTGCCAAATCACATGGGCTTTACACTCCTGAGAATCCGTTCTAATGGTAGCATAACTAAACAATATGCCCAGAACATATGGCACATAAACTGACCTATTTTCTGAGATTTTGAAATGCCTTTTATAATAGGTTTGCCCCATTTTTCTTTGTCTTACAATTAATTGTTCATAAAAAACGATGAAGAGAGTTGAAATGACTGAATTCTGGGATGCAGGCCAGAGGAGACTAGGAGGAGGAAGGGAACAGGGAGACAATGATGGGAAACAGCACAAATTGCTGCCGCACATACACAACACACACACAATCCGTGAAATATGATATGGCCAAAAGAGGCCATTTAGAACCCCACTACTTGAAATTTTAAAAAAAACCTTGACATTTCACAATAAACATCAAATACAAGCATTGTTGACAACTTTTGATACAAAGTAGTGTTATTTTAAGTGCCCCCTCCCAGTTTTGCTTGTTTTTTGAGTTGGGAAACTGGAGGAGCTCTAAGAATAGGAGACTCCATCCAAAAGAAATGCCAAAAGCCATTGACTTCAGGATAGAATGAGATTGCATCAAAGGATTGGGGGAGGCCGGGGCTAGAGAATTATTTTGGAATTTGAATGAGAATTGACATGACTTATAGGAACTAGTATAATAGATCATCCAATAGTAGCCTGTTGTAGCAACACCAACAAGCATTGATGAAAATTAAGAAAATATTAACAAGATCCAGAGTAGATTCATGGTAGCAAAGACAGAGTCTGTCTCCATTTTTGTTGGCTTTTCTCTTTCTTCCTCCATCTTGACAGTGAGACCAGCTCTTCTCTGACAGTCACAAGCTCCTGAAAATGGGTTTTGATCATTTCCAAGACAAAGACTAAAGGCGTGCAGAGACCAGGCAGGATCAAATGTACACCCCTGTTAATTTCACTATGCTGACTGAGAAACAAAGGTAGACGCAGATATATCCCCCTTCCTCTTAGCCTAGCCCCAGACCATTAATCTATATTTCTCTGTAATCAATTGAGATACATTTAGACACAAATAACTCTGCCTAAACATTTCTATTAATGAAGACTTAGCGTCAAACTCTTAGCCTTCAAAGAAAAGGTTTTTCATTGCTATGACACATACAAGGGCTTTTCCAGAATTTCAAAATGGAGTTACCATCAGGAACCTGCAGCTGCAGTATTACTGCAAGTTCTTTTGGAGATATTGTGTAATTTGTTAATGCTTAACTTGGCCCCAATACTGCCTCCAGCATACCTCCTCTCTGACACTTCTGTACTTCCACTACTGAGATTTGGGAATGCTTCTTTTTCATTTTCCACCAATCAGAGAATGTATCAGTTTGGTCACATGGATTCCTTGTCCAAGCCTAGGAAGAGGAGTAAATTAAAAAGTTCCAGCCTCTAAAACTTGGGCCAGAATCTGTTCCCAGGGCTTCTTATCACATTTGTACAGTGGCTTAAACCTCTGACTGCCATGATCACATGTGGATCTTGCTTCTCCTTTGGATTTATTGGCTGGCCAGACTTTGGTGATCCTTGCCTGAGGATCTGGATCTGTGTTTAGAACCTGCTTCTGTGTTATCTTCACACTCTGCCTCCTTGGCAGATTGCTTCTACTTCTTGAATAGTACATGGTGTACAATATACATGGGCATTTTGAATCTTTGCATCTTAATATGGGCATTCTAGTATTAAAAGTGTATTAAAAATCCACAATTGTGTTCTAATAAATACAATTGGTTTATTACTATGTTTTGTGTATTTATTCCTGGCCGACTAAAAAAATATTCAATACATCTCTATATTACACCTCTGCTAATCAATGGTACATCTAGTCTGGAACTGACTGACAGGGGCTTTCCAGGCTCTTGTAGCGTAGTACTGACTTGCTACAAGAGTGTGAACATTTTCTGGCCTCGGTACCGCAGGTACTTTCAGCTCTATAATTCTATAACCTTGAGAGCCTATCATGAAGAAGATTACAGGGCATTCTAAACACAATATGGCGCAGGGGCAGTACAGTAACACTTAAAAATAACTAATGATATTCTTTGCCAGACTGCATTATATAAGATACCATACAAAGATCCTGTGAGACACAGAAAGGCAGATTTTACTCCATCTTTCCCAAGAACTAGCCTTATAAGGCTTGTTTTGAGAAGCACATATTTTCATTTTTAAATGCAACAATATTTTCCTCATTCAATAGCTGTTGTCTTTTAAAACCTCACCTTTTAATATTCATTTCACATTGCGTAGGTTGTAGCTATGGTATTTACATTTTTATGGTTCTTTTGGCATTTCAGACGATAGGCCTCTCTGATTACAGTTTTCACTCTTAAAACTCTTTATTTATATCTTCACTGACTTCTAATGTCTTTCAGGCCTGACCTAAGTACATTTTACCACATGGGCATGGAATTTCATTTACTCCTGAGAGTCCTGATGACTCATTAGCCAAGATGGATCCCTAACTCTCATTAATGTACTTCTTACTGTAATTTGCAGACGATTAGATAAGTGTCTTTCCCCCCTTTCTTCCAGAGCCCACGCAGTCCTGTGATGAGTCTGGAATGATTATAACAGTTGGATGTTTTAAATAATCCTTTCCTTTCACCCTCCTCATTTTTATGTTCATGTCTTCTCTTCCTTTTCTCCCCCCTCCCCCCACAAAAAGCCTATAATGTGGTTACATTTTAAGTGGGTAATCATTTCTCACTATGGTGCCTCTAGCTTATACAGAATGCTGTCTCTAATTCCTTTAATACTCTGAGACTCACAACCCATTTCAGGATTCACTAAACTTTCTGTGCAGGAGCCCACTCATAAGAACAGTTCAGGAACAATGTATTTTCTGTTCAAGAACTCAAAATATGCATACCACTCTACCGTCCATGATTTCTGGAGCTGTTTCTGATTACTGATTGAAAATTCCCTCTGTTGTTCATTAAAAACAGAGATTCTTTTAAAATGCTTATTTACGGTGGCAGTCTTAAGGGACTGGCCATGCATTTAACTGCCCACAGCTCCACATTTCTTTCAACATTAGGGCCAGCCTCTCTCTATTAGGTGAGTTGCTGGCTGATCGGTTGCCACGTTCTAGTCTTGCATTATGGCTCATTAGTTCCCAAATAATCATTAATGTTAATGAGCTTTATATGAATGCAACAAAAAATAAGATTGATGAACCATAACTTCTCAGAATACAGTGATTTATTTTCAAGATTTTGTTGCTGGCTCAGGGATACCTTTACTCTGCCAGAGTATGCATGCAAGTTGAGTAAATAGACAGTGAGCAGATAATCTATGCTGGAGTCAAGAGAGAAGAAACTTCTTGTCCTTCAAACTGCAAAAAGCAACATTAAGGCTCTCCAGCTGTGACCCACAAATTGTTTAATCAACCTTGGCCCAAAGAAATCCAATGCTGTAAATGTCTTGCGGAAGACATAAGATCCCAGTAGGACATCTGAATGGAATACAGAATATCAAGGCAGGGAATTGGATGTTATGCAATGCCAAAACTCATGGTGGTATGCTGACACCAAGAAACTGAATAGTGACTGGTCCTGCAGTGGTAGTTGCCCATTTAGAGCAATTATGTGACTATGGAGCGGGGTGGGGCAGGATACAGAGATATCCATATGACTCCTGCACATTAGTATAACACTAATTGCTTCTCGGCCTTTTTGCCAGGATCAAATGTAGTATAATGTCAAACAAAAGAATCTTCAACCATATGTACAATGACATAAAGATTGCTCTTTAGTGTCAATATTCTTTTTGCATTGTGTTTTATCAGTACACAACCATACCAAAAGAAACATGATGAAATCACATCAAAATTGTGTGCGTTTTTTACTGTAGTATGTCAAATTGCATCTGTTCACTAGGAATGCAAGGATGGAGGAGAGATGCAAAAGAATGGAAAGCAATGAAAGTTATTAAAACCTGCAAATATTCTAATGCTAAAACTAAATTAAAATGTCTTGAAGTTCTCATTAAACTGAAAGTAAGCAGGAATGCAATACAGTGCAGCAGAGCAATGTTCTAGAAAGATCCAGGAATTGCCTAGGGGAGATGCTATAACCCCCACCCTTTTATACTGCTTTACTGAGGTGCATAACAAAGTGGAAAGTACCATCAAGTCATAGCTGACTTATTTATTTATATTCAATTTATATTCTGCCCTCCCCACATCAGCAGGCTCAGGGCAGATTACAACCAAGTTTAAAATTATGTTCACAGTATATACAATTTAAAACCATAAAACATTCTTAAATACACAGATTAAAATACATACATACATACATACATACATACATACATACATACATACATACATACATACATATATATATACATATATATATATATAAACACAGCAGCACATAGTCTAGACGACCACCTTTTTTCCATCTGTGGAGCATTTTGGCAAGGAAATATGAGAGGTGGAGGTGTCACTAGTAGGGAGGGCATGTGTTGTACTCCCCAGGCTAGGGGGCACTGCCTTGCATCAACCATATGCCTGACAGAACAGCTCTGTCTTACAGGCCTGGCAAAAAGTTAACAAATCTCGCCAGGCCCTGGTCTCATTGGACAGAGCGTTCCACCAGGCTGGGGCCAGGACTGAAAAAGCCCTGGCCCTGGTCAATGCAAGGCAGGCCTCCCTAGGGCCAGGGATCTTTAGTAAACGTCTATCTCTAGAGCAAAGATTCCTCTGGGGTTCATATGGGGAGAGGCGGTCCCGCAGATATGCTGTTCCCAGTCTGTATAGGGCTTTATAGGTTACTACCAAAACCTTGAACCTGATTCAGTACTCCACCGACAACCAGTGCTGCTGACGCAATACTGGCGTTATGTGTGTGCGCATCGGTGTTCTGGTGATGACCCACGCCACTGCATTCTGTACCAGCTGTAACCACCGGATCAGGTTCAGGAGAAGCCCAGCATAGAGTGCATTACAGTAGTCCAGCCTAGAGGTGACCATTGCTTGGACCACTGTAGTCAAGTCACGGGACAAAAAATAAGGGGCAAGCTGCCTGGTCTGTCAAAGATAACAAAAAGAAGACCTGGCGACCACAGTGACCTAATCCTCCATTGTCAAGGAGGGATCCAGGATCACCCCCAGGCTCCTAACTCTTGGAGCTAGTGTAAGCAAGTGTAGGAAGCCGGGGTCCCAAGTCCACGTTTCTGCAACTCAAGTACAGGATCTCCGTCTTCGCAAAGTTTAATTTCAGCTGACTTTGCCTCAACCATCCAGCCACAGCTTCAAAAGCATGCTCCAGAACAACCAGGGCCGATCCAGGCTGTCTGTCCAACAACAGATACAGCTGGGTGTCATCCGCATATTGGTGACACCCAAGCCTGAAACCTCACCCCAACTGGGTGAGGGGGCGCATATAGATATTAAATAATAATGGGGAGAGTATCGCCCCCTGTGGCACACCACATATTAGTGGCCTACAGGATGATATCTTCTCCCCCAGCGCCACCCTCTGTCCCCGATCATGGAGAAAGGAGACTAGCTACTGTAATGCTGTCCCCTGAATTCCCACATTGATGAGGCAGTGGGTCAGAAGGTCATAATCGACCGTATTGAACTCTGCTGACAGATCTAATAAAATCAACAGCGCTGATCCGCCTCAATCCAGATGTCTGTGAAGATCGTCCGTGAGGGCGACCAGCAATGTCTCCACCCCGTATCCTGGGCGAAAGCTGGACTGGATCTATGGCCAAGGTCTCCTTCAGGAAATGCTGCAGTTGTTTCTCCGCTGCCTGCTCAATCACTTTACCCAAAAACAGGAGGTTCGAGACTGGGCGATAGTTGAGCGGGTTGGCGGTGTCTAGTGATGGTTTATTCAGAAGGGGCCTCACCACAGCCTCCTTTAACACCCTGGGAAAATCTCCAGAGCTCAAGGACAAGCTTACAATCATCTCCAAAGAACCCCGTAATTTGTCGGCACTGGCTTTTACCAGCCATGACGGACATGGGTCCAGGAGGCATGTGGTAGGCCTCACCACCTGCAGAATCCTGCCTACCTCCTCCCCAGAAAGGGGGCTGAAATGATCAAATAGCCACTCCAAAGACAACCAGGAGCCCTCTAGTTCACATACTGTATCAACTGTGGCCAGTAGGTCGTGGCGGAGAGACAGGATTTTATCAGCAAAAAAGCTCGCAAAAGCCTCACAGCTTATCACCAAATTCATATTTTGATGGTCTCCACCTGAATGGGAGACTAATGAATGCACCACATTAAACAATTTAGCTGAGCGATAGCTAGCTGACACAATGGAAGCTGCATAATATTCCTTCTTCACACCTTTCACTGCCATCTCATAGGATATCATAAGACACCTATAAGGTGTTCTTGCTTCTTCGTCACGAGATCGCCACCACACGCGCTCAAGTCATCTTAGTTCCCGTTTCTGTCGCCATAGCTCCTCTGTATACCAAGGTGCTCGGTGATTTCGGGAATGAAGAGGATGTCAGGGAGCAATTTCATCGATGGCTTCAGAGAGCTGGACCTGCTAGTCCTCCATCAGCTCATCCAATGAACCGCCATGGAGCATCGGTTCCCATAGAGCATTCTGGAAACCAATTGGATCCATGAGTCTCCACAGGCGAGCATAAATTTGCTCACTGCCCTTGCGGTGGGGGGTGTGTGTGACATACCTAGCCAAGCCTCCAGAACTGTGTGGTCTGACCATGGCACTAATTCTATTCCATCCAGAACCACATCCAATCCCATCCCGAACATCAAATCTAGCGTGTGGCCCACTTTATCTGTGGGTGCCGATACAAACTGGAAAAGCCCCAGTGTTGCCATGGCCGACACCAGGTCCACAGCCTGTACAGAGGTGGCATCATCAGCATGGACGCTGAAGTCCCCCAGAACTATCAGCCTGGGGTACTCCAAGGCCCACCCCACCAACACCTCCAACAGGCATGGCAGGCTGTCTGCTGGTGTGCTAGGTGGTCAGTATACCAGACAGACAGCCAAACTTTCCTCGGCACTCCCCACCAGTCCCACACAATCAATGCCAGAGATCTCCGGGATGGGAAGTGGTCTGAAGGAGAAATCCTCTCAGATGAGAATTTCCACCCCTACCCCTAACATCCCATTTGCAACTGATGAAGGACCAAGTATCCCGGGTGGTTCAGCTCACCCAAGGTGACTGTTTCACCCTCCCTCACCTAGGTCTCGGTCACGCATACTAGGCTGACCCCTGCTGGGATTTTCAAGGCAAAAGTTTAAAAGAAGTGGTTTGTCATTTCCCCCCCTCTGCATAGGGACCCTGGTCTTCTTTCAAAGTCTCCCATCACTATCCAAGACCAACCCTGCTTAGCTTCCAAGATCTGATGAGACATAAGAACATAAGAGAAGCCATATTGGATCAGGCCAATGGCCCATCCACTCCAAACCTCTGTGTCACACAGTGACCAAAAAATCAGGTGTTGTCAGGAAGTCTGCCAGTGGGGAAGGGACACTAGAAGCCCTCCCACTGATTGCCCCCCCCCCAAACACCAAGAATACAGAGCATCACTGCCCTAGACAGAGAGTTCCATCTATACCTTGTGGCTGATAGCCACTGATGGACCTCTGCTCCATATGTTTATCCAATTCCCTCTTGAAGCTGTCTATGCTTGAAGCTGCCACCACCTCCTGTGGCAGTGAATTCTATGTGTTAATCACTCTTTGAGTGAAGAAGTACTTCCTTTTATCCGTTCTAACCCAACTGCTCAGTAATTTCATTGAGTGCCCACGAGTTTCTTGTATTGTGAGAAAGGGAGAAAAATACTTCTTTCTCTACCTTCTTTATCCCATTCATAATCTTGTAAACCTCTATCATGTCACCCCTCAGTCATCCAAGCTAAAGAGCCCCAAGTGCTTTAATCTTTCTTCATAGGGGAAGTGTTCCATCCCTTTAATCATTCTAGCTGTCCTTTTCTGCACTTTTTCCAGTGCTATAATATCATTTTTGAGGTGAGGTGACCAGAATTGTACACAGTATTCCAAATGAGGCCATACCATTTATTTATACAGGGGTACTAGGATACTAGCTGATTTGTTTTCAATTCCTTTCCTAATAATCCCCAGCATAATGTTCGCCTTTTTTATTGCTGTCACACACTGTATTGATATTTCCACTGAGTTATCTACCACTACTCCAAGATTTCTCTCTTGGTCAGTCTTCTCCAGTTTGGACCCCATCATTATGTATTTATATTTGGGATTTTTGGCCCCAATGTGCATTACTTTGCACTTGGCCATGTTGAACCTCATTTGCCACGTTGACGCCCACTCGCCCAGCCTCAACAGATCCCTTTAGAGTGCCTCAAAATCCTCCCTGGTTCTCACTACCCTGAACAATTTAGTGTCATCCGCAAACTTAGCCACTTCACAACTTATTCCCAACTAGAGGTGGGCACGATCCAAAAAAAAATACCGATCAAGCCATTCGTGGATCCGGGCTGCCGCCGAACCCAGGTCACCGATTCTAAACGATCAAGTCCCATTTCCGATCCAGAATCCGGAAAGCCAAAGCGACAGGGTGCTCTGCTGTTTCCAGTGATATAGGAACAGTGGTTGGTGGCAGCGGCCGCCAGGCCCGGCGGGCAGGAGGCGGCGGCAATGAGCCGCCTCCCCTCAGGGAGGAAGGGGACATTCACACACACACTTAGAGTAGAGGGGGGGGTTTAACCCGGCAATGAGCCACCTCCCCTCAGGGAGGGGACATTCCCAGGGCCGGATCTACGGTTGCAAGCGCCCAGGGCAACCGTAGTTAGGCTCTTGCGCGCGTGCGCACGCTCCTGGGTCGCCCCCACACAGCAAGCCAGCTGTCCCGGTGCACTGCGGAGCTGGCGGCAACCCGAGTGGCTTGGAGGCTGCCCATGCCATTCACCTGCTCTGCAGGACAAGGGGAGGCTGGCTTGCCCGCACGCCCCTTGTCCTGGGGAAAGGCGAATGGCGCGGGCGGCCTCCCAGCCTCCCGCGCTGCCTTTTGCCTTTCTCCAGGAGAAGGGGCGGCCGGCTTGCCCGCGCACCCCTTGTCCTGGGGAAAGACGAACGGCATGGGTGGCCTCCCAGCCACCTGTGCTGCCTTTTGCTTTTCCTGCAAGCCGGCTGCCCCTTGTCCTGCGGGAAAGGCAAAAGGCAGTGTGGGTGGCTGGGAGGCTGCCCGCGCCATTCGTCTTTCCCCAGGACAAGGGGCACGTGGGCTTTTAAAAAAAAAAAAACAGGGACAGAATCCTCCAATCCATTCCTCCCCACCCGATTTTAAAAGCAAGCAGCCAGTCTTCAAAAAGCATATTTTAAACACACACACAGAACCGTGAATGAGGTTTTCCCACAAAATACAGTGTTTTAAAAGCAGGTTAAAAATAGAGTGACAGACAGAAAAACACCCATTCCTCCTACAAAGCCCCATTTTTTAAAAAAGCAAAAAACCTTTGTGCCCATGGCTTCAGAACACCCCCTTCCCCCTCCCTCCCCTGGGTTGCTGTTCCGTGGTTGGAAGGAAGCCTGCTAATCAAGGAAAGCTGGGCTTCCATTCGTATTTTGAAGGAGGGCAAACACAGCTCAGACATTTCCCTGGCTCCGTTGCCCCGGGAATAAATT